>NC_137152.1:120244429-120870527 GCF_951394435.1 Stenella coeruleoalba
AAAGATGCTTGGCGTGGACTGGGTCGGAGACAGTAAGCTGAGAGAACAGCACAGGAGAGGACCTGGACAAAGGGGACATGAAAAAGTGATGGTGTGGTTGGGTTGGGGGTTGGGAGAACAGCAAGGGATGAACAGGAGATGTGGGTAGTGGCCAGATGACCTAGGCCTTGTAGACCCCGTTAAGGATTTAGGTTTTTAGAGTTGAGCAATGAGAAGCTTTGGAAATGGGTTAAGCAGAGGGATGGTAGCATCAGAGTTACTTCTGTAGAAGATGACCTGGGCTGCTGTGCGGTGGGCAGATTGTAAGGGAGCAGAAGTAGATGCAAAGAGACCCCTGCGTCTATTCCAGTGGCCCAGAGAAGTTGCTGGTAGAATTGGAGAGAGGCGGACAGATTCAAGATGGATTTAAGAAGTAAACATGGAGATTGGATTAAGGCTAGTGGAAGAGGGAATGTCAAGGATGACTTGTAGGTTTCCAGCTTTTGTCACTGGACGGTGGAGTGCCAGCCACTGAGAGGAAGATGTAGTTTGGAGAGAGAAACATCGTGCGCTTCGTTCTGGGCATTTTGAGTTTGAGGGGCCTTTGGGATCTTCCACTTCTGCATTTCCAGCTGCCTCCTGGATGTCTGTACTTGATTCTCAGTCAAACCCAGGGTGTTTATTTTTATTAGTTTTCACTTTATTTTATTATTTTTTTCTATTTTTTAAAACATCTTTATTGGAGTATAATTGCTTTACCATGGTGTGTTAGTTTCTGCTTTATAACAAAGTGAATCAGCTATACATATACATACATCCTCATATCTCCTCCCTCTTGCGTCTCCCTCCCTCCCTCCCTCCCTATCCCACCCCTCTAGGTGGTCACAAAGCACCGAGCAGATCTCCCTGTGCTATGCGGCTGCTTCCCACTAGCTATCTACCTTACGTTTGGTAGTGTATATATGTCCGTGCCGCTCTCGCGCTTTGTCACAGTTTACCCTTCCCCCTCCCCATGTCCTCAAGTCCCTTCTCTAGTAGATCTGTGTCTTTATTCCCATCCTGCCCCTACGTTCTTCATGACCTTTTTTTTTTTTTAGATTCCAAACCCAGGATGTTTAGACACTCAAACCCAGTGTGTCTAAAATTCATAATGTTAACCTTTCTCCAGAACCCCCTCCTGTGCCCTTCATGTGTCTTGGTGGGACCACAATTGTCCCAGACACTTGGGCCTGCCTCTGTGATTCTTCCCCACGGCTCACCTCCTTCTTTTGCTTTCCACCTCGGACACTCTCCACTTTCAGACCCTCACGGTGATCCTGTCACTTGCACTGAAACATTAGCTTCCAGGACTGCAGGGAATGGGTGGACCCTCCCTGTGCTGGTGCGGAGTGCTCGGCGCTGCTGGACGCATCTGCATACAGCCACCTTATGGCGTTGCAGACCTCTGCCCAAGACACATTTCCCAGATCCCAGTCACCCTGAGCCAAGCCCTGGGCTACTCCCCAGGGGATTCCCTTGCCACCTGATCTTAAACCTGGCCCATCTGGTTTTGCTTTTGTTTTTTTAAATAAAATTCCCATGCTTTCCCACACGTGTAGCCACTGTCACTGTACCTGTTTTTGGAAGGCCAGTCTCCAGCTGCTGTTATTCCACAGCAGAACCATCGTGTGACCCCATCAGTTAGAAATCGTCCTGCCCTCTCTGACCTCCTGTTCCACTTCATCTGGATTTTTTTAAGTGGCTCTTGGCACTTACAACCTAGCATTGTGGCTGTTTGCGTACATGTGTCTCATTTCCCAGACTGGGCCTTGAGCTCTGTGAGGGCAGCACCTACATCTTAATTCTCCCCGTGGTCCCTAGCATCCAGTAGTTTCTGTTACTCAGTATGCACTCGAGAGAGAAGGCAAAGGATTGCATCTTCTAAGCTGTTACATTTACTTCTCAGCTATTTTAGATACGTACAGGTACAGAGGAATAGATTTTGAGTTAGCATGGACCTTTGGGAATCCTTAAATATTTAATGATACTTAGATAGTGATGACTCAGGTTTCTAGAGAGTAAAGCTAATTTTCCTATTCCTGGATCTTCCAGTTGGGCTTGCTGGGTTATCTGATCTTGAACCTGTCATTCGGGGAGAACGTGGCAGGTTAGCCTCATTAGACTGTGGGTGCCTTTGGTCAGGAGCTGGCTGGTTCTCCTCAGTGTCCCATTTTCTGGTTTGTGTTGGGTCAGGGTAATCAGAGCTATAGGAATTTTCTTGCTGCAGGAACAAAGAACAGGAAGGTCTCACTCACTTCTAATCCTTCTGCTTTTTAAATTTGCATTCTTGCTTCCATCTTGATATTAGGATATCAGACTTTTATTTATTGTCTACTCTATGTATTTTTAGGTACAAGTTTGATATTTAGGGGTACAGTTGAATAGACACTCGTAAATTTCAATATAATCTAAGCATAGTAACAGACTGCTTGATAGTATTTTTTTATTATTATTATTTTTTAAATTTATTTTTGGCTACATTGGGTCTTTGTTGCTGCGCGTGGGCTTTCTCTAGCTGTGGCGAGCGGGGGCTACTCTTCGTTGCAGTACGCGGGCTTCTTATTGTGGTGGCTTCTCTTGTTGCAGAGCACGGGCTCTAGGCGTGCAGGCTTCAGTAGTTGCGGCATGCGGGCTCAGCAGTTGTGGCTCACGGGCTCTAGAGCACAGGCTTAGTAATTGTGGTGCACGGGCTTAGTTGCTCCGCGGCATGTGGGATCCTCCCGGACCAGGGCTCGAACCCATGTCCCCTGCATTGGCAGGCGGATTCTTAACCACTGTGCCACCAGGGAAGCCTGATAGTATTTTTTTTAATATCTTTTTTTTTTTAATTTTGTCTGCACTGGGTCTTCACTGTGGCCTGTGGGCTTCCGTAGTTGTGGCGCGCGGGCTCTAGAGTGCGCAAACTCAGTAGTTGCAGCACGCAGGCTTAGTTGCTCTGCAGCATGTGGGATCTTACCCAGGGATCGAACCAGGGGTCAAACCTGCATCTCCTGCGTTGGAAGGTGGATTCTTAACCATTGGACCACCAGGGAAGTCCCTTGATAGTATATTTTTAATAACTAGATTATATTGAGAAGTAAATACATTATAATATGCAGCTACATATGTACATGGTTACTGAGTAGTGTCTTTAATCTCTATGCATTTGGAATTCGGTCATGGAGTGAGGGGTCTCACCGCATGGCGCCAGCTAAAAGATGCCTCCTTATAGGTACAAACAGAAAGCCCTGTAACTACTTGCTACAGCATACTGATCCACTATATTTGCAGAGCACAGTTATGTCTTTCACATACTAAGATATTCTTTGCTCTAATAATAATAATAACTTGCATTGTTATCTAGCTACCATATACCGGGCACCATGCCAGTTACTTTAAGTCCATTATCTCTAATCATGCCTATTTTACAGGTAAACGTGGCTGAGAGATACAGTAACTTGCCAAAGTCATCCAGTTAATAAATGTCAGAACTCAGATTGGAAGCAATTTTGTCCAACTTTAGAGTCTGTGCTCTTTTCTCTACACCACGATAGCCATACTCTCACACTTTTTAAACTTTATTTTGAAGTAATTATGTACTCTCAAGAACTTGGAAAAATAGTCCAGAGAGTTCCTGGGTACCCATCACCCCACTTCTCCAATAACTGCACTGCTTTATCAAAACCAGGACATTGAATGGCACAGTATAGTTAACTGAGACTCTGTACTTGACTTTCACC
The DNA here is from genome assembly GCF_951394435.1 of Stenella coeruleoalba. NCBI lineage: Eukaryota > Metazoa > Chordata > Mammalia > Artiodactyla > Delphinidae > Stenella > Stenella coeruleoalba. Next base: position 120,248,167 of record NC_137152.1, read on the forward strand.
GGTTTTTGCATGCACTCATTTTGGGCGTGTTTTTGCGTACAGTTCAGTGACATCTGATGCCATGTGTAAATTCATGTCACCACCACCAACAGTCAAAGTATGCGACTCTTCTGTTGCTACAGAACTCCCTTTGTAGCCTTTGTGCTCCCTTTATAGCCACGCCCTCCTTCCGTTCAGCCCCAGCAGCCACTTCTGTGTGTTCTCCAGCTCTAAAACTTTGTCATTTCAAGAATGATATAAATGGAACCATACAGCACCTTTTGAGATTGGCTTTATCCACTCTGCATGATGCCCTTAAGATTCTTCCGGATCGTTGCGTGTATCCATAGTTCATTCATTTTTGTGGCTGACAGTATCCCATGGCATGGATACACCACAGTCTTATACTTTTTTAATTTCTAGAACACCCATGAGCTATATTTATATTTTGTGAAGAGATGCTTAGTTTGTTGTATTGTGTTTTAAAGAGAAGCATTTAAAGTAAAAGAAGAAATTAACTTTATTATTTGTATTCCCCCCAGAGGACATCTTTTAAAGAACAAAAACTCAACAAGCAGCTTTTAAAGTATTTGTTAGTGGGCTTCCCTGGTGGCACAGTGGTTGAGAGTCCACCTGCCAATGCGGGGGACACAGGTTCGTGCCCCGATCCGAGAAGATCCCACATGCCGCGGAGCCTGCGCATCCGGAGCCTGTGCTCCGCAACGGGAGAGGCCACAACAGTGAGAGGCCCGCATACCGCAAAAAAATAAAAATAATAAAAAAAAATAAAGTATTTGTTAGCAAAGTCATCTAACAGAGCATTAAAGAAGATACTGGCTTAAAACATTTGTGTAGCCCTTTCTGTCTCTGTCCATATGAATATATATTTTACATTATTGTAGTCACAGTGTATTTTGTATGCTGCTTTTTTGCACTTAAACTTATTTTTCCATGTACCATAATTATTTTAGTAGCTGCATGCTTATTCCATCAAGTTGACTGACTAATTTTCTTCACCCCAGTGACCACCACTGACTCTATCGAGCATCTTCACGCATGTAGCTTTTCCTCCTGTTGCTCCACAGCTGTAAGATAAGGTCTTAGGAGTGCAATTGTGGAGTCAAAGGGTAGGACCATTTTTATGGCTCTGTTGTTGTGTGTTCCCAGACCTTGGCTTGAATCTCAACCCTTCCCTGTAGTTACTAAGCCAGTTACCGAAGCTTTTGAAAGCTTTGGTTGCAACATCAGGAAATGGGAATACTTCACCTGTGTCCAGAATGGTTGTGAGGACGATACACGCATTGGCCTTTTGTGGTACCCGGCACAGATGATGTATTCCGAACACAGCAGCTGCTGTTATCTTGGTGGGACGATCTCGGTACGACTTTACTGACGTTATTCCGTCCTTCGTGCCAACAGCCCTCTGGACCCCTTGAGTCCAGCGTTGGGTAAGGAGCTATGGAAAAGCATTGTATGCCCTCAGGCCCTTCCTTTGGGAAGAGCACCCATGCCTAAGATAGGCACCGCTTCCCGATGTTTGGCTTCCAGTGGGGGAATACGGATGTGGAAGTTCACGACAATGAGACTTGAAGCAGGTGGTGTAACACCAGTCCGAACCGAGTGCTGCAGAACTGCAGAGGAGGGAGTGGTCAACTCTGATCTAATGGGAAGCGGGGCGTCGTTGGAGAATGTTGGTAGTTGGGAAAGTCAGATCATCCTAGGCAAAGGGAACAGCGTGCACAGAGCCCCTAGGCCTGAGTGTAGACAAAACGTTTGGAGAATGGTGAAGGCATCTACTTAGTTGGAGCGGAGAACGTTGTGGGACAGCAGCCCACAGAGACAGGTTGGGAGCAACGTCCCGGGGCCCTCGAGTTGTGTACCTAGGAGTTCAGGCTTTATTCTGCAGGCAGTGCAGAATGGCACACATTTGGGGATGGATTTTGGTTGCATAACTGACTATTTTCACGCTTGCTTTTTCATGTGTGATCGCTATCATGCTTTTATTCATAAAAGGTGGTAAAAGGGCCAAGGTAAAAATGCCCTGAAAGCACATGGGTTTTTTTTTTTTAAATATGTTTTTGATGTTTTAATTGTACTGACAGAAATACTGACTTGTGTCTTTTTGTCCATTACAGGATTCTGCTCTAATACTTGATGTTCCTCTGGGTGTGATCTCAAGAATTGAAAAAATGGGAGGCGCCACAAGTAGAGGAGAGAATTCCTATGGGCTAGATATTACTTGTAAAGTAAGAGATTCAGTACTTTCTTACGGGAAAATAGGCACGTTAGCGTTGAATGACAAGTAAAAAGTGAATGTGGGTTTAAAAGAAAAGTCAAAGACCCTTGTTTATCTGAGGCCCTGGTGTGGTTCTCCCTTCATGATCAAGCGCTCCAGAGCCTCCTGGGGAAAGAGTTCCTATGAAAGGGACCTGCTGTCGTCCTTAAGTGTGAGAACCCGAGCCAGTCAATTGGTTTGCTTGACTGACTAGGAAGAAAACTTCATAAATCACGTTTCACACTTTTTTGTTTTTGCACAAGTCTGCTCCTGGTGTTCCTTCGTGTGATGTGTTTCCAGCCAGACACCTTCACATCGTAACAGGAAGGAGAAATACAGGAGGTTTTTCCCTCTGTGAAGAGTCTGTGTTCTTACCTCTCACAGCCCCTCCCACTTTTGCTTAGATGGTGGCCTCCTGTTATGTTTCGGCATGGGGAACAGCAGAGATGTAGCGATAGTAACGTTCAGTCAGTTATAATAGTAACTGTTTATTGAACATCTCTGTCGGTCCAAAGAGGTACTAGGGGCTTTGCATTAAATCCTCAGGGCAGTCCTCTGAGATGGACAGTGGTGTCCCCATTGTATAGATGGGGAGCCTGAGGCTAAGAAGAGTTCGGTAACTTAGCTAAGATTACCCAACAGATGGCAAAGTTGGAATCCAAATCCGGTGAGATAATCATTTTGCAAACGACGGAATAAACCTTCTTGCAAGAAAACTTCCTTCTCAGGTATTCTGTATCGGAAGACTACAGTGCCCGGTCCTAGAAAGAGCTAGAAGGGGTTTGGAGGTCATCTGTCCCAGTGGTTCCCGCAGCTAAATATGCATGAAGGGAACCTGGGAAGCCCTCTTTGGGTTGACAAAGGTAAAGCTCTGGGTTCTACCCCAAATCCCCAGATCATCTCTGAAGGCTGGGTCCCAGAGGCTGGGGCTGTTTCATGTATCTGACCCTCAATCTAGTGCAGGGGTCAGCAGACTTTTCCTGTCAAGGGCCAGAAAGCAAATATTTTAGGCTTTGTGGGCCAGCAGGATCTCTGTCATATGTTCTTCTTTGCGTTTTGTTTTTTCTCAACCCTTTTAAAATATAAAAAGCAATTTTGGCTTGAAGACCACACCAAGACTGACCTGGGCTGAAACTTGCTGACCCCTGGCCAATCCAAGTCCTTCATTCTGTGGATGGGAAATGAGGCATTTGCTCAACGGGCTTCCTTGCCTGTGGGTCCCCGAGGAGCTGATGCAGGAGTCAGAATCCCAGCCCAAGTCTCCTTTTCCTGGTCGTGTGCACTGTGATTTCTTAAAACCAATCTCCTGTCCTTTTGTTTGGATTATGAAGATAATACCTTTTTGTCTCCAGTTTGTACAAGGTCAAGACTAGTACACTCTATTAGAAAGCAAAGGATTTTGTCACGATGAGACTTGAACTGAAATTCTCCCTCACTCCCCACCTTGGCTTGTTTTTGTTGTTTTTGGTTGAATCCAAGCTCCCTTAATGCCTTATCTATAATCCCAGCTACTGTCTACCCTTTTGGGCCTAGAAATGTGGGGATTTACTTTTAAGGAAGGTTTTTGCATTTTGCATAAAAAACTCCATGGGAGGAGAGTGTTATATTACAGTACTCCAGGGAAAATGAGGTTTTGATGATTTCAAAGTGACTTGCATTCTAAGCAAGTTGAAAAAAAATCCTATTTGTTGCCTTATCAATGGGAAAAACTTGTATTTAAATGTTAACCCCCCCAAATTAATAAGACAAAGCACACTCTTACCCTTTGACTGTTTACTCTAAGAACAAAGGTCTTGGGAACAACTCGGCAGGCATAATTCTCAAATGTTAAGAATGTATGTTTCTTGGAATTAGTGTCAAGCCCAAAGACAATGGCCTAGAACAGTGTTGTAGCACAACCTTTTAACTCAGTTATCTCCCTGGAAACACGGATGTTGAGCGTTGAATTCCGTTTTCTCAGGAACAGACCTGAAGGTGACAGAAAGAGAATCTGCTGCAGTGGGGCAGAGACTTGCCTCCTGTCTCCCGTAGGTCCCCTTTCACCTGCAGGCAGTAACCACAGTACAACGGTGCCGCTTCACCGAAACAAGAACGTAGAACCCCTACAAATTTGGCTCCACCCGGTCCGTACGTGGGGATTTCTGCTTGCCAGTGGCAACTTGCACGTGATGGATAGAAGTCGCAGTGGTTGTCATCTAGCAGCCGAGGAGAAGGTAGCTCCGAATATGTGAATTCTTACCTGCCAGGCCCCATGCCATCCCCTGCTGACAACTCAGAGCTTAAAAAAAAATAAATAAATAAAAGCAGAGCCGAACCATCCCACCAGGGCTGTTGCAACAGGGGTGTGTTTACTCGTTTGTCATCACGAGGCTTGGCTCAGCGCCGAGTGCCCCAATTGCTAAACACCAGAGGTCTGACTGCGAGATTCTTCTACCAAGAGGCTCTTTCCCAGGTGTCCTTCCCTGATGGCTCAGGCTCTAGGAGACCAGGTGCAACTTACCCCTCAGTATATGCTCGTATTTCTGTTACAGATTTGGTGATCTGCCACCTGTGAGCCATTTGCCTTTTCCACTTCATTTTTCTTGTTGGCAAGACAAGGTAGTGATTCTTCCTGTCCTTTAATTCCATCTGAATCAGATGGCCACACGAAGTCGCTTGAATCACTTGTACGTCGGCACATCGAAAGTCGTGGTTTGAATCACTGATGGACCAGAATAAATATTTATCTAGAAATGGTCTAGTTTCTGGTTGAGTGGTTAAGAGCATGATGTTACAGAGTTATCATCGGAACCAAGGCTGGTCAGAAGAAAATCCTTCATACGTCTGTGAGCCTTGGGGATACTCAGCTAGCCGGTGCTATACTTGGGGTTCGTTGCAAACCCCTTGAAAGCACGTCATCTGATTGAAATGATTATTTTTCCTTCTACTTGCCTAGTGCTTTGCATCATGAGACAACAACTGGTATCCCCGTGTTCTTGGAATATGTCGTGAATCAGTTTTTGGATGTTATTGAGTTACGTGCTTTTAAAAAAGAAAGCATGGGATCCTGGAGCTGGCGAGGCCCAGTAGTTGCCATCTGTATACAGGGAGATCGGTTTTGGGTCATTGATGAGCGGTCTGAGAGCCTGTTGCCGTACACTCCCTTCACTCCCCTTTGCATTTTGGGATGTGTGTGGCACGGCCTTTGCTGCTCCTGCATGTTGAAGACTTAGGAAGCTTCAAGAACGCTGTTGACATAACAAATGAAAAAGCACTTGGAAAACTATGAAGATGGTGACATCCGAGAGGGCAGGGGCTGGATCTGTCTCACTCCTGAGGTGTCGAAAGTGCAATGCAGAAGGTAACAGCCATCACTCAGCCACAGCACCATGAGTGATTTAAGAGCCAACCTCAAAACCCGCCAGCTTCGAAAAGAAGTTCGAATGTTATATCTTTTGCTGTGTAGTACAAATTGATATTTAAGGGAGCTTATTTTATTTGAATTTGGTTTAAAAGAAGGTTTTCCTGCTTATTAAAGAGATATGTGTTGGAAACTATCCTTAAAATCTGGTTTTGAGCATTAATTCTTAGTTCCTAGAATCATAGTCACTCCTACTATGGGGCACCTTAATGTGCTCTTTATAGAAGTCTGTGAAAGTAAAATTGTTTAGTAAAAAATGTATTACATTACTTGTATTAGAGCTTAAAATGCCAGTCATTTCCTAATTTTTAAAAGGGAGACTTTAAAGTTAAAAGCATGAGGGGAGAGGGAGAGAGCTTCTGTATTTTAATGACATGTTTGACAATTTTGAAATGATATTTTGTGGCAGATACACATTTGAAAAGTCCTAAGAATAAAATACTGTTTTATAATTAAAATACCTCGGAAAACCAGTCAGAGTAGACAGGCACAGACATGATGCGCAAGGCAAGGTTTGATTTTTCTTTTTATCCAGTGAACTTTAGCTCTGTCTACTCTTTAACACGAGTTGTCTTGTCTTTACAATCATGACTCTGATGGAAATATTTTCAGGTGTTCTTAAACCGGATGTTTCAAAATATTGTACAAAACAGAGTAATTTTCTTAGTAGTCTAGATTTATTGCCCATTCAGGTAAGTGGATCTTCTACCTGAATAGAAGGTTTTTGCTAACAAATGTGACTCGATTTGCAGACTGAACTGGTGCATTTCTCCTCTGCCCCCAGGACATGAGAAACCTGAGGTTCGCGCTGAAACAGGAGGGCCACAGCAGAAGAGATATGTTTGAGATCCTCACGAGATATGCCTTCCCCCTGGCCCACAGTCTGGTAAATTCCAGGGCTCTCCTCGGTGGCATCAGAGGGTTTCTGGGTGTCCCCTCCTTCCTCTCTGTGCTGCGCTCCCCAGTGTGATGTGTGTACGGGGCTGTTCATTACAGAAGGTTGACCCGTTCCCTGAGGGAGCGGGCCTCTGCTCTGCCAGTCTTCGTGGGGTGGCTCAGCCCAGGTGACTCCTGCCAGCCCCGAGCCTGCCCTCCACCTGGGCCAGCCCTCTTCCAAAGGCAGAAGGTGGCGAGGTGACCACGAGCATGTCAGTGTAGCCCTGTGACGTCACATCCCAGAGCTCGTCGCCCCTACTTGAGAACCAAGAGTGAGCCTAAGTGCCATTTAAGCCCATGTGCTTCTCAAATGCAGATTCGTGGCTTAGGTGCTGCAGGCCATCACTGGACAGGGGAGGTTTCTCTATTTACTTTTAAGGAACGGCACTTTAAATGTCATTTGATAGCGTTTGCTATAGATTTGGCAGGACACACTTATTATGCATTTAATTACTTACAACCTATGACTTAGTCCGTAGCAAGTTTTGGGCTGTGTATCCTAGAGCTGTTCCTTCCTATTTAGTAGACTGAGTAGTCTCACTTTGTTCTACCACGGGACCGAAATAAAGCTTTCCACGTGCCTTGCTCTTCAAACCATCTTCCTTCATATTCTGCCTTGATCTTGCCTTCTTTTTTTCTGTCCTCTTACCCCCTCCTTCTCCTCTGCTTGACTTTGTTGTTTTTCTTTTTGAAATGTAAATTTCAAAAGATTTATTGATTTTATTTTTGATAGTGTTCTTAGCATTTTCCCCAAATGGTTGTTTTAAAATTTTATTGAAGTATAGTTGGTTCATAGTGCTGTGTTAATTTCTGCTGTACAACGAAGTGACTCAACTATGCATATATATATATATATATATATATATATATATATATATAAATTCTTTTTCGTATTCTTTTCCATTATGGTTTATCACAGGATTCTCTGCTTGACTTTAAACAAATGTGGAAGCAGACGTCTGCTAAGGGGAGAGCAGGGGAATAATTCTTTAAAGATAATTCTTTAAATAAATAAATAAATAAATAAATAAACGTATGCCTTTATTTTAAGTATGGAGTAAATATGCCTCCAGCTAGACTGAAGGTGATGAAAGAGATCATTAAATAGAAGAGCTGCTTTGTAATGGAGCTCTTCTTCCTATGCCCGTCTTTTATCTATCTATCTATTTATCTATCTATATTCATTTATTTATTTTCGGGCAATGAAGGCTTAAATTTTTTTCTAGCAAGACAAGGCTTCTCTCTTCCCAAATTTCATCAGCAGTTGGTTCCGTCAAAGGAAATTCATGGTTGATGGAAAGGACAATTATACAAAGATTGTGGTGGTCTAGAAGGATCTGGAGTACTCGTCATGAGTCATGTGTTGATTGTAGATTCAAATGTGATGCTTCCAGGAAATGCACTGATACCATAGAGTTGAATACATTCTTAGCCTTTTCTCAGTTTTTGATTAAATATGTGATTTAAAAGATATTTCAATATTAAAAATTTTAAACTATTAGGATAAAAAGAGTTTAATGGGAACCCATCCTCGGAATTCCTGTGAAAGTGAGAATGTACATCTAATCCACGAAAATTCAATGAGGGAATGGGTTATGTCTTGGGTTTTGCATATCTGGCTTTAAGTGATCAGAGATTTAAGGATGGTTCACATAGCAGGGTTTGTTTATTTATTTATTTATTTTTGGCTGCATTGGGTCTTCGTTGCTGCTCACGGGCTTTCTCTAGTGGCGAGCGGGGGCTACTCTTCGTGGCAGTGCACGGGCTTTTCATTGCGGTGGCTACTCTTGTTGTGGAGCACGGGCTCTAGGCGTGTAGGCTTCAGTAGTTGTGGCATGTGGGCTTCAGTAGTTGTGGCTCGCGGGCTCTAGAGCACAGGCTCAGTAGTTGTGGCACACGGGCTTAGGTACTCCGCGGCATGTGGGATCCTCCCGGACCAGGGCTCGAACCCGTGCCCCCTGCATTGGCAGGCAGATTCTTAACCACTGCGCCACCAGCGAAGCCCCACGTAGCAGGTTTCTTCAAACCTCCTGCGAGCTGAGGCCCCAGTCCGTCTCCTACACAATCTTGCTCCATCAGTCATCCCCTTTCTCTGGTATCTTCTATCTCCTTGAGAGTTTACTCCCCTAAAAAGAGGTCAAGTGTCGGACCAGCTTTCCTCTAACCTACTGTCCCATCTCTCACTTCAACCCAAACTTCTGGAAAGAATATTCTAGGCTGTCCACATCTCCAGTTCACTCATTCCTCCAGCCCATTCTAGTATCCGGTTTTATCACAAGTACCTTCTTGGAACTCAGACCTCTTACTGGCCAAATTTAGTGACTCACTTCAATCTTCATTCGGTTTGATCTCCCCTCAGCGTTCAATAATTTTGACCACCCTCTTGCAAGTCTTGGTTTCTGTGTTTCTGTACCATCTTGACTGTTCCTTCGCAGTCTCCACTGCCTCTGTCTTTTCCTTAAAGGTAGACATCTTGATGGTGGTTCCCTGTCAGCCCTCTTGTCATGTTACTCACTTTGCCTTGATGATTTCATTTAATCCATAGCTTAAGCTGTCATTGCTGTATGGGTGATTTCTAAATCCAGCCCTGACATTGGCCTTGAGTGAATCTTCATGAGCCTCTCAAACAGCTTCCTCTGGAAGCCTGTGAGAATCATAGGCTCAGCATCTCCCTGACCTCTTTGCAGTCACCAGGCCTGCTCTTCAGCCTACATCTCCCTCAATGTGGATGATCCTCAGTTGCTCAGATTCGAGAACTTGAAGTCAATTCCCCACCCCAATCAGGCATAAAATTTATTTATTTTATTGAAATAGTTGATTTACAATGTTATATTAGTTTCAGGTGTACAACATAGTGATTCAGTATTTTTACAGATTATACTCTATTTAAAGTTATTTTTCTACAATATTGGTTATATTCCCTGTGCTGTACATTACAACCTTGTGTCTTATGTACGAAGTCAACTTTCTCATTCCCCTGCCTTACTTCTCCTATAGCCGCATCAGTTCCAAATCCCGTAGGTTTCGCTTATTAGTAACTCTCAGATATTTCTTCCCATTTCTTCCTGTGCTTCCCAACTCACTTCCCTTCATTCAGTTTCCTTCCCTTCCAACTTATCCTACACAATGCTGTTGTCTTTTTTTTTTTTTTTTAGGTATGATCATGTCACTCTATGTCCCACTCTCCACACACAAAAAATTCTCAGTGACTTCCCATGGAGTCTCAGTGACTCCAACTACACAGGACCACCCTGTGCTTCTCTGGTATACATAGAACTTTCTCAACTCAGGGAAACTTTGGTTTTCCTGTGCCCTTTACCTGTGGTCCCCTCATCTCTTTAGAGCCTATCGTCCGCCATCTTGCTCAGTCCTAGGTCCTTTCCCAGGCCATGTGTGTTCCCTGGTGGGAGTTCCTCTTACCTCTCAACCTGTTAGACTCTGCAGGTCCTTCTACTAGAGCACTTTTCCCCCTCAGTCTGCCTTACGTCATAATTATGTAGTAATTACCCATCCCCCTCCTATACTGTAAGCTCATCAAGGCGGGGATCAGGCTTTCTCTCTCTAGCCTCAGCATAATGACTGCTGCATGGCAGTTGTTATAATGATGGCTTTTTTATTGGACACAGGTTTAGTAGAAAGTGAAGGAAAAGTCCATTCCATGGAAACAGATGGGCTGGATTTCTGGATATTGTGGAGCTAGTGCCAGAGCATAGGATTCTGGGTGGCTGTCATTGGAGTGGTCCACAGAGGGGTTGATTTCTCAAGTCTGTGGTGCTTTGCCTTATTTTTCGTGTCTGTGCTAGGAATCCCTACTTTTTTCTTTAGGAAGACAGTAAAGTGAAAAACTGGAGAGAAAAATGGGAACTGAATTGCTTATACAAATTTTTGGAAAATTACATTCTCGAAGTTTTAACCAGTAAAAGTCATCTTAAAAAAAAAAAAAACTAGTCACCAAAACAATACAAGATACAGATAAAAACAGATCAGCTATTGACGTGGCCCTTGGAATATTAGCCCCTGCTATTCAGTGTGTGCAGCTATTTCATCAGTTAGGTTCATTTCAGAGTAGTGTGTTGTTGGGTGGTGTTGGGGACATGAAGGCAGTTGAGAAGTCGTAGCAGGATGAGTGATACCTGCTCCCATTTGGGGATGTGACAGAAGTGAGATGACAGATGTGTATGGTTCCGATATAGGGCGGTTGATATTCAGTGCTGTAAGAGAAAGGCCGAGGAAGCCTTCTGGGGATTCCCAGGGGGAAGGGCACAGGTCCAGCCTAGATTGGAAAAGCTTGCGTGGAATCGATAGTCATTTGTGTTGGGCCTTGGAGGGATGGTCATCGTTGCCAGTGGGCAAGGATTCCTGGTGGAGGAGGTGGCATTTCAGGCAGAGACAAGACCCTGACCCTCAGCATAAGGGAGGGAAAGCTGGAAGTGTTGAGAGCTTACGAGGGTCGCCAGGGATGTTTGGCTGGAGTGTGGCAGGGAGGAGGAAAGCTGGGCGCATCTGGTGGACGGCCCTGCCGGAGTCAGGCGCTTGTACCCTGGGAAGTAGCAGAGAACTTACTGAAGGTTTCGAAGGAAGTGATGGGACTGAATACAACGTCACGAAGAACAGATAGGAGAGGAGAGCTCAGGAAGCTGGGAGGGGAGTCAGAGGGAGGGCCAGGCGAGACGGTGGTGATGCGGCCGGAGACCACACGCTTGGGCAGTAGTTTGATCCCGGAGAACAGGGAGAAGGCTGAATCATCCTTCCTTCTGAGGTCTGCGGCCCGAGTGGTGACAGAGCAGGGAAGTGAGAAAAGGATTTCGTTTGGGGAAGCAGGTGGAAGAGGGGGTGAGGAGGGAGGAATGGGGAGCTCTGTTTCGTTTGCGGGGCAGTTGGCATCTTCTGACAGAACTTACAGCAGCAATTGCGGGCCTGTCCCTCAGAAGAGAGTCCAGAGGTGTAGATCTAGAATCGTGGTTCTCAATCTGTTCGGAGTCGTGGATTCCTTTGGTGATACGGCGTAAATTAGGGTGTCTCATCCCCTGAAAGATGCGCTATGTACAAAACTTGACATGAGATTTTAGGGGACTCGCAGCCCCTTGGAAGCTCACCTGTTGGTCCCAGGTGAGGAACCCTGGTGTGTAACAGAGGAGCCAGCAAGGTGAATGAGGGTGGTTAGAGAGGTGACGGGAGAGCCTGCAGGGTGGGGTCTGCAGAGGCCGAAGGCAGACAGAGGTCTGAGAAGGTAGTGATGGGTGTGTGAGTCTGCGGGGACAGAGACGAGGCTCAGGAAGAGTCCTTTACATTCGATGACTACGAGTTCCTTGGGGCCTGGACGCGCTAGCTGTGGACTGCTTGAAGCTGGGACCTTCTTTCCTCATGTTGTTCCCCAGTGCCGAGTTCAGTGCCTGGCATACACTTATCGAACTTTTTTGAAGCACAGAGGATGGTCTGGGTAGAGGGGACCAGAGCCAGTTGGTAGAGGTTTAAAGAGAGAGGGTGGTGTTTCAAAACAAAAATGGTGGTAGCGGCCAGGTTGAGGGAAGATGTGTTTCCCTGAGAATCCGAAAAAGGTGAATGAAGATTTGTGGGCAAGAGAGAGAAGGGTTCCTTTCCTGAGCGGGATCCTGGGGAAGGCAGAGGGGGATGGGATTAAGGCCAGTTTGTAGGGCAGTTTGGGAAAGGAGAAGGGACAATTATTCCTCTGAGACAGGAGGGGAAGAAAAGTTTCCAAACTGCCACTTTGGGGAATGCGAGAGTGTGCCAGAAAGGGACTTCCTGGAAGTGTATTCTAAGCCTGATTGCATTCAACAATACAGAGGGCCCCTGCTTGAAAAAGATCACTTTGTGAATATTATTGAAATTGTTAGAGCAGCTGCAGATTATCTCAGTGATTGTTATTGGCATTGGAAGCCAGAAGTAAACTTGCTGTTGCCTCCTGAAATGGTGTCTGGAGGCCAAGAGAGCTGGGTTCTAAATCCAGCCATGGGGTGAGCGGTGTGTGAGTGAGCTTTTTTCTTTCACACCAGCCCCAGCTCTCTTGCCTCCTTCCCCATTAGTATTTTCACCAATCAGTGTGTTCAGTTGGAGACTTAAACTTTGAATTGAACTTGAATTAAACTTAGCCACACAACAGTGGACCCCAAACCATTACCTTGATTGTTTCTATATTATGTCAATCCATTAAGACTTGAAAATTATTTAGATTACATTTTCTATTTCCACCAAAGCATTTATTTTCTTGTTTTATTTTTGCTTTGCTTTTCAAACAGTAGAAATCGTATGCCATTTTCTCAACTGCATTGTAACTCAATACCAATTCTAAGTAAATGCTACATTTTTATGATAAGAAATATGGCAATGCCTCTGATATGATGGTAATTTTTTTTAAAAGCAGGAACAAAAAGTGTGTACATATGAACAGAGCCTGATAGCACTACAGAAAAATAAAGAGTTTAATTGTTGGAGTGGTATGTTCAATGCCAAAGCTCCTCTTTCATTGATTTCCTTTACTGTTTGCTCAGTTTTTACTCAGATGGGATAGTCAGAGATAATTCAAATTTTAGATGGGAGTTTTTTTTTTAAACTCTGAATCCCATTGTATTATTGAGTCATGAAATCAGTTGACTAGGTTGTAACCAGCATTTTTTAATGAAATAGAAAACATTAAGAGCATAACACATAATATAGATAAGTATGGTTTCATGAAAGATTTCTTTCGGTTATCCGTGTGTGTGTGTGTGTGTGTGTGTGTGTGTGTGTGTGTCTGGGTCATGGTGTGATGAACAGTCTTTTAGATAATGGTAGAATATGGAGAATAAAATGCATTTTAAGTTAATTTAGGCACCAATACAGTCACTTAAATCTATCTTTACAGCTATAGGCCTGCGTGGATTTTCTTGACTTTTGTTTAAGTGAAGGGCTTGAGTGTATGACTGAACTCATGGCCTGTAGACACACATAAGGGAAACGTAGTGCTTGAAGAGATGGAGCCGGAGACCTGGCTGCCAGGCTCCCGGCGGCCCAGACCCTGCTCGGCGACTTTGAAAATCATGTAATATTTCTGTGCTTCAGCATTCTCATTTGTAATGGGGATAATAACACTCTCTGCTTCACAGGGGTTTTGTGAGGATTAAACGGAAAGCGCTCACAAAAGTGCGTGGCACGCAGTAAGTGCCCAATAAATGTCAGCGCTTCTGTTCTTAGTGCCCCATTTTTCCCAGCAGGTGCAGAGAGTAAGGATGATTACCACAACCCAGTCTTCCCAAGAATGTGAGTAAAGTAATTGTGATCATATATGGGACACTTTGAGCCCTTTAAAAGAAAGATGCTCTACAGATATTAGGTCAGTATCCTTATTAACAAACCATTGCCTGTACGTTGTAAAGGATTAGTCGAAAGTCTTCAGTTTCAGAGCATTAAACCCAGAAAGCATCTTAAGTAGAAATGGGAAATATGGGCAGCGATGCTATGCAGTACACAGAATTCTTCAGAAATTGTTTTCTTTTCTTTCCACCGGTGACTCTGCGCGGGGTAATGTGGCTCTCTCGGGATCCACCCCTTCAGCATTGCAGTGCTTCCTACTTTCTGTTATTCTGTGAGCTAATCGGCAGTCATAGAGTTCCTAAGTTTTCTGGTATTTGTTTGTTTTGATAAATTTGAGCATCTTATGGGCGGTGGAGATGGGCACAGGAGAGAAGACCCGCTGGCTCTAATCTCGAGAGAAGCCACGGGCTCGCAAGGCCTTTCTGTGGCGACCAGCGAGCAGGGCCCTTCCCTTTTTCCTGGGCTTCACTGAACCCCGTCACGCCCTGCCGTGTGGCATAAGCAGTGCCGTTTCCCCTTGTGCCCTCTCTGGCTCTACTCCCATGGCGCTTGCCTACAAAAATAATTCCATAAAGGTTACTACACTGGGCTATGGGGCTGTGCATCCTTTTTGACCATTTAAATGAGGCGTATAAATGACCCTACGAAGAGAAAATGAAGAGCATAGGGTACTTTTTCCTGTGCCTTCGTTTTTCAGTTCAGAAGGCGGGGACATTTTTATAAATTGCTTTGAGATTGTAAACCAGGCTGAAATGGAGCAGGCTCTTACCTTCTAGGCTGATTACAGAATTAATAGCTAAAAGCAAAAAGCTCATTTTCAGCTGGGAATTGAACGAGAAGCCACACTTCTCTGCCTGGATGCGGCCTGAGACTGAAGTGTGGCTTTGTTCTCCGTTTCCTTTTTTTTTCTTGAATAAACAGTAAACTTGGCTAATTGAGGGTCTAATCATGCTTTTAAATCTCCTCCCTTCGTGCCTCCTCCAAGGCTTGGCCCCCGGTTCTCTTTGTGTGGCTCTCTCTCCGCTGCCCTCTCCCCCCGGCCTCGGGATGTGTCCGACCGTCCTCCCTGCACCCGTCTCCAGGGACCGTGGTCCCGGCTGGACCACCCCCCACGCTGCCTTCCATGCCCACGAGCACAGCGCTCATGGCCCGCCCGCACATCCTACCTTATTGCCCCACTGCCCACCCTGCTACTTGGGAGGACTTGACCTCTTCCACTGCACCACCATTCAAAGGTTTTTTAAAAATATTGAGTAGCTGCAAGAGAATGTTTATAAAATGCCCATCAAATGTCCAGAGTCAGGATCTTCGGGGCATCCCTTTGTCTCGGGGCTGCTATGTCTTCTACTTCCTTTACCCCCTCTCTCTTCAGCCGGGCCTGGCCTGCTGCTGTCTTATCTGCTGGCTCGTGGGGCCTACGTTCTTGGGCTATTTTGTGATGATTTTGCCTGTGGACTCATTCCTCGGACCTTTGTCTATGTATGGGAAGACTCCGAGGCTGGGATTGAAGGCAGTTTTACGTTTTCTTCTGCCAGGCGTCTGGGGGGCACTCCCAACCTGGGCCAGTCACAGGTTAACTTGTCTGCTTGATGTTTTTCGGACCATCCAAGCTTTATGAGTTTTGGCTGCCCTGTGCTACAGGCTCCGTTACTCAGCGCAGATCGTCTAGACAGGTAAGTTCCCTCGGAGTCTCAGGTGCTTGTTTCCTGTTCGTCCTCACCCTGAGGGCGCAGTGTTATTGAAGGAAGTTTCCAGTTTGACATCCATCTTGGCATCTTGGGGCAGGCCCGGGGTGTTACGTCCTCTGTCCTAGAGCCCAAGAGGCCACGAAAACCGGTCCTGCCCTGGGGGGAAGCCGGCGTGTCCCTCTTGCTCTCTGCATTCTGTTCGCAGTTTGGCTTGGCTTCTGAGTATTTCTTCTTCCCTAGTTGACTCATAAATGCATTTTTTAAAAGGGTTTCTTTTTTCTCCAGCAGTTTTAGATGTTGTCAGCAGAAGTCTCAATTAGAGCAACTAGACCATCATAGTGCCGGACACCTACCTGTCCTGTTGCTTCTGAGGTCTTGATCTCCTTGTCTTCCTTTTCTTTTCTAGTTCCTCGGCTTCCTTCTGTCATCTAAATATGGGTTTTCTAGAGAAGTCCATCCTTCCCCTCCTCCTTGCTCCGTGCCATCCCCTCAGCTGTATTTCTCTCTCTCACTTTGACCAGCATTGCCTTCTCAGCTTCATGTTTCCCGTTAGCTGCTCCATAACTTCAACTGATGCCTAAACCTTTGTTTAAAATGAATCTCTCATCTTTCCCTCAAGCCCCCTTTGAGCTCCCAGTTTCTCTAGTGCTGTCACTTCTTTCTCCACCTCTTCCTCCTCCTCCAAAATCAAGGTCATTGTGAGATTTTCCTTTTCCATAACATTTACTGAATCCAGGGGATTCTTCCTCCCCAGCCCAACTTAGTTCAGGTTTCCATCTCTTCTTTTCTAAACTGTGGGGATGGTGCTTTTGCTGGTTTTCCTATTTCTGTTCTGTTTCCGATCCAACCCACTTCTACACGTGCCTCCTGTCAGGTCGCTGTCCCTGGGATGCAGCTCAGCTTATCTCATCCCTTCGCCTCCGAAACTTCAGCCATTCCTCCCTCCCTGTCAGTGTAAACGCAAACCTCTGTCTCCTCCACTGTGGGGCTGCATCTCTCCGTGGTCTCCTGGTTTTCTACCTGTCTATGCTCTGGCTGCCAGACCGAGGTGTTTGCTGATGGCCACGTGTTTTCTGAGTTTGGCTCTCATTTGTGACTTTTTTGCCATCGTCGTCATTACCCTGTCCAAAGTTGTCTTACCCTTTCAGGGGAGCTACATGCCATCACCACTCCTCCAGGCCCATCTGTCCAGAAGTAACCCTGGCATCCCCTGGCGCCCCCTGGCGCTTTATCTGTACCTCTCATGGCACTTACCGTTCTCCTCTTTACGTGATCAGTAGTTGCGCTCTCCTCATGTCTCTCCTTCAGAGGATTTCTAACTCCTTAAAGACAGTGGTGGTGTCTTATCTTTTTCTCTACTTAATACCTTGTTCGTAAGTGGGCCCTCAGTAAATGTTTGTTAAGTGAATCTACTAATGGCAGTAGAGTGAATGAATAGGAGCTAGCAGCAACCAAGTGACCAATAAGAATATTCTGCTGTTTAGAAGCTAGGGCATTTATGCAGCAAGCATTTACTGGGTTGGCCACAAAGTTCATCCGTTTTTTTTCCAAAAAGGCTTTCCATCTTACAGAAAAAGCTGGATGAACTTTTTGGCCAACCCAATACTTTAAACTTTTCAAAAATGGCTAATGTATGCCCATGATTGAAAAGTCAGGAAGGATAAAAGGACTAAATGTTTGTGTCCCCCCAAAAATCATGTGCTGAAGCTCTAACCCTCAGTGCGATGGTATTTGGAGGTGGGGCCTTTGGGAGGTGATTAGCTTTAGATGCGGTCATGGGGGTGGGGCCCCACGATGGGATTAGTGCCCTTAAAAGAAGAGGAAGGCACCAGAACTCGCACTCTCCACCACGTGAGGTACAGCACAAAGGCCATCTAGGAAGCGGACCTCACCAGAACCAGACCATGCTGGCTCCCTGACCTCAGACTTCTCAGCCTCCAGAACTGTGAGAAATAGTTTATTGTTCTAAGCCACACAGTCTGTGGTATCTTGTTATATTGTAGTAGGCCCAACTAACCACAACAGTAAAAATAGTAAAAATAACTCCCTCCCAGCACCCTTCAGCCATGCCATTCCCCTCCTCACAGACAACTAGTGATATTTAGGCATATGCAGGCAAGTTGTTATTTATATTCCTTCCTCCTTGGACCCTAATGGAGCATGCTACATATGCCCTTCCATACCTTGCTTTTTAAATTCACCACGTGGGCTTCTGCACTCTGTTAATGACTGCACAATATTCTGTTGACTGTATCATACTTTATTTAATCCTCTGTTGATGGATATTGACATCATTTCCAATCATTTTCTATTATACAAACTACTGCAATGGATAACCTAGCATAAACATCATTTTGTACGTGTTCACGTATGTTGTACGATAAATTCTTAGAAGTGGAATTACTGATATTGCCAAGTTCCCCTTTACGGAAGAGGTACTGGCTTTCACTCCCACATGCAGTGTGTCAGAGTGCCTGTTTCCAGACATCCTCTCCAACTGTCTTAGTTTCCTATAGCTGCTGTAACAAATTATCACAAACGTAGTGACTTCTAAAAACACGAGTCTGTCATCTTACAGTTCTGGAGTTCAGAAATCCAAAATGGGTCTCACGGGCTAAAATCAAGGTCTCAGCGTGGCTGTGTTCCTTCTGGAGGCTCTTGATTTTAGCCCATGAGACCCATTTTTCAGCTTTTAGAAGCCACCGTGTTCCTTGGCTCATGGCCTCTCCCTCCGTCTTCAGAGCCTATCTTAATGTCAGTCGATTAGAAATCTTAATTCCACCTGCAACCTAATTCCTCTTTGCTGTGTAGGATAACATAACAGGTACCAGGGATTAGGACATGGACGTCTTTGGGGGACCGTTATTCTGCCTACCACACCAATCCAGTATACCTTCTAACTGTTTGATCTTTGCTAATCTAATAGGTGAAAATGTAGATTCCTAGTTTTATTTTGTATTTATCCTATTTGAGTGAAATTGAGTATCTTTTGGTTTGAGCTATTTGTATTTCTGTTTCTTCATTCTCTTTGGCTTCTGCCCATTTTCTTTTGGGATTTTGGTCTTTTTTGTTGTTGTTAGTTGTAGGAACTCTTTATGAATTGTAAATATTTTTCCCATTTATCTTTTGACTTTTCTTATGGTGGCTTTTGCTGTGGAGAATTTTAAAAATACTTATTTGGTAGAATTTATCGATTTTGTGTGTGTGTGTGTGTGTGTGTGTGTGTGTGTGTGTGTGAGAGAGAGAGAGAGAGAGAGAGAGAGAGAGAGATGGGGGTCCCTAAGCCCACTCCCAAGTTCAGATTCCTTAGGAGAATTCACAGGACTCAACATATAGTCATACTCACAAGTATGATTTAATACAGCAAAGGGATACAGAGCAAAAGCAGCAAAAGGAAAAGGTGCGTGGGGCGATGTTGGGGGGAAACCTGGACACACTTAAATCCTACAGTAGCAAGTTGTGACAACCCATGGGAAGTGTTGCCAACCAGGGGGCTGGTCACGTAGACACCCTCTGCCTAGCACATACCAAACTTTCAGAGTCCCAGAAGGAAGGCAGGGGTTCGACTTAAAGCACGTTGTTGGTATAAACATTTTAGGTGCCGTAAACTTAAACTCTTATCAGTTAAGGAGTGGTGGGCACTCTCCCAAAATCCAGGTTCCCCGTTGCCAGCCAGGGGCCAGCCATGCCACAGGCCTCTGTAAGGACAGCAGTCTCAGACCTGCTAGGTTAACCCTTTTCTGCACACTTCTCTTTTATAGCTTCTGGGTTTTACATCCCGGGTAGGAAGGTCTTCCCCAGTCAGAGTTATAAAAAAATTATCCCATGTTCCTCTAATACTTTAATTTCCTTTTAAACGTGTAAATGTTTGAGCAATTTGGAATTTATCCGGGGTTGCCTTGTAAGATGGGGATCCAACTCTTTCTCCCCCTTTTACTGCAACATCATTTGAAGACCAATCCACTGGTTTGAAATACCACCTTTATCACACACCAAATTCCTCTCTGTATTTGGTTTTATTTCTGAATGTTTTATTTCACGCATCAATCACTCTTCATGCACCAGTAACAGTCTTGTGACTATCAAGGCTTTGTAAGATGTAATGTCTGGTAGGGCAAGCCCCTTTTTGTTCCTTCTCTTTTTCATTCCTTTCATCCCTAGTCTTGGTCAGCAGACATTTAGACGATGCCTACATTACAGCCGCGCGCTGGAGCTGGAGCTGATACCCACTCCCTGTCCCCAGAGGGAGCACAGTTTTCCTGGGTGATGTGGACGAACAAATGCATACAATACAGATACAGATACACAGGGTGTCAGGAGAGGGGAAAGTCAGTGGGTTGGTGTCGAGGAGGGCTTCCTAGAGGGGGCCAATCCTGAAAGGTGAGCGTGCTGGGACAGTATGTGCAGCTGTCCAGGGGCTGGACACAGGCTGACCCCCACACGCTGATTAGAGTCCGGGAGTTGGTGTCCGTGTGAGGGTGGCAGAGCCTAATGTGCCCCACCAAGAAGTTTCATTTTTTATTTGAAGGTGAGGGGAGCCGTTAAAGGGGTTTAGGCAGGAAAGTCGCATGATTAGATTTCTGTTTCAAAAAGATTCCTTGGGCTGCAGCATGCGGAGTAGATAGAGAGGGGCAGTAGTCCATTTCTGGGGGTGTTTGCTAGTTGCCTTGGTGTATGATCGTGAGTCCCTGAAATGGGGCAATGGACAGGGACAGGAGAGAATGGATTTGAGAATGTTCCTAGAAGATAAGATCAGTAGAATTTGTTGATTGACTGGTTATAGTTACGAGGGGGGATGGGACGATAAAGAGGGAAGAACCAAGCCTGGATAAACAGGTCGATGGTGGGACCAGTGGTCAAGATGGGGAACATAGGAGGGGAGTGAGGCAGAGAGGGCAAGTTCCATTTTGGCTGTGCTGAGTTGCAGGTGTCTGTGGGACAACCAAGTATGGCTATTTGGGGGGCTGGTGGCTACGAAGACCTGGAGCTCTGGCCTGGGGAGAGGTTTATTTGGGAGACCAGCTGTGATCATCGGCATTTTCATCGATGCGACTAAAATTGCCGGGAGAGAGAATTACAGTGAGAATCGGGGTGCAGTGGATGAACCCTGAGAAATGTCAGCCTTAAATGATTATGACTGTGGCCAAGTAGTAAAGAATGTCCTTTTTCTAAAATGCTTTCAAATGACATTTCAAATGTCCTTTTGTAGTCCTTTCCTGAAAAAATGAATATGTACATTTATATATGAAGGTAAGGGTGACTCAAGAATATTAAAGCCATTTTCTCCAGGGAAAGTGGTAGAAATAGGACAAGCAAGTTGCTTTTTGACCTATGAGCCTTTTGTCAGATTTTTGGATGAAATTACTTTTGATGCAGTTGTATGAATTAACTATGTCAAGTCGTGTGAAAAGAGGCTGAAATCCCTATCTAGCATGAAGCTGTTACTTACAATTATGAACTCTGCCAAGTTTCAGCACCTCCTATGGTTCTTCCTTAAAATTTTGGACTTTTTCTCCTAACCTGAGTGAAAGAATTATTTTTCTTAGACGAAGGGGTCTTATTTCTTAAGTGTAATCTAAAAGATGAAAATGAGATAATTTTACATAGCTGCTTCCTTCAGTGGTAGATGGAAGCTTTGAAAAAGGCGAATTTCAGGAATCAAATTAGAAAAAAATGCTCACTTAGATTCCTGTTCAAACATTCCAAAATTCTATCAGGAAAGAGTTAGTGACCAGTTTCCTGAATTTTTAAGGCTAGGTCTTCAGAGATGTAGTAAATCGTGTCCACTGATGACCATGCCTTTGTGTGGTGGCAGCACCATTTGAAAGCACTATTGCATCTACATAGCTTATCAATTTATTTTCCTCAATACTGGGAAAATTGTTTTCTTCTGTGACTGTCTCCCTATTAAATGATCTTTAATTTCTATAAATCTAACTCTCAAACATCCACTTCTGAGACACGACATTGTTGACAAGCCTTTGGGAGAAGAGGCTGTCCATGAGGGGCCATCGTGAGATCAGGGAATCCTAATTCGGTGACAGACAGTTCTCCCTCCCCAAAGAAGGAAACTCATGAATCACTCATTATTTATAGATTCTAGTCAGTAAGAATAAATCCAATCTAGATGTTTAAAGCAAGGCAGTGCATCTTTATATAAGTGCCATTTAAAAATAAGGGCTAATTAAGTGAAAGCTAAAATCTGCTGTCATTTCAGATGTTTGCTCCCACAAGACATAACAGTGATAAGTGTAGCTAAATTAAAAAGACAAGTTACATTCTCTTTGTCAGAGCTGTTTTTATCTCTAGTGTGAAATTGGAGATTTTCATCTCAACTTTGTCCTTTAACATTTTTCAAATGTTACATTGTGCTATTCTTAATCCTGGAAAAAATGCACAGGATTCCTTTTTTTTTTTGTCCTTTTTTCCTCTCAAGTCTCCATGCGCTCCATGCATGGTATCTCTTGACTAGTAGGAATCTGAATTGGTGAAATGTCCAAGTATTCATACAGAGCCAACTAAAGGAAGACCTGCTCACTTGAAGCCAGGGGCGAGCACTTGAGTGTGTCTGTTTTCTGATGTCGGTTTCCCAGCTTTGAAGCTGGGCTCCGGTTATGCAAGATGCTCACATTGGGGAGGCTGGGTGAAGGGTGCATGGGCCTTCCCTGTACGTTTCTCTGCAACTTCTCATATATCTATAATTATTGCAAAATCACTTAAGAAAAGTAAAGCAGCCCCCCAAAGCTTGGCCACACAGAACCCCCAGGCAAGATTCCCACGTGTTCTGGAGTATTCCGTGGCCCTTGAGGATCAGGGCATCACCCCCTGGAGGTTCTGGTTCAGCGGGGCGAGCCGGGGCACTGGCAGTGCCTGGCACGGTGGGGAAGTGCTCCCCACCCCAGGGTGCCGAGGCAGAGGCGAGGCAGGGCCCGGGCCCCAGGAGAAAGCCAGGAGGGCTTCTGGAAGTGCCCGCTGAACGCTGACCTTCGGCAAACCATCCTCTGCCCCGGGGCTTTGCTGAGCTGGGACTGAATCCTTCTGGGGTTCTGCACAGGCCGTGAAGCAAAATGGGTGCGGGGACGGGGTCACCGAGGGCACGTCATCACCCACTTGGCGAACCTGACTCCCTGCGTGCCCTCAGGAGGGAGAGTCTCTAGAAGCAGTTCCCTCTGTGGCACTTGTGTTTCCCAACCAGGGTCCCTACGGACCCAGCGGTGTGGTTAGGAACAACCGGAAAACGTCAATCCGCAGATCAAGTTCTAAAAGACTCAAAGCTTTAAAAACTGCGAGTCTGTAAGAAAATAAAGGACAGCCATAAACCTCAAGACACGTAACCTGCTAACTTTAGGTTTTAACAATTTCCAGGCAAGAGCTGTAATTAGCCTTGTAACAAGTAACCACTTGTAGGGAATTTTGTACTTTTTAATAATGAGATATAGATGAATGGGTTCTGTTGTCCTTGCTTTGATGCTTAGTAGTTTTAAGTTTTTTGTAATAATCCACCTTTATGTTAGTCTATTGAGAGCTTGTGTTTTAAGTCTTGCTTTGTTCTCTTATCTGAATCTTTAAGGGAAATAAGGTAAAAATTGAAATATCTGGGAAGTAAGTCCTGTACGTTCAACTTTAGAAACTGTCAGTGTTGGTTCTGGTAGGACGCTTGCTTCAATAGAGCCAAGGAGTTAATGACAGCTTAGTGTTTACATTGTGTTTTCCTTTAAAAACTAACAAGTAATGCTTTTTTAAAGAAACGTTTTCTTGTAATTGTAAGCTGATTTATTTGGATGATTAAAATATTGGCTTGAGCACCTGGTCTTTTCCACCTTAAGCTCCAGTTCAATGTTAGATGTGTTGATACGTATTCATGGCAAGAACTATCTGGCTGTTATTTGATTCATAAACTTGCCTGAAATATTTGAGGTCTGGCTCTTAGCATCAAGAGTCTCCTGGTGGGCTTCCCTGGTGGCGCAGTGGTTGAGAGTCCGCCTGCCGATGCAGGGGACGTGGGTTCGTGCCCTGGTCCGGGAGGATCCCGCATGTCCTGGAGCGGCTGGGCCCGTGAACCATGGCCGCTGAGCCTGCGCGTCCGGAGCCTGTGCTCCGCAACGGGAGAGGCCGCGACAGTGAGAGGCCTGCGAACCGCAAAAATAAAATAAAATAAAATAAAAGAGTCTCCTGGAAGCTCTGTCCGTCATAGAGTTCCCATAGGCGCGTTTCCCAGGTAAAGGATGCCAGTCATGCACTCGTCCTATATATCTGGACATCACTCAGTGTCACTGCAGACTGATTTCATGAGAAAGGCCACCTGGTAGGTCGCTACCTTGAGGACACTATCATTCCCATATTAATGACAATTCTTTTATATGAATTATTTTCAGACATTAAAGAAATTATGGGCATAATTTTGGTTTGAGCTATAGAACTTTATCTTCTGATGATAACAGTTTTGTATACTTAGATTACACTTACTGGTAATTTTAATGTAAGACGCAAGAGGATAGATATTTGAAGCAAAGAAGGAGTTGCTTTATAGTGATTGAGAAATAGAAAGTTACATTGAAAATGCTGCCGGCAAGTCAGAGGACACTCTGGGCATTAAGACACATGATGGTTTTTCTGGAGAGAAAGTTTATTTGGCCTCTGAGTGAACAATTTTATTCTTTCTTCTTAAAAGGACACCATATTTGCTTGAGTTTCATGGGAAAGATGCAAATAGCTAAAAACCGAAAAATGAACAAAACTCACGTTGAGATCAGGAACTTATTTCAAGAAAGCAGATTCTAGATTTTCTTCTAAAGTGAGTGACAGTGCAGCCTTACATCATCTACAAGTATGTCACCAGTACAAGGTTCAGCAGTATTGAGTATTTACCCGGGCCAGGTACTGACCAGGGCAGTATCCCGTGCTCAGATGTCACCAGGAGGATGCTTGGACATGTTCTGTAGGTTCCGTGTATGGACAGAGAAGCATGCTATACATTTTAGTGCTCTTTGCACCAGAAGTCCCTCTGTCTCTGAATTGAACTTCAGTTAACGGCAATCACTTGTTTTCCCCGGGAGTACTGAATAACTAAGTATTCCTGTGGATTCCCCGTCAGCCTAAAGCCTCAATTTCATAGCTAGCTCAGCGGCATTGCTAATGTGCGGTCACAGAATACACAGCGCTCGGGCCTAGTGCTGCCAGAGTTGAGACCTGCTGAGGGTGCCACACGCTTTGGAAAGTTCAAGAAGGCAGTCCGGAGAGCATGATCTTGATCAGTTTTCACCTTAAACCTCTTGCCACTTAAGTACAGAAAACCGTTGCCGCTAACTGATGCTTTACCAGAAGTTCTCTGTAACGTTGGGGTCGGGGGAACACTAGCATTGGAGGCCACAGGCTGATAACAGGAAAATGGGTGGAAGGAAGATACTTAGAGGAAAAGTGCCTCCAGAGAAAGCGCTTGAGCAGGGGCTGTATAATGCTTCCCGTCCTCATTCGGTCAACAAATATGTATTCCACCTACACAGGCCAGACAGCATTCTGGTTACTGGGGATCCAGGGTGGGAAAAAAGCAAGTGTCTGCCTTCATGGAGCCCGTGGTCTAGGAGGGAGGACGGTAGGGGTCCAACAGTAACAAATAAATAAATATAGGTCAAATGGTCATAAGTGATGGAAATAAAATGGGAAGGAGAATTGGTGGTCCTGTTGTGGGGGAACATGTGTCAGAGAAAGGCTCACTGATTAAGGTTACATTTGCGCAGAGATGTGAAAGAAGTAAGGTAGGAAACCATGAGGGCAAAGGATTCCAGACAAGTGGAACAGCAGGTGCAAAGGCCCTGAGATTGGTGCACGCTTGTTGCTTTCCGGGAGCGGCACCGAAAGCGTGGCTGGAATGGATTGAGCGAGAGGAAGAGCAGAGACGTGGTGGGGGACATAGCCAGGTGGCAAGTACTTCCACTTTTACCCAAAGTGAGATGGAAAGCCACAGGAGGATTTGGGGCAAGGGAAGGATTTGACCTGGCTTAGGTTGTGACACAGTTACTCTGACTTTAGAGGTAAAGATGAAAGCAGAGGACCAGTTAGGAGGTGTTATTATAATCCAAGTGGAGATGGCAGAGCCTTGCACCAGGGTGGTAGCAGTGAGGTGATGAGGATAATGCTAAGGTTTGGGGTTCAATCAGTGTGAAGGATGGCGCTGTCATCTGCTGAAATGGGGAGACTGGGAGGAGTTGTGAACGTTGCAGTCCTCCGGCGGCAGTGGCCAAGTCTGCAGATCACAGTGGGGCTGGAGGGCGATAGATATTTAGGAGTCGCCAGGGTATGGATGGTATTCAAAGCCCTGAAATTCATCAGTGTCACCTTGAGAGTGAGCATAGAGAAGAGGTGAGAGGCCTGAGGCCTGTTGTTTCAGAGATCAGGGCATTGATTCCGAATTCACAGAGAACAGTTAATTAAGAATTTTCTTAACGTTCTGTCACTTTCTTAATGGATTAACACACCACTGGTCCCTTTTGAGACAGTTGCACTATTTAATAATCATTGCTTTTCTTTTTCTTTTATATTTTAGTGTCTTTTACCCGTCGATTGCTAATACTGCTTAAAACTGATAGGCATTTTTGGGTCTGGAAATCTGAGAAATCTGAGATGTTTGTAGCCATAGAAAATTGCGGTCTCAAAAGTATACAATTGTTAATCAAGATAGAAGGTAGTGTAAGTCTAGTCTAAATTTTTCACTGTTATTCCTTGCTTAAAAGTCTCAGTTGGGGTTGTGATTTCATGGTAGGCAAATCTAGTAAAAAAAAAAATCAAAGGATGTAGTATTAATAGAGTATTAGTTCCTTTACACTGAACTTGAAATTCTTTCTCTTTTTTTTGCCTTTTCTAGCCAATATTTGCATTTTTAAATGAAGAAAAGTTTGACGTGGATGGATGGATGGTTTATAATCCAGTTGAAGAATACAGAAGGCAGGTAAGTCAGTCGATACTGTAGATGTGGGGAATCTCAAACCTGCCTGGTGATGATATGCCATCAGTCACGCTCTTTGAGTATCAGTAACACCCTTGCTAAATAAATTTTTCCTGGCAGTGGTATAATATGGCTCATTCTAGTACTGTGGAACCTACAGGCTCATCCCAGGGCCACGTTCAAGCTGCACTAGAGGCTGCATGGCTAAGTTCTCTTTCCTTCCGCTACGCGAAGAACATCCATTATATTGTTGTCCATGAAATGAATCAAATACTCAGAGTCTAGAGAAGCCAGACTTCTGTACCTTACTACTCAGGAGTTGATGTCATGATGTATGTATTTGGGAGCCTAAGTATTACTGGCAGTTAGATTTCTGTTATATTCATTTCAGTTTAAAGATTCAAATGAATTAGAACTGTTTTCCTGTAATGACTTTTCCAAGAATGCTTTGATGAATGTGTATGAGAATTGCCTTTACTGCTGTCTTAGTAAACTTCACCCACATGCATGTTTACTTGCAATAATAAAGCGGGAGGCTTCGTGTATTGTTGCTGTTCGGGGCAAAGGTCTCTCTGCAACAGCTACACTTTGACCCCTGCTGTAACCAAATCATAGGACAGTTAGGAGTTTTGTGATGAGGTTTTTCATAATTCTCATTCTACAAAGCTCATAAAGTAATTGGGAAGTTTTGTTGAATGAGGTTTGAGAATCAAATCAAGCCCAGTGAATGTAAAGTAAAATCGTAGAACCCTAGACTTGAGAAGAACCTTCTAGCCACCACTTCCACTACCAGGCACCTGGGTTGACTTCCCGGTTTAGCCTTTTTCTTTTTTAAATTAATTTTTATTGGAGTATAGTTATGTTACAATGTTGTGTTAGTGTCTGCTGTACAGCAAGTAAATCAGCTATAGCACAGGGAACTCTACTCAGTGCTCTGTGGTGACCCGTTTAGTCTTGATCAGTGGTTTGCCTCTGTTCATAAGAAGATTCGGTGCTCAGGGATGTGGGTGTGGGAATTTATCTCTAGGGCACATGTATGCGGTAGTATGTCCTGTTGCTTCCAGAACTCAGATTTAGTTTGTTGAGTTTTTGAAGGCTGTGTGTACCTCTCATTTTAATAACCTCTATTCCATGTCAGTTGTGGAGGCAGAAGAGGGACCATGAAAACATCTTGCATGTTTTGGAGACCTCTGTAGTGTTATGTATTAAAATATTTGCACCTTAGTTTTTGAGTGTTATTGACAATATTAAGACTTACTTTTTAGGGCTTCCTGTTTTTAAGCTTGCATGCATATATGAACTCTTGAAGGTATTTAGTTCTAGAATGCCATTATATTCCATCTTTTTTTCTTATACCTTTCTGATGGGACTTGTAACTCTCTAATTGGACTCGACATCCGACTCATCTGTCTGGCCCGAGCTCTATAGGGCCAGACGTAAAGATGAGGTACTATTTGCGTCCCCAGAGCAAGCACCCACATGGCTCACTTTTGTGTGTGTACTTGTGTGTTTGTGAGCATGGGGAGAGAGTTATTCCACCACCTCTGGACCTTGTCCACAGTAGCTACAATTTTGTGGGTAGGCGATAGGATGGGAGGTGTCTTCCGCGTCACACTAGCAGTCTGCTTAGAATGCAGATGAGTGTATTTCTCACACAGCCCATAGAGCAATCACCCATCCCAAACCACTTGATTGAAGAAACTCTCAGGAGGTGGCGAAATGAGCCTCCCCAGAGGGGTTTTCCTTACTTCCCTTCTGTGAATGTCTTCATAAGCTCAGCCTCTTTCTACTTTGGAGCAGGTTGAAGCGACTGGGGAGTGGAATTGGCCTGATTGCTTTTTTACCCTCAATCAGACACAGATGAAGATTACACAGTGTACTTTTCTTTAGGGCATGGGGCGGTTTGCACGGGTCGGGGAGGAACTTGGGTTTCTCTTTATTGTACAAGTAGTAGAGAAAAGTTTGACATGAAATCAAGGAAGATCTCAAGTTCAAGAGAATTTGTATTTACCAGCGATAGTTTAGAATTCTGGAACCCGCCAGTGTTTTGTCTTGTGTTCTTACATTGTCTGGATTATCGATCGATCTGCCTCCCTTACTATAAATCAGTACACCATTACTACCCCGCTGTCAGAGGCACACGCACATTCTGCTCGAAAGAAGAAAGGAGACCCATCCAAGGCCAGATCCAGAGATGAAAGCATCAGTGCTGACGTGGACTTCCTTTCTTCCTGCAGGGCTTGCCCAATCACCATTGGAGAATCACTTTTATTAATAAGTGCTATGAACTGTGCGACACTTACCCGGCTCTCTTGGTGGTTCCATATCGCGCCTCAGATGATGATCTCAGGAGAGTTGCAGCTTTTAGATCCCGAAATCGAATTCCAGTGAGTACTGCAATTAATGTTTTCTGTAAGGAGTGCCTTTTCTTCCATGAGAACAGTAGTCAAATGATTCAGAGAAACACTCTTTTGGAATTTCAGTCACACAAATAATTATCAAGTGTCCTCTGAGTGCAAAGCAGCAGGCCAAATGGGGAAAGAAGTAAGACGTCACCTGCCTTCCAGGAGCTCGCGATCAAGGACAGACAATGAACTCAAGTAATTCTTATACAGGAGAGGGTACAGGTAACACCAGGTGGAAAGGAAGAAGGAAGGACAGGGTCCCTGTGGCTTGTGTCTTTGTAGCACAATAACTGACAGGCATTAGGCTCTGGGTGATGTCGGTTGAGTTATGCTGGAAACCGTGCACTAGCCTATGTTATGGAGCCTATGAGTATAGGCTTTTACGTACCACCTTTATTAGGATTTGTCTATCCTCATCACGTTTGTAAGCTGCCTTCATACCATTAGCAACCTGGGGTCAGGTGCAGACTATCCCAAACTATATTTACGGTATCACTGGACCTAGTTCATAAATTAGTCTTTGGTTCTTAAATATTTATGTACGAGTCACCCTGTCTACTCTGTGTCCATAAATCTTGTTGGCTAAAAATTTAGAGAATTTTTCCCCTCTGTTAATTTCCAGGGCATGTCATAATAAGTACATTGTCTTATTTTGTTTTGGTTTGATTTTGAAAAACAAGGGTTGAACAATTAAGATTTAATGTCACGTTGCCTTTAACTTCCAAGTCTAGACATTTTTGTCCCTAAAAGGATATTTGTGTGAAACTTTCGTTATGCTATCAACATAATATGAATTGTAACTTTTTTAATGCACTTGCTTCGCTAAGCACGAGTGTCCTTTCGTATCTTCACGATATATATTATACTTGAAAGTATGTTCTTTGGCTCCTTTTGCGAGAATACTGTGCTGATGAAGCTAGAATTACCATTTCGCTCCTCTCGTGCTCGACCCCTGCCCTGGCTAGCTGTCTTGCTAATCCATGCCTCACCCGCAGGAGAACTGGGCTAGGATAGTGTGAATTGACTTTGTTCACTCCTTCATTCAATTAATATTTATTGAACATCTACTGTGTGTGTATGCGCGCGCGTGTGTGTGTGAATTTCACGGGATTGGGGGTAGGAGAGGAAATGAAACAACTGAACCCAGCCCACTGTGCTCAGGCTGCCGTCTTGATCCAGTTGTTCCCCCTGTTCTGAGTGAATGGGAGCCCACTGTAGAGCAAATAGAATGCTTAGCTTTTTACTTAGCCATTTTATTGATCCTTCTTACTTTGTGATGGCCAATTTGCATTTATTTTTCCTTAAAAAAACTAAGGCTAAGCTCTCCATCACTTCTCTATCTTTTATAGATTACCATGCTTAATAATATCTAATAATAGGGCTTCCCTGGTGGCACAGTGGTTGAGGGTCCGCCTGCCGATGCAGGGGACACGGGTTCGTTCCCCAGTTTGGGAGGATCCCACATGCTGCGGAGCGGCTGGGCCCGTGAGCCATGGCCGCTGAGCCTGCGCGTCCGGAGCCTGTGCTCCGCAACGGGAGAGACCACAACAGTGAGAGGCCCGCGTACCGAAAAAAATATATATATAATATCTAATAATAGATAATGTACTCTTTGTGATATACCTTCTAATCACCTGACTCTTGACTATAACCCAGGAAATGTATTTGCTTTTGATATGAAATCATTAATATTTGATATTCAGTTCTTTTTTAAAAAAAAACATATAAAGATACAAAAAGCATTGATGAGAAAGCAGTCTTGTTATGTTGTCCATAAATAAGATGCAGAGTATTATAAAATATCACTGAATAACAAAATGATCCACATGTATTAGTGTTCCCATTAATGGATACATACTCCTTTGTTCTCAAACAGGTTGGTCTTAATGTTATCGAATTCTTTAACATATAAGTAATACATATTTATTTTAGACATTTATAAAAATACTGGTAAGGCTAAAGGAGACTGCCACCTAGTGAGAACCACAGACTTCCTTTTATTTGGAAAAAAGAAAATTATTCTGTGGTTTATGTCTCAGTCTGCTTTTTCTACACCGATGACTGTCTGTTTCATGTGCCGGTGTGTAGATGTACTGTATAGATTGACAGAAAACTGTCAGTCAGTTTTCTATTCCTATTATAAACAGTGCTGTGATAAACATCTTTTGGTGGCTAAATATTTGTGTACATCCTTAATTATTTATGGCTTCTACATATTAACTTCAAAAAGAATAGCCTGATATAGTAGCATATACTTTAAAAGCACTCACGGTAGTTGATGTTGTGATATTTGCATTACTTGGACCTGGTCATCTGTATGGCAAGCATCCTTTTTATAAAGGTAGTTGAGATCCCAAAAGAAAAAGCAGGTAAGAGGTGAAACAACTCGTAACAATAGCATTTCTTAACATGGCCTGGTGATTCCAGTCTTAAATCTCCCAAGCAGAGAGAAGAAGGGCAGAAGAATGGAGGGCATGCGGGGAACAGGGCCGTTTCTTGCATATGACCTGATTTAAATTTAAAACTTGATGAGGGTCTTTATCAAATAATAACTGTCTTGTATGTGCAGCGATTTGCTCTTTTAAAAGTGATCTCATATTGGGAATTCCCTGGTGGTCAAGTGGTTATGACTCCACGCTTTCACTGCCGAGGGCCCAGGTTCCAGCCCTGTGTTGGGGAACTAAGATCCCACAAGCTGCCCAGCGCGGCCCCTCCAGAAAAGAGTGGGGACTTCCCTGGTGGCACAGTGGTTAAGAATCTGCCTGCCAATGCAGGGGACACGGGTTCGATCCCTGGTCCGGGAAGATCCCGCATGCCGTGGAGCAACTAAGCCTGTGCGCCACAACTACTGAGCCAGCACTCTAGAGCCTGCAAGCCACAACTACTGAGCCCGTGTGCCACAACTACTGAAGCCCACATGCCACAACTACTGAAGCCCGCACGCCTCCACTGCTGAAGCCCACATGCCCAGAGCCTGTGCTCCGCAACAAGAGAAACCACCGCAGTGAGAAGCCTGTGCACTGCAACGAAGAGTAGCCCCCGCTCGCCACAACTAGAGAAAGCCTGCGTGCAGCAACGAAAACCCAACGCAGCCATAAATAACTAAATAAATAGATAGATAAAATTAAAAAAAAAGAGTGATCTTATATCAAATCAACATGTTGTAGACCTTAAATTTACATAGTGTTATAGGTCAAGTATATGTCAATAAACCTAAAAAAAATTAAAAATACATAGATACTTATAAGCGATCTCACGTCTTTTCCCTCTTGGAGGCAAAGCCATAGGAGGTGGGCAGGGCAGGTCTCACCTCCATGTTGTAGATTAGAAAGTGGAGGTTGAGGGAGGCCAGCACTTGTGCCCAGGCCTCCCAGGCCTGAGCCTTTGGAGTCTTAGTTGGGGGCCACAGTGGTGTTTTGACTGGGCCCTGGCAGGCACGAGACTAAATTGAATGAGTATTCATTCGTATGATATAATCTTTTCTCACTGACGTGTTGTCATTATTATACACAGTGATTTTTATGAACATCATTGCTCGTCATTTGCCATAGTGGGGAGGTGACTTCAAAGACGACAGTGTACTTGGCCTTGTATTAAGTGAGCTCGAACACTTGTGCTTCTGGGGTTGTGTCTGCTTTTCATGGGTTTTCGTACATGCGTTCTCCATTCATCCTCCCAGTAGCGTCATGCTGTCACGTGGCTCCGCATTTGATGAAAGAGGGAAAGGACGCTACAGAGGCTGTGAACTCAGCCACCACACTTACCTTCCAGCTTCTGTTAGTTTTATTTTATTTTTGTCTTCTAACAGCTTTATTGAGATAGAATTCATCTATGAAACCATTCATTCATTGAAAGTGGACAGTTCTGTAGCTTTTGCTGTATTACATTTTTAGCTTCCTTTTGCAGGTCTTGTTTCTCAGGTGCTATGAACTGAGAGACCAGGTAGCAAGTGTGCTGGGCTTGTGTGTAAAATTGGAGAAGGTTGATTCTGAGTAAAGGCTCAGAGCTCTCCCAGGAGGCGGGCGTCCTAGCTTCATTGTGGAGACTCTGGCAGCTCTTTGGCTGTCCTGAGATCCTGTTTGCTTCCTTTGGGTTTTCAAGCCCCTGTGTTAGACTCTAGAGTTGAGAGTGTTGGGAAAATGACCTGCAGGTGTGAGGTACCAGGGGTGGTTTTCTTTACCTCTCACCTTTTGCTAAAGCTGTTTCTGGGTGATGACAAATCCAGTGCAAGCTACAGGACTGAAATAAAATATCTGAAGCTTTCTGTTTCCTTTAAGTGATGTAACTATTTTTAGGTAAGCATTTAATGTTTTTAGATGTGGTGCGAATTAAGAAAAGACTCGTAAAGCAACTGGTTATTCTCGTTGGCTCTGAATAGTCATCATCGTTAAATGTGTGTTTCTGGGCACACGTGGAAATGGCAGGTGAACAAGCATCCCGTTTCAGCAAAATGAGATTCACTTCATCCTGATTGTTAGTGCTCTCTTTTTTTTATAGTTTTAATTGTTTTGACATTTGGTTCTTTCTCGATAGCTTAAAATTTCTGAACCAACCGTAGGTGCTGTCATGGATTCATCCAGAAAACAAGACGGTCATCATGC
This sequence comes from Stenella coeruleoalba, assembly GCF_951394435.1. Taxonomy (NCBI): domain Eukaryota; kingdom Metazoa; phylum Chordata; class Mammalia; order Artiodactyla; family Delphinidae; genus Stenella; species Stenella coeruleoalba. The sequence goes on from NC_137152.1 coordinate 120,281,704, forward strand.
GTTGTAGTCAGCCTCTTGTTGGTATGAGTGGTAAACGAAATAAAGATGATGAGAAATATCTCGACGTCATCAGGGAGACGAATAGACAAATTAACAAACTCACAATCTATGATGCTAGACCCAATGTAAATGCAGTGGCCAACAAGGTAAGTATATTTAATGACATGGTAGAAACTTGCCTTACGTACAGTGTGCAGTGTTTTACCTGAAGGTTGTTGCCATGGCGTATCAACATGTGGGTTTAAATTAAACTTCGCTTAAAGAGGAAAACGAGTTCACTGAAGGTAGAAAGTAGTTTTAATCACAAAACATATCTTAAAAGTTGAATACATTAAAGCCAAATGAAAATAAGCTTTAGGTAAAGTAGAAGTCTAGAGCTGTAGTGAACTTGGGAAAGAGAATCTCTTTGGAGCTCTTTAGGCTGTTGACAGTGATTCTCAGTGTGTACACTAGTGAGGCATCTGTGAGGATTGTGGGAAGCTGTAATTGTTAAAATCCTAAATTTGTAGCTTTATCTAAGCATTCTCTTCACCATACTCAGAAGTGTGTGTTCTCATTTATATGAGACAATCCAAGAAATGAGTAGATCCATGTATGTGAGTTTTACAGTTATACACATAATGGTAATATTTTCAAAGAAATCTGTCTCAAGGGTCGTCTTGGCCTTCTTAAGTAGAGTATGCAGACTGCCCCTAAAGTTGAATGACAAGGCAGTGTTGCCTGCAGGACTCCTCAGCAGATGCTCAAGGTGGAAGGCTGTTTGCCCCTGCACTACAGGGCCCAAGATTCAGAAATACCTTTGACATTCAGTTTAACCTTTTTGGTTTTTTTTTCCCTTTCCCTCTCCCATTGCCAGCTGTCACTTATAAGTATTCACAGTGGGCCTGCCCCATTCCACCTTTCAGATGGATGGCTTCTTGTCAGATGTAGGCTTAAATTTCATCATCTTGAATATTTTGCTTATCCCAAGGTCATTTATCTGGCATCTTCAATTATTCAGAGCACAAGACAAGAACCTGAAAGCAAAACAAGTCCTCAAGCAGCTCAGATAGTTTCAGTAGCTTCCTAAATGGACCCTGTGATGTCTGTCTGCACAGGCGTGTGTGTGGGGCTCCACTCATAATTATTTGCACACAGATTGTGCACCTCACACATTTACGTTTGGACCCGGTATTTGTTACTGCAGTTGGTTTTGTTTTACAAGACGAAAATGATATTGAAATTATTTGTAAAGCAATCAGGTAGTGAAATCGATAAATAGGTTAGGAAATGTAACACAACATTTAGGAAATTAAGTCTAAATATGAATATCTTGTTGTATTATCCTTACCTTTATATTTCTGTTCCTGCTATCCTTCAGGTATAATTCAGAGTTGAATACATGTATAAAATGAAGTATTTCCATGTATACATTTAGCCTGAAACAGATATCATATAACATTAAAATGGGGTACTTAGAAAGAATTTTTTTAAGTATATAAAATGTATAAAATGAATAACTTTATTGTATTAACTCTAAAGCTCATTGTTGTAGCAGTAGAATTCTTGAATGCCTTTTTAACACTCAGGAAATATGCCTGTGTTTCTAGTCCATTTAGGAATGAAGGGAAGGAAAAAATTAAGCAAAAAAACCTAGGCTTGAAAGATCTGTGCATCATTCTCTAAAAAAACACACTCAGGTTCCCCTCCTCCCTCCACTGTGTCTTCCTAGTCATCTGTATCCATAGCAACAGGCTGTGTACGTGGTTGTACTAGGTAACATGGGTGGTTCTTTTTTGTTGAAGAGAACTGAAAAGAAAACTTCAAAACTAATCAGAGATGTGGAATTTGAACTTTTGGGAACTCAGTCTATGCTTGACTGATTGATTTTTACCCTTCTGAATTCTCTCCTCTTTGGACCTAATTGTTCTGCCCTTGTGGATATTTAGAAATTTACAGCCCTGTATGTAACAAGCAACATTGCACCATTTTAAATTAAAGAAAAAAACAAACAAAGGAAACCTAGAGGCAGATAAGATCCAGCAGCCTGTGATGAATTAAAGCAGGACTGTGTTAATGTCTGTTTTTGGCAGAAACTTTGGCAATGAATTATTACTTTTTCCTCCTATCATCTTCAGTGATCTACGAAAGAAACTCCAGAGTTAGGAATGTCTTTGAAAATCACTAACTGTTTACAAACCACATGTACAGAGAAACAGGTCACATGTCCGTGGGAGGGTAACGTGTGTCCTCGTGTGAGAGGCTTGCAGATCCAGTTCACAACAGTGACTGCCAGGGGGATAGGTGCACCTCTGTTGTGACCTCTGATGGCAGCTGCAAGGTGTTATTCCCTGAGGTAGGGGTAACCAAGGAGAGGGGAATATGACCCATTTGTGTATGGATTCATTAGCTGATAACTATTTAAAAACAAAGTGAACGTTTATTGTCTACTTACTACTGATGCCATTTGTAGCAAGCTTTAAAAACACATTTCTGTCTAAATAAAATACAATTTCTTACCTAGAGTCTCTGGAGATCAAGGCCTCTGGCTTGTACATAGGTCTCCAGGTTTGAAGTTCAAGTGGTAGCCTTACTTCTACTGCAGGAAACCTTCTCTGTGACTAACCCCGGAAAAAAACCATAGGATGTATTGGCCCTTCTGTCCCGAGCTACAAGTTTATATTCCTTCAATTGTAAATGAAAAGAGAAGAGGTATTCCGTGGCAATGGCAGGCATGTCGCTTGTCTGTCCTTTACCTGCGGGCACTGCCGAGATAGTGCAACTTGGCTTTGACTGTTTACTTACCTTTACTGGTGAGTTTACATATTCATATGTTTTTATGATGTTAATTAGCATCCTTCCATTTCAGCTTGCTTTCTTCGAAGGTCCCCGAATAATTTAACTTTTTCTTAAAAGGCCGGAGGCCACACGTTCCATGGCATTTTAAAGCATTAAGCAGAATGCAGCCAGGTTCCTAAACAAAGCCAGAGTGTTTCTTTTTGTCTTCGTGGAAAAGAGGCATCTTCACGACCCTGTGAAAGGGAAGTGACGCCCAGCCTAGCGGGTGGATGCTGGTAGGCGCCACGGCAGGTGGTAGCCATCTCCATCTCGTCCCCCTTGAAACCTTTTGTCCCTCCAGGGCCCACCACGTGCAGCACTGTCCTGGTGTTTGCATAGCACACAGACAGTCATGGGGCACTAGAAAAGGTTCAGGCTGTGAAGTCAGATGACTTAAATTCTGCTGCTTACCTCTGACTTTGGGTGTAGTTAAATAGCATCTCTTCTCATTTTCAAAATGCAGTTAGTAATACCTGTCTTGCAGCATTGCTGTAAGAGTTAGATAAAATTATGTAAAGCAAGAATCACAGTATCATTAAATGGTGGCTGGTGTTAGCTGTTATAGAGCCTGGCTCCTTTTAATCTTATGAGACCTAGGTAGTATTATCCCCTGTTCTACAGGAGACAGCGTTGAGGCGCAGAGAGGTTAAGTGCCTTGCCCCAGATCACACAGCAAAGAGGGGCTGAAACTGAGCTATCGACCTGGGTCTATCTGTCTCCAAAGCCTGTCGTTTTCCTCTAGCCCGTCCAGTCCCATGGGAGCCTGCCCCTGAAGAGTACTGTTAAAATCCGATGGAAGACAACGACCATTCAGAACCTGCTCTTGCCTTTCCAGATCCAGAAGAAGAGCTAGTAATTATAGAACATTTTGAAAATGATTTTTTCTCACAAATACAGATCCTCCGGAAATTGCCAACTCACCGTCTTTTTTCCCTAGCTCAAAGTGTGACTAATGTTGTTGACGCCTAGCGTCAGATAGGAAGTCGGGTCACATCAATTATCGTATCTAAGTTGCAAGTTCTTAGGTTGAGATTTGGAGGACCAATAACCTTTGAAATATTTGTGTAAGTTACTGAAGCAATAGAAAACCCAACTTACTGTTTTGTGTATCTTATTGTTTCTTAGGCGACAGGAGGAGGATATGAAAGTGATGATGCGTATCATAACGCCGAACTTTTCTTCTTAGACATTCATAACATTCATGTCATGCGGGAATCTTTGAAGAAAGTCAAAGACATTGTTTATCCTAATGTGGAAGAATCCCACTGGTTGTCCAGTTTAGAATCTACTCACTGGTTGGAACATATCAAGGCAAGTATATTTTTTTGAAAAAAGATACACATATATAAAAAAAGAAAGTAATGGTTTAGTGGATCAGGAAATCTTTTTGATTCCTTAAATTTAAAAAAAAACTGAACAGCGAGAGAGAAAATATTTGTTGTATGTAGCTCTACATTTGACAATTTTGTGTTTCTTTACAATTTGCTTACCTAAATTAAAGATTTCACAATATTATCTCCAGAATATTTTTTAGAGTTTGTAGAGATGTCACTTTCCAACTCGTCAATAGCAAGTAGTTGAGGCTTTCACCCAGGTTTATTTAGGAGTAGATAATTTATTATTGAACCATTACTGGGTATGACCCTCAAGAACCTAGAGCAATTGTTTTTATTGAAACTTACCTCAAATTGACTTTGTTTAAAGAATGAGTTTTGTGTTTTTATTATATTCAATCCTTCATCTTGATAGAGGCATCAAAAACCTCCATTCTTTTAAAAGTACTTGAAGTTGGGACTTCCCTGGTGGCGCAGTGGTTAAGAATCCGCCTGCCAATGCAGGGGACAGAGGTTCGATCCCTGGCCCGGGAAGATCCCACATGCCGTGGAGCAACTAAGCCCGTGTGCCACAACTACTGAGCCTGCGTTCTAGAGCCCATGAGTCACAACTACTGAGCCCTTGTGCCACAACTACTGAAGCCTGCACGCCTAGAGCCCATGCTCCACAACAAGAGAAGCCACTGCAATGAGAAGCCCATGCACCGCAACGAAGAGTAGCCCCCGCTCGCTGCAACTAGAGAAAGCCCATGCGCAGCAACAAAGACCCAACACAGCCAAAAATAAATAGATAAAATAAATAATAATTTAAAAAAAAAGTACTTGAAGTTATGTGAGGGAACTAACAATTTTAGAAGCCACCATTTAGTTCTATAAACAAACAAAAAGCCAACCTTAAATAGGTGGATTCTGAAGATAGAGTGTTTTCTAGTCAAAATTTATTTTCCAACTTGACAGGAGTTATAATTTTAGTCAGTCTCTCGAACTTTCGGGGTTTTTTTCGTAGTTTATCATCCTCAAAAATGAATTGCAAAAGATCTAATTGTGACAACTAAATGTAATATGGTATCGTGGATAGGATTCTGGACTAGAATAAGAGAACATTAGGTAAAAACTAAGGAAATCTGAATAAAGCATGGCCTTCATTAAAATTGTTTATTAATAATTTAATAATATATCTATATTGGTTCATAGTTGTGACAGATGTACCATACTATTCTAAGATGTCAATAATAGGGGAAATTGGGTCGAGTATATGGGAACCTTCTGTAGTACCTTTATAACTTTTCTGTAGATTTTGAGAATGGCTCTTCAAGGGCTTTTGTAGACAAAGCAAAAAGATACAGTTTAGGTGGGTTTAAATTTTTTTTATTATTATTAATTTATTTTTTGGCTGCTTTGGGTCTTTGTTGCTGCGCGCGGGCTTTCTCTACTTGTGGTGAGCGGGGGCTGCTCTTTGTTGCGGTGCGCGGGCTTCTCGTTGCGGTCACTTCTCTTGTTGCAGAGCACGGGCTGTAGAGCTCACAGGCTTCACTAATTGCAGCGTGTGGGCTCAGTAGTTGTGGCTCACGGGCTTAGTTGCTCCGCGGCATGTGGGATCTTCCTGGACCAGGGCTCGAACCCGTGTCCCCTGCATTGGCAGATGGATTCTTAACCACTGCATAGGTGTGTTTAATTTTTTAAAGGAAATAACTACACAGGTCTGAAAAGGTGAATATACTGGTTGGGGGTACCATTCACTCCTCACTTGAGCAAGAAAAGAACCACAGTTATGTGATTGGCTCAAGGTGAGACATGTTAAAAATAGAATGAGGTTTCAAACCCAGCCCTTTGGTCATGGAGCCTAACCAGTACAGGCTACAACATGGATGAACCTCGAAAACATTATGCTGAGTGAAAGAAGCCAGGCATAAAAGACCAGCTACTGTAGGATTCCATTTCTGTGAAATTTCTAGTAAAGGCAAAACTGTAGAGACAGAAAGCAAATCATTGGTTGTCTGGGGCTGAGGGTGGGAACAGGGATTGGCACCCGGAACTATCTTGGGTAATAGAACTGCTCTGCCACTGGATGGTGGTGATGGCCGCAAAACTGTATAAGTGTATTAAACCATATCGAAGTGTACACTTACAGGTAAATTCTACTGTTTGTAAAGTGTACTTCTGTAAATACTTAAATCATCAAAAAATGCCGTCAGAGCAGTAGCTCTTCGTACGCATACATTTAGTCACTGCTAGGTCTCAGATTTCTACTAGAGGCTGTCAGTTTATCTGCAGGTGAGGATTCCGCAATTTATGAGCCACATAAGGGTTCATATCTTGTCGATTTAAAGGCCAGAAGGTGATTTCCATTGTATCATGCCTTTAAGGTCTAGACTGGACCTCTTGGGCCAGTGATTTTTCTAACGTGATCACTGTTATTGGTTGCATTGTGTCCTCCCAAAGTTTATATGTTGACGTCCTGACCCCCAGTACCTTAGGGTGTGACCTTATTTGCAAACAGGGTCACTGCAGATGTGATTGGTTAAGGTGAGGTCTGACCGGAGTAGGGTGGACCCTTCATTCGATAAGGCTGGTGTCCTTATGAAAAGGGGAAATTTGGACACAGATACATGCTCAGGGAAAATACCATCTGAAGATTGGAGTTATGCTGCCAGAAGGCAAGGAACTACCAGAAGCTTTGAGATGGGCCTGGATCAGGTCCTTCCCTAGAGCCTTCAGAGGGAGCGTGACCCTGCCCACACCTTGATCTTGGGCTTCCAGCCTCCAGAACTGGGAGATAATACATTTCTGTCATTTAAGCCACCCAGTCTGTGTGACTTTGTTACGACAGCCCTAGTGAACTCGTACAATCACATATGTGAAAGAAAGCTTGAAATGCGGTTTGGTTTTCGTGTATTTGTCTTGTTTTTTAATACCTACTTGCATTCGAAGGCAGTTTCTTTAGAGGAAAAGCAACAGACCCTGCAGCTTCTGGCCTTCCGTTTTCAGAACTCTTTCTGTTCTAGACATTAATAGTATTTTAAAACGAACTTTAACTAGGGCTAAAAGCTATCAGTTCAAATTCAAGCAGTCCCTTCCAGCTCGCTACTGACTCGCATGTTTTTCTTTGGCAGCTCGTTTTGACGGGAGCCATCCAGGTCGCAGACAGGGTTTCTTCAGGGAAGAGCTCGGTGGTGGTGCACTGCAGCGACGGATGGGACAGGACTGCCCAGCTGACGTCCCTGGCCATGCTGATGTTGGACAGTTATTACCGGAGCATCGAGGGCTTTGAAATATTGGTCCAAAAAGAATGGATCAGTTTTGGACACAAATTCGCATCTGTAAGTAAACAATAAAGCTAGTTTTTTAAATGTCTGATCACCACCATCTGGGATTAAAAAAACTATTTGTGAAACCAGTGATTTCCTTTTAAAAAGAAAATCTGAGGAGTGTAATGAAAAACACTCTGCAGGTTTGAAAATGTGTGACGCCTTGGGTTTAGCCAGTCTTTTTAGGAGACATGTTTGTCCATCTGCACTATTAATAGTTTCGCTTGAAAGTAATACAAAAAGTGTTTAAATTGAAATTGTGCAAAAGAAGGAAGATACTCCTTTCTCAACTAATATTATAACTATTAGAGCCAAATATTTTGTAGAAATGCTAGACTTTTTGTTGAGGCTTTTACTATTCTCTGATAGACATTTTGAAAACCAAAAGAACCTATTAAAATTCATATTTCCTATTTTCCTAAAGAGCCTATTAAAATTAAATTTCCTATTAAAAGGGTGTCTTGTTTCCAGGCACCCTTTGAATAAGCATTTTGAACAAGTTCCCCACATGGTTCTCATGAAGAGAATCCATAGACAGTTTCAGAAACACTGCTGTGTAGCCTTGTAGCCTTCATCTGAATTTCACAAGTAGTGTGAATAGCATCCTCAAGTAGAAAGAGTCATTGTTTAGTAAATGAATAAATGGTGAGGTTTTTGTCTTGTTTTTGAGAAAGAACCTTTTTTTTAAAGAACTTTTAATTATAATAATCACACCCTTTTGGACATGGTTTCAAGACTTGAAACTTTGGGATTGGTCCCTTAGCAACTGGTAACTTAACTCTACCTGCAGCTGCCCACGACTTGTACGAAATTCCAATCGGATAAAATAGTTGTCACGTTCACATAGCATCATGATGCTTTCTCAGTTTGTATTGATATATTATAGAAGTTTATATACTTAATTTCCATTATTTTGAAACCATACGTTATTTTCTGTATTGCCATGGGAAAAAAAAATACTATTCACTCTCTGGGAAGCTTGGCGTTTAGAATGCAGATTGCCGAGTTGTGATTGTCACACTTTGTGAGTAATATGCTTCCTCAGTTTTGTACCCAGAGATTAAAACAAATCATCACTTCCTTTCAGAGAATAGGTCATGGCGATAAAAACCACGCCGATGCTGACCGATCTCCTATTTTTCTCCAGTTTGTTGATTGTGTATGGCAGATGTCAAAACAGGTAAGAGATATTAGGATGAAAATACATCTGACTTAATGTTGAAATATTTTGATGTAATATCTGGGATTTGCCTCAGAGTAACACAGGGTAGGGATAGAGATGCAACAAGTTTGGCCACGTGCGGATAACTGTTGAAGCCGGGTGATGGGTACACGGGGTTCACTTTTTTTATTCTCACTACTATTTATATTGACTGGGATTTTTCATAATAACGTTTTAAAATTTTACTATTTAACTGTACTCTCTCTGCTGGTGGAGGAGCCGCATAATTGACAATAGCAAGTCGTCTTTTCCAGTTCATCCTACACTGGCATTTGTGTGTAGGCAAGTCTGCTACCTTAGACTACCGTAAATAATTAAACCATCCTGTGTGTCCTGTACGCTCAGGAGAGCCCAGAAAATGGGCTTATTTTCCCTTTTTCCCTCTTTGTTCCTTTACTTGACGCTCAGTTAAGCTCTTCAGCCCTGTGCAAAGCACCAACAGGTGAGCTGTAGCACGCTGCAGACCACAGCCTCAGCTGTCCTCCTGGAGCATTTATGCACCTCTTTTCGGCTCTGTGTGAGATCAGCCCCAAGTTTTCATGCGTTGTTTGCTTGTTTGTTTTCGTCTAGTTCCCTACAGCTTTTGAGTTCAATGAACGGTTTTTGATTATAATTTTGGATCATCTGTACAGTTGCCGCTTTGGTACTTTCTTATACAACTGTGAGTCCGCTCGAGAGAAACAGGTGAGTGTTTTAACATCTTTAACATCTTTTTAGCTAAAGACTCACCAAAACGTGTTTAGTCTGCTGTGAAATAACAAAGAATTTGATAGCTTGGTTTGTGGTTAATGCAAAGTTTCTCATTCTGTACCCCAAGCTTGGGTGTTTTCACTTCAACCAGGGGTTATTGAGTGTATCGTGTTTATTTCAGGGGTAAGACATTGACTTTGCCTTCAGGGAGTAGGAATGACTTTTTTGTTGAGGTATAGATGATTACAATATTGTATAAGTTTCAGGTGTACAACACAGTGATTCAATAGTTTTATAGATTATACTCCATTTAAAGTTATTACAAAATAACAGCTATATTTCCCTGTGCTACACATCCTTATAGCTTGTTTATTTTATACCTAGTAGTTTGTACGTCTTAATCCCCCACCCCATCTTGCCCCTCCCACCTTCCCTCTCCCCGCTAGTAACCACTAGTTCGTTCTCTATATTGGTGAGTCTGTTTCTGTTTTGTTACATTTGCTCACTTTTGCTTTATAGATTCCTCACATAAGTGGACACATACAGTATTTGTCATTCTCTGTCTGACTTATTTCACTTAGTATAATACCCTCCAGGTCCATCCGTGTTGCTGCAAATGGCATTATTTCATTCTTTAATGGCTGAGTAATATTCCATTGTATATACATAGCACATCTTCTTCTTTTTTTAAAATTTATTTTTATTTATTTTATTTTTGGCTGCATTGAGTCTTCGTTGCTGCATGCGGGCTTTTCTCTAGTTGTGGCGAGCGGGGGCTACTCTTCATTGCAGTGCACGGGCTTCTCATTGCGGTGGCTTCTCTTGTTGCGGAGCACAGGCTCTAGGTGCGCGGGCTTTAGTAGTTGTGGCACGCGGACTCAGTAGTTGTGGCTCACCGGCTCTAGAGCGCAGGCTCAGTAGTTGTGGCGCACAGGCTTCGTTGCTCCACGGCATGTGGGATCTTACCGGGCCAGGGATCGAACCCGTGTCCCCTGCATTGGCAGGTGGATTCTTAACCACTGTGCCACCAGGGAAGCCCCTAGCACATCTTCTTTATCCAGTCATCTGTTGATGGACAGTTAGGTTGCTTCCATATCTTAGCTATTAGAGTAGGAATGGCTGTTAAAGGCATGCAAGGTCACCCTCCCAAAATGCCATAAAAATGTCAATAAGGGAAATTTTTTTTTAAAAGGCATAAACCCACAAGAACAGGGGGAAATAAGGAAGGAGACACAGCAACAAACTTGGAAGCTGGAAACTAAGTAGATAAGTGGGAAATAACTGTACTTGAGAAAAGTGACTCGCAAACCAGCAGTGGGGAAGCCAAGAACCAGGCCACTTTGCATCACAGCAACCCCATATGACTCAGGGGTTCTGGGGCAAGGGTGTTCCAGCGTATGGGACAAAGAGGGAAGGGTACGATAACCTGAAGGGAAAAAACAAAAAAGATAACCTGAGGGTCTGTTTAGAATGAGCAGGTAGCTTCCCCAGATCACCTCCACTTGTCTCTGGAGTTAAGGACAGAGGTTTCTTCTCGAGAGAGGGTGAGAGTAGGTATCCGGGCTGGGGACCTGAGTGTCCTCAGGGGATGAGGTGAATGGGAAGAGCTGGTCTGTGAAAGGCCCAGCCCATGCCGCCTGCTCACTCCCAGCATTCTGGCAGCAGGTCCTTATCTTTCAGGTGAGAGCCTGTTGGCAAGGATGGGGAGGAAATGGAACCCTTGGATGTTGCTAGTGGCATGTACCCAAGAGGAATGAAAACAGGGGTTGAAACAAAAACTTAGACACAGATGTTCACGGCAGCCCTACTCAGAATAGCTAAAAGACGTCAACAACCCCACTGTCCATCAGCTGATGAATAGATGAACTAAATGTGGTCTATCCATTCAGTGGAATATTATTCAGCCATCAAAAGGAATGACGTTCTGAGCCATGCCACAAATGGATGAACCTTGAAAACATGCTAAGTGAAAGGAGCCAGACACAAAAAAGGCACATATTGTATGATTTCATCTATATGAAACTTCCAGAAAAACAAGTCCATAGAGACAGAAAGCAGATTTGTGGTTGATGGGCTGGAGGGAGGGGAGAATGGGGAGTGACTTCTTAATGTGTACAGGGTTTCCCTTGGGGATGATGAAAATGTCTTAGAGCTTCATAGAGGTGGCAGTTGGACAACATTGGGAAAGTACTAAAAGCCAGTGAATTGTAGACTTTAAAATGGTACGTTTTTTTTATGGTACGTGAACGACACTTCAATTTGGAAAAAAAAAAAAAAGAAGGAATCATCTCTAGAGAAACTGACTAGCCCAAGAAGAAGGACCTGAAGATTACCAACAGTTAGGGTTCCCCATGGTGAAGCTCAAGTTGCCAAGCCGCATGACTTCAGAGCTTACATAATAGCAACAAGCAGGAGGGAAATAAAACAGCGTGGAGAAAATAGTTACCATGTAGGGTGGGGAGAAACCTAGACAGGAAGCTATCAGTTAATATCCCAAGAAAGATAGGAAAATATTGGTACCATGAAATAATAACAGGATATTATTTAGAAAGAACGTTTAGAGATAAGAAAACTTGAAATTAAAAACATGCTATAAGGGACTTCCCTGGTGGTGCAGTGGTTAAGAATCCACCTGCCAATGCAGGGAACACGGGTTTGAGCCCTGGACGGGGAGGATCCCACATGCCGCGGAGCAACTAAGCCCGTGCACCACAACTACTGAAGCCCTTGTGCCTAGAGCCCGTGCTCTGCAACAAGAGAAGCCACCGCAATGAGAAGCTGGTGCGCTGCAACAAAGAGTAGCCCCCACTCACCACAACTAGAGAAAGCCTGCACGCAGCAACAAAGACCCAACGCAGCCAAAAAGAAATTAATTAATTTAAAAAAATGTGCTATCAATAGAAATCTAAAATTCAGCAGAAGAGTTGTAAGATGAGGGTGAAAGTCTCCCAAAAAGTAGGGCATAGAGACAGGTAGGAAATGGAGATAAGAAAACTAGGAGATCAAAGAGAAGAAGAGTAGGTTATTTGCAAAGAAACAGAAATAAGGAAGACTGAATTCTTCAGCTGCAATATTGGAAAGTAGAAGTCAGCGGAGCATTGCCTTCCGAATTTTAAAGGAAAATGGTTTCAACCTAGAATCCTCTCGCCACCCAACTGTCAACCAGATGTGAAGTAGACCAAACGTGTCCTCAGACACACGTGGCATCAAGAAAGAAGACTGCATGGAGTTCAGGAAGCTAGGAGCTCCAGCACAGAGAGGCCAGAGGGAAGCCTCAGAGGGCGAAACAGAAGAGACTTCCTGAACGAGAGCTGGGTGCATGGCGCGGGGGCGGCCGGGGCAGCTCCTTCCTCCCAGGATGCACCTGGGGACTCCAGATGTGCTGAGTGTCCTGATCAGAGTTTTAAAGACATTGGAGGAAGAGTTTGGGGTTGAATGAGTGATAGATGCCAAGAGAAGTAAGCAAGCAGAATAGACAGCTGTTAAATTAAAGGAAAACAAAAACAGAAATTGAACAGGAAAAGAAATCAGAGTCGAAAAGACATGACTTACCTGGGAATAGCATTTGCTGAGTCATAGCAATCTAAACCCTAAACATGGATCTAACCAGAGCAACGCTGTAAACTGGGGGTCTGAGGCAGGGTAGAAGGTGCGAGCACAGCAGGATGGGGAGGAACGTTCTCGCTGTGGCAGTGTCAGCAGTTAATGCCTGTAACTTTATAGTCAACAAGTAACAAGAAAAGGGTGTTTCTCACGGGGGTGGAGGTAAGTACCAAATAACCAAATCAATTTTAAAAATCAAACACAGTTGCTTGGGGGAGAAAGGTGAGAGACTACTTTTTTCATAACAAACCTTGTCAAGCTGTTTGACTTTAAATCAACTGTGTGTATGTATAAAAATAAAAACAAGCATGCCAATAAACACAAGGCAGTGTAGACTGTGGAATCAGAAAGGGACAAGTGAAGTTTTAGGTGGATCCCAAGGAAGGCAAAATTATGCTGCTATTATTACCGTTCACATGCACGAAACGTGTATGTTCAAAAAATTTCTTCAGTCACTATTTCAAGCTGTTCTTTTCAGCTTCCAGTTTTAGCTTACTGGTCCTTTCTTCTTGATGTCATTACTAGGAAGAGTTTCCAATTCTGCCTTCAGTAATTTTAATATTTGTACTTTTATTTCCCAAGTTTTGATTTTCCTCTACTTAGGATCAAAATGGGTAAAAATCTATAATTAAAAAACAGTGAAGATGTGAATATCTGTATGAGATGATGGACACCAGACTGAAAATTGAAGATTCAGTGAAGTCAGTTATCCACGTGTTTCAAATATCTGGATACTGGCATGATGCATTAAACATCTGGATGTTTGATTAACATAGCGCTTTGTCTAGATGCCTGCTGTCAAGTAGATACAGGTTGAGATTTTGTAGTTCTAACAAACACAAAAATGGAAAAAGTCAGCGAGATCTTATGATAATTTTTCTTGCTGCTGAATTCAAAAGAGCGTACTGCCCATCTGTTCATAAATGTTTTCCCTAGCCAGGAATAGTCTTCTTAGGTCAGTGAGTTGCATTTAATGTTAGAGCATCCTTCCCCTCTCTCTTCAGGCAGAAACAGTGGCTCTCAAGCCATTATCTATGCAAATATTGGGAAGTGGTGCTCGGCACTCGCAGGTGCAGAAGGCTTTTTGAGCTATTATGGGGATAATGTACATGTGTGATTCAAGTTGATGCTCAGCTGTATCGCCGCAACCTGCAAAATGGTTTGTGTACCAGGGTGTGTTTTTACTTAGGCTTTCTACTTTCTCTTTCCTCTAGAAAGTTACAGAAAGAACTGTTTCTTTATGGTCGCTGATAAACAGTAATAAAGACAAATTCAAAAATCCCTTCTACACTAAAGAAATCAATCGAGTTTTATATCCAGTTGCCAGTATGCGTCACTTGGAACTTTGGGTGAATTACTACATTAGATGGAACCCCAGAATCAAGCAACAAGTAAGTGAAGTAGCATCGTGAACTATAGTGATGTCGACTGAGTACCACTTCTGGACTTAAATAATGTTATGTAGTACGTTTTTATTAATTTTTATTTTATTTTAAATTTTTATTGGGGTATAGTTGATCTACAATGTAGTGTTAGTTTCAGGTGTACAGCAAAGTGAATCTGTTATACATATACCTGTATCCACTCTTTTTTAGATTCTTCTCCCATATAGGCCATCACAGAGTACTGAGTAGAGTTCCCTGTGCTATACAGTAGGTCTTTATTAGTTATCTACTTTATATATAGTAGTGTGTATATGTCACTCCCAGTCTCCCAGTTTATCCCTCCCCCCACCTTTCCCCCTGGTGACCATAAGTTTATTTTCTACATCTGTGACTCTACTTCTGTTTTATAACTAAGTTCGTTTATACCCTTTTTTAAGATTCCACTTACAAGCTATATCATATGATATTTGTCTTTCTGTGTCTTATTTCACTCAGTATGGACAATCTCTGGGTCCATCCATGTTGCTGCAAATGGCATTATTTCGTTCTTTTTTGTGGCTTTTCAAAAATATTACGAAAGGAAAAATAGCAGACTAAAAGATGACACTTGCTTTCATTTTTTTATTTTTTGAGTCCACTTGGCTCAACTATTTTATTGACTAAGCATCTGTTTTTAATGGGTTTTTTTAAACATCTTTATTGGAGTATAATTGCTTTACAATGGTGTGTTAGTTTCTGCGTTATAACAAAGTGAATCAGTTATACATATACATATGTTCCCATATCTCTTCCCTCTTGTGTCTCCCTCCCTCTCACCCTCCCTATCCCACCCCTCTAGGTGGTCACAAAGCACCGAGCTGATCTCCCTGTGCTATGTGGCTGCTTCCCACTAGCTATCTCTTTTACATTTGGTAGTGTATATATGTCCATGCCACTCTCTCGCTTCGTCCCAGCTTACCCTTCCCCTTCCCTGTGTCCTCAAGTCCATTCTCTAGTAGATCTGCGTCTTTATTCCCATCCTGCCCCTAGGTTCTTCATAACCATTTTTTTTTAGATTCCATATATATGTGTTAGCATACGGTATTTGTTTTTCTCTTTCTGACTTACTTCACTCTGTATGACAGACTCTAGGTCCATCCACCTCACTACAAATAACTCAATTTCGTTTCTTTTTATGGCTGAGTAATATTCCATTGTATATATGTGCCACATCTTCTTTATCCATTCATCCGTGACACTTGCTTTTAAACACAACTTTAGTTAAAAATTGTTAATTACTAAACCATTTATTTTTTAAATTAATTTAATTAATTTATTATTTTTGGCTGCGTTGGGTCTTCGTTGCTGCACGCGGGCTTTCTCTACTTGCAGCGAGTGCGGGCTGCTCTTTTGTTGCGGTGCGCAGGCTTCTCATTGCAGTGGTTTCTCTTGTTGTGGAGCATGGGCTCTAGGAGCGTGGGCTTCAGTAGTTGTGGCTCACGGGCTCAGTAGTTGTGGCTCGTGGGCTCTAGAGCACAGGCTCGGTAGTTGTGGCGCACGGGCATAGTTACTCCGCGGCGTGGGGGATCTTCCCAGACCAGGGCTCAAACCCGTGTCCCCTGCATTGGCAGGCAGATTCTTAACCACTGTGCCACCAGGGAAGACCCACTAAACCATTTATTTTGATTGGTGTTAAACTTACATTTTTCCTGACAACATGAATAATACATTTTTTATTTTTACTAAGATGTAAACTATTTTAAAGCTCTGGAAAATTTCTGAGTTTTGATTGTCAAGGATTTTCTTTAATCACTGTAAGTTGTTAGACATCATAAGAAGGTTCTTTCCAGCGACTGGACTGAGATGGTCCTTTAAGGAAAAGGAACATTTTCTACTCTCTGTTCAGGTGTATGTACTTGTCAGCTAATATGAGAGTGCTCTTTACTGAAGGTCTTTACTTCTAAAGTAGAGATAATTGATCTGTCACAGGATAGTACAGTCATTTGGCCATTTCTCGGTCCAGCGTGGCGATGGTGACTTTTGAAGCGAAAGACTGCACATTTTATTAAAGGCACAGTCAGGCTTTCCCTTCTCCCAGCCTCACTGCATCCAAGCTCAGAAGGAAAGTCCAGCCTGTTTGTGAAGGCTCAGAAGTATGTCCACTGAGCCATTTGTTCTAAGTGCTCTAAATAGTCAATATTTGCGGTTGCTCTCTGTAAAGGTTTGCACGTTTTCCTGCAGTCCCAGGCCAGTCTTGCGTAAGCAGCAGCTTTAATCCCACTACAAGTAGTCGGGCAACAGCAGGGCCCGGTGCTCAGTCTGGCCCTCGGTTTGTTTATTCCACTCTGGCAGCTGGCCACACGCCAGTGTGTGTGTGCTCTCTCTTCCCACTGGGGAAATGCACGTTTAAGCTGGCCCTCTTGTTTCAAGGTCTCTGCTTGCTTGCATGAAAGCCTTTTGCAATTTCGTAATGGTTGAAATGTGTAGTCTTTTGGAAAGTGAACAGATTCCAGGGCTTGAGAACATACACTTGTTTAGTTTGGGATTTGAGAAGCACACAGAGGGAATGCCTTTAGCGTAGCTCCGGCATTTGGAATATCAAGTAAAGAGGAAATGGGAATTTTTACAGGGTTCTAAGCAGTGTTACATGGGGTGTGTTCCTTTTCTGATTAAAAAATATAGATGAGCACTGTTTGTCCTATAAATTTCACCTTTTCTGCATTTATCATGGCTTTTTAAAAAACCATTGTTTTTTAGAAAATGTTGACAATTTCTGTACAGATTCTATAATCTCCCGTCACCCATTTGTACTTGGAGAAATTCTTGTAATTGCAGGCATTTAGAGCAATTCATTTATGATATACGAAGGTAATGACAATTGTGTGACAAGTCAAGTTTGCAGGGACATCACTGGCAGAACTTACTGTGATGTGTTTCTCCCCCTTGTTCTCCCCCTTGTTCTCTCTTAGCAAAATGGAACTGGGCCGGGTAGGAATGCATATTTGTTTGATTGAGGTTTTTATTTTGAGACACTGATTGGTGTGTTTTAGGATCTGTGACATTTACCCGAAGAAAATAGCTTACCCTTTCTATATAGATTTTCTGAACGTCAAGGGTCCTACACGCGTCTTTGTTGTCGCTCGGCATCTTGTGTTTTCATCTACCGAGTACTGAGCGTTCCCATGCGTCAGGCACTGGGGGGACCCAGAAATTAAGAAGAGGTGGTCTCTGCCCACAAGGAGCTCCCAGACTGGCAGGGGCACCCAGGAACGTAAGCCGATGATGATAAACAATCGAGGAGAAATGTGGAAACGGAAGTGTGAATGAAGTGCATCAGGTTTCCCGAAAGATCTTATGCTGGACATTATTTCATACAGAAATAGATTACAATCCAATCACACAGGACTTTGCAAATTATATAATGTAGACCTAAAAGAATATCCTTAACCACTGAAGCCATTACTCAGTTGTGTGGCCCAGTTGGTATACAGGCAGTGACTGTGGTAAACTATCAGACCGATGCTTACATTTGACAAGCAATGAATAAGCAAACTTGGTACTTTTATGTAAGGTACTTTTATGTAAGGAAGTTGCTCATGCTGAAAGCCTAAGGATAATTTAGTCACGTAAACCTGCGTGGGACCTTCGGCTGCTGGTGAGTCGCGTATTGTCCTTTGGGGACCTCTGCACTCCACGTGGCTGT
Organism: Stenella coeruleoalba; assembly: GCF_951394435.1. Lineage (NCBI taxonomy): Eukaryota > Metazoa > Chordata > Mammalia > Artiodactyla > Delphinidae > Stenella > Stenella coeruleoalba. The sequence goes on from NC_137152.1 coordinate 120,299,745, forward strand.
GAACCAGAGTTGCCCCGGGCCGTTCCCATTTTGCTTAGGATCACAACGAGGACAGACATTCACAGGCTTACGTGGGTGGGGTTTAAGTCATTTCTGATAGAAAAGTTAGAACTTCATGCTTCATTCCCCAAGGGAGACGTCGAGGTGTGGGATTTATAGTCACTTGACTACGAATTTCATTTCTCATCATTGTGTCCTTTGATACACTGTCACAAATGCACTCTTTCCGTCTATTATATCCTCTAAATTGGTTTTGTTTGTTTATAGACTAATGACTTCTACATATTTTGTACGCATTACTAGATAGAATTGTCTTATTTCTAATAGTTTTCTAACTCTATAGCCTCGTCATCGGCAAAAATGATTGTGTTACCTCTCATTTATTTGTCTTGTCTTAATTGTACTTGCTGGTACAATAACAAACAGATTCTGACAGTCATATGGGAAAGAGAGGTTTTCAAAATAGCCAAGGCCAGAAACAGAGCATGGAGGTTCGGAGACTGGGGAGGGTGAGAAGGTGGCGGAGGGGAAAGGATGGACTGTTGGTGGTAAATGTTTACTGGTAAGTGGTCCTGACACAGCAGATGTCACACGTCCACACAGACCTCCCGTTCCCCGAACCTGCTTCTCCCGCGGGTTTCCTCATCGCAGCACTCGGCAGCTCCATCCTACACGCCCTGCCCAGAAACCTTACACTCATCCTCCCGCCTGCCCACTTTAAAACAACAGCTTCATTGAGGTATAATTGACATGTAGTAATCTGTACACGTTCCAAGTGTGCAGTGCGGTGGGTTTTCACACGTGTCTATACCTGTGACACTATGAGCACAGTCGAGGCTGTGAACATACCATCCCCAGCAAACGCTCGTGTCACCACAGGTGAGCTTCCGTTTTCCAGTCATCCTCGTCTCCCTGCTCTCTCATCCCAGGCTGTCAGGAGAGCCTGCTGGGCTCGGCCTTCAGAAACCTGTCCAGCCTCCGAGCCTGGGGCTGTGCGTTGCTGCAGAGCCTTCCAGCTGGACTCTCAGATTCTCAGCCTGCTTCCCTCTAGTGTGTTCTCAACACGGCAGCCAAAGTGCTCCTTGTGAAATATACCCCCCAGATGCCAGCACTCCTCTCCTCAGCACTGTCCAGGCAGCCGCTCGCCTCCCCCGGGGTCAAAGCCCAAGGCCCAAAGCCTCAGACCTCTGAGGCCTTGTGTGGCCCCCACGCCATGCCTGACCCCTCTGACCTCCCGGCCTCTCCACCGAAGACTCGTGCCCGCACACCCTGATTTGGCCACACTGGGCTCCCTGCTCAGCCTCAAGACACGCAAGCATCTGCTTGGTCGCCTCCCCGTTGAGAGTGTAACCAGCGTGTCCCCGTCCCTCTCACCCTGCTCTCTCCTTTTCCGTAGGCCTCATCACCTTCCACGTCCTATGTACCTCACAGGGTTGTCTTCGTTGTTTGTCTCCCCCTGCTGGAAGAGAAGCACCATAAAAGTGGGCATTTGGGCCTCCTTTGTTCACTGATGTACCCTGAGCACCTAGAGCAGTGTCCGGCCCTCGGTGGAGCACATTCAGAGAAAAATGGGCAAAGGATATTAACGGGCAGTGCGCAGCACTTACTGGGTGTCAGGTGCTCTACCAAGCATTCCTGTTCTAATGCCAATACGCATTTTGGAAAAAACCTTACATTCTGCAAAGTCATGCAGTAAAAAGAACAGGGACTTAACAAGAGGGATGGGGCTAGGAGGTAGGAGGAGACCACTCCAAACCCGTGCACCTCTGTAACCAGAGCGCTGATGAAAGCAGCAATCAGGCCTTGGCAGCCCATGGTGGGTTGAATGGTGGCCTCCAAACGACACATCCACTTGGAACCTGTCAATGTGACCTTATTTGGAAAAAGGGTCTTTAAGGATATAATTAAGTTCAGGATCTCAAAATGAGATCCTTCTGGATTTAGTCAGGCCCTAAATCCAATGGTACGTGTCCTCAGAAGAGAAGAGAGGAAGATTTGAGAGACAGGATGAGGCCATGTAAAAACAGAGAATGATTGGAGTGATGTGGCCACAAGCCAAGGAAACCTAGAGCTGCCAGAAGCTAGAAGAGGCAAGGAAGGCTCCTCCCCTAGAGCCTGTAAAGGGAGTGTGGCCCTGCTGACAGCCTGATTTGGGGCTTTCTGCCCTGCAGAACTGTGAGAAAATAAATTTCTGTTGTTTTAAACCATCAAGTTGATGTTCATTTGTTATGGCAGCCACAGGAAACTCATACACAGTCTTAAACCCCAGGGCTCCTGCCCCCTTCTCTGAGATGCAGGTCCTGGAGAGCATCTGCCTCTGATACAGACCATTCTGACCAGTACAACTCAGATCCAGGGTATAGCCTTCTTCATCAGCGTAGCATCTTCTCAACTTCCTTGTTGGTACTCGCAGCTTCAGCAGATAGCTTAATGCAGTGGAAAGCAGGACAGTTCTAGAAGCCACAGCCATAAAGGAAGGCACTTCTGTAGACTTTCAGCTTTTTTCTTAATGTCCTCATATATTGCTCAAGCTTTCTAGAAGCTTGCCCTTGATCACTTCAGAACCTTAACATGTTGGCAAGGGAGTCTAGGGTCTGTTCTGTTGTATATTTTGGCCTGGGTAGTGATTACATTAGTGTATATGTATGCAAAGATTCATTGAGCCGAACATTTTTTAAAGATTTGTTTGCATCACTGTATGTAATTTCTGTCTCAATACAAAAGTTTAAACAATTAACATCCCAGGGATATTAAATAAAAGTACCAAGTATTAAATTGGTACTTGGTACCAGGGAGAATCTCATTGTGTTTTGGTGTAACTTCTACCTTTGTACTGCCATCAGTCCCCTATTTATCAATCAAAGACATCAGTGTTGTACCAGAACAGACTGTATTGACTAACTTCAGTCTCACGACAACCCTGTGGTCTGGGCTGGTTTTATTCCCATTTGACAGATAGGGAAATGGAGGCGCCCAGAGAGTTGTTACACAGCTGTTAAGAGGCAGACTGGAGATTCACACCAGGCTGCCCGTCAGAGCCACTGCTTTCAGCCATGCACGTGAAAAGATGTGCTAAGGCAGAGTGATGCAAACTAAAGCTACCATGAGATACCATGTTATACTCATCAACTTGGCAAAAACTCTTTCTCTTACGTTGCTAAGTTCTAATGAGGATGTAGAGCTACAGGAATCACCAGATGCCACTAGTGGGAGCATAAGGTCATCTCCCCACCTCAGAGAACAATTGGGCAGCATCTGGTAAAGTTGAAAAGACCATACTGTCCTCTCCAGCAGTTCCTTCCTCACCCACCAGGAAAATTCCTTCGAGAAACATTCACACACAAGTCTGAGGAGATGTGTCCAAAGATGGCCCGGCGTCGCTTATAATAGTGGGGAATATCCCACTATTGGGAATGGATAGATCAGCTGTGGTTTATTCATTCAACGAATTCAACTGGGATCCGCTTGAGAAAAAGAGTCGGATCACAATGTCGGTCGATAAGTACAGAATACCACCATTGATGTAAATTTTCACCAAATAGAGAAGAATGGTGTACTTTGTTTCTGGATATTCATTGAGAGGAAAAGTGTCACAAGTCTGCTCGGGAAGGAAGGCTGCATGCCAACCTGAGAAGAGTTGTTGCCTCTGGGAGTGAAAGCGGGCAGCAGGGACAGGTGACACAGGAGCCCGGAGCTGTGCCTGGGTTGATGCATTTTAAAAAGATGCTGACGCATGTGTGCGGATATGTGTACGTGAGTTATTTCTTGGTGGCAAATAGCTGGGTGTTTTTTAATTAATCTTCGTGCTTTTCTGTATTTGTAAATTACGCAGTATTGAAGGAAGTGATGTGTGTTAACCCACAACGAGTGAGTTTGTTCAGAAAGCGGCAGCCGCAGCAGATGTGGGGCACAGGCGTGTCATGGTGGCGGAAAGTGGGAACTCACATCTGTGCTTCTTTCCAGCAGCCAAATCCGGTGGAGCAGCGCTACATGGAGCTCTTGGCCTTGCGCGACGAGTACATAAAGCGACTTGAGGAGCTGCAGCTCGCCAACTCTCCCAAGCTTTCCGATCCCTCGACCTCACCTTCTAGTCCTTCGCAAATGATGCCCCACGTGCAGACTCACTTCTAATAAAGGAAATAGCTGACTTTCATTCGGGGCCTCTGTACAGAGTAGGTTAAAATATTTGCCTCCATGTAGAACTTGAACTAACATAATCTTAAACTCTTGAACATGTGCCTTCTAGAATACATATTGCAAGAAAACTACAGTGTCTACACGGCAATTGGAAGAAAGGAGCCCAGATGGGGTTTTGGAAAATCCTGATACCTTCCAGAAGCAGTTTTTGAAAGATAATATTTAAATTATATTTACCTCTTCAGAAATACTATGTGTACAATATGTATCTTGTGGGCCTCATTGGAACAACATTTTTAACTAAAGGGGAAAGAATATATGTTTGTGAAATGGATTTACCTCGAACTGCTTACAGTAGTTGCTTAGGGTGATCTAAAAGGAACCCAAATGTGAAAGATGTGTGTTCCTGCCAAAACCAAATTGAGCTCAGCTTCCAAGGCATAATCCACAAGCAAGGTGTTTAAATAATTGCCAAATTTCATACCATCGTAAGTGTGATGACTTAAGGACAAATAGCTGTGTAGATGAGCTTTCCATCATTTTGAAATTTTGGAATATGAAGTATTTTCCCCAAGAGAAGCATATTTTTATATTTAAAAAAAACTGATAACGCCCAGTTAAATATGATTTGATTGTTTTTAACATTGCCAGTTCTGTTTCCTAAGTTCTTTCATGAGCTTGCCTAGGATTCTGACCTATTTTCAGGTGGTAGAAACCCCTTCTATAGCACTGTTTGAAGATGTCGGATGCATTATGCTGCTTATGTGAATGTTTTCGCAAACGTTGCTCTAGTCAAACTAGCTGATCTGCCAAAGTGTCGGGTTGACCATCTTGGATGTGTGAGCTGTCGCTAGAGCAGCATCCTTTGAAATAAAAGCCGCAGATGTACATTTGTTGAGCGTATTCTTGAAAGTATGGTGTTTATGCATTTCAATTTCAGTGGTGTTCGACACCCCTCCCCACCCAGGCGTGCATAAAAACTGGTTCTACAAATTTTTACTTGAAGTACCCAGCGGTTTGCTTTTTCAGGTTTTTTTTTTTTGTAGTATTAAATGCAATTTCAAGTGCAGTTCTATTTGATATCTGAACTAATTCATTTAGTCAGTATATTTGTAAAAGTTAAGGCTACAGTTAAAAAACAATTAATGTGTTCTACAGTGATTTGTAAAGGACTATTTATAGCTAATATGGTTTTGTTTTCAGTGAATTAAGAGAGATTAAATATATCTTTGTAAATTATTTTATGTCATAGCTTAATGGTCTACCAAATAAGACATCTCAAATGCAGTAGTATAAATGTATAAATTTTGTATGTATAAGAAATTTTTTAGACAGTCTCTTGCTTTTTGTAAACGCTGTAAATATTTCATAAATTAACAAAGTGTCACTCCATGAAAAGAAAAAAAGCTAATACTAATAGCTGAAAGGATTTTGTGAAATTTCATGACAAATGTTTCATGGCAATAATGACTAAAGACCTGCTGTAATAAATATATTAACTAAACATTGCACTCTATTCCCAGGGCTGTAACTGTGTATGTGTCTTAAATGTGCATGTTGCCCATCTTACTTGCTCTTCCTGGATCTACTTCACATGCCCTTTATCTTACTAGCAACCTTGTATAGGGCTCTCCCCAAGTCCCAACAATATTGGAAATTTAAGTACATTAACAATGCAGATTTTAAGCCACAGCTACCTTCATTTTTTAAAATGTATTTTATTGAAGTATAGTTGATTTACAATGTTGTGTTAATTTCTGCTGTACAGCAAAGTGATTCAGTTATAAATATATATATATATTCTTTTTCATATTTTCCATTATGGTTTATCATAGGATATTGAATATAGTTCCCTGTGCTATACAGTAGGACCTTGTTGTTTATCTATTCTATATGTAATACTTTGAATCTGCTAATCCCAAACTCCCAATCCCTCCCTCCCCCATCCCCTCTCCCCCTTGGGCAACCACAAGCCTGTTCCCTATGTCAGGCCACAGCTGTCTTTATTAAAGTAGGGATAGCTTTCACAAAAGTGCTGGGCTGCAGAGACGCAAGACTTTCAGACTCCGGATGGAGAACACAGCAGTTGACATTAAGGGAGATTAAGAGACTGGTTGAAACAAGTCATACTCGATGTCTCTTTAGGTAAGAATTATTAAAATTCTTCAAATGCGGCTAACTGGAAATTCATCTACGTGTGTCCTAAGAACGCTAAATAGTTATACTAGTAAACTTACCATTTTTTAAAAATCCCAATAGGACTCTTAAAAGAGTAAGTATCTCTTTTAAAACTATGAGTATTTGAAATGCTCTCCAAGGTTCTTCTTCAGACACGGCTATGTTTCACCCTCACTGCGCCCTCGTGGCCACGTGGTGTTCTATTATCCCTGTTTTTCAACCGTGGAGGGCATTGTTGCTGCAGGGGTTCATTGACTTGCCCGAAGTCCCAGAGCATTGAAACAAACGTATGCAGGCATCGAACTGAATTCTGCCTCTCTTGCATTCCCACTGAATAGCCTTAGCTTTGCCTTCTGCAATGAAATAGAATAATCTCTTCCTGGGACAGCCCTTCCAGTAAGTTGGAATCATATCTATTTCTGATAGTATAACAGGTTTTTCCTAACTATAGTCATAGTACTTTCTGATCTATTTTTGATAATGCAGCAAAGCTTCTCCTTACAGTTTTGGGGAAGGAATAATACTCAAAAGTTTGAAAATCTGTTGACCAGTATCTCATCACTTGCAGCCCTCTACAGAATGCAGCTGTCAGTCATGTGGACAGCTCATGTGGCATTTGGGAGCATTAGGCAAAGGCAGGACTATATAAGGGGAATGCTCTTAAAATACAGGAATTGATTACAGGGTATATACACCTCTGACTGGAGGACATAGCCATTGGTGGCCATTAAAGTAAAATCTGGGGACACCCAAAGGAAATAAATATATGCAGCATGCAGCACAAACAAGAACGAGGATTAGCACATCCGCAGGAAAACCTAATGGTTGAAATAGATTGCAGTCAAATTCTTTTAGGTTCACAGAATCACTAAAGCATGCTGCCGGAATACGAATTTTTGAAATGAGTCTAATACTCTGGCATCTACTGTTAGATTTATAACTTAGTTAAGGAATTATTAGTAAAGTCTTTTGTATTAAACATATCTGGAAGATGAAAGATCAGCAAAACAAAGTATTCTCATTTCCTCATGAGGCTCAGATTCAGATACGGTTTATTCCTTATTTGTAGTAATTCGTCATTTAAAAGCAAAGGTGATAACGTATTTAAACCATGTAGGGTAGCTAAATGCTTAGTATTTAAACCATGTAAGGTAGCTAAAATGTTTAGACATGACCATTAAGATTTAGTTTGTTTTTCTAGTAGTTACGGAGAACACGGCTTATTCATTTATAGTGGTTAATACGTATGTGCTTCTGAAATGGACTGTTCCACGGTGCAGTCCACATAAATTACAAAAGAAAGTTGTTCATCTCATTTCGGGAGCTTTATGTCACAAACCTGTATTAGAAAGAACCCTGGTCGGGACGGGTGGGGACCTGGGTTCCCGTCTGGGCTCTGGACCTGCTTCTTGGCTGGAAGATGTGAGGCCCTCCCAGCACCCCCTCGAGAGGCCCGGGAGGAGGCTTTAGTGTCCACCTGCTCAGTGAGGGTATGGACTGCACGTTCTCGAAGATCCGTACAAGTCAAACAGCCCTTGCCAGAAACACATTTTCCTCACTTATGCACATACAATATTTATGGTAGAAGATGGCATTGGCCCTTGTGTATTAGTTTCCTGTTTCTGCTGTGAGAAATCACCACAAACTTAGTGCTGATTTATTATCTTCCCCACACATTTATTCTCTTACAGTTCTGGAGGTCCAAGGTCTTAAATTAGCCTCCCTGGCCTAAAGTCAAGGTGTCAGCAGGGCTGCGTTCCTTCTGGCAGCTCTAGAGGCGAATCCTTTCCTTGCCTTTTCCAGCCTCTAGTGGCCGCCTGCTTTCCCGGAGTCGTGGACGCTTCCTCTGTGTCTAAAGCCAGCAGCACAGCACCTTCAAATCTCTCAACTCTGACTCTTCCGCCTCCCTTGTTGACATTTAAAGGACCCTAGCGGACTCCCCTGGCAGTCCGGTGGTTATGACTCCACGCTTCCACTGCAGGGGGCACAGGTTTGATTCCTGGTCGGGGAACTAAGATTCCCCGCGTGGCCAAAAAAAGAAAAAGGAAAAAAGGACCTTGGTGATTATATTGGGCCCCTCTGGATAACCTAGGCTGCTCTCCCCACCTCAGAGTCAGAGAATCAGCAACCTTAATGCCCCCTTGCTGCGTAAGGTAACACAACAGGTTCCAGGCATTAGGATGTGGACATCTGGGGAGGCTATGATGCTGCTACCACACCTCAGTCCGTGTTGGCAGATGATGGTGGGCCTGCAAGCTGAGAGGTCAGACGCACTCTCCTGTTACCAGCTATACAGAGACTCACAATTAGGGAAACAACTAGCTCAATTCATTTTGTTACATCTCAGGCGATATTTAGACTTAAGAGTTGCCTCTGACTTTATTCCCTATTTCTATCCTCGCATCTATCTAAAGCCAGACCATGTACTTTCAACCCCCTTGGTCCCTGAATGGAAGAAAGGGAGATATTTATTGGGGGCATATGTGCCAAACTCTGTACTATTTAGCCTCCCCACAACCTTATAAAATTGATAGGCTTGGTTTTTTAGGGGTTTTTTGTTTGTTTTGGGTTTTTTTGGGGGGTCGTTTTATAGATGAGACTAAGAACCACAAGTGGGTTTTTTTTAGACAATATTTTCGATAGTATTTTTTTAGACAGTATTTATCAACAAATACTGTCTACTATGACCCAGACCTGTGTCAGCTGATCTTTGTTGGGAAACAAAACTGAGTAAAACAGTGGCCTCCTTTGAAGTGTCTGACCTAGTAGGAAGATAGTTCAGTTAACTGGTAATTCCCATGCAGGGTGCACCCTGCTCTAATAGAGGCAGATTGGGGGGCTTTGGGGCCAAGATAGGGGGTTAAGGAGGAACTTCTTGGGAATGCAGTCAGAACTGAGTCTTCTTAGTTAAATAGGAGTTCGGTGATATCAGGGGAATGTACATTCGAACCACAGTGGGATACCACCCCACACCCACATATTGGCAAACCTTTTAAAAGTCTGGCAGGGCTTCCCTGGTGGTGCAGTGGTTAAGAATCCACCTGCCAATGCAGGGGGCACGGGTTCGAGCCCTGGTCCAGGAAGATCCCACCTGCCGCAGAGCAACTAAGCCCGTGCGCCACAACTACTGCAACTGTGCGCCTAGAGCCGCAACAAGAGAAGCCACCGCAATGAAGAGTAGACCTGGTTCACGGCAACTAGAGAAAGCCCACGCGCAGTAACGAAGACCCAATGCAGACAAAAAAAAAAAAAAAGGCACTAATCCCATCATTTCAGGGCCCTCGCCTTATGATCTTATGACCTAATCACCTCCCAAAGGCCTCATCTTCAAATACCTCAATACCAATTTGAGAGTTAGGGCTTCAATATAAATGGTGGAGGTGGCAGGAGAGACACAAACATTCAGTCTATAATAGTGGGTTAAACATTTGATTTAGTAATTTTGGAAAACCAGAAGCCTGCAAGAGGTGGGTCTCCAGTGTATTTGGAGATGTTCCCTTCCTTCCTCCCAGCTCTCCTCACCCTGTCACCCTTTCACCCCAGGCTCATCCCCTCGTGGGTGTTAGGATGGCTGCTGGGGTTTCAGGCATCACATGCTCACAGTTCAGTTGGAAGTTATTAAGCTGGGAGGGCAGGATGGGTTTGGGATGGGAACTAGTTACTCCTTGTCTACAGGTCTGCCTTTTATCAGGATGGAAGCATTCCCTTTATATTTCACTGGCCAGACTTGGGTCATAGGTCATACTCAGGGCAATCACAGGCAAAGGGGCTTAGCCATGATTCCCATCCCCGTTCCCAACTAAATCAGGGGTGGGTTGAGAGGGGATGAGCCCGTTGGATATGCAAACCCTAACACAATGAGCAGGGAAATAAATACTGAACAGGAATCAAATGTCCTAAATGCCTTTATCATCAGCTACTGCCCTGATTTTCACAAGCCGTGATTCAGCTGACAGAAGTTAAATGTTACTGTTAATATAAAGCAAGGGCGGAAGTTCCGAGGGCGGTATCAGAACACTCGGTTGCCCTACAGACGGCTGGGTAAGAACGGAGTGAGGAGGGGTTGTAAAATGTGTGGGATTGCTCGGGGTTGGACACGTCAAGACCAGGGAGGTCCAGGGGGCCTGGGCTTCTCCCACCGCCAAACTTTTCTGGGAAGGAAAACTGAGGGAAAACAAATCACGCTGAGTAGTTGAATTTCCCTGAACTTTTTTTTTTTTAACCCTGCATCTCTAATGTCAGTATGATAGTTTCCCGAGCAGAGCACGTTCTTTCTGCATAATCCATTGGTGGATTTCGACCCCCAGTGGCTGAGGACGTGCCCGGTCGCCCGGGCCCTACCTCGCCGGCTCGCGGGCCGGGCGCCCAGGTGGGGTTCGGGCGGGGCGGCGGGGGGGGGACCCGGCTCCCGGCCGCGCGCCGCCCTCCCCGCCCCCCACCCCACGCGCGAGGCCTTGTGGGTAACGCGGGGCGCCAGGTGACAGCTAATGGCGGCGGCCGCCTGAGTCGGGCGGGCGGCAGATTGGGGCCGCCAGAGGCGCGCGGCTGGACCTTCCGGGGCGCCACTCCCCTCCCGACGGCGGCTTCCCCGCGGCAGAGGGTTCAGCGCGCCATGGACAGGCCGGCGGCGGCGGCGGCGGCGGCGGCGGCGGCGGGGGGCGGCGAGGGCGGCGGGGGCCTGGGCCCGGGGCCGGCGGGCGGCAGGAGGCCCCCTCGGGTCATGGGGGCCCCCGCCGCCGGCTCCCGGCAGCCCAGCGTGGAGACCCTGGACAGGTAAGCGGGGCCCGGCCGCCGCGGCCTTCCGGTCCCCGATTCCCGAGGGCCCCGCGCGAGGCCCGGCTGCCCCTTCCCCGCGCGCCGGGCCGAGGCCAAGATGGGGCGTCCCCCTCCCGCGTCCCCTCCGGAGCCCCGGGAACCCCCGCCTGGTCCCCGGGGCCCGCACCTGGCTCACTTCCGCCTCGCGCCGAAGCTCCCCGCACCCCGAGGGGCTTCACAGCTGTCAAACCGTGTCCCAGGCCGCCTCCTACTGCACCTTGGAGCCACCTCGGCAGCCCTTGCCCCGGCCACGAATCGTTTGGGAGGAAATTTCACCCCGGCGCCCCTTTTTAGCGTGCCCTTGCCTCGTGTGGTCTGAAGACCAAAATCCCGCCGCCGCTGCTTGCGGTCTTTGATGCTGGGGTTGGTAGGGGCAGTTGGAGGGCGGCACCCCGTGGGTGTCGGGCTGGCGCAGATAGAGGCAAAGATACCCTCATTTGAAAAGCTGGGATGGAAAACTTCCAAACTGCTCCCTATTCGAGAACACATCATCGTTTACTTTCAGTTCTTCACACTTTGAAGGAACCGGTTCATTGTTTTCACAAACACGTAAGGCTACTGCTTCTTAGGCAGTCCGAGAACTAAGATGAATCAGTTAGAAGCACAAACCGACCAGATCCAACTGGGAGGGCCACCCTGACACTCGGGACAAGGGGTGGGTGATCCCATAGCCTGGAATATGCAGCTTTTCCACATCTTGGCCATTTCGCTGACGCTAAAGTGCAATTAGGCGAGACATACTGTTGTAACGCCACTGGGTCAGTTTCAGATGCTGGTTCCTGCCTCTTAGTCACACCCCTGAGCTGAACTTTTGGGAGTTTCCAAAGGCAGAGGAACAACAAGAAACATTCCCTTTGTTTCTACCTCAGTGTAATTACAATGTATTTTAATGAAATAGTTACCCAAGTCGTCAGCTTCACTGAAAACTAATCACAGCCAAGACAGTACGTGCACTGGACAGGGTTTCACTCATCTGCAGATACTCTGCAGTGTATGAGGGCTTGGAGAGTCAGAGAATAATGCCCGACGGCTTTTGCTCTCTGGCTTACCATCGAGTGGAGGATACAAACAAACCAGCCATTGAAATCAAGTGTGATAAGTGCCAGGGTGGAGGTGCGCTTGGAAGTGCTCTGGATGTGGTGTGCGTGGGAATCATCTGAGAAGCTTTTTAAGAACTCCAGGTGGCCAGACCCCAGTCCTGAGGCTTCTGATTTAGGAGGTTTGGGTGAGGCCCAGGAGTGAGAATTTTTCAAAAAGACTCCGCAGCCTCAGTTGTGATCCACTGCACTGCGGTATACGGAGGTGGGATATTCGCTTCAGTTTTTAGTGGCGGGACGGGGGCAGGGGACGCTTTTTGGCCACAGGAGTGGAACGTGCAGCCATGTGGGCTGGATGCTGGATGTGGGGAACTGATAATAGAGAAGACTTGCGGGAAGGCAGGAGTTAGATCCTGAAGGGGCCCGTGTTCCTTCCAAGGAATTGTGCCCTTGTCTTCTGGGCCGATGCTTCTCTGCTCAGTTCTGTATAACCTGAGTCAGGATCACCTCCAGTGCTTGATTGAAATGCAGACTCTTGGATCCCACCCTAAATCTAATCCACCATCTCCTGGGTAGAGCCTGAAATTCTGCATTTTTAATAACCACCTTAGCTATAAGTAGGGTGGGCTTTGTGGTCTCTTTGGCACCAGATGGTACAGGGTACTGGTCGAGCCAGTGTAATTATCAGTAGCATCCTTCTGCAACTCACAATAGTGTCTTGGTTTGGATGAGAAATTATATGGTCACCCTAGTTATGGGGGGCACAAAAGGATTTCTATCAGGGAAGCTACAGGATGGGGTAGGCATTTGAGAACAATTGCTGTGCAGTAGTGTTGTGAATGGACTGCAGGTGGGCCGTCTCACTGAGTTGGGTTAAGTTGGTTGTGGAAATGCTAATCTCTCAGTCATTTATTCTGCAGATATGAGTGCCTGCTCTGTGTCCGGCACTGTGTTAGGCTTGAGGATACAGAAGGGAACACACACACACAAATCCCCGCCCTCTTGGAGCATCTTTTTAGTGCGAGAGAGAGACAAAAGAACACGTCAAATGTGTTCTGTGTTAGGTGCTGGGGGAGAAAAGTCAGCTGGGAGCGGGTAGGAAGTGGTGGGGCTGTGCACTCTGGGGAGTGGTTGGAATTTTGTGCCGGGTGGTCAGGGAGAGCCTAGTTGAGAAAGGTGGCCTTTGAGTCACACCCCAGAAGAGGTGAGGGGCCTACTCATGCACATATCCAGGTGGCAGCACAGGCCTGCGCTCCCTGAGGCGGGAGGGGGAGCCAAGGGTTCAAGAGTCAGCCAGGAGACCAGTGTCACCAGCAGGGAGGGAGCTAGGGAGACAGCAGTAGAGGACAAGCTCAGAGAGGTCACAGGGGCGGATGGTGTGGATTTCAGGATGCTCTCCATGGCTGCTGTGTGGACAACGCACCGGAAGGGGAAGGAGTAGAATCAGAGTCTAGCAGGTGGGAGGCTGTCGCAGGTATCAAGGCAAGAGAGGATGGTGGCTGCGACCGGAGCCGTGGGCTGGAGGAAGGGAGAAGTGATCCGATTCAAGCTATCATTTGAAGAAAATCTGCAGGGTAGAGCCAGTAGGGTTTGTGAAGATTGGTTGTCGGGTAGGAGAGAAGAAGAATCAAGGACAATCCCAATGTCTTCGGCTTGCGGAAAACGATGTTGCTGAGATGGAGAAGCCTCTATGTGGAGCGGGGTTAGGAAGTTAGCAGGCTCTCAGCCCTGGTTGTAACAGTAATGAGATGTCAGTTGGATTTCCCAGAGCGGATGTCAAAGAGGCAGTTGGTTTATTTAAGCCTGGAGTTCAGGGGTGGTGTCTGGGCTGGAGTCACCAGCATAGAGGTGGGGCTTAAATTCATAAGGTGGGAGAACACCGACAGATGATGGGCGTGTGGAAAAGGTAATTGGAATAGGGATGGGCAAGGTGCATTCTTACGATATTTAGCAGATAGGAGTGATGAGACTCGGTGAGCATTCAGATGTGAGAGCCAAGTGGGGAGTGGGCTCCAAGGTAAACCCCAGCTTTGGGCCCTGGGGCCCCTGGATGAGGCTGTGCCTTTCCCTGACTTAGGAGACGTGAGGGCTGGAGGAGCAGTTTGCAGGCTGGGCGGCTGATGCTGGTCTAGACCCGTGGAGCCGGCAGGGTCTCTGGGACCGACTAGTGGAGCTGTCTCATGGGATCCTCGGCGTCCAGATCGGGGGAGTCCGGGCTGGAGAAACAAAGCTGGGAGCTCCCAGACTGCAAGTGATTGTTGCCACCAGGAGTGTGGAGGGAGACTGCACTGACTAAAGAGCAGAGAGGGGAGAGGAGACGTGGCCTTCCTCCTCAGTCCCGTCGTTGTGACCGGCTCTGGTTCACGTTCTTCTTTTAAGAGACCCCCAGAGTAGACCCTGGCTCTGCAGCTGTGGCTCAGCCGTGGACCGTGGGCCCTCCCCTCTCTTCTGAATATCGTACTTCTCTTAATGCTGATGGAGCTGTGGGCCTGTGATAGGATGTGGCTCGCTCAAGGTCACGGAGCTAGCTGGTGACAGAAACAGGACCCGGAGCCAGGCCTCCTGTCTACCAGCCCACCGTGCCACACTGTTTATAACTCTGTTGACCAGGATGCTTCTGGTTGCAGGTACCAAAAACACAAATCATTCTAGCTCCAGCCAAAAAGGAAGTGTGTTGGCTCCCATCACTGCTGCAGCCAGGGTGAAAGATGGCCGCAGGCACATTCAGAGCCAGAGTTGCAAACAGTGTGGATGAGGCTTCCCATCTCTGTTTTCTTCATGTCTTACTCTCTATCTCTGTGGGTTCCTCGAGGTGGTGGATGTGGAGAGTGGCCTCCGCCAGTGCTGGGGGCGGGTCTACACAGCTCCGGGTCCAAGAGGAAAGCTTGGGGTCACTCCCCTCCAAGTGGAGCAGAATCCTATGAAATGCGGAGGGGCAGCTCCCTACCGTGGAGAGAAGGGTCCTCATTAGAAGGAAGGGGAACGGAAGCTAGAGGATAACAGCAGCCCCCTCCAACCCACCCCGTCCGCGGTGGGTGAACAGGTGGGTTCCTGCTGTTAGATTTGTGCTCAGGCCCAGGTGCTGGCAGAGGAAAAGGCAGCTTGGCAAGAAAAGTATGGGAGAACCGGACAATAAAGGTGCCTTAGCATTTAAGAGGAAACTAATATCCCTCCCTTTCCCCTCCTTCTTCCTCTTAGTTATTAATTGTGGTAAATAGAGTCTTGGTGTATGACAGGAATGTCTGCCCATCCAGCGAATGTTTGGACTTATATTTTCGGCCCCACAGATAACTACTATAGGCTGTCCTGGTCAGAGAATGCAATTTAGGTCGCTCGTAGAGCACATCAGATGTCTTTATTTCACTAGTTACGTTATTTCACACACTGCCTAGGGATTCCAGGTTTTTTTAATCCTTCCAGTACACGAGTGTGGATTTAATTAGTGATGAGATTTTCAAAGGTCTGGAACACTGTTTACAGTGAAAGCCACCTGCAAGGTAAACTTTCATAAGTATCTTTTGCCCTTTTACTTGATTTCTTCAGTGCTTTCATGAGTTGAGAGAGGAGCCTGGCCTCTGGAGGCAATTTTTAATTCCCTCAGTGCTTACTTTGCTTACGTGGTCCTTTAAGTCAGATGAGCACAGCCCGACCACTTACCAGCTGTGTGACCTTAGTCAAACGCTAGAGCCTTAGTTTTCTCCTCTGTAAGGTGGGTCACTGTGAGGCTCGGGTGAGGCTGTGTGCAGAAATGTGTTGAACATTTGAGAGCAGCACACAAGCGCGAGATGCCATTTTCTCTGCGTCCTTGTGTTCTCGTATAAGGCAGTGGCTAGCATCTGTAGCGCTGGCCTCTGTTTTGCCCTGTGGTTCGGTGAGTTGGTCGCCGTTGGTGGTACCATATCCTGGAAGGACAGCCCCACCACTTTCTGATGGGCCATGTCGCCACTGCACCTCAATTTTCTCATCCCAGAAACCTGTTGGCTCGTCCCCGTTCTGCCTTCTTATCACATGTGGTTGTCAGGCTCTGATATCATAATGGACTGGAAAAGCCTTTTGTAAGTTGTCAGAGCACTTACAGAAATGTAAGGCGGCATTATTACTACACACAGGACTTTTCTAGTCTGTTCTTTTTAAAATCATACAATCAGCTTTGCTCCATTAAGAGTCACTTTGATTCACTTGAAATTACATCGTTTTCTAGATTTAAAACCACCAGCATGAAAGTGATAGCATTTTTGAAAAGCATATGCTGTAAGATAAATATTTCACTTTAGAATTAATTTTCTACTTACATTAAGAATATTCACTCTATATAATTGTAATTGAGTGATATTTTATTAAATGCTAGAAAATAACATATTTAACTGTCTGAGGTCTAGAATCTTAACCTTAAAATAAATTGGTTGATTCATTTCAAATCAACCTGGAACCTAATCTTACTTCCTAGTGGTCAGTCGATATTTCAGTTCTTACATTAAATGTAAAGGTAACTAAATAGTCTAATTAAAGTTCATTCTTTAAAAAAAGAAATGTACATATATCCCTAGTCAGTGCTCAGTTTTCTCACTCAGAGGCTATGTCTTAAAATATTTTAATTGCACTATTTCTTTTAGTCCTACAGGATCACATGTTGAATGGTGTAAACAGCTTATAGCTGCTACAATTTCTAGTCAGATTTCAGGTTCAGTGACATCAGAAAATGTATCCAGAGATTACAAGGTAAGCGGAATTGAGTCCTTAATTCATTTTCAATATCCTAAGTAGCCAAGAAGCATTGCAGTTTTAATTCGAGTGAGACTTTGGCCCCTTGAATGCTCACCGGCCATTTGCTTGGGAACAAGGGTGAAAGATTCTCTGTTGTTAGAGTTCTGAACTTTAGAAGAGACATTTTTACCAGGATCTAGTATATGTGATCATAGTTTTATAATTGAGAGGAAAAGCTGACTTTCAATTATGATCATTCTTTTAAAACTCCAGATCCATTTTATTATATATTATATTTTTAGATTTGATTATAATAAATGCCTATATTTTCTTTATTAGTATTCTGAATTTCAGAAAATATCTGATAGATAGTATTTCCCTAACTTCACAATTTGTTTCTGTATTTATGTACTACCTATGGGTTTTCAGCATTAATATGTGATACTAGAATGCAAAAAAACTTGCAAAATCTCAAGAATGTTGTATGGGCAGCCTCATTTTTTAGTCCTTATTGAATTGAGAAATCTCTTCTTGTTTATTTTAAAAGTTGGATTCCCTGCTTATTCTAAAGTTAAGAGTGATAAGCTCCTTGTCAGCAGAGACTGGGGCTCTTTTTCTCACCACTGCTCCCCCAGCACGATCCTGGAACGTAACAGGTGCTCAATAAATTCTTGTTGAATCAATTAACAAATAAAACGCTTGCGTGCTCCATCTTTGTTAAGGCTAAAGACTAACTTTGTTTTAATGTCAAGAAACTATTAACAGGTACATTAAGTGAAACCATGTCTACATTTCAGTAGTACAGTTTACTTGAATTGAGGATTCAGTTTATTATAGTCATTTTTGCCCACTAGTAAGAGAGAATAGATTTTCACAGGTATGTATGAATGACATTTTAGTATCCTGTCCTACCCTAGGTCAATGGCTCTTAAAATCATAGTCCTTGCCAGGCATCAAATCTTACGAAGAGTTCAAGAGCTACGATAACGATCTTAAGTCATTCTTAATAGCTGTCCGTGTTGAAGGGCTCTAGCCTCACTTCCTCTTTAGCCGTCCTGTAACAAGTGCAGAAACTGACTCCAGAGGCTGTGTAATTGAGATTTGGCTATGGTGCTGGACTTGCTTCGTCCAAGCCATTGGATGCTGTTGCTTATGCCTCCCAGAGGAAAGCATGGCTGGAGAGGAACAGAAGTTGGATAGTATGGCCAGCCAGAAGAGTGGCAGTATAGTTCTTGATAGTTTTCTCTGCTATCTGGTTTTCATGTTTGCCCACGTAGGAGGAGCTGGGGCTCCTGTTCCTCAGAACCTGACTGGGCAAAACGTGACTGCTGTTTCCAGGTGGCAGAAGCGTTTGCTGCATCACCTGTGCCTGAGCGGCTGATCACTGGGCAGCTGCCGACCCCACTGGTCCCAGGCGCCCTCTTGCCCCACGTTAGCGGAGAAACTGCCCTACTGAGTGGAGAGGCTCAAGGACCCATATTGGCAGAGAATAGCTCTTAGACCTCGGATTGATTTTCTTTATGGACAATTATGTGTTAACTGTAAGGTTTTCATTATGGTTGAATAGTTGTTAGTGCTGTGTGGGTTCTAGAAAAGGATGGTGACTGTGTGCATAGCTGTCTAACCTCTACATTAATAGATCAGACTGAATCTATGCTTTAACATGAAGCAACTAAGGTTTTTAAAAAAAATTTTTAGTTTATTTACGAATTTTGTATAGCAGAATTAGCTCGTGTTGGAATGGTTTAACAGATGGTATTCAGAGAAAAAGAAGGCTTTTCTATATTTTGTAAATTGAATTTTAAGTACCTACATCAGATCATTGCTAAAGCTTTAGATGAATTATTGTAAGAGAGCATTTTTTAATCATTGTCTTTGTTAGATTCGCCCTGTAACCAAGTCTGCAAATTTGATGTTAAATTTATAATTCAGTTGTTATGTTTTCTTCAAGGAGAGAGTTCTTTTAAATAATAAAAGAATAAAATGTTTCTAAACCACAGATAATTTTACATGCTATGTATAAAGTAGTTCTTAGAATCAGGGTAACCAGCGTGGGCCTTTGGGACACCTTTTGCATGGGAGCCATGCATGGGGTTTACCCTGAAGGTCCAGATACAATTCCTTGAGGATTTAATGTGCAGTCATCCGTTGATAATATTTGAAATTATATATTGTGCAAATATCTTATTTGAAATACACACTCAATTTGGGGGTTAATTTATTATAGGTTAAACTCAGCGTCAGTAATGAAATGGGAACAGATGTTTCTGTGGAGCAGAGCGCTTGCACCTCGATTTGGAGCGCTGTGTTCTCAGTTGTAGGCTGCGGCAGCATCCTCATCAGCCCTCTAGCACGTGCAGCACTCTATGGTTTTGTAATACTCTTTTGACATATCATCCATTTACTTCTTAAAACAACCCAGTAAGATGGCTTTTATTATAATCATCATTTAACAGATGAGGAAAGCAAGGCTCAGAGAGCTTAAGTGACTTGCTTAGTATCATGCAGTTAGACTTGGGGTTTGAACCCAAGTCATCCTATTGAAAAGCTAGAGTGATTTTTAAAATTTTGTACTGCCTACCTGTTCACTGTTTTTCAAAATGTGGCCCTTGGGTGTTCCCGCACCAGCACTCCCTGGGGTGCCTGCAGAAATGCAGCTTCCATGGTCCCCGTCCCCTCAGTGAATCAGAATCTCTGAAGGCGGGGAACAGTGTGTCTCATGCATTTCTTTCTTTCTTTTTTTTTTTTTTGATGGTGTTTTGTTACTTATTTTTACAAGATTGGGATTATATCCTACACATTATTGTTAAATTTGCTTTTTTAAAATTGGAGTGTAATTGTTTTACAATGTTGTGTTGGTTTCTGCTGTACAATGAAGTGAATCAGCTATGTGTATACATATATTCCCTCCCTCTTGGACCTCCCTCCCACCCCCGACCCCATCCTGCCCATCTAGGTCATCACAGAGCACCGAGCTGAGCTCCCTGTGCTATACCACAGATTTCCATTAGCTACCTGTTTTACACGTGGTAGTGTATTTATGTTAAACCTAATCTCCCAATTCATCCCCTTCCACCCCTGTGTCCACACGTCCATTCTCTACATCTGCGTCTCTATTCCTGCCCTGGAAATAGGTTCATCTGTACCTTTTTTCTAGATTCCACATATATGCGTTAATATACAATATTTGTTTTTCTCTTTCTGACTTACTTCACTCTGTATGACAGACTCTAGGTCCATCCACATCTCTACAGATGACCCAATTTTGTTCCTTTTTATGGCTGAGTAATATTCCATTGTACATATGTACCACATTTTCTTTATCCATTCATCTGTTGATGGACATTTAGGTTGTTTCCATGTCCCGGCTATTGTAAATAGTGCTGCAATGAACATTGGGGTACATGTGTCTTTTTGAATTATGGTTTTCTCAGGGTATATGCCCAGTAGTAGGATTGCTGGGTCATATGCTAGTTCTATTTTTGCTTTTTTAAGGAACCTCCATACTGTTCTCCACAGTGGCTGTATCACTTTACATTCCTACCAACAGTGTAAGAGGGTTCCCTTTTTTCCACACCCTCTCCAGCATTTATCGTTTGTAGATTTTTTGAAGATGGCCATTCTGACTGGTGTGAGGTAGATACCTCATTGTAGTTTTGATTTGCATTTCTCTAATAATTAGTGATGTTGAGCATCTTTTCACATGCTTCTTGGCCATCTGTATGTCTTCTTTGGAGAAATGTCTCTTTAGGTCTTCCATCCTCATGTATTTCATTCATTCATTCATTTAATTTATTTTATTTTATTTCATTTTTGGCTGTGTCGGGTCTTAGTTGCAGCCCGTGGGATCTTTGTTGCGGCATGTGGGATCCTCCACTGTGGTACACAGGCTCCTCATTGCAGCATGTGGGTTCCAGAGCCCGTGGGCTCTGTAGTTATGGCACATGGACTCTCTAGTTGTGGCCTGCATGCTCAGTTGTTGCAGCGGGTGGGCTTAGTTGCCCCGCAGCATGTCGGATCTTAGTTCCCCGACCAGGGATCAAACCTGCGTCCCCTGCATTGGAAGGCAGACTCTTAACCACTGGACCACCAGGGAAGTCCCTATTTATTTCGTACAATAAATTGTAAAAAGTTCAGCTTCCCTAGGTTTGTATCTGTTGAAATTGGTGATGAGACCATACATTTCTGGTACATTCCCACAAACCTGAATAATTAGCAACTCATGTTAGATTTTAGAGTACAATTGTTTTATTATTTACCCATGTCATAAATTGACAGTTAGCTTAGAGTCAGATCACCCAAGGTGTGGTAAGAATATCACTGTCATCACGTGAGATGAGTTTAGGTGATATGCCCATGGACATGTTTTAACAGTTATGTAATTATTTTAATGTGTAGTAGGAAACCTGGCACATCAGACTTGTGATTTAATGGGTATTATTGCTTAAAGCCAGGCGAAACATGAAAAAAGGAGTGGATTCAAAGTCAACATAAAGGGTTTCCCTGGTGGCGCAGTGGTTGAAAATCTGCCTGCCAGTGCAGGGGACACGGGTTCGAGCCCTGGTCCAGGAAGATCCCACATGCCACGGAGCAAGTAAGCCCACACACCGCAACGAAGAGTAGCCCCCGCTCGCCGCAACCAGAGAAAAGCCTGCGCACAGCAACGAAGACCCAACGCAGCCAAAAATAAATTTAAAATAAATAAATAAAGTCAACATAAAGATAAATACTAATATTAGTACAGGTGATATGCATATAGCAAACCAGACTTGTAGAGGTGTTATATAAGATAACAGAAGTTTGGAAAACATTGTCCCTGTTGAAAGAGTAGATAGCTATTATGTGGATTATGGATTAACTAAATTAATAAATGTATGCCTTAATGCCAAGTCATCCTGAAGATTTACCTGATAATTAAGACTACTAGAAGAAATGTAATAAAATGTTTTGTTTGCCCACCCCCCTACTACTAACTCAGTTGCTTCCATTTTTAACGGGCTAAGAAAGAGTACAAATCTCTCTCTTGAATTTGTCAAAACATTTAAGAACAAGATCTGAATGTAATGTTCCAAAGATTAGATGAAAAAATACAGTTATAACTTGTAATGAAACATTTTTAGGAACTGCTAGCAGAAGTGACACAGTTGATCAGCTTCCATTGTTTGCAAAGCAGAACTAGGCCAAGAAGAGGGAACATGGTGTAGTACAGACGGTACTGGTTAGCTTTGTGACCTTGTATAACCTCTGAGTGTCTGTTTCCTTTTGTGTAAGGTTAAGAGAATTTGGATTAGATTTGAAGTCTCTAAATTCCTTTCTTTCTAGAACATTCTTCAATTCTGTTTTGTCCAAAAGGATTTGATTCTGGCCAGCCTTCAGGAAATTAGGACACTATAGTTTTAATGTGATCATACTCTTTCCTCTGGCTCCAACATCGTCGTCATCATCATCATCATCATCACCATCACCATCACCATCACCACCACCACCACCACCACCCCTCTGTCCCTCTCCTCCTGTTTCTCCTACTCTCATCCCTGCACACACATTAGCTAGGTCTCTTCCATAAACATTCTGAAGAAAAAGGAGAAAATGGAGAGAGTCCTATACTAAATTTAATCATTTAATAGGTTAGTACAGTGATTAAACTCTGGATCCTAAACAAAAGTTTCCAGAAGATCTTTGGAGGGAAGTGGGATGCAGTGTGTGGGAAAGGCTTCATTATGCTTGAGCTTGGTCTTAGTTAATACTTCTTAAATTGAGTACTAGTCTAGAAGGAGGGAAGCTTGAGCACGATCTTTTCGAATCCATGACCATAGTCCACTGTTAATAGCTTGGCCTCGTGATCTGTTTATTAAATCAGAGTTTGCAAACACAGATGTCTACAGGGTATAGCTAACAAGCTAAACAGACATGGCTGTGGAGAACTGGAGACTGCAGCATGTCCCCCTAAAAACAATTAAATTACAAAAACAACCCTGCTATTGCCTGTTGGAGCAATAGGCCTCCAGTTTGTAACCACTGTAATGTCAAAGTACTATCCTATGTCTCAGGATTACTTGTGGAGTAGAATTATTTCTTAAAAATATCAAGATTCGGGCTTCTGCTTCTGGAAAGATGGAGCAGATGTACTTTTTTCTTATTTTTCACTCTCAGTACAAATAAAAACCCTGGACATTATCTATAAAATAGACGTAAGAATGCCTTGAAAGGTAGAGAGAAGAAGGCAGACGGGTTAGGGACCTTAGCACCTAAGGAACGACAGGGTGGTGCTATCCCTGGGTTATGTTTTTGCCATATATAACCCAGACTTGTTGCTGAAGAAGCCAGCAACCCAGAAATGCCAACGGGTACAGACAAGAAAAGCCTAGTCTCTCTAGCCAAAGGACAGGAAGGGGGCAGCCGAGTAGAAAGAAAACTTTTAGACACTAACCACTGTGCTCCGGCCCCACACCCACCCCGCCAGCAAGGCCAAGCGGGGAGGCTAGATTCCACTGTTGCGAGGCTGTAGCGAGGCACAGTGACCCCTGCAACTGTGGTGTCGGAGGCCTGGTGGAGAGTCAGGACTTTCACTACCGCCCACTGCAAGGAGGCCACACCTCCACTGTGGTTACAGTGGTATCAGTCATGAGCACTCCTGCCACTGCCAGCTGGGCAGGTATGGGCGGAAGCCTAACTGGGAGCTAGAGCTCTCACCCCGACCCAGAAGTAACTAGGAGACCCCTGTCCTTGGATGGCAGCGTTGGCCAAGAGGGGAACCTGGACTCGTACCCACACCTGGCTGTAATGAGGTAGTGCTCACCGCCCCTCTTCTCCTGGAGCAGTGGCAGAGAAAGCAGCTGCAACAGGAGGGTTACATAAGACCCACACTCTATAGTATTCAAAATGGCCAGATTTCCACTGAAAGTCACTCATCATACCAAGAGCCAGAAAGATCTCAAACTGAATGAAAAAAGAGAATCAGTAGATGCCAAAACCGAGATGACACGTTAGAATTACGTGAAAAAGGTTTTAAAGAAGCCATCATAAAACTGCTTCAATAAACAATTACAGATATGCTTGAAACAATGAAGACGTGGAAAGTGAGAGACAAGAAACAGGAAAGTTTCAGTAAGAAAATATGAGATAAGAACCAAATGGAAATTTAAAAAGTGAAAAATATGATAAAGAAACAAAAAACGAAACTAAACAAACAAAACCACCAAACCCTCAGTGGATGGGTTCAACAGCAGAATAGAGAGGTCAGAGAAAAGAATTGGCTAACTCTTAAGGGAATTACACTGAGTAGGAAATGCCACTCCCAAGAGATCACATACTGTATGATTTCATTTGTGTAACAGTCTTCAAATGACAAAATTAGAGAAATAGAGAACAGATTAGTGATTGCCAGGGGCTAAGAAGGGGAGGGGCTGGGAGGGAAGTGGATGTGGCTATAAAAGGGCAACATTAGGTGGTGAGGAAATTGTTCTGCATCTTGGCTGTGTCAGTGTCCGGGTCCTTGTTCCGGTATTGTTCTATAGTTTTATAGTATGCCACCATCGGGGAAATTTGGTGACATGGTACACTGTACATGGAATCTCTTATTCTCACAACCACTTGTGAATCAAGTTATCTCAAAATTAGAAATTTAATTTTTAAAAAGTCAAGAGTTTTACAGACTGCTCAACGACTCTATATTGCATGTAGAATAAATTTTGATTAATATTTCTAACAACTCATGATATATCAGAAGTATTATTTAAATGGAGCATATAGTTATGCAAATAAAGATGTTAGAAACTGGTTAGTGAAAAGGGTATCAGCAATTATCCTGTACTAGTTCAATTGCAAGTATGCTCATCCCTTTTGTACATGGCAGTTGGGGCCAGCATGCTTCATTGAACAGCTCATTGGTCACATTTCCTGGAGGGCTTTAGAGAAAGAGAATGATTGCTTCAGGCTAGGGTTTGACAAGAGTCAGGCCAGGTTCAGGTGTGGCTTGTTTCCCAAAGACCAGGGTTGTATTTGGATGACTGGTTGAGATTTGTATTGGCCTGTCCTTGGCCTCTGGCTGCAGCCGGTGGTGAGGAATAAGTTGCGCAGACTCTTGCTTACTGAGGCTCCTGCAGCAAGTGGAGCCATCTCCTGACCCAGCAGGTCAAACTCTTTAACTCATTTCGTAGTGGTCTGATTGCTAAAGCAGAATTACTTTATAGACTTTATGCCTAAAACAGAGAACAGTGGTGTTTTTACTCCACTATTACAATCTTTTCATGAAAAGAAGCTTCTTAGAGGCATAAGCTCAAAGATAACTCATTTATAAAAAAAAAACAAAAAACTGATATTTATTTCACTTAGAATCATATGGTTTATCAAAAAGATCATAAAATTTGAAGTCGGGGCACTTTGCCTTGAGTCCAGCCCTGTACCTGACTAGCTGCCCAACAAGTTGCTTACCTTGCTGAGCCTCAAGTGTCCTCATCTGTATAGTGGGTGTTACAGCAGAGGTTTAATGTATTAAAAAGGGCAGCATATGTACGAAATGCATACAGTGCTCATTTACTGTATGCTGTTACTCTATGAAAATGTATATGATATGTAAAAATGACTACAAGAGGAGTGTATTGTAATTGCTGAACACCAGTCCACTTCCATAAATGTGATGTGAGCACCTAACACGCACAGGAGTGGGGCTGGGCTGGGCTGTCTGGAATTCATAGAAAAGAGACTCCAAAAAATACAGTACAGGGCATTCTGGGCATTAAGCCTTGCGGGTATTCGTCAGCCTCCTCAGAAAGGGAACAGGTTTAGGTGGGGCTGTATGGAGATTAAGAGCGTGGGCACTAAAACCAGTCAGCTTGGGTTTGAATCCCCACCCTCTTAGAACACTTGTGACACCAGATGTGTGGGTTTTGCCCCCACACTGGCGAATTCTCCAGAACCAGCTGAGTGTTCTACAATTCAATTTGATTCTGATACTAACCAGAGTTAGTGCAGACCCCACAGGTCAAGGGCTCAGTCCCACAGAAGTTCTCACTTCAGATGCCAGTTTCAAGTAGTGGGTACCCAGGTTACTCACAACTTCTGCTTAGCTTGGCTACAAATCGGGGCTTCCCACAAGTCTCTCCCTGAGTCCGATCATTTGCTAGGAAAACTGACAGAACTCAGGTAAACACTGAGGTTTACCAGTTCATTGTATAATAAAGAATATAAAGAATGATACAGCCTGTGCGGCTGTCTGAGTTCTCGAGGGCTGTCAGCACTGGAGGCCGATTTGCCCCCCACCAAGTTTAGGTTGGGGAGATGTTTTCTGAAGTCTTCCAATGAAGCTTAAATGACTCCTAAGGTTTGAGGGCTGGTCAGGACCTCGCAGCCATTCGTGGACTCGTTTCCTTTTGTACGTGTAGAAACTGAGGCCAAGTGCAGGCACACGGAGGCCCCGAGTCTGCCAGTGAGAGCTGGCCCCAGGCCGCCTGACTTCAAACCACCGCTCTCTGGCTTCGATCAGATTCAGATTCAAGAAAAAGGAAATGAGCCTCTCTGTGCACCCGAAATGGCTTATTTCAGGAGAGATGAAAACTATAAAGCAGAAACACATGGGTATCAACTCAGGTGACCTCCATTGACCTTTCCGGCCTCCGACCAAGAGTAGCGGGGACTTACATACAGCAGGTGAAGAACTGTGTGGGTGGCAAAGGGGACCATCATCCTGCCCCTTTCCTTTTGATTTAGTTTCTCCTTCCAGTAGCAAAAGGCGTGTTGACAGCAGTATATCTCCTACATTTAAGGCCCAGTTATGCTGCTTGTGAATGCTGCTTTCTAGTTGTCAATTGTTACTATCACTTTATAGACAAAACTTTACAAAATTAATTGCAGTTACAGAACAAAAGTGAAAATAATAACCTGTTGGAGCAGAGGTTTGGAGGGAGCAAGGAGAAGCGAGGGAAGAGGTCGTGGTATTGCTTTCTTCATCCACCCTTGAGGGAGCTAAGAGAAAGCAGATGAACGTTTGAAGGCTTTAGTTACTGTGGGCTAATTACAGTGGTGCTAGGCTGAGGCGGTGTAGTAGACTCTCTGGGTGTAAGTACTTGCTCTGAAACCTTGAACTTGGCCAGATTACTTAACTGTGCCTTGGTTTTCTCATAAAAAAATGGGGCCAATAATAATTTTTATCTCACAAGGTTGTTCTGAGAATGAAACGAGTTAGTATAGACAAGGTTCTTAGAAGAGTGCCACCAAACAATTATTTCATGAGCTTTTTTTATAATGATGCAGCTGCTGCAGAAGGACAGCGATAAAAAACTAAAGATTACAATTTCAATCAGCAGACATTGGGAAGAGGGAGGGAGTAGTTTGAGAAAGCATATTTTCTTTTTTTTTTTGCAGTACGCGGGCCTCCCACTGCCGTGGCCTCTCCCGTTGCGGAGCACAGGCTCCGGACGCGCAGGCCCAGCGGCCATGGCTCACGGGCCCAGCCGCTCCGCGGCACGTGGGATCTTCCCAGACCGGGGCACGAACCCGTGTCCCCTGCATCGGCAGGCGGACTCCCAACCACTGCGCCACCAGGGAAGCCTAAGAAAGCGTATTTTGTCATCTAGCTAGGTCACTAGGTACTGTTTAAAGCTGAGAAGTCAAGAAGTAGTGGTGTAAGCATACTCCTAGGTTATGGAGGCAACCCTCAGAATTAAAAAAGAAATCTCGCTAAACGTGGTTATCACTGACAAATGAAGCTTGGGAGGGGAGACTATTTTGACCTTTTATTATCATGTATGTCCCATTTTGAGTTTTTTATGAAAATAAGCATGCATTTTATTTATTTTGTACTAACTTTCCTGTTGTAATTAACAAATGATAAACTTCACATATTTAAAGTATACAGATTGATAAGTTTTGATAGGTGCCCACTTGTGAAACAAGCACCACAATTAAGATGATAAACATACTCATCACCACCACCCCCTCAAAAAAAAAAGCTAGGTTTAAGCTTCTTAGTCTAAGTAGTCTATATTAAGGAACTTCTGGGCTTTAATTCCCTTTGAGCTACAGCATCCCTTAATTCAGATACCTTTTTTACTTCAAAGAGTATTTTCTTTTAATGGTAACAGTGATGAACTCTATATTCTCGTATTCATGTGATCTTCGTATCTTTCCTGAGTAAAACCTGTAAAGCTAATAAGAACCTACAGTGATTTTTTTTTTTAAAAAAGTGATCTGTTTTCCATAGAACCTCCAGTGTTTATCGTATGTAACAATGATCAGATTTCAGACTCGAGAGTGGGGAACAGATGATTCATGTCTTCCTCAGACCGTTAGCACTATTCGCTTTTCAAAAGTTCCATCCCTTCTCTGGGCTGTTTCCCCGAACGCTCATGCTGCACGTTCAAGTAGGAGTCACAGGAATAACCTCTCTAAAATCAGTGTCCGGATTTAGTAAAGCTTGGCTTTCCTTGCCCGGAGACTGCCCTCCCCGGCCCTCCCCGGCCCCTCCCCTCCCTGCCAGCTACCCTTTCCTGGGCTGGCGCAAGGAACGGGCACCTTCTCCCTGTGGGGCGGCCGCATCGGGAAGTTTAATTCTGGAGTCCCAAGTGCGAATTGGAAATAGAATTCCTATAGAAACCAGATTAAGATTTGTGCTTAACTAGGCTTTATGATCCCATTAACGCTGTGGCTGAGCTGTGCTCTGCGCCAGCTGTGGGCGCTTTTGTGGTTTCTTGGTTCGGTTTTGTTTTGTTTCTGTGGGCTGGTTTGGGAGCAGAACCGCCTTTTTATATCATTGTTTCTATGCGGAAAATGCGTTCAGTATTCCAAACAGACACACAAATGAATTTTTCACACACGGCCTGTTCACACTGTCTTGTAATAGCCCTTGACAGAAGGGGTTTGTGTTTAAAATAATGTCATTTGTCTTAGCCTAAGGGCACTAAGTTTCTCCAAGTCATAGACTTGCCTGCAAACTATAGGACAAACGTGTTAGGATTGATTGGATATCAAATGGAACTTAGAGGGCAAATGTGTTAGGATCGATCTGCTCGGTTTTATTTGGAGTATTATGATGTTTCTTAGGGCATGGGCTGGCGAACTTAATGGCCTCTTTCACAGGTCAGTAGTGGCGTGTCCGTGATGCTGATGTTCTGTGTTTTAACTGACAGGTTCTCAGGAGGCCTGATATAAGGGTAAGGACATTGGGCTTTCAGCACATGGGCCTCCTCCTTGTGTGTTTCTGTGCTTTATCGAACGCTTAGTCTATTTAGCGTTCTTTGCCTTCTCACTGATTTTATGAGTCACTCAGATCAGTTTGCTCTGCTGTGTCATAGCTTTCAGTGTTCACTAGAAATGCTTTATTTGTTACAGTGTTTCTATGTGCGGAAAAAGCCGATGTGTGTGAGGGCAGGATGCTAAAATTGTTACCACTGTGCAATACTGACTTCTGTTGTGTTACATGAATTCTGACCAAATGGGTATTCATGGCACCGGGTTTATAAGGCTAGGCCTATAGAGTCCTCTTAATTTAACCTCGTTTGTCATGTAGTTCATGCTGAAGTATTTAATAACAACAACAAGAACAACAACAAAGTGGTCAGTTGTCCTCCTTCCTGAGTAGGAGATCTAAGTAAGATTTCAAGTCTTGATTACAAGATCAAGTAAGATTTCCTGTTTGCATGCTGAATCCCAAAAGCAGAAGTGCTAATCTTGAAGATAAATTTAGCAAAATCAGCCCCATTTAGTATTTCTTAAAATATAGAGGTAGCTGTTACAGCTAGTAGATTATAGTTTATAGTTTCCTCATGATTTTCCTTCCCTTTATTTCAGAATATTCATAAAGCAAGACAAAGATTGGTAATGTGCATGCATTTAAACCTGAGTATCAGATGTTGAAAATTAACCTATTTCCATTAAACGAAAACAATGTGGATTTTGACAGAATCATTTCATGACTTCAGTTTTAAAGTTTTAATCTTATTGAAGCCAATGAAGTAGTACAAAAATAAGCAGGTTAAATCAAATTATTGTTATTCTAGTTGGTTTTTCTCTGTTTAATTTTGTTTTTATCATGTTTTCTTTTGCTCATGGGAATCATTTTCTTTCACTGATTCACATTGTTAAATATTAGTGTTTGGCTTTACACTTGCATGGACTTTGAAATGCTGTGGGTTTTTTTTGTTGTTGTTGTTGTTGTTTAGTCATTCATTCATCTGTTTTTAAAATTTTTGTCAAAGAATGATTCCGTTTTCTTTGTCTTTAAAAAAAGAATGTAAATTTAAAAAACCTGGCTGCATTTAAAAAATTGTCCTGCTCTGAAGGGTAGCAGTACCAACTGTGTACTAAATTCAGTCTGATGATAAAGTATAAAAATATTTTAAGTAGCTGTTTTATTTTATTGACAAAAATGAAAGGTGGTGGGGAAGAGTAAATTCTTTTAAAGCTTTGCTACTTCTTCACTGATTGCCTCTTAAAGAAATGTAGTCATTAGAACCAGTTTCTTGAAGGAAAAATATATTGATGCTAAATTTTAATATTTTCAGCCTCAGAGACTTGATACAACTTTTAAAAGGTGTTATAATCTTGTCATCGTCAATATTCATGCTCATTATACCACCTGCTAAACTAAAAGTCCAAGTTTTTAGAGTTTCATAAGCTGATTCCATAAAGAAATTAAAAAGAGCATACATGTAAAGGGATTGGAAGAAATTTAGATAAAGATATGTGACGCTTTTCTTCGAAGCACGTTGATACTGTAATTAGAAAGATTTAATATGGTTTTGAGTCATAAATCACAGTATTTAATTAGCAATAAGTAACAGAGTGTATGTATGTATCTGCATATGTATGACCCCAGCATGTGATATGCGCATGCACATGTGTGTGGAAATGTTGTTAATTCCAGTGGTGTTGACCCCTGGGCAGCATAATAGTTCCTTTTGAAAACACATGTCTATGAACTGCCTTTGTATTTTTGGCTTGATTTTGTTCCTTGCCCTCTGTGGTATGTTTTATTTTCTATGAGCATGTTATGCGTCTGTTATTTTGTACCTTGGCTGTATGCTGCAGTATTGCTTGATTTTAAAAAGACAGTACATTCTTTGAAACCCATGATGTTTGTTTGCTTTTCATTTTTCTACCCCAACACAAACACAGAATAGATACTCCATTTTAGGCTGAGGATGCTATAGATGGCCTACACGTTCTTTCCTTAACTCCAAGGGGGAAAATGTTGGGATATGCAAAGCCATGAAAGGTGTGTCGACTTTTACATGCTTACTGTCTCTTTAAAAAAGAACTTCCGTCCTTTCACCTGTCTGTTTGCACGTGTTTCTCTTCCCCTCTTTGCCTTTTCTTGTCCATGCACCTGGTGCTGTGCAGGAGATTCAGGAAGAACACAAGGGCTACCCTTCTGAAGCTGAAGCTGATCAGGTGGCAAGTTCTACGTGTTCATCTGTTTGTAGTTACAGATCGTGTATTTAGAAGCCATTTCATACTAGATTTCTAGACAATCAGCAAATGCTTTTTCCACTACAGTAGTACTCTCCTGTCCAAGTTTGGTAGATTCCATTATGACATTATTTGCAAAAATTGGTTTATCCAACATTTTGTCAACCAGAAATTTGTTCATCTGTGCTTCTTGGTTTTCCCAGGTAGATTTACTGATGAGGTTAACGAGCCTCAGTCATGACAGGATTCTGAAGTGCCTTCACAAAGACTTAGAGGGACAGATGCATACGCTAAGGGTGCTCCTCGAGGGTGCAAACTTTGCTTTATTCAAATTTGCAAGGTCTGTACCCAGCACAGCGCCTGGCACGCTGTAGGTGTTTGTGGAATGAGTCCATGTATTTTATAGAAGAAAAAAAATCATTCATCGAGGTTTCTTGAGTGCTTACTCTTTGCTCAGTACCTCTGGACTCTCAGGAGTTTTTTAAAGCAGCAGGATTTTCCCCAAAGCTTATGTATGAAACCTCTAGAAGAGCTGCTCTAGGGAAGCATGGCAAATTCCCTGTGCTCAGTTGTGCCTTTGCCCAGCCCACCCTCCTTTGGTGACCCTGGGAGCACCCTGAAGAGCCAGTTTGAAAAGCACTGCTTTCGGCAGGCGGCTGTTACAGAAACTGTCCACCCAGCAGCCTTAGGTTCAGGAGGAGGAGAGAATAGTGGAGAGGCCAGGAAGTTGATGGGCCTTCAGCTGGACCTTTCTTCCGGGTCGCCGGCACAGGGTTGCGATGAAATCATCAGAGAGAATTCCTCAACTGGGCAGCACCTTGAGCAAAAGCACCAAGAGGGCTGGGTGTGTTCACAAGACACATTTTATCCGTAAGGACATTCCTTCTTTGATTATGCTGTACATGGGTTGGATAAATCAAGGGTCAAATCATGTCCTGTGCAACTCGGAAGTTGCAGTTAAAGCTTAATATAGCACAAGTGTGAGTGCTATCTCCTAACACCAGCTTTATAGAGGGAATCTACTGTACTCGCAAAGCAGTGAGCCTTTAATAGCCATTCTCTCAAATTCCTATGCTAAAGCTGAATGTCTTTCCTGTACACAGCGAACCTTTTATGGGGATATCTGAAGCAGTAGGATCAATTGACTTGTTTTATTCTGATAGTTGCTTTTTCATCACCTAAAAAAGCATGTCCTAGATTTAATTATCAGTGAGAGGTTTGTCTCACTCTGTCTCACCAACACGTTCATGCTTCATACAAATGCACAAGTATTTCAAGCCAGATTTAACATGATTATCAGAAGAGAAGAGAAACCTTTGATCTCCAGCCTCTATCTTGAGAGCCTTGTACCATCTCAAAATGGTCCCAATCACTGCACTTCCCATCAACGACATTTTATTAGTTAGTCCTGGGTTGAGGACTTTAAAGTGTTTGACATGACTTGCTATAAAGCTTAAAGTGAATCAGACTTCCCCTCACCTCTTCCAGATTCAATTGATTAGAACAGCTTGCTTTAGTAAATATATTTCAAAATAACCTATTCCCATTTATTTTAAAATATCAGTTAAGGAATTTAAGTCTACATGATAATATTTACCCATTAAAATAAGCTTTAACAGTGTAGCATTTGAAGTTATTTAAAACTTGAATATTGATTAAAATAGCTTTCTGACTTTGTAACTATATTATAAAAATAGCCACTAGTTTAGGCAATAAATTAAAGAAAGCAGACTTTCAAAAAAAAGGCTTCTATTAAGATTGGTGATTTTTTTGGTGTTTCTAAAACTGGACATTTAAAAGTATAAATATTGGTTTATGCTTTATTGTGTCAAAGATGTATTTCCAAATCAGGTGTGAGTATAAATGCATCCACAAACACTTATCTGAGTCCCCTTTAACAGTTCTCCATGTCCCTAAAAATGTTGATTGAGAAGTGTCTTAAAAACCAATCTGAAAACTAACACACCATTGTAAAGCAATTATACTCTTAATAAAGATGTTTAAAAAAGTTGAAAAATAAAAACCAATCTGGGCTAAAAAGTTAAACTGAATAAAATTGCTGAGGGGATCCATGAACACTAATCTGTATGATTTTCACCGTGTATCTTGAGGAGGAGGGTGCACTGTGTCAGTCTGTGCCCTCCCCGAACGGACATACCTTGACCAACATTTAGCATTGAGTTTGCTCTTTATATTTTGACATTTTCCCTTCTTTATTTTATAAAATTGGATGAACCTACTATATATAGTATTTTAAATGGACCTTTAAGTCCCTTTATAAAATATATTGAAATATTCTTATAACTGTGAAAAATAATTATTTTGAATTTTCAATAATTTTGATTAGAATTATAAAAGATATCAATTTTTAATATTTTGCTTCACAGAATTATGCTGAAAACTTAGTATTGTCTAATCTGTTTTCCGCTGAACACTAGTGACCTCCTGATGTAAACAGGTATTTTTTGGAGAAAGCCCCTGATGGACTAGGTAGGGGAAATGCAGCATACTCCAGCGCCCTCTGGCCGATTTGGCATGCATTAACATGCTAAAGCCTTGCCTCACAAAAAAACAAAAACAAAAAAAAAACAACAAAAAAAACCTAGCTAAACTTGTTTCCTTTAACCCAGCATTTCCCAAACTTTTGCCAGAAAGTCCTGTTCACATCCCTTGGGAATTTAATGCTCTATGAAACACAGCTTGGGAATTGCTGGGGTTTTGAACACCTTATTCTTATTCGTGACACGTTATGTCAGAGATGCCCAGGAGAAAGTGACCAGTTTCCTTGGCAGCATCTCACAGGGTGGCAGTACCTTGGAATAGGCACCGAGTTCAGGCTCTGGTCCCCAGCATTGTAGTTCAAGAACACCATTTTCTCAGCTCCCCTGAGTTATCTGGTACTATCCAACCAAGCTTGCAAGAGACTAGCTACTGGGCCACAGTGCAGATCCGAACATTTAGAAATGTGGGCATGTATCTTTCCAGCCATCCAAGACACCCTTTTCCTAGTGGCATTGTAGCAGGAACCCTGATACCTCATTAGCAATTTGCTTGGTGAGTGTGGAATCAGCACAGAGTGAACTGACTTGCGAGAAGCCTGATGAACACACCCTGCTCCACAGGAGTGGGTGAAATACTCTTGTCTGCCAGATGAGGGCGCATTCTTGTGGCCTGAATGGGATACACACTGACAGGCCCACTCGCCCGTCCCACTGTACGCTTTGTGCAGACGCAGGTAGCTGGGCTGCAGTACAGAAGCCTAGGGCTTTCCTTAGTAAGAGACCCCTCCCTGGTTTCTTGTTAATTAGACTTTGGGGTTTCCCGCGCAGTCTCATAGCTGGGCCATTTCTACAGCTAACTAAGCATCTGCATCTAATGTTGATTTTCTTTGTATTAGTTTCACGCTCAGAAGGTAACCTTTTTTGACCTTATTTCCAAATTCTGGAGGCACCTTGTAATAGCTGTCTGTGTCATGATCACAGTGTCTATCTGTCACGTCAAGCCATTTCTGTATTAATGCTTTCTAACTGTGAACTTTAAATATGTGTAACAATTTGCTAGACTATGCAGCATGGTGTCCTGTGATGCTGAGCTTTGAAACTGTCTTGTACGGGGAGGGGGGGCATACATTTTGCACGCTTCTGTAGCCTCGTAGCAAGAGCGCAGAACAGTACCATTCTTCCCAGTTGGAAAGTGAGATTTACTCCTGTTTGGTTTCTTGCCAGGCTCTAAGGGATGGAAATAAGCTGGCACAGATGGAAGAGGCGCCCCTTTTCCCAGGAGAATCAATCAAGGCCATTGGTAAGTCTAACAAGTACACTTTGCTTATAGAGACCCATAAAATGAAATGGCACTTTACTCGCAAGCACAGATGATGTATGTGCTGGAGATCAGCCAGACCAATTTAATTAGGGGACAGATGGACTAGACCTAGTCATTCTTATTAATGTCATCATGACCTTAAGAGATAAGGGACTGCAGAGGATCCGTTTAAGCTCCGAACGAGTCTTAGGTGGCAGTACCAACAGAAGAGGGGTCCAGCTTTTCCCCATGAACTGAAGGCTGATGAGACTCTCACGGTAACGTCAGTTCGCTGCTTTGTTGGAAGGATTCACTATAAGGAAAACGTATTGACAGACGATCCATATCATACTTTTAATGACAGTTTTGAGAATTTGGCAAAGACACTTTGGGGGCTTATAAGAGTCCAGAAAGTACAATTTTAGTGCAGGAAAAGGGCATGTGTCGCCACCCTGGATTGTAAGGGCGACGGCCTGAGGCGGACTGCCCGGGGCTGGAGGGGCGGGCAGCCGGCTGTGGCCTCTTCACCTCACGATCGCCGGGGTTAGGTCGGACGGCCTGGTTTGTGAGGCCGAGTGTCGCCTTCTTCCCTCATGGCTGTCTCCCAAAGGCGCGTGCCGGGTCTCAGAGCACGGTCATCTTGTGTTGGGGTAGCTGGGCTCTCCTACCAGGACCTCCAAACAACTACTCCTGCTGGATAGCCTAGTCTGTGGCTCAGGACTCTGTTCAGCCCGACCTGAATTTCCAAACTGTTTTTCTCTTTGGCTTCTGGAACTTCATTCACTCCTGGTGCTCCTCTGGCCTCTCTGGGCTTTCCTCCTCTGGGAGCGTTTCTAGCCCTGCCTCCGTGCTGCTCTGGAACAATCTGACTACAGTGCAGAGCTAATTATGTCATGCCTCGTCTTCTCCGGACAACAGACTGCACAGATTTAAAGTGAACGTGAACAGTTTTGACACATTTATACACCTGGGAAATGATCATCACAGTCAAGATAATGAACATATCCATCAGCCCCCAGAAGTTTCCTTAGGCCCCTTTATATCCCTCTCTCCCGTGCCTTCTCCCCCTTCCCCAGGCTCTATAGGCTAGTTGATATTTTCTAGAGTTTTATAGAAATGGAATCATTGAGTATGTTCTTCTGTCTACTTATCCCATTCTGCATAATTATTATGATAGTCTTCCATATTGTGAGTGCCATGGGTCAGCAGTCATGCCTTTTCATTGCTGCATAGTACTCCACTGTGTGGATACACCACAGTGTGCTTATCCATTCATCTATTGGTGGACTATTGGGTTGTTTCTGCTGTTTGGCTATTACAGATAAAACTGCTATGAACACTCATGAACAAGTCTTCTCTGGCCTCGTGTCCCATCATCCTCGTGCACCCTTTGACCCAGCCACACTAACCTCTGGCAACTCACTGATCTCTCCTCCCTTCCCCTCCCCCGCTTCCCTGCTGAGTTAAGTCATTCCTTTTCTGAGCTCTTATCACATTGAGTCCACATGGTTCTGATAGCATTTATCAGGCTATATGGTAATTTTCTGTGTAGTATCTCTCACGGGTCACCTGGTGGGCAGGAACCTTGTCCAGTTATACCCAGAACCCCAACAATAGGAGCCGCTCGGTATATAATGAGTTACAGAAAAGTTTATGCAAGTGTTTTGAGAGTTTGGCTGAATGACATCTTTAGTACCATTATTCATGCCCTCGGACTCATCTGTAGCTGTGTCCATTCCCGCCATTTGAGTGGAACAGCACTTTGGGAAGATTGGGAAGATGTGGTATCTTTGTGATAGGTGTGAGCCTCTTAACATTCATAGGAGTCATATATGTTGTTGATTTTGATGTGAAAGATATTGATATTAACATTAAGAAAATAAAATTGATATGGAAGCTGATGAAGAATTTGAAGCAGTCTTTTCCCACTTCATTGATGTGGTTTTGGTTTTTGTCATCTGTAAAGCAGTTTCTTTGGAGGTGCATCAGGGGACAGTGTTTAGCTTTAGTTAGTTTTCATTAGCAGTGATTTATGAAATGGTAGCCCAGGTTCTTCAGAGTTTAATTAATGTGTTTTTGAATGTGATTAATTTATCACTCAGGGAAAATGTGAACCACTTGGAAAAAAATGACAAAATGTAACTTATTATGAGGCCTTTTACTTAAAACCTCAAGTAGCAAATCAAAATTTTGTTTTAAAAAGTGGAATTTTATTAGAAGACTATCCATCTATGCCTTTATGTAAAGTAATGAAAGAATTTAAATTTCTAGAAAACTGGAATCACAAATTTATATATTTGGAAACTCATGTTAAGATTTATTGACACAAGTCAATGGCACTAGATGATATTTTGGGTTTTTTCTTTCAGTGAAAGATGTCATGTATATCTGCCCATTTGTGGGAGCAGTGAGTGGCACCCTGACAGTGACAGACTTTAAGATGTACTTCAAGAATGTAGAGAGAGTGAGTATTTAAAAGTGTGTTTTATTTTTTAAAATAACTGCAGAAGAAAGTAAACAATAAAGAATACAGTAAATAGTATCCTGAAATGCCATCACCCTGAGAGAAGCAGAGGGTCAGTTTTAAGATGTGTGCATTTGCAAGCAGATTTTGTATCTTAAAAAAAAAAAAGGGCTGTTAAAGTAGCACTTCCACCTGCGCTGGGGGTGAGGGGGTTGTTTAACTGTAGTCTCAGTGTCTACTTCACAAAGCAGGTTATAAATCAGACTTTGGTGTCTTAGCCAGGACCAAGAGGAAATGCGAAGTAAGCAAAGGTGTTTTAAGCCAGTGAAGACTTAAAATGGGAAAGCTCTGTTAGCCGACACTGATTGGCATTCATGTTAATTTGTGAACCCAGGACCCGCATTTCGTCCTCGATGTCCCCCTGGGAGTGATCAGCAGAGTTGAGAAGATAGGAGTGCAGAGCCATGGAGACAACTCTTGTGGCATAGAGATCATGTGCAAGGTACGGTCCAGACATGAGAGAAACTTAGAGGGGGCGGGTAGCTTGGAACTTCTTCACAGCCTTTGGACAGTAAGAGTAATTTGGACATTAGTGACTCAGATGTTTTCAGGACCCAGACCTCTTCAACCTTTCATCAGCCAATTCAGACCATTATATAAGCCATGGTAGTAAACCGCTTCTTTTCCATTGAAGTGTTCTAATTAACATGGACCTGTAACCTAGGTGGTGACGATATTTGTTACATTTCAGAGAAATCAAGTGGAAAGCAGAGATGAATATTTTTTCCAGTTTGTCCTGATAAGACGAGTCTTCAGTCAGAGACTTCCCAAAGGGACAACAATATTCATAAATTCTGTGATTAAAAACACAGTTAAGTTTCTTGGCTATGTTGGAATTTGCACTGAGCCCTGCTTATTTTTGGTTTTCGCCCCTTCCTCCAAGGGTTAAGTAAAATTTGTGTGACAGCTTTGACGAGGACTAGTCGTTTAAGAACCGCCTTAACTGATGTTTTATTCCCAATGACTTTGCCTCATGGAATACAGTTTATTAACAAACCCACCTGAAATACCAGGCAAGAGATCCTGCCTAGAGCGTCATCAAGGTCCCTTCCCAGCTTGGGGTTTGGATTAGATTCCTGGCAGTCTGTTTGCTTTGATCAAATCTCTGTGGAGACCTTCCTCTGGTTGGCCCTAGACTGCAGTTGAATCCACTTTTTCAAATAACCCTTTACTGTGCCAGGTCGGGAATCTGCTGGCTTTTACTAGGCTCACCTTGGGCACCACACGGCAGTCCTCCCCTAGGACCAATCACTGCTGTCCTGATTCTCAGTCCAGGGCGCCGCACGCAGAGCAGTGCGAAGCCGTTGCAGAACTGAAACCAGAGGGGGGGTTTGATCAATTCTGTAATTCTGGAACAGGTCATTTCCCTACTCAGAACTCTTCACTAGCTGCCCATTACCCTTGGGCTGGAGGAAAAGCTTACAGAGACCCCGCGGTGTGAGCCGGACTTCCTTTCCTCGGCAGCTCCCTCTCCAGCCACCCTCCCCTTGTTCTTGCCATCCAGGTTCCTAGAGTTGTGCACACTTGCCTGTACCCCCAATCCCCACCCCACACAAACTCCTGGGGCTTCACACGTGCTGTTTCCTTTGCTTGTAATGCCTTTCCCTCTGAGCAATCCTAAATAGCAAGTCAGCTCAGTCAGTGAGCTGGCACGTGTGTAGCCACAGAAGCTTGGAGGGAGGGCACAGCAGGAACCTAATGTTACTTAGGCAGATGTCCTGTGGCTGTTTTCCTATGGTATTTCTTGTGGCTGGGGTGAGTTTTTGCTAATAGCTTCTTTAAAATGTTTTCCAGCCTAGAATTACCAGGGCCGTGCTTAAACAGGTGATATGCAATTCAAAAAGTACAAACACTGAGTGTAGTAAAAAGTAAGTTTCCCTCCACCCAACACCCAGCCACCCTGATCTGCTCCCTGCAGCCACACACTGTTACCAGTTTCCACAGATGGCCCATGCACACAAGTATGTATGTGAAAATGTGAATGGTTGTATATTATATACACTGTCCTGCCCCTTTCCCCCTCCCTTAACCATGTACCTTGTGTCTCCTTAAGAGCAGTATATAACGAGCTGCTTCTTGTTTCTAACAGTTCTGTAGTATTCCATTAGTGGTACTGTAGTACATTTAGCCAGACCCTGTTTATTTTTTATTTATTTACTTATTTATTTTAACATCTTTATTGGAGTATAATTGCTTTACAATGGTGTGTTAGTTTCTGCGTTATAACAAAGTGAATCAGCTATACATATACATATATCCCTATATCTCTTCCCTCTTGCATCTCCCTCCCTCCCACCCTCCCTATCCCACCCCTCTAGGTGGTCACAAAGCACTGAGCTGATCTCCCTGTGCTATGCGGCTGCTTCCCACTAGCTAGCTGTTTTACATTTGGTATTGTATATATCTCCATGCCACTCTCTCACTTTGTCCCAGCTTACACTTCCCCCTCCCCTGTCCTCAAGTCTATTCTCTAGTAGGTCTGTGTCTTTATTCCCGTCTTGCCCCTAGGTTCTTCATGACCTTTTTTTTTACCTTAGATTCCATATATATGTGTTAGCATACGGTATTTGTCTTTCTCTTTCTGACTTACTTCACTCTGTATGACAGACTCTGGGTCCATCCACCTCACTACACATAACTCAATTTCGTTTCTTTTTATGGCTGAGTAATATTCCATTGTATATATGTGCCACATCTTCTTTATCCATTCATCTGATGATGGACACTTAGGTTGCTTCCATGTCCTGGCTATTGTAAATTGAGCTGCAGTGAACATTGTGGTACATGACTCTTTTTGAATTATGGTTTTCTGAGGGTATATGCCCAGTAGTGGGATTGCTGGGTTGTATGGTAGTTCTATTTTTAGTTTTTTAAGGAACCTCCATACTGTTCTCCATAGTGGCTGTATCAATTTACATTCCCACCAACAGTGCAAGAGGGTCCCCTTTTCTCCACACCCTCTCCAGCATTTATTGTTTGTAGATATTTTGATGATGGCCATTCTGACTGGTGTGAGATGATATCTCATTGTAGTTTTGATTTGCATTTCTCTAATGATTAATGATACTGAGCATTCTTTCATGTGTTTGTTGGCAATCTGTATATCTTCTTTGGAGAAATGTCTCTTTAGGTCTTCTGCCCATTTTTTGGATTGGGCTGTTTGTTTTTTTGATATTGAGCTGCA
Organism: Stenella coeruleoalba; assembly: GCF_951394435.1. Classification (NCBI taxonomy): domain Eukaryota; kingdom Metazoa; phylum Chordata; class Mammalia; order Artiodactyla; family Delphinidae; genus Stenella; species Stenella coeruleoalba. The sequence continues at coordinate 120,340,531 of NC_137152.1, forward strand.
TGAGCTGCTTGTAAATTTTGGAGATTAATCCTTTGTCAGTTGCTTCATTTGCAAATAGTTTCTCCGATTCTGAGGGTTGTCTTTTGGTCTTGTTTATGGTTTCCTTTGCTGTGCAAAAGCTTTGAAGTTTCATTAGGTCCCATTTGTTTATTTTTGTTTTTTTTCCATTTCTCTAGGAGGTGGGTCAAAAAGGATCTTGCTCTGATTTATGTCATAGAGCGTTCTGCCTATGTTTTCCTCTAAGAGTTTGATAGTGTCTGGCCCTACATTTAGGTTGTACTCCATTCTGAGTTTATTTTTGTGCATGGTGTTAGGGAGTGTTCTAATTTCATTCTTTTACATGTAGCTGTCCAGTTTTCCCAGCACCACTTATTGAAGAGGCTGTCTTTTTTTTTTTTTTAACATCTTTATTGGGGTATAATTGCTTTACAATGGTGTGTTAGTTTCTGCTTTATAACAAAGTGAATCAGTCATACATATACATATGTTCCCATATGTCTTCCCTCTTGCGTCTCCCTCCCTCCCACCCTCCCTATCCCACCCCTCCAGGCTGTCACAAAGCACCGAGCCAATATCCCTGTGCCATGCGGCTGCTTCCCACTAGCTGTCTACCTTACTACGTTTGTTAGTGTGTATATGCCCATGACTCTCTCTCGCCCTGTCACAGCTCACCCTTCCCCCTCCCCATAACCTCAAGTCCGTTCTCTAGGAGGTCTGCGTCTTTATTCCTGCCTTACCCCTAGGTTCTTCATGACATTTTTTTTTCTTAAATTCCATATATATGTGTTAGCATACGGTATTTGTCTTTCTCTTTCTGACTTACTTCACTCTGTATGACAGACTCTAGGTCTATCCACCTCATTAGAAATAGCTCAATTTCGTTTCTTTTTATGGCTGAGTAATATTCCATTGTATATATGTGCCACATCTTCTTTATCCATTCATCCGATGATGGGCACTTAGGTTGTTTCCATCTCCGGGCTATTGTAAATAGAGCTGCAATGAACATTTTGGTACATGACTCTTTGAATTTTGGTTTTCTCAGGGTATATGCCCAGTAGTGGGATTGCTGGGTCGTATGGTAGTTCTATTTGTAGTTTTTTAAGGAACCTCCATACTGTTCTCCATAGTGGCTGAACCAATTCACATTCCCACCAGCAGTGCAAGAGTGTTCCCTTTTCTCCACACCCTCTCCGGCATTTATTGTTTCTAGATTTTTTGATGATGGCCATTCTGACTGGTGTGAGATGATATCTCATTGTAGTTTTGATTTGCATTTCTCTAATGATGAATGATGTTGAGCATTCTTTCATGTGTTTGTTGGCAGTCTGTATATCTTCTTTGGAGAAATGTCTATTTAGGTCTTCTGCCCATTTTTGGATTGGGTTGTTTGTTTTTTTGTTATTGAGCTGCATGAGCTGCTTGTAAATTTTGGAGATTAATCCTTTGTCGGTTGCTTCATTTGCAAATATTTTCTCCCATTCTGAGGGTTGTCTTTTGGTCTTGTTTATGGTTTCCTTTGCTGTGCAAAAGCTTTGAAGTTTCATTAGGTCCCATTTGTTTATTTTTGTTTTTATTTCCATTACTCTAGGAGGTGGGTCAGAAAGGATCTTGCTGTGATTTATGTCATAGAGTGTTCTGCCTATGTTTTCCTCTAAGAGTTTGATAGTTTCTGGCCTTACATTTAGGTCTTTAATCCATTTTGAGCTTATTTTTGTGTATGGTGTTAGGGAGTGATCTAATCTTATACTTTTACATGTACCTGTCCAGTTTTCCCAGCACCACTTATTGAAGAGGCTGTCCTTTCTCCACTGTACATTACTGCCACCTTTATCAAAGATAAGGTGTCCATATGTGCGTGGGTTTATCTCTGGGCTTTCTATCCTGTTCCATTGATCTATCTTTCTGTTTTTGTGCCAGTACCATACCGTCTTGATAACTGTAGCTTTGTAGTATAGTCTGAAGTCAGGAAGCCTGATTCCTCCAGTTCCTTCTTTCGTTCTCAAGATTGCTTTGGCTATTCGGGGTCTTTTGTGTTTCCATACAAATTGCAAAATTTTTTGTTCTAGTCCTGTGAAAAATGCCAGTGGTAGTTTGATAGGGATTGCATTGAATCTATAGATTGCTTTGGGTAGTAGAGTCATTTTCACACTGTTGATTCTTCCAATCCAAGAACATGGTATATCTCTCCATCTATTTGTATCATCTTCAATTTCTTTCATCAGTTCTTATCAGTTTCTGCATACAGGTCTTTTGTCTCCTTAGGTAGGTTTATTCCTAGATACTTTATTCTTTTTGTTGCAGTGGTAAATGGGAGTGTTTTCTTGATTTCACTTTCAGATTTTTCATCATTAGTATATAGGAATGCCAGAGATTTCTGTGCATTAATTTTGTATCCTGCCACTTTACCAAATTCATTGATTAGCTCTAGTAGTTTTCTGGTAGCATCTTTAGGATTCTCTATGTATAGGATCATGTCATCTGCAAACAGTGACAGCTTTACTTCTTCTTTTCCGATTTGGATTCCTTTTATTTCCTTTTCTTCTCTGATTGCTGTGGCTAAAACTTCCAAAACTATGTTGAATAAGAGTGGTGAGAGTGGGCAACCTTGTCTTGTTCCTGATCTTAGTGGAAATGCTTTCAGTTTTTCACCATTGAGGATGATGTTTGCTGTGGGCTTGTCATATATGGCCTTTATTATGTTGAGGAAAGTTCCCTCTATGCCTACTTTCTGTAGGGTTTTTATCATAAATGGGTGTTGAATTTTGTCAAAAGCTTTCTCTGCATCTATTGAGATGATCATATGGTTTTTCTCCTTCAATTTGTTAATATGGTTTATCACATTGATAGATTTGCGTATATTGAAGAATCCTTGCATTCCTGGGATAAACCCCACTTGATCATGGTGTATGATCCTTTTAATGTGCTGTTGGATTCTGTTTGCTAGTATTTTGTTGAGGATTTTTGCATCTGTGTTCATCAGTGATATTGGCCTGTAGTTTTCTTTCTTTGTGACATCCTTGTCTGGTTTTGGTATCAAGGTGATGGTGGCCTCGTAGAAGGAGTTTGGGAGTGTTCCTCCCTCTGCTATATTTTGGAAGGGTTTGAGAAGGATAGGTGTTAGCTCTTCTCTAAATGTTTGATAGAATTCGCCTGTGAAGCCATCTGGTCCTGGGCTTTTGTTTGTTGGAAGATTTTTAATCACAGTTTCAATTTCAGTGCTTGTGATTGGTCTGTTCATATTTTCTATTTCTTCCTGATTCAGTCTTGGCAGGTTGTGCATTTCTAAGAATTTGTCCATTTCTTCCAGATTGTCCATTTTATTGGCATAGAGTTGCTTGGAGTAATCTCTCATGATCTCTTTTATTTCTGCAGTGTCAGTTGTTACCTCTCCTTTTTCATTTCTAATTCTATTGATTTGAGTCTTCTCCCTTTTTTTCTTGATGAGTCTGGCTAGTGGTTTATCTATTTTGTTTATCTTCTCAAAGAACCAGCCTTTAGTTTTATTGATCTTTGCTATTGTTTCCTTCATTTCTTTTTCATTTATTTCTGATCTGATTTTTATGATTTCTTTCCTTCTGCTAGCTTTGGGGTTTTTTTGTTGTTCTTTCTCTAATTGCTTGAGGTGCAAGGTTAGGTTGTTTATTCGAGATGTTTCCTGCTTCTTAAGGTGGGCTTGTATTGCTATAAACTTCCCCCTTAGAACTGCTTTTGCTGCATCCCACAGGTTTTGGGTCGTTGTGTCTCCATTGTCATTTGTTTCTAGGTATTTTTTGATTTCCTCTTTGATTTCTTCAGTGATCACTTCATTGTTAAGTAGTGTATTGTTTAGCCTCCATGTGTTTGTATTTTTTACAGATCTTTTCCTGTAATTGATATCTAGTCTCATGGCGTTGTGGTCAGAAAAGATACTTGATACAATTTCAATTTTCTTAAATTTACCAAGACTTGATTTGTGACCCAAGATATGATCTATCCTGGAGAATGTTCCATGAGCACTTGAGAAAAATGTGTATTCTGTTGTTTTTGGATGGAGTGTCCTATAAATATCAATTAAGTCCATCTTGTTTAATGTATCATTTAAAGCTTGTGTTTCCTTATTTATTTTCATTTTGGATGATCTGTCCATGGGTGAAAGTGGGGTGTTTAAGTCCCCTACTATGAATGTGTTACTGTCCATTTCCCCTTTTATGGCTGTTAGTATTTGCCTTATGTATTGAGGTGCTCCTATGTTGGGTGCGTAAATATTTACAATTGTTATATCTTCTTCTTGGATCGATCCCTTGATCATTATGTAGTGTCCTTCTTTGTCTCTTTTAATAGTCCTTATTTTAAAGTCTATTTTGTCTGATATGAGAATTGCTACTCCAGCTTTCTTTTGGTTTCCATTTGCATGGAATATCTTTTTCCATCCCCTTACTTTCAGTCTGAATGTGTCTCTAGGTCTGAAGTGGGTCTCTTGTAGACAGCATATATAAGGGTCTTGTTTTTGTATCCATTCAGCTAATCTGTGTCTTTTGGTGGGAGCATTTAGTCCATTTACATTTAAGGTAATTATCGATATGTATGTTCCTATTCCCATTTTCTAAATTGTTTTGGGTTCGTTATTATAGGTCTTTTCCTTCTCTTGTGTTTCTTGCCTAGAGAAGATCGTTTAGCATTTGTTGTAAAGCTGGTTTGGTGGTGCTGAACTCTCTCAGCTTTTGCTTGTCTGTAAAGGTTTTAATTTCTCCATCAAATCTGAATGAGATCCTTGCTGGGTAGAGTAGTCTTGGCTGCAGGTTTTTCTCCTTCATCACTTTCAGTATGTCCTGCCACTCCCTTCTGGCTTGTAGGGTTTCTGCTGAGAGATCAGCTGTTAACCTTATGGGGATTCCCTTATGTGTTATTTGTTGTTTTTCCCTTGCTGCTTTTAATATGCTTTCTTTGTATTTAATTTTTGACAGTTTGATTAATATGTGTCTTGGCGTATTTCTCCTTGGATTTATCCTGTATGGGACTCTCTGTGCTTCCTGGACTTGATTAACTATTTCCTTTCCCATATTAGGGAAGTTTTCAACTATAATCTCTTCAAATATTTTCTCAGTCCCTTTCTTTTTCTCTTCTTCTTCTGGAACCCCTATAATTCGAATGTTGCTGCGTTTAATGTTGTCCCAGAGGTCTCTGAGACTGTCCTCAGTTCTTTTCATTCTTTTTTCTTCATTCTGCTCTGCAGTAGTTATTTCCACTATTTTATCTTCCAGGTCACCTATCCGTTCTTCTGCCTCAGTTATTCTGCTATTGATCCCATCTAGAGTACTTTTAATTTCATTTATTGTGTTGTTCATCGTTGCTTGTTTCATCTTTATTTCTTCTAGGTCCTTGTTAACTGTTTCTTGCATTTTGTCCATTCTATTTCCAAGATTTCGGATCATCCTTACTATCATTATTCTGAATTCTTTTTCAGGTAGACTGGCTATTTCCTCTTCATTTGTTAGGTCTGGTGCATGTTTATCTTGCTCCTTCATCTGCTGTGTGTTTTTCTGTCTTCTCATTTTGCTTATCTTACTGTGTTTGGGGTCTCCTTTTTGCAGACTGCAGGTTCGTAGTTCCCGCTGTTTTTGATGTCTGTCTCCAGTGGCTAAGGTTGGTTTAGTGGGTTGTGTAGGCTTCCAGGTGGAGGGGACTAGTGCCTGTGTTGTGGTGGATGAGGCTGGATCTTGTCTCTCTAGTGGGCAGGTTCACGTCTGGTGGTGTGTTTTGGGGTGTCTGTGGCCTTATTATGATTTTAGGCAGCCTCTCTGCTAATGGGTGGGATTGTGTTCCTGTTTTGCTAGTTGTTTGGCATAGGTTGTCCAGCACTGTGGCTTGCTGGTCGTTGAGTGAAGCTGGGTGCTGGTGTTAAGATGGAGGTCTCTGGGAGATTTTCGCCGTTTGATATTATGTGGAGCTGGGAGGTCTCTTGTGGACCAGTGTCCTGAAATTGGCTCTCCTACCTCAGAGGCAGAGCCCTGACTCCTGGCTGGAGCACCAAGCGCCTTTCATCCACACGGCTCAGAATAAAAGGGAGAAAAAGTAGAGGGAATTAGTAGAAGTATGAGGAAAGAAAGAAGGAAAGGAGGGAAGGAAGGAAGGAAGAAAGAAAGAAAGAAGCAAAGAAGGAAAGAAAGGAGGGAGGGAGGGAGGGAGGAAGGAAGGAAGGAAGGAGGGAAAGAAGGAAAAACAGAAAGAAAGAAGATACAGTAAAAATAAAATAAAGTATAATAAAGTTATTGAATTAAAAAATTCTTATTTAGAAAAAAAAAAAGGGACGGATAGAACCTTAGGACAGATGTTGGAAGCAAAGCTATACAGACAAAATCTTACACAGAAGCATACACATACACCCTCACTAAAAGAGGTAAAGGGGGAAAAATCATAAATCTTGCTGTCAGAGACCACCTCCTCAATTTGGGATGATTCGTTGTCTAAAGGAGGGAAGGAAGGAAGGAAAGAAAGAAAGAAAGAAAGAACGAAGGTAAAGTATAATAACGTTATTAAAATTAAAATTGATTATTAAGAAAAAAATTTTTTAAAAAAACCATGGACGGATAGAACCCTAGGACAAATGGTGGAAGCAAGACTATACAGACAAGATCTCACACAGAAGCATACACATACACACTCACAAAAAGAGGAATAGGGGAAAAAAATCATAGATCTTGCCCTCGAAGCCCACCTCCTCAATTTGGGATGATTGGTTGTCTATTCATGTATTCCACAGATGCAGGGTATATCAAGTTGATTGTGGAGCTTTAATCCGCTGCTCCTGAGGCTGCTGGGAGAGATTTCCCTTTCTCTTCTTTGTTCTCACAGCTCCTGGGGCTCAGCTTTGGATTTGGCCCTGCCTCTGCGTGTAGGTCGCTGGAGGGCGTCTGTTTTGTGCTCAGACAGGACGGGGTTAAAGGAGCCGCTGATTCGGGGGCGCACTCAGGCCGGCGGGGAGGGAGGGGCACGGAGTACGGGGCGCGCCTGCGGCGGCAAAGTCCGGCGTGACTTTGCACCAGCCTGAGGCCCGCCGTGCGTTCTCCCGGGGAAGTTGTCCCTGGATCCCGGGACCCTGGCAGTGGCGGGCTGCACAGGCTCCGCGGAAGAGGGGTGTGGAGAGTGGCCTGTGCTCGCACACAGGCCCCTTGGTGGCGGCAGCAGCAGCCTTAGCGGCTCGCGCCCGTCTCTGGGGTCCGCGCTGTTAGCCGCGGCTCGCACCCGTCTCTGGAGCTCCTTTAAGCAGTGCTCTTAAACCCCTCTCCTCACGCCCCAGGAAACAAAGAGGGAAGAAAAAGTCTCTTGCCTCTTCGGCAGGTGCAGACTTTTCCCCGGACTCCCTCCCGGCTAGCCGTGGTGCACTAACCCCTTCAGGCTATGTTCAATCCGCCAACCCCAGTCCTCTCCCTGCGCTCCGTCCAAAACCGAAACCCGAGCCTCAGAGCCTCAGCTCCCAGCCCCGCCCGCCCCGGCGGGTGAGCAGACAAGCCTCTCGGGCTGGGGAGTGCCGGTCGGCACCGATCCTCTGTGCGGGAATCTCCCCGCTTTGCCCTCCGCACCCCTGTGGCTGTGCTCTCCTCCGCGGCTTCGAAGCTCCCCCCTCCGCCTCTCGCAGTCTCCGCCCGCGAAGGGGCTTCCTAGTGTGTGGAAACTTTTCCTCCTTCACAGCTCCCTCCCACTGGTGCAGGTGCCATCCCTATTCTTTTGTCTCTGTTTTTTCTTTTTTTCTTTTGCCCTACCCAGGTACGTGGGGAGTTTCTTGCCTTTTGGGAGGTCTGAGGTCTTCTGCCAGCGTTCAGTAGGTGTTCTGTAGGAGTTGTTCCACGTGTAGATGTATTTCTGGTGTATCTGTGGGGAGGAAGGTGATCTCTGCGTCTTACTCTTCCGCCATCTTCAAGGTCCCCCGAGGCTGTCTTTTCTCCACTGTATATTCTTGCCTCCTTTATCAAAGATAAGGTGACCATATGTGTGTGGGTTTATCTCTGGGCTTTCTATCCTGTTCCATTGGTCTATATTTCTGTTTTTGTGCCAGTGCCATGCTGTCTTGACTGTTGTAGCTTTGTAGTATAGTCTGAAGTCAGGGAGCCTGATTCCTCCAGCTTCGTTTTTCTTTCTCAAGATTGCTTTGGCTATTCAGGGTCTTTTGTGTTTCCATACAAATTGTAAAATTTTTTGTTCTAGTTCTGTGAAAAGCGCCAGTGGTAGTTTGATAGGGATTGCATTGAATCTGTAGATTGCTTTGGGTAGTAGAGTCATTTTCACAATGTTTATTCTTCCAATCCAAGAACATGGTATATCTCTCCATCTCTTTGTATCATCTTTAATTAATTTCATCAGTGTATTATAGTTTTCTGCATACAGGGCTTTTGTCTCCTTAGGTAGGTTTATTCCCAGATATTTTATGCTTTTTGTTGCAATGGTAAATGGGAGTGTTTTCTTAATTTCACTTTCAGATTTTTCATCATTAGTGTATAGGAATGCTAGAGATTTCTGTGCATTAATTTTTTATCCTGCTACTTTACTAAATTCATTGATTAGGTCTAGTAGTTTTCTCGTAGCATCTTTAGGATTCTCTGTGTATAGTATCATGTCATCTGCAAACAGTGACAGCTTTTCTTCTTCTTTTCCAATTTGGATTCCTTTTATTTCTTTTTCTTCTCTGATTGCTGTGGCTAAAACTTCCAAAACTATGTTGAATAAGAGTGGTGAGAGTGGGCAACCTTGTCTTGTTCCTGATCTTAGTGGAGATGGTTTCAGTTTTTCACCACTGAGGATGATGTTGGCTGTGGGTTTGTCATATATGGCCTTTATTATGTTGAGGTAAGTTCCCTCTGTGTCTACTTTCTGGAGGGTTTTTATTATAAATGGGTGTTGAATTTTGTCGAAAGCTTTCTCTGCATCTATTGAGCTGATCATATGGTTTTTCTCCTTCAATTTGTTAATATGGTGTATCACATTGATTGATTTGCGTATATTGAAGAATCCTTGCATTCCTGGGATAAACCCCACTTGATCATGGTGTATGATCCTTTTAATGTGCTGTTCGATTCTGTTTGCTAGTATTTTGTTGAGGATTTTTGCATCTATGTTCATCAGTGATATTGGCCTGTAGTTTTCTTTCTTTGTGGCTTCTTTGTCTGGTTTTGGTATCAGGGTGATGGTGGCCTTGTAGAATGAGTTTGGGAGTGTTCCTCCCTCTGCTATATTTTGGAAGAGTTTGAGAAGGAAAGGTGTTAGCTCTTCTCTAAATGTTTGATAGAATTCGCCTGGGAAGCCCCCTGGTCCTGGGCTTCTGTTTGTTGGAAGATTTTTAATCACAGTTTCAATTTCAGTGCTTCTGATTAGTCTGTTAATATTTTGTTTCTTCCTCGTTCAGTCTCAGAAAGTTTTGCATTTCTAAGAATTTGTCCATTTCTTCCAGGTTGTCCATTTTATTGGCATACAGTTGCTTGTAGTAATCTCTAGCCAGACCCTGTTTATTTATGGACATTTAAGTTACTATTTCCATTCTTTCGCTGTTAGAAATAATATCATAACAGTAACTTCCTCACTTCCCCAATTGCTCTTGGTTTAATTTGTTTGTGGTCATATTTATTTTCAAATTTGATGTAAGGTTAAAGAAGAATGAGATTTTTGTGTTTAGCTAACGACATAGGTTTAGAAAGGTCAGGGGGTAGTGCTCGGATCAGTCCCAGGAAGAAACTGCACCGTCAGAGCCACCTCGTTGGCATTGCTCCTGAAAACTTCCACTTGATCTTTCGGCTGGCAGCTTGCATGGCAGGGTGCTTTCAGAAACCGATCTTGAGAAACAGCATTATAATTTCTGTAAGGAAGTCACTGAGGGCCATACATGACACAGAGTCCTTGCTTTGAGTTCAGAGGAGAAACCTCTGTCGCATTTCTATTTGATGGATGGTGTGAATTCCGTAATTGACTCTTTTAGCAACTTAAAGCCCACAACTGGTTGATTCTATAGCACACCTTTAGCAAGTAAGTGCACAGGACTTGATGGCATGTCTTTTATGTACTAAGCTTATTCTTGGTTCCATCTGATGAGGTTTTTCCCCAACACGTCCCCTTTGTTCCAGTTTTCTCACTTAATCTTTTATTATCTTGTTGGAGGTGCTTTGCGAATTGCCTCGGTATCCACTGGTGATTGGTTACAGGACACCCCCCTCCCCCCAGCAAATACCAAAATCTGGGGCGCTTAATTCTCCTTATATAAAATGGCATTAGTATTTGTATAGAGCCTACGCACATCCTCCTGTGTACTTTACATTATCTCTAGATTATTTATAATACTTAATACAATGTCAATGCTATGTAGGTAGTTGTTGGCACTCTGCTAATTCAAGTTTTGTGTTTTGGAACTTTCTGGAACTTTTCCCCCAGTGTTTTTGATCCATGCTTAGTTGAATCTGTGGATGTGCAGCCTGCAGATAGGGAGGGCCGACTATGTTTCATGAGAAATGAATAAAAATATTTTATTTATCTCTTCATAGCGTGGTGTCTACTTCGTAGGTACTCAATACATGTTGAATAAACGAGTTTTGCTAATTGTTTAACAGGATATGAGGAACTTGCGACTTGCTTATAAACAGGAAGAACAGAGTAAACTAGGGATATTTGATAACCTCAACAAACATGCATTTCCTCTTTCCAATGGGCAGGTACGTACACCAAAATAAATCTTTTTATGTGTGGGTCTAAATGCCTTCACAGAGGTGTAAAAATTTCATGTTTAACTGTTCTTTCTTCCAGAGGTTTCCTTTATCTGTTTTCTCTCTGTTGGTAACTAATATTAGAATATTTTAAATTTGTCAGTTCTGTGTAGGATGAAGAAAACTGCCAACTTGTTGCTTCAAAATTTACAGATTAAAGTAGGAATCTTAATACATTCAGCTCATAACTGAATGAAAAGCTTTAATAGCAGGCATATGACATAGCAAAGAAATGCTGACATATGTATTTTGTGGTTTTGTATCCAGACACTCTTTGCATTCAACTATAAAGAAAAATTTCCAGTGAATGGATGGAAAATTTATGATCCAGTATCTGAATATAAAAGACAGGTAAAGTGTGTTGCTTATCAATCGGGAAATAATAGGTTGAGCATGTTTTTCCTAAAAGGGTAGAAATGTAGTGGAGAAGAAACCTTTTGAAACAAGTTGTCCATGGGTGTAACTCACTTGGCTTGTGGGTTCTTCAGCTCTGGATGTCCGTTCTCCCCATACCAAACCTTTGGTTATGGCACTGTTTGTTCTTCCTTTTTCCAGAGTGCAAGTGGAGTACAGGGACGGAGGTTGACAAACCAAACCAGCCAGATGGTTTTTATTACGTATTCTGGTAGCAAATTAATGAGTAAGGATCAAAACCAGTGGTTTAAGTTAGATTTTAAGTATATGGCATGGCTACATCAGTCTGATGAGGTGTTCCTATAGCTAGAAGCTCTTTAGTGCATTGTTAGTTTGAAGATATTCCAACAAGACGTTATTTTCATGACATTTACTCTTTGCCTGCACCTTATATTTGGTATGGTGATTTTATATTCCTTATTTTAGACATTTTTAAGAACTTTCTGCTTCTCTAAATGACTTCCATGGGTATTTTTAAGAACAGCACTATGCTCATTTGTTATAGAAAACATGACAAGAAATGCATACGACTGGGATTCAAGTATACAATTTTCATGTTTTAGTATGTTTGGAAATTATGCTTCATTAGGTTTTTTTTTAATGAATTAGGTAGGAAATGGGTTATATCAAATAAATGTATATTTAAACTTTTAAGTAGCAATGAACAATGAATTACAAATGGATTTTAGTAGAAAATAAGAAATGGGGACTTCCCTAGCGGTCAAGTGGTTAAGACTCCACGCTTCCACTGCAGAGGGCTCGGGTTTGATCCCTGGTCGGGGAACTAAGATCCCACATGCCATGGCCAAAAAAATTAATAAATAAATTTTTGAAAAAAAAGAAAAGAAAAGAAGAAATGGATGTGGTTCATGCTTAGTACTTTTTGAAAGTGTAAAAGTGTGCTCCTCTCCACCCCCTGACTTTCCTCTGACACCCTGCAGGGCTTGCCAAATGAGAGTTGGAAAATATCCAAAGTAAACAGTAATTATGAGCTCTGTGACACCTACCCCGCCATCATTGTCGTGCCAACTAGTGTAAAAGATGACGACCTTTCAAAAGTGGCAGCGTTTCGAGCAAAAGGCAGAATCCCAGTAAGTAATAAGCATTGTCATTTAGATATAAACGTGTACTGTATTCGATCTAATATGGAAAAAAGCAAGACAGAAAAAAATTAGTGAATCATCCTTGAGAAAATGCATTGTTTCTTAGATACTGAGTGCAAGGCTCTACCTATACTGGAAGGGGCACCATTGCAAAAGTAGACAGCAGCCAGCAGGGGGTGAAGTTTTTTGAACAACTTTGTTGATATATAAAAAACCTCCATGTGTTTAATGGATACAATCTGATGAGTTTGGATATATGTGTACACCCAGGATTCTATCACCACAGTGAAGCAGGGAGCGAACGATTTTGAGACCCGAGTTTGTGCTCTGGTATAACCCTGAGTCACTTGGCTGCTGGAGGAAAATGGGAGGTTTGGGGGCTTAGCTTTAGATTTCATTAAGAGACTGTATATTTACTTTGTCCTCATATGGCCACGTATGCCACTGTTGAGATCCAAAGGTGTTTTTAAATTAGGAAACAAAATAAAGCTAGTCAATCAAATAGAAATGGGGCTTGATGTCAGTCATAGTTTGACTTAGTCTCTGGTTTTCTTAGAATCATAGAATTTTAAAGGTAGACGGGGATTCTTAGAGCTCATTTAGTCAGACTTCTTTCAGCCTGACCCAAACATTGAGTCCCAGGGCCACTATCACGCTGTCCTCAGGCTGACTCCTCCCCTTTGAGGAAAATATGCCGAAGCAGCTGTGCTTGAGAAGAGAACTTGTTTTCACTACCTGGTCATAGAGCACGTATTATTTTAGGACCGTACTAATATTTATGGCTTTCAAACACTAGGTGTTGTCATGGATTCATCCAGAAAGTCAGGCAACGATTACCCGTTGCAGCCAGCCACTTGTGGGTCCCAATGATAAACGCTGCAAGGAAGATGAGAAGTACTTGCAAACGATAATGGATGCTAATGCGCAGGCTCACAAACTCATCATCTTTGATGCCCGGCAAAACAAGGTCGCCAGCACCAACAAGGTACATTATTGATACTGCTGCAGAAGTTTTTCTCCTGTACTGTTTGTAAGTCATCATGCCATTCAAATAGCCCAGGGAAGGTGGACTCTTGCGGTGTAGCCCACAGCTGGGCCTCCTGGGTCCCTAGCCCTTGGGAATCCTGTCGTCTCATTGCCCCTCCACAATCCTGTCTGCTGAACTAATTAAGTAAAGACCCAGAAAGAGAATGATCGCCTAGAGAATCTAGTAAGTATTTTAATGAAAGGATCATGAGGCCCTTGGAAGTCCCTTTAACCTGTGAACTATGGTGATTGCTTGATTAATTCATATCTGCCTGAAGTTCTGTTAGATTGGAGTCAGCTATGTGAAACAAGGCAGATACACAAAGTTGCCATCCGCACCCAGCTCCCATCTGATCCCCACCAGCTGAAGAGGCCCAGGCTGTGCTGTCAAGCCTCCAGTACCCGCTTTCCAACGGGAAGGGCTCTGAACGGCGTCATTTCTGTTTCCTGCAAATGACTTGCTGAGAGTGTGGTCCTGCAGGCAGGCCTCTGGCAGTCAGAGTCCTGACCCCTCCACAAGGAGTCTCAGGTATGAGGATGGTGGCCACAGCCCTTACCATCTCATGCCTACCTGTAAGGTGATGCTCGGGTAATCAACATGCAGTGAGCATGTACTAGGGACAAGGTGCTGGGGGAAACACCAGGACAGACGAGGCTACATGTAGGAGGTGCCAGCTCGGTGTTCCGGGGGAGCTCGTGCCGCTGGGCAAGGCTTCACAGAGGAGATGGCGTTTGAGCTGGCCCTGGGTGATCAGCGGGATGAGACGGGCAGGGCACTCTAGACAGCACGAGGCCCCTTCAGCGGTGCGCCAGAGCGTGCCATTCATGAGAATGGCAAGAAGGGGGGTGTCTGAGGGTTCCCCCGCCGTGTCCCCCTAAGCAGTGCTTGGGGGTCTTTGTTTCTCTTGGCAGCTTGTGCCCCTTCTTTGCTCACTGATGAGTCCATCGTTGACCACAGTCTCCAAAGAGCCAACGTCTTGCGCCCCCCCATCTCACTCTCGGGAGGATTCCTTCCCTCTTACTTCAAAGAGCAAACAAGCCGTCAGGTGCGCCCATGGCCCTTGAGGCACGTGCCTGCCAAGCGGCCCCCACCGTGAGGCGGGGTGGCGGGGGGCGTGCAGCGTGCTCCGCGGGAGCGTGGAGGCAGCGTGGTTGTTTGCACCTGACCGTGGGCAGTTACTGCGTCTCTCTAGACCACGATCCCCTCATCTGAACTGGGAGCGGCAGCGCACCTCCTTCCTGGGGTGGATGTGAAGGTTGCATGGGTGCCTGTCCCAGAGAAAGCTTTCGGGTCAAGTTTGCCATCTCTGCTACTGACCCGGAGTGGACGGCCCCATTCTCTTGACTCTCATGACATCTCTGCCCTGGACCACCCCCTCTCTGTACCCTGGCCGGCTCAGCCTCCTTCACTGCTTCCTCTCCCTCTTCCCAACTGGCAGATGGCAGCACGCCTGGAACCCAGTCTGGGGTCCTCTTTTCTCCTTTGCCCAGTCTCGCTGGGCCATCTCCTCCAGTGCCCTGATTCTCAACACTCCCTATGTGTTCAGTTTGCCACCCAAGTTTCTATCATGCTCTGATCCCTCCTGAGGTCCAGATGGGATTTCCATCCCGTCGTCTGGTTGGCATCCCCTCTTGGCTGTCTCCCAGGTAACAAAACCTCAGTGTATCCAGACCAGCCTAAGAGACAGGGTAGTGAGAACCCTCAGCTTTGTGTTCAGTTACATGTGGGGTTTCCTCCCTGCTCTGCCACTTAGTGCTCGATAGAACCCTGAGCGAGTTACTTAACCTCTCCAGAAGCCTCTTCTGTAACAGGGGAGCTGTCTCCCCTACAGTCTCTCTCGTAGAGGGCTGCGTAAGGGTTGAAATTGCGTGAGGAGAATGCACAGTGCCGGGTGTATCAGTATAGGATGCCGAGAGGCTAGCCCCACCCTGCCCCGGGGTCTGGCCTGGCACTGAGTGGTGGTGTCAGCTACTGAGTCGGGGAAGCTGGGAGAGGACCAGGGTGGGGAGAAAGATGGGCAGCGCGTGAGTTTCCTGAGGTGCTGAACCAATGACCACAAACTTGGCGGCTTAAAACAGCACACATTTATTCTCGCACAGTTCCGGCATCTGGTAGCACTGTGCTCCTTCTGAAGGCTTCCGGGGAGATCCATTCCCTGCGTTTTTGGGCTTCTGGTGGCTCCTCTGTGCACATGGCTACCGCCCTCCAGTCCCTGCCCCTGTCTTCCCACAGCCTCCCCCTCATTGTGTCTCTGGGTCTTCTCCCCGACT
This sequence comes from Stenella coeruleoalba, assembly GCF_951394435.1. Classification (NCBI taxonomy): domain Eukaryota; kingdom Metazoa; phylum Chordata; class Mammalia; order Artiodactyla; family Delphinidae; genus Stenella; species Stenella coeruleoalba. The sequence continues at coordinate 120,356,069 of NC_137152.1, forward strand.
GGAACAAAGAGCTGCTGGCTGGTGGGCGGGGTCGTCTCTCAATGGAGGACCCGATGGTGAGTGGCATTGTATGTTAATTCAAAAGTCCAGACTCCATTATGGAGGGTTTCAAGTCAACTTTCTTCTTGAGAAAGTGAAGATGCAGGCAAGGAATTTCATTTTAACCTGTTGCAGTTGAGGAGCCTGTGTGGGGACAGTAAAGCTCTGGAGCTCAGAAAAAGGTCAGGTTGGAGGTCGAGTGGAGGTTGCAGCCTTGGGGGGGAGGGGATGAAGTTACCTAAGGAGCCTAGGCCACGTGGGCGGGGCCAGGCACCAGACCGCCTGAAATGCTGTCTGTGGAGGGTAAGAGAGGAACTCAGTGAAGGAAAGGGTGCTCCAGGTGGTCGGGAGGAGACCGCAGAGAAGAAGGGAGAGGCCCCAGATGCCAGGAGAGGAGGAGTGTCCAGGAGAGAACTAGGGGGAGGGGTGTCTTAGCTTGGACAGCTGTAACTAAATATCATAGGCTGGGTAGCTTATAAACAGCAATATTTATTTCTCAAAGCTCTGGAAGCTGGAAGTCTAAGATCAAGGCACCAGCAGATTCAGTGCGTGGTGAGAGCCCACTTCCTGGCTGTAGACAGCCCCGTTCTTGCTGTGTCCTCACACTGCCAGAGCAGAAAGGGGCAAGCTCTGTGCCGTCTCTTCTGGGAGGGGCACTAATCCCATCGTGAGGCCGCCTCCTTCATCACCTAATCTTTCCCAGAGGCCACACATTCTAACACCATCCCATCGGGAATTCAGGTTTCAACATGGGAATTTCGGGGGATTCAAACGCTCAGTCTGCAACGTCTTGGGGGAGGTGTGTGGACTTCGGAGTCTGAGGGCATGGGAAACCTGTCCTGCCACTTGCTGCCTTTGGCCTTTGGGAGTTGCCAGCCCTCTCTGAGGCTTTGCTTTTCTCACCTGGGAATCCTCCCTGCTGCCTAGGATCGGCATCCTGGCGGGCCTTCACCAGGTGCTGAGCAGCTGGCTTGAAATCACGAACCCGAGTCCATCCTTCAGCTGCCTCCGTCCCAAGCGGTGTTAGGCTTTCTTCTCCCTGAGGGTTGAGGATGGCCCTGCCGCCACTGCTGCTATGAGCTGATCCTTGGGGACTTGGGGGCCAGTGGGGAACAGTGTCCAAACATCGCTGGCTTCCTTCTGGAACCCTGCTTTGCCCCCATAGAGAGAGGCCTGGCCAGCAGGTTCGAGTCTTTCAGAACTTTCTGAGCCCCGTGCCCCTGTTCCTGCTGGGGTATAGGTGGGGCCCCTTCTCCCCCTCCTTCCCCCTCCTCTGTCTCCAGCCCTCCGGGCGCCTGCTCTCTGTCCTAGCACGGAGTAGGCACTCATGCCCTTTTTCTCCCATGAGCCCATCTTCTGATTGTCATTTGTCTTGTTTGGAGCTTTAGTAATCAGTTTCCAGGCAACAAACTGGCTTTAACTACATTCTCCTGGTTAACACCAGCCCTGAGCACGCAGGCCCTCCGTGCTGAAGTGCTTTCTGGGTGTGGGGCCTCTGCCCCAGCCTCAGGTCTCCCTCAGGGGTCCCTGCCCAGCTCGGGGCTTTTCGAGGTAGGTGCTGGGAGAGGTTATAATACATCAGTGCCCAAGTATGGGGGGCGTGCACCGAGCCTTGCACGGATTAGCGTTCATTAAGATCGTTTATTTAGTTAGTATTTAATCCCCACAGTGAGCCCCTGGAGTCTTTCCGGTGAGAAAGCTGGGCGCAGAGAGATGGTGAGGACCCATAGCTACTTGAGTGGCAGACCTGGGATGACGAACCCACGCTCCGTGCCACCAAAGCCTGTGCCTTTAACCCCTCGGCCAGCAGTGTCTTCAGTGGGCACCGAGGATATCATTTATGAAAACATCATCCTGCCACACGGGCAGGACCAAGCTCTAGGCTACTTTGGCCACAGTTTGTGTTCAGAGTGTTCTGTTGAGTGAGAGCGCCTCACGTCATCCTGTACCGGCCAGAGGACAGGCGCATCCAGACCCGATGACGACATTCTCTTCTTTCCCCGCCAGTTGTGTTTGCGGCTCCTGAGCTCGAGCAGGTCCTCGGCCCCTGCTCCGCCCCCGGTGGCTGGGCTCCGGTCCCCCGGCATGGCTGTGGCATGGGCTCGGGGCACACTCCCCCACCCCCGCCTCCCTGCCCACCCACCCCAGGCCCACACCCGGGCCGCCGAGCAGGACCCCAGGCTCCGGCCCCGGGCCCCAGGCTCCTGCCAGGCTCCCTGCCTCTCCTGGGCCCTCCAGGGGCTGGGTCAGCCCTTTACAACTCTTTCTCTCCTGGATGGCCCTGCCCCACGCCCTTCGTCCTCGACCCTTCTGCACAGAACACACCCAGCCTCAGACGGGAACTGCCCCCCACCCCGTCCCTACCTCCACAGCCCGGAAACTAGGGTGGCCTCCCCGCTGCGTCCTCCCCCGACCCCCTGCCAGCTCAGCCCACCCTGCTCTTGTGCCCACTCCTTCCCGTGAAGTCTGTCCCAGCTGTGCAGATAAGCCCTCCCCGGAGTCCCCGTCCCCGTCCCCTCGCAGCTGGCTCCGCCGTTCCCCTACCCCCGTGCCCGTCTTGGCCTGGACTCTTCATGGTAAGGCCACCGAGTACCTGCTTGTCACGACCTCGCGAGCTTTTGACACAGTGAGTACCGTCTCCTTTTTGAAAGACTCTCTTCCCTTTTCTCTTTATCCTCCAGTCTTTGGCCGCTCTCCTCAGTCTCTTTTGCTCTGCATTCCCTAAATGTCGGCTTTCCGCAGGCTCTGGACCTGACTTCTCTCCTCACCACACACGCCGTCCCTGGGCCCTGGACGCCGTCCCCAGAGCCACCGCCCTGCCCCTCTTCCATGCTCCAGAGCTCTGCGTCCTGCTCCCGAGACAGTTCCACCACTCAAAGCCCAGGGCTCTGTTCCTCCTCCAGAAACCAGTCCACAGTTTACAGTTCAGTGCCTTCTAGTCTATTCACAGCGTTGTGAGACAGTCACCACTATCTCATTCCAGAACGCTTCCATAGCCCCAGATGGAAACCCTGTGCCCACTGGCAGTCGCCGCCCATCCTCCACTCTCCCCAACCCCTGTCCCCAACACCTGTCAACCACTAATTTACTTTCCATGTAGATTTCCTTCTTCTGGACACTTCATATAAATAGAGTCATACACTGTGTGGTTTTATGTGCCTGGCTGCTTTCGCTTGGCGTGATGTTTCTACGGTTCATACTGTAGCATGTATCAGTACTCCATGCCTTTGTGTGGCCGAAAAATAGTCCATTGTATGGATACAGCACAGTTTATCCGCTCATTCATTGATGGACATTTGCGTTGCTTCCACCTGATCCCTGTTGTGGATATTCCTGCTATGATTTGTTGTGTACAAGTTTTCATGTGAATACCTGATTTTAGTTGTGCAGGAGTTGGAATTTCTGGACCAGATGGTAGTTCCATGTTTAACTTTTTGAGGAACCATCAGACTGTTTTCCACAGAGACTGTACAGTTTAAATTTCTACCAGCAATGTATTAGGGTTTCAATTTCTCTATATTCTCATAAGAGATGTGTCTTGGATGTTGACTTCTGCAAAATATAAGCTAATTGTAGACCAGATTTTGGTATGAGATTACCAAGGAGTGAGCCATATCCCCCTTTTTTGTTACATTTGCATTTTATTTTACTTAAATTACTTAAATAAATCTCACTGTTTGGGATTTACAAATTGTTTTATATAGAAGTTTTGTGGTAGTACAACTTTATTTTTTAAAATATTTATTTATTTATATTTTTGGCTGCGTTGGGTCTTCGTTGCAGCACACGGGCTTTCTCTAGTTGCGGTGAGTGGGGGCTACTCTTTGTTGCAGTGCGCGGGCTTCTCATTGTGGTGGCTGATCTTGTTGCAGAGCACGTGCTCTAAGCGCGTGGGCTTCAGTAGTCGTGGTGCGTGGGTTTCAGTATCTGTGGCACATGGCTCAGTAGTTGTGGCTCGTGGGCTCTAGAGCACAGGCTCAGTAGTTGTGGCAAACAGGCTTACTTGCTCCGCGGCATGTGGGATCTTCCCGGACCAGGGCTCAAACCCGTGTCCGCTGCATTGGCAGGTGGATTCTTAACCACTGCATCACCAGGGAAGTCCACAGTACAACTTTTTTATTCAGATATATGCTAGAACGTTTTAGAACCCAATTCGCCTTGTGTAAGATCCAGTTGTTAATCGTTTTCAAAACTGATGATGGGTGATGGAAGATTGTTGTGGGTTGAACTGTGTTTCCATTAAAAAAAAAAGGTGTTGAAGCCCTAACTCCTGGCACCTGTGACTGTAGCCCTGATTTGAAATAGGGTCTTTGCAAATGTAATCAAGTTAAGACGAAGTCGTATGGAATTAGGATGGGTCCTAATCCAGTCTGACTGGTGTCCTTATAAGAAGAGATACAGACACAAGGAGAAGGCCATGTGAAGATGGGGCAGAGATTAACGTATCTATAAACCAGAAACACCTGGGGCCACCAGAAGCTGGAAGAGGCAAAGAAGGGTCCTCCCCAAGAGGGTTCTGAGGGAACACGGCCCTGCCAGTACCTTGATTTTGGACTTCCAGCCTCTAGAACTGCGAGAGGAGAAATTTTTGTCACTTTAAGCCACTCAGATTGTGGTACTCTGTTCCAACAGCCATGGGAAACTCATACAAGGATGTAGGAGGCTTATTATAAACAGATGAGTTTGTCGCTTCTTTAATGGTCTCTATCTGGTTAAAACTAGAAAGAACAGAAAAGTTAACTCAGATGAAGTGACATATATCTTTTGTTTTCACAGGCAAAGGGTGGGGGCTATGAAAGTGAAAGTGCATACCCAAACGCAGAACTCGTGTTCCTGGAGATCCACAACATTCACGTGATGAGAGAGTCCCTGCGAAAACTGAAGGAGATCGCGTACCCGGCCATCGAGGAGGCGCGGTGGCTGTCCAACGTGGACGGGACGCACTGGCTGGAGTACATTCGGGTACAGAGAGGGCCCATCCTTTACGTGCTTTCTGCTTAAGATTTCTCTGCAGCTGGGCCATAAAGCTATCTGTCTGTCTGTCTATCTGGATGGTTTCTTAGCATTGCAAATGAATGCATCTTTGCTGTGTACTTGGGCTTTCATAGTTTCCATGGGCAGCATCCAAACTGTGGTCTTTGTTGGGGGGGGCGGGTTGTGACATAACAGAAAGCAATAATGCTTGCCTCAGATCAGGTTTTTTGTTTTTTTTTTGGCGGTATGCGGGCCTCTCACCGTTGTGGCCTCCCCCGTTGCGGAGCACGGGCTCCGGATGCGCAGGCTCAGCGGCCATGGCTCACAGGGCCCAGCCGCTCCGCGGCATGCGGGATCCTCCCGGACCGGGGCATGAACCCGCGTCCCCTGCATCGGCAGGCAGACTCTCAACCACTGCGCCACCAGGGAAGCCCTCAGATCAGGTTTTTAAAGTACTTTGTGGCCCTTTGATAAAGGACCCTATTTACTACTGTAGTTTTTTTCTTAGTGTAAGTTTCTCTTTTTTCCCTCCAGATACTAATGTTTCCTAGTGATTCTTAAATTGATTGCATTCTTGTTTGGTTCATTGACCTGAACTTCCAGTGTTCTCCACAGAATTCTTTTTGCTGTAATAGAAATTAAATGTAGCCTGGTTTAATGTGCCTTCTTTTCTGAAGATGCTTCTTGCTGGGGCAGTAAGAATTGCTGATAAAATAGAATCTGGGAAAACCTCGGTGGTGGTGCACTGCAGCGACGGTTGGGACCGAACATCCCAGCTGACGTCTCTGGCCATGCTGATGTTGGACAGTTATTACCGCACCATTAAAGGATTCGAGGCTCTCATAGAAAAGGAGTGGATAAGCTTTGGACATAGGTTTGCACTGGTAAGTTGAGACAGTGAGGTGCACGCTTCATTATTTTGCTATATCATATGCATATTTGTATCACACATCACACACACACACACACACGAGATGGCTTTGTGCTCTGTGTGAGACCTGAATTGCCATAAGAGAATGCCATGGACCTCAGCATTGTATGTTCCTGGCAGGGCAATCTTTTTTTTTTTTTCCACGTAGGTATGCCTTTATTTTTGTAAAGAATTAAGGTAAAATTCATGTAACATAGAATTAACCATCTTAAAGTATATAGTTCCACGGCATTTAGTGCATTCAGTGCTGTGCAACCACCATCCCTATCTAGTTCCAAAACATTTCATCACCCCCAAAAGGACACCCTGTACACATTAAGTAGTCACGCCTCATTTCCCTCTTCCCACCAGCCCCTGGAGACCACTAATGTGCTTTCCATCTCCCTGACATAAGTGGACTCACACAATATTTGTCTCGCTGCGACAGGCTTATTTCACTAAGCACAATGTTCTCAAGGTTTATGCATCTTATAGAACCTATCAAATTTTATCAGTAATTCCTTTTCATGGCTGAGTGGTATTCCATTGTGTGGATATACTGCATTTTGTTTATCCATTCACCTGTTGGTGGACACTTGGGTTATTTCCATCTGTTGGTGATTGTGAATAATGCTGCTGTGAACATTGGTGTGCCAGATTTTGCAATACAAAGTACCATAAGACTGGGTGGCTTAAACAACAGAAATTTATCGTCTCATCATTCTGGGGGCTGGAAGTCCAAGATCAAGGTTCTGACAGGGTTGGTTTCTCCTGATGGCTCTCTCCTTGGCTTGCAGACAGCTGCCTTCTTGCTGTGTCCTCACATGGCCTTTCCTCTGTGCGCACACATCCCTGGTGTCTCTCTGTGTCCAGACTTCCTCTTCTTATAAGAACATGAGTCAGACTGGAACAGCCTCATTTCAACTTAAGGCCTTTAAGGATGTGATTCTCTCCCAATGCACTCACATTCTGTGGTACTGAGGGTTAGGACTTCAACAGTGCTGGACACACAGTGGTGCTCAGTTACATGTATCCTCCAGTTTTAATCTTCTAGTGACCTTGCGAGGCAGATGCTACCATGGATAGATGGGGAAACTGAGTATGAGCTACCTGCCAAGGTCACCCAGCTATTGAGGGTACAGCCAACCTTCAGGCAGGGGTTTCAAGCCTGCAGTCACTCACCCACTGGGTCTGTCTACTATTCCTTCCCTCGAGTTTCTGTGGATGAGCTCCTACCTGAAGCCAATTTCTCTCCTTGCCCACCTGTCCCGTCATCCGGCTCATGGGTGGTTCCTGCCTCCATCTCCCCTCTCCCCTTGATCGTTTCCATTGACAGAAACGTGCTGTTACTTATCCCATCCTAAAACCCAACCCTCTTGACTGTACTTCCCCCTCCAGGTGTCACCCTGAACATCTGCTCCCCACTACAACAAATCTGCACAAAACTAGTCTGTTCTGGCTCTCACTGTTTCTCTCCTTCTGGTCTCTCTTGAACCCGCTTCAGCCAGGCTTCCTCCTCACGCCCCTGCACCTTCGCCCTGCCACTGCTCTTGTCACAGTCACCAATGGCTGCCACTCTGCCAAGTACTTCTCCTATTTGGCCTGAGCATTTGATACTGGTCATTGCTCCCTTCTTCTGCAAACACTTTCTTCCCTTGGCTTCTAGGTGGCTGCAACCTTCTGAATTTCCTCCTACCTTCTGGTCCTCCCTCTCTCCCCAACTTCTTCTTTTTTTTTAAACACCTTTATTGGACTATAATTGCTTACAATGGTGTGTTGGTTTCTGCTGTATCACAAAGTGATTCAGTTATACGTATAAAAACATCCCCATGTCTCCTCCCTCTTGCACCTCCCTCCCTCCCTCCCACCCTACCTATCCCACCCCTCTAGGTGGTCACAAAACACCGAGCTGACCTCCCTGTGCTATGTGGCTGCTTCCCACTAGCTATCGATTTTACATTTGATAGTGTTTATAAGTCAATGCCACTCTCTCACTTCGTCCCAGCTTAGCCTTCCCCCTCCTCGTGTCCTTAACTCCATTCTCTACCTCTGCGTCTTTATTCCTGTTCTGTCCTGAGGTTCTTCAGAAGCATTATTATTATCTTTAGATTCCATATATATGTGTTAGCATGCGGTATTTGTTTTTCTGACTTACTTCACTCTGTACAACAGACTCTAGGTCCATCCACCTCACTACAAATAACTCAATTTCACTTTTCATGGCTGAGTAATATTCCATTGAATATATGTGCCACATCTTCTTTATCCATTCATCTGTAGATGGACACTTCAGTTGCTTCCATGTCCTGGCTATTGTAAACAGTGCTGCAGTGAACATTGCGGTACATATCTCTTTTTGAATTATGGTTTTCTCAGGGTATATGCCCAGTAGTGGGATTGCTGGGTCGTAGCGTAGTTCCGTTTTTAGTTTTTTAAGGAAGCACCATACTGCTCTCTATAGTGGTTCTACCAATATACATTCCCACCAACAGTGCAAGAGGGTTCCCTTTCCTCCATACCCTCTCCAGCATTTATTGTTTCTAGATTTTTTGATGATGGCCATTCTGACCAGTGTGAGGTGATACCTCATTGTAGTTTTGATTTGCATTTCTCTGATGATTAGTGATCTTGAGCATCCTTTCACATGTTTGTTGGCAATCTGTATATCTTCTTTGGAGAAATGTGTCGTTAGGTCTTTAGTCCATTTTTGGATTGGGTTGTTTGCATTTTTGCTACTGAGCTGCTTGTATATTTTGGAGATTAATCCTTTGTCAGTTGCTTCGTTTGCAAATAGTTTCTCCCATTCTGAGGGTTGTCTTTTGGTCTTGTTTATGGTTTCCTTTGCTGTGCAAAAGCTTTGAAGTTTCATTAGGTCCCATTTGTTTATTTTTGGTTTTATTTCCATTTGTCTAGGAGGTGGGTCAAAAAGGATCTTGCTGTGATTTATGTCATAGAGTGTTCTGCCTATGTTTTTCTTTAAGAGTTTGATAGTGTCTGGCCTTACATTTAGGTCTTTAATCCATTTTGAGCTTATTTTTGTGTATGGTGTTAGGAAGTGTTCTAATTTCATTTTTTCACATGTAGCTGTCTAGTTTTCCCAGCACCACTTATGGAAGAGGCTGTATTTTCTCCACTGTATATTCTTGCTTCCTTTATCAAAGATAAGGTGACCATACATGCATGGGTTTATCTCTGGGCTTTCTATCCTGTTCCATTGATCTATATTTCTGTTTTTGTGCCAGTACCATATTATCTTGATTACTGTAGCTTTGTAGTATAGTCTGAAGTCAGGAAGCCTGATTCCTCCAGCTCCATTTTTCTTTCTCAAGGTTGCTTTGGCTATTCGGGGTCTTTTGTGTTTCCATATAAATTGTAAAATTTTTTGTTCTAGTTCTGTGAAAAATGCCGTTGGTAGGTTTTTTTTTTTTTTAAACAAATTTATTTATTTTATTTATTTATATTTGGCTGCACTGGGTCTTTGTTGCTGCTCACGGGCTTTCTCTAGTTGTGGTGAATGGGGGCTACTGTTGGTTGTGGTTCTCAGGCTTCTCATTGCGGTGGCTTCTCTTGTTGCAGAGCATGGGCTCTAGATGCATGGGCTTCAGTAGCTCTGGCTCACAGGCTCTAGAGTGCAGGCTCAGTAGTTGTGGCGTACAGGCTTAGTTGCTCCGCGGCATGTAGGATCTTCCCAGACAAGGGCTCAAACCCATGTTCCCTGCATTGGCAGGCATATTCTTAACCGCTGTACCACCAGGGAAGCCCACATTGGTAATTTGATAAGGAGTGCATTGAACCTCAATCAAAGTAGATTGCTTTGGGGAGTATAATCAATTTCACAGTGTTGATTCTTCCAATCCAAGAACATGGAATATCTCTCCATCTCTTTGTATCGTCTTTAATTTCTTTCATCAGTGTCTTATCGTTTTCTGCATACAGGTCTTTTGTCTCCTTAGGTAGGTTTATTCCTAGGTATTTTATTCTTTTTGTTGCAGTAGTAAATGGGAGTGTTTCCTTAATTTCTCTTTCAGATTTTCATCATTAGTGTATAGGAATGCAAGAGATTTCTGTGCATTAATTTTGTATCCTGCTACTTTACCAAATTCATTGATTAGCTCTAGTAGTAGTCTGGTAGCATCTTTAGGATTCTTTATGTATAGTATCATGTCATCTGCAAACAGTGACAGTCTTACTTTTCTTTTCTGATTTGGATTCCATTTATTTCTTTTTCTTCTCTGATTGCTGTGGCTAAAACTTCCAAAAGTATGTTGAATAATAGTGGTGAGAGTGGGCAACCTTGTCTTGTTCCTGATCTTAGTGGAAATGCTTTCAGTTTTTCACCACTGAGGATGATGTTGGCTGTGGGTTTGTCATATATGGCCTTTATTATGTTGAGGTAAGTTCCTTCTGTGTCTACTTTCTGAAGAGTTTTTATCATACATGGGTGTTGAATTTTGTCGAAAGCTTTTTCTGCATCTGTTGAGATGATCATATGGTTTTTCTGCTTCAGTTTGTTAATATGGTGTATCACATTGATTGATTTGCATATATTGAAGAATCCTTGAATTCCTGGGATAAACCCCACTTGATCATGGTTTATGATCCTTTTAATGTGCTGTTGGATTCTGTTTGCTAGTATTTTGTTGAGGATTTTTGCATCTATGTTCATCAGTGATACTGGCCTGTAGTCTTCTTTTTTGTGATATCTTTGTCTGATTTTGGTATCAGGGTGATGGTGGCCTTGTAGAATGAGTTTGGATGTGTTCCTCCCTCTGCTATATTTTGGAAGAGTTTGAGAAGGATAAGTATTAGCTCTTCTCTAAATGTTTCACAGTATTCACCTGTGAAGCCATCTGGTCCTGGGCTTTTGTTTGTTGGAAGATTTTTAATCAGTTTCAATTTCAGTGCTTGTGATTGGTCTGTTTATATTTTCTGTTTCTTCCTGGTTCAGTCTGGAAAGGTTGTGCTTTTCTAAGAATTTGTCCATTTCTTCCAGTTTGTCCATTTTATTGGCATACAGTTGCTTGTAGTGATCTCTCATGATCCTTTGTATTTCTGCAGTGTCAGTTGTTACTTCTCCTTTTTCATTTCTAATTCTATTGATTTGAGTCTTCTCCCTTCTTTTCTTGATGAGTCTAGCTATTGGTTTATCAATTTTGTTTATCTTCTCAAAGAACCAGCTTTTCGTTTTATTGATCTTTGCTATTGTTTCCTTCATTTCTTTTTTACTTATTTCTGATCTGATCTTTATGATTTCTTTCCTTCTGCTAACTTTGGGGTTTTTTTGTTCTTCTTTCTCTAATTGCTTTAGGTGTAAGGTTAGGTTGTTTATTCGAGATGTTTCCTGTTTCTTAAGGTAGCATTGTATTGCTATAAACTTCCCTCTTAGAACTTCTTTTGCGCATCCCATAGTTTTTGGGTTGTCGTGTCTCCATTATCATTTGTTTCTAGGTATTTTTTTATTTCCTCTTTGATTTCTTCAGTGATCACTTCGTTATTAAGGAGTGTATTGTTTAGTCTCCATGTGTTTGTATTTTTTACAGTTTTTTCCTGTAATCGTTATCTAGCTTTATAGCATTGTGGTTGGAAAAGATACTTGATACGATTTCAGTTTTCTTAAATTTACCAAGGCTTGATTTGTGTCCCAAGATATGATCTATCCTGGAGAATGTTCTATGAGCACTTGAGAAGAAAGTGTATTCTGTTGTTTTTGGATGGAATGTGCTATAAATATCAATTAAGTCCATTTTGTTTAATATGTCATTTAAAGCTTGTGTTTCCTTATTTGTTTTCATTTTGGATGATCTGTCCATTGGTGAAAGTGGGGTGTTAAAGCCCTCTACTATTATTGTGTTATTGTCGATTTCCCCTTTTGTGGCTGTTAGCATTTGCCTTATGTATTGAGGTGCCCCTATGTTGGGTGCATAACTATTTACAATTGTAATATCTTCTTCTTGGATTGATCCCTTGATCATTATGTAGCGTCCTTCTTTGTCTCTTGTAATAATCTTTATTTTAAAGTCTATTTTGTCTGATATGAGAATTGCTACTCCAGCTTTCTTTTGATTTCCTTTTGCATGGAATATCTTTTTCCATCCCCTCACTTTCAGTCTGTATGTGTCCCTAGGTCTGAAGTGGGTCTTTTGTAGACAGCATATATATGGGTCTTGTTTTTGTATCCATTCAGCCAGTCTATGTCTTTTGGTGGGAACATTTAATCCATTTACATTTAAGGTAATTATCGATATGTATGTTCATGTTACCATTTCCTTAATTGTTTTGGGTTTGTTATTGTAGGCCTTTTCTGTCTCTTGTGTTTCCTGCCTAGAGAAATTCCTTTGGCATTCATTGTAAAGCTGGTTTGGTGGTGCTGAGTTCTCTTAGCTTTTGCTTGTCTGTAAAGGTTTTAATTTCTCCATTGAATCTGAATGAGATCCTTGCTGGGTAGAGTAGTCTTGGCTGCAGGTTTTTCCCTTTCATCACTTTAAATATGTCCTGCCATTCCCTTCTGGTTTGTAGAGTTTCTGCTGAGAGATCAGCTGTTAACCTTATGGGGATTCCCTTGAATGTTATTTGTTGCTTTTCCCTTGCTGCTTTTAATATTTTTTCTTTGTATTTAAGTTTTGATAGTTTGATTAATATGTTTCTTGGAGTGTTTCTCCTTGGATTTTTCCTGTTTGGGACCCTCTGCACTTCCTGGACTTGATTGACTATTTCCTTTCCCATGTTAGGGAAGTTTTCAACTATAATCTCCTCAAATATTTTCTCAGACCCTTTCTTTTTCTCTTCTTCTTCTGAGACCCCTATATTTCGAATGTTGGTACATTTAATATTGTCCTAGAGGTGTCTGAGACTGTCCTCAATTCTTCTCACTCTTTTTTCTTCATTCTGCTCTGCAGTAGTGATTTCCGCTATTTTATCTTCCAGGTCTCTTGTCTGTTCTTCTGCCTCATTAATTCTGCTATTGATTCCTTCTAGAGAATTTTTAATTTCATTTATAATGTTGTTCATCATTGTTTGTTTGCTCTTTAGTTCTTCTGGGTCCTTGTTAAACGTGTCTTATATTTTCTCCATTCTATTTTCAAGATTTGGGATCATCTTTACTATCATTATTCTGAATTCTTTTTCAGGTAGGGTGCCTATTTCCTCTTCATTTGTTAGGTCTGGTGGGTTTCTACCTTGCTCCTTCATCTGCTGTGTGTTTCTCTGTCTTCTCATTTTGTTTAACTTACTGTGTTTGGGGTCTCCTTTTGCAGGCTACAGGTTTGTAGTTCCCGTTGTTTCTGCTGTCTGCCCCCTGTGGCTAAGGTTGCTGCAGGGGCTTGTGTAGGCTTCCTGGTGGAGGGGACTGTGCCTGTGTTCTGGTGACTGGGGCTGGATCTTGTCTTTCTGGTGGGCAGGGTCATGTCCAGTAGTGTGTTTTGGGGTGTCTGTGAAGTTAGTATGACTTTAGGCCGCCTCTCTGCTAATGGATGGGGTTGTGTTCCTCTCTTGCTAGTTGTTTGGCATGGGGTGTCCAGCACTGGAGCTTGCTGGCCGTTGAGTGGAGCTGGGTCTTAGCGTTGAGACGGAGATCTCTGGGAGACCTCTCGCCGATTGATATTACGTGGGTCCAGGAGGTCTCTGGTGGTCCAGTGTCCTGAACTCGGCTCTCCCACCTCAGAGGCCCAGTCCTGACAGCCGGCCAGAACACCAAGACCCTGTCAGCCACACGGCTCAGAAGAAAAGGGAGAAAAAAAAGAAAGAAAGAAATTTAAAAGTTAAAAGAAACAAAATAAAATAATTACTAAAATAAAAAAAATTTTAAGTAATAAAAAAAAGAAGAGAGCAGCCAAACCAATAAACAAATCCACCAATGATATCAAGTGCTAAAAACTATACTAAGATAAACATAAAAATCAGGAACCAGTCAGTTGCATACAGTAAACCCCAAGTCTACAGTTGCTCCCAAAGTCCACTGCCTCACTTTTGCGATGATTCGTCATCTATTCATGTATTCCACAGATGCAGGGTGCATCAAGTTGACTGTGGGGATTTAATCCACTGCTCATGAGGCTTCACTCTCCCCAACTTCTTAATGTTGGGGTGCCCTAGGGCTCAGTCCTCACATCGTTTCTTTTCTTTTTGTATGCTTCATCCCTTACTGAGCTCAGCCAGTCCCATGATTTTAAATGCATGTATTTCAAATCTGTCATCCCCTCCCCATTGCCACTCCATCCCCCTTAGTTCAGGCCTGGCCAGCTCCCTCGGGACTATTATGGCAGTCTCCCTGTCTCCTTCCAACCCACCGTCCCCACTGTAGCAGATGGGGCATTCCATAAAGCAGATCTGGTGCCGGCTCTCCCCAGCACAAACCCCTCTGAGTGCCCACGGCCTACTGGGTTGTGGGCAGACTCCTCAGCGCCACGTTTGGGGCCCGTGGTGACCTGGCCCTGGCCCCCCTTTCCAAGCTCGTGTCACCTCTCTCGCCTCAACCGTGCCCTGCTACTTATGGCGCCCCTGGTGGCCGCCACCAACCCCCCACCCCCGAGCCTCCCCACTGCTTCTCATAGGATCTATCCCTGGCCAGCCAGAAGCAAGTTCCTCCTGGTCCTTCAAGTTCTGTCTGAAGTAAGACCTCCTCCATGACCGTGACTCGTGACTTTCCCGCCTAGCTGCCTCCTCTAGACCATCCTGGGATGGCTGCTTGTTCCTTTGCAGCCCCACCATATGTGTCTCAGACTAGGAAGCCCCGGCGCACTTTATCGCCTCTGTTGTTTACAGGTCTTCTCCTGCGACTAAACCACAAGTGAATTATTCATTGAGCACAGATGCTGGGTCTCATGTATCGTGTACCCCAGGTTCCTAGCCAGGGGCCTAGCCTCCACTGGACCCCATGAAACCACCAGAAGTCCTGAGGGCTGGGTGGGGGACGCCTTGCACGCACCGTAAGAGTTCAATGTGTCTCTATTAAAAGAAAGAATGAATCTTAAGTTGTAAACTGTCAGTGCAAAACTTCCCCTGGTGCCTTAAATACCGAGGAGTAGGTTCCACAAATTATTTTATATAGAAGTACAGAAGTAATGCAATGCATGCAGCCACTCTGGAAAACAGTATGGCAGTGCCTCAAAAACTTAAAAATAGAACTACCATACGATCCAGCAATTCTGCTTCTGAGTATATACCCCCAAAACAGGGACTCAGACACTTACTTGCACACCCATGTTCATAGCAGCATGACTCACAGTAGCCCAAAGGTGGAAGTAACCCAGTGTCCATCAACAGGTGAATGGGTAAATAGACTGTGGTCTACCCATACAGTGGGATGTCATTCAGCTTCCAAAGGGAAGAAAATTCTGACACCTGCTACAACACGGATGAATTAAGAGGACGTTATGCTAAATGAAAGAAGCCAGTTGCAAAAGGACAAATAAACGGCACGATTCCACGTGTATGAAGTATCTAGAGCAGTCGAATCTGTAGAGACAAAGGAGGATGAGGGGGCCCAGGGGCTGGCGGAGGGGAAGTTTGGGAAGTTCTAGAGACGGATGCTGGCGATGCTCGCACAACAGTGTGAATGGACTTAATGCCGCTGAACTATGCACTTAAAGTGGTTTTGCTGGTCAATTTGATATGTGTATTTCACTACAATTAAATTCTTTTTAAAAAAAGAAGGCAGTATACTGTTCCTTTGAGGGGTTCATGTTGACTTGAGCATTTATTTCTTTTTCTGTCTTTCTTGGTGGCGATTTCATAGGCCAGTATTTCTTGATCTTCCTGTGTGGTGATCGCCTTGTATCTTCATAACTTTCCTTTTCATCCTTTTGCTTAGGCATCAGATTACTCGAAGTTTTTGTTAGAATGCTCACTCGTGAGCTGTTTTTAACTTGACATTTTCAGTGTTTTTGTCAGTCCTGTTTATGTGTTTGAAATTATCTTTTACCTTTTAATGTGAATCTATTAACATCTTGTAAAATATCAAAAGGTATGATATACAATACTGGATATCAGTTATGTCTTAAAACTGGAAGAAAACCTGGAGATACAATCCCGAACTGCCTTGAAGACTCCCCATTACCATTTCAACAGTGAGGCTTTGAGGTTCTCTGAGTCATGCAGAATTGGCTAAAACTTGTGGACTGTTAATTGTTGTTTTGATTCTCAGACTTCCTGACATTTCTGAAAAATGGGGGAGAAAAACTACACTTGTGGAGAAAACGGCAGTCGTCATGTGCTTTGTGAGCTGCTAATTGCTGGTCCCACATTGACACCAAGCACTTGGCGTGGTGGCTGGGGTGGACTGAAAGGTCGGCTGGCCTTTTGCTTATGACTTCTCCATCTCCACTACACTAAAGGGCACTTATAAAGCAATCAACGTGTAAAAACAGGACGCTGAAATTTTGTTTCCTAAGAGTAATGGCAGTCGGTTCAACGCAATGAACGTTTTTGAGTGCCTTTTATGTGCCTGGAATTCTGTTAGGCCTTGGGACATATAAATGAGACATGCTTCTTGCCACCAGGCAATTTAAAGTGACTTTTGAGAGAACCATGGCATACATTAAAATGTTTAACCTCTTGATTGTTTTCAGCGAGTGGGCCATGGCAATGACAACCATGCAGATGCTGACCGATCCCCTATATTTCTTCAGTTTATTGACTGTGTTTGGCAAATGACAAGACAGGTGAGAGATTTCAAGTCTATTTCTCACCTTTATAGTCTGATCTAAGCATATCTTAAAGTTGAAGACAAACTTCAATTTCAGGTTCGTTCAAAGTGAAGATGTGTGTGTGTTAAATATGACCCCTTCTGTTATTTAACTCAGTTTGATTCTAATTACTTAGAAATATAAGCAGAAAATTGGAAACAACCAACTTCACACCTAAAGGTGCTTTTCTCCTGCAAGCAGTTTTTGTCCGTCATGCTGTCCGGCAGCTGTGCAAACCCTGCCCCTCAGTCCTTCTCTTTCTTTCACTTGCCCTCTCTCTGTCAGGGTAAGCACACACAGCCCGCTGCTGGGCAGGTACTGGAAGATTCCCAGGAGTTAGAAATGGGGATGTGACTGAACAAAGGGGGTGGAGACCAGGGAATCCAGGACCCTCTATGCCCCGCCGCCCCAGGCCACAGCCCCTCCCACCCCAAGGTGAGGAGGAAAAGGACTGTCCCAGGAACGGTGGCAGATACGAAGCTGCTGAGCGTCTTGTCATTTCTTACCCGGCAGTGCGTGGGGCCCTGGTAAGCCAGGTGGCCACGCAGGGGTCTCCCTTCCCTAAGCCAGTCGGCCCGATGGTCAGCAGGCCAGAAGGCATGTGCTGTTTCTTCCCTCATCTCCAGCGTCGAAACCCAAGTTTGGGGTCTTACCCTCACGATAGGACATTGTGCCATGCAAATGGACCTGGAATCAGAGCCAGAGAACAAGCCAGAGTGCCGGAGACAGCCAGAGGGACCAGAGACAGGAGGGAAACCAAAATAGAGGCAGAGATACAGTGAGAGGGACAGAGGCGAGGGAGAGGCAGAAAGAGCAAGCAAAATGCAGAGCCCTTTCCAAAGTGCCTGCTTGGGTGGGACTATGGGGAAGAGAGGATAGAAAAGCATGGCCTGGGCCCTCTCCTTCCTGTTGACCTGGAGGTCTGGCCTTGACTGCCTCGGGCACACGAAGGGGACCATATCATGTTAAAGATGCGCCTGCTTGGGCCCTGCCCCTGGACACCCTTCTTCCTGTGGGCCTGGGGAGAGGCCCAGGTGTGTGTAGTTCTTAAAAGCTCCCCAGGTGGTTCTGATATGAAAATGAGTTACAGGACAAGTGATCCAGACAAGTGGTTCCCAGTGCAGTCCTGGGGCCAGTAGCCTCAGCCTCCCTGGAACTGAGAGATGCAGGTTCCCAGGCCCCGCCCCAGACCTGCTGACCCTGGATGGGGGGCAGCACTCTGTTTCACAAGCCCTCCAGGGATTCTGCTCTACTGGGGTGCTGCTTAAACTTGACTGTGCACACAGATACCCTGGGGATCTTGTCAAAATGCAGTTCTGATTCACGGGTCTGGGGCAGAGCCTGAGAGTCTGCATTTCTAACAAGCTCCCAGGCTGTGCTACTGGTCCACAGATCACACTGGAGTAGGAAGGATCATGAGAGAATAGATAGATATGCCTTCAGAAATTAGAAAATAATTGGGCTGGCGTGGGGTTCTAAGCAGCCGAAGTACATTTCACAGAGTCCTCAGGCCCTCCCTTCGAACCTCCTCGCACTTTTAGACCCAGCTTCCCCAAGCTGATTGGCTCTTGCATCATCTGAGCGCGCAGTTCCCGGCTGATTCAAAGCAGCCAGTTAGGTAGAGGGGTGGGGGTAGAGGAGGGGTGGTCTCAGCGGCGGGCACCCGATGGTATGAGTAACAGGGAACAGCAAACACATACTCAAAAGGCACGGACACCGGCCTCAAGTCTTACTGTTTTGTAGTGCCATGTACTCGCAATTTGTATTGATTCCAAGCCAGTAACAAAATTAAAAGATGGTTACATTCAGGTTAAGGCAGGAAGGTATGAAATACGTTTCAGAAAAGTTACATAAAAAGGCTGAACACAGAAAATAATTCTGATGCTTCTGAAGGGATAAGCACCATTTTTGTGGATGTGAAGTAGCTTATTCCTCGCAACTGCCTAAAGTGCGTGTGTGCGTGCGTGCGTGCGTGTGTCTGTGTGTGTGCGTGTGTGTGTGTAACATCTTCAAACTGACTTCCATTCTTCATATTGCTTAGTGTCTATTTTCATGTCTAATTTATATAATTTTTGTAATGTTTGATTTTTAAGAAAGAAAATGAGGGGTTTGGGTTAGGTTTCAGATGCTTCTTACAAGCTTTAAGATTCTGTCCGTAAAATGTGTATAATTAATTTCTTTTAAAATACCATTGTTAATGCATTAGGAGACACACCAGTAATCAGTCTAACTATGAATTAAGTTACAAGTGAATGAGATATGTAGCTTGTCAGAAAAGATGCAGTAATGTGACAAGATTAACTTATTTTTAGGTTTCCTACTGCTAAATCAAATAAGCTAAGTCAGTGTAACGTTGTTAGACATCTCAATGAAATGAACTAGTCTGTGTGCACAAATTGATATCAAAGGAACTGAGGGAAAAAGTCATTGAAGGACTCCAGAGAAGAGTCTCAAAGACATTCTGCAATAACCCCAGTTTAAACAGACTTTTTACCCTTTTGGATCGGTTTAATAGTTGATGTTTTTGTCCAGGTGCAGAATTTCATTATGGATTTCTATGGGGTTTTTGAGACCACACTTTTTAAAGTGTATGGTATAGTTTCCAGGAGAAAAGGCTAAAAGAAACTGTGAATCACAGAGGCTTAATCTTGTATTTGTATCTAGCAGTTGCTACTTCCTCTGATGAAATGTTTCCTGAACTGAGTTTAACACCACAATGCCCTTCGGATGCGAATAGCAGTCCTGACCTAACATGAATAGATGGAGCCTTTCGGGTGCCAACCGGCTTGGGCTGAGCCCCGCCCACCCTGACCTCCCATACCTGCTACCCACTTGGCCGGAGTAAGGCCTGTAGTCAGTGGCAATGCCCCCCTCCACGGCCCGCCCAACCAAGCTCGCAGATCCAGAATGCGGGCTCAGGGTTAGGACTAAAGACTCATGACTTCAAAAATATGTCAATAGAAGCTTTGCTGTCCTGTTGATAAATGTATATTTTTAAACATTTGAAAATGAAATACAGACCTTCCATTTCTATCCTTGATTTAATTGCTTCAGTATATATGTAACTGTTATATTTTTGCTTAAAATTCATAAATTTCTTGGTGCCAATAACTTATAAATAGAGCATGACTAAGCTGCCTAGAAAAATACTAGAAAAAATTGACATAATGTACTTGGCCAGATTTAGTTGATTTAGTTCATCATTGATTTGGTTCATCATTGATTTAGTTCATCTAAGAACAAGATTAAAAAAAAAGTTATGTGTTTCTCTGAGAGCAGTCCTTAAGGTAGACAGAGGCAAATCTTAATCTAGGGCCGCTGAGCAGAATTCCTTAGGTTGGCTAATGTCACAGCCTGGTGAGGAAAATAACAATTTCAGATGGAGTTTGGACAGTCCTGCATTGACCATTGTTTCGAATTGAGAAGCTTGTCTCTGGTCTAGTAAAGTAATAAAGATAAGCTTAAAAAATAAACTTTCCATCAGTGACTCTGGTTGTCACTCTAGAGATGACAGAATTAGTTGTGACAGTCTGCAAACATCTCTGATTAGGGAATAGATCTTTAAAGTACACTGATGCACAAAAATATGATGGGTAATTCTATTTGGTTTTGTTCTAATTGCCTTTGCTTCATTGAATAGGTGATGAATATTTCACTATGTTTTTACATTAGAATTCTGGTACATGGTAGGCTCCCAGTACATGCCTGCTGCTAGGATCATTATCATCATTTCCAGATCGTCTCTATCATGGCTACTAAATGTCAGCTACTGGCTAGAAACTCACGGCAGTGGTAATTCTTTGCTGGAATTCTGCTAGCCCCATTAAGAATTACCTGAAACAGCAATTGAGAGGATCATGTGGTTTTCCTCCTTATTCTGTTAATATAGCGAATTACAATAATAGTTTTTTTTTTGTTTTTGGTAACCTTGATCTTCAAATCTTAAAGCAGCCTTGCATTCCCGAGACAAACCCCACTTGGCCATGTGGTGTTGCCCCTTTTACATTGTATATTGCCAGGTTCAGTGTGCTTACATATTGGTAAGAATCTGGGGATGTATGTCCATGGAGTTGTCTCTGTGGGAAGGCTTTTAATTTCGAGTTGTTTGTTTAATAGAAAAGGACTTTCTATTTCTTCTTCAGTCACTTACCTGGGAATCCCCCTCCCTTCTCTGTGACTCAGAATGTGCTTCCACAAGGGAAGCTGGGACAATAGTAGGACTTGTCTCATTGGTTTCCATTCTGAGCTGGGGCGGGGTGTGGTTATCACAGTCCTGTGCTCCGGGCTGTTGCCAGTGTCTACAAACAGCTGGGTCATATATTTTGTCCAGCTCTCTAGTTGTTTCTGGCACAAGGCTGAATGCAGGCTGTTCTGTCATCGTGGCGAGAAGTGGAAGCTCCATAAGCTTTCTTAGGCACTGAAAAGTACAACAGTTTTTGTTGCTTCAGGTTGTTTCTCAGCCAGATCTATAAGCTTGGCCTGGAACCTGGAGACAATTAAGTTCTACATGGCCTCAGTTTTCCTTTTAATCTTTGACTATATTCCAAGTTGTAGCTTAGCTGTCTTTCACAAAAAACTTAGTACCAATTTGTTTTAGAAATTGAACTTTAAAACTAAACCTTATTTCTCTCTCCATTTAAGTTTCCTTCAGCATTCGAGTTTAATGAACTATTCTTGATTACAATTTTGGATCACCTTTATAGCTGTCTCTTTGGGACTTTCTTGTGCAACTGTGAACAGCAGCGACTGAAAGAGGTAAGTGTATTATATCCTCTGGCTTTCCTGATTGCTCGAGTGCCTTTCCCATTAAGTGCCACTGCAGAAGGGGGACTGAAATGGAGAGGGGACTTGGGTCTCACCCTGCTGCTGTCTGTAAATGGAGGGGTTGCACGAAATGCCCTCCCAGCGTTCACCAGCCCCAGCGCATGTGTCTAATCTTCCCGCTGAGTTGACGAAAGCCCCTTCCTTTACGGGTGCGGGGGCCCAGGGAGCCCACAGCTCCCTGAGGTCTCTAGTGTCAGGACTAGACTCTGGACCCCCTAATCTCCAAATGCTATGATGCTGCTCGTCTTTCTCTGTGCTCTTGGGCAGAAGGGTACTGGGAGACCATGGACAAGGAAGTCTGTAGATGAGCCCAAACCTCTCCCGAGGTAGCAAGCTCAACTTTGTTTCCATCAAGCTGATAAAGGAGCAGTTACCAAGCTTCTCTGTTAGATTTACCTCTTCCTTTTCTCCTCACTTTGGGATAAAAGACAGAAATGATCAAAAGTGAGGAAGCATTGGGAGAAGGCAGCTTAAAGAGTGTCCTCTGGTTCACAGAAAAGGACTTCTGCCAGCGGGTTTAGTGTGCTAGAACATTCGAGAACTTAGGAGAAAACGGCAGGCCCCCAGAGCCTGCCTCCCTCTCTCTCAGCGCACAGCTGACCACTCCCTCACCCTATGCCCTCTCTGGTTCTCCCCCACCTCGCTGGCCTTCCCTGCTCCGTCTGTTTCCTTTTAACCCATCTCTAAACTTGGAGTCGCCCGGGCCCAGGTCCTCTTCTTGTTCTCTCTCCAGGTAGCTTCATCTGTCTTGGGGATCCAAATGCTGTTTTCCTCTTCCTCCCTCACCCTTTTGCATCCCACTCAGTGGCACCTCTGCCCATCTAGATGCTAAGGCCACATACATAGGGGCCATCTTCAATCCCTCCCTCGCCCTCACCTCAGCTGCCACGTTCAGTCCCTCAGTGAGTACTGCCAGCCCTGTCCCAGGATGGATTTGCGATCTGGCCACCCCTCACTACTCCACCACGACAAGCCTAGTTGAAGCCTACCCAGCCCGCAGTCTTGCATCTGGAACTAAGGCAGCTGCCCAGAAATGAGCATTTCTGACCTCCAGTGAATCCAAGCATAGCGACCAGGGCAGCGCTCCCAAACTTCAGACTGGTCACGTGCCTCTCCTCTGCTTGAAACCTCCCTGTGGCTTCCCACTGTGATCAGGGTGAAGTCCACATTCCTGAGGGCCCAGTGTGATGGGGCCCTGTTAACCTCCTAATGAAGAAAAAGAATTTAAATGAGTGAATTTTATGGTATGTGACTTATCTCAATAAAGCTGTTTTTAAAGAAAATGTCAGCAGAACAATATGGTTCATATGTAGAATTTAAATCCTTATGGTCTTATCTTTTTTTTTAAATCAAAATGTACTCGAAAAAATCAGCTCTCTTGAGATATAATTTACATACCATACAATTAACCCTTTTAAAGTGGACTGTTCAGTGGTTTTTAGTATATTCAGGGTGCAACCATCCCCACCATCTAATTTCATAAAATTCTCTCACCCCAGAAAGAAATCCCATACCCGTTAGCAGTCACTCCCGATTCCTCCCTCTGCCCAGCCCCCGGCAACCACTAATCTACTTTCCGTCTCTATGAACTCACCTCTTCTGGACATTTTGTATAAATAGAATCATACAGTATTTGTCCTCTTGTGTCTGGCTGATTTCACTAAGCATACTGTTTTCAAGGCTCATCCATGTTTGGCATATACCAGTGTGTCGTTCCTTTTTCATGACTGAATAATATTCCATTGTATGGACAGACCATAATTTGTTTATCCAGTCATCAGCAGATGGACATTTGGGTTGTTTCTACTTTGGGCTCTTATGAATACTGCTGCTATGAACATTCATGTTCAAGGTTTTGTGAGGACATATGCTTTCACTTCTCTTGGGGAGACACCTAGGAGTCGAATTGCTGGGTTCATATGGTAGCTCTATGTTTAACCCTTTGAGGAACCACCAGACTGTTTTCCAAAGCAGTTGCAACATTTAACATTTTTACCAGCAATGTCTTAGGGTCCCATTTTCTTCACATCTTTGTAGACACTTGTTATTGTTTATCTTTTTGATTCTAGCCATCCCAGTTGGGTGTGAAGTGGTATTTCATTGTGATTTTTGTGTGCATTTCTCTGATGACTAATGATGCTGAGCGTCTCTTCAGGTGCTTATTGGCCAACTGTATATGTCTGTGGACAAATGTTGATTCAGATCCTTTGCCCATTTTTATTTGGGTTATCTTGTTATTATTGAGTGAAAGAGTTCCTTATGTATTCTTTACATACATAAGTCCCTTATCAGATACGATTTGCAAATATTTTCTTCCATTCTGTGCACTGTATTTTCACTTCTTTGATGGTGTCATTTGAAACACACGTCTTTAATTTTGATGAAGTCCAAGTTATCTGGTTTTTTTTTGTTCTTATTGTTGCTTGTGCTTTTGTTGTCATGTCTAAGAAACCATTGCCTAACTCAAGGTCATGAAAGTTTAAGCCTATGTTTTCTTCTAAGAGTTTAGCTCTTATGTTTAGGCCTGTTGTCCATTTTGAGTTACTTTTTGTATGTGGTGTGAGGTAACGGTTCACCTTCATTTTTTTGCACGTGGTTATCTAGTTGTCTCAGCATTGTTTGTTGAAAACATTCTTTCTCCCATTGAGTTTTCTTGGCATCCTTGTTGAAAATCAGTTGACCATAAATGTGAAGGTTCATTTCTGTACTCTCTATTCTATTTCATTGATGTGTATGTCTATGTCTGTCCATCCTATGCCAGTACCACCTGTATTGATTACTGCAACTTTGTAGTTAAGTCTTGAAATTGGGAAGTGTGAGACTTCCAAATTTGTTCTTTTTTCCCAAGATTATTTTGGCTATTTGGGGTCCCTTGAATTATTGCTGGTGTTTCTCTTGTAAATATAAAATATGAAGAGATCCTAATCTCTTGTGTCTAGATAACTTGGGGAGAAGTCAGCTGGCTTGGGAGCAGCAGAATGGTGGAAAACACTCCTGGCCTCACTGTTTTCTCACTTTGGCTTTGTACTTGATCCACGTTTAATGTCGATCTGCCCCATCGTGCCTGTGGGTTTGGGTGCCTGCATTCCGATGAGCAATGCAAAGTTACAGTGTACTGTAAAATTGGGAGGTGGGGATCTATAATTTAATGATATATTCTCTATATAAGGCTTCTTCAGCCTGCCACCCCACAGGTTTTCCCCCAGATAGCCATGATTTTCCAGTGAAAGGAATCTTATCTGTAAATTCTACCTATGGTCCTTAATATTAAGGGTCACACAAGCAACGTGCAAAAAAGAATAAAAAATGTATTTGTTAAATATGGGCCCCATCATCCTGGGATTGTCAGAAGGTTCTCATTCTGCCTTCAAACAGACACAGTCGCCAGATGTCATCTAACTCAGCAGTACGTTTTTCTAGGACAGTAACTAGTTTGTTTTTGGGTCATGTGTGCAGAGGGATGGGGTGGGACTTAGTAAATGTTCCTGGTTTTTATCAGTTGAACCCCCTTCATTATTCAAGTCCTTTTCTCCACGTGGTACAAATTCTTGAGGCTATGAAGTTGAATTTATTTCAATGTGTTCCTTTTTTTGTTTTTCAGGATGTGTATACAAAGACTATATCTCTATGGTCTTATACCAATAGCCAGCTGGATGAGTTTTCTAATCCCTTCTTTGTGAATTATGAAAACCACGTCCTATATCCTGTTACTAGTCTGAGTCATTTGGAATTATGGGTAAACTATTACGTGCGATGGAATCCACGAATGAGGCCTCAGGTATCTTTTTGTTTTTCTTTTCAAAAAAAGCATATCTTTCTGCCCAAGGAGGGATGGTGGTGTAGAAGTAAGTGAAGGTACACAGCTGATGAAGTGTTGTAAATTACTGCATTTGTCAGTCCTTCCGATGACTCGACTCGGTCACAGCTTATAGACTCTGGTAGCACAACAGAAAGAGGGCACGTGCCGAGTCACAGCGCACGTACCCCCTTGAGGAAGGGGTCGTTTCCCCCTCCCTTTTCACTGTAACGTCTCCTGAGATTGAAAACATATTACAGAACAGTGCACAGCAGGGCCAGGCAACCGGCTGTGGTCGCCCTTGGTGTTCAGTGGCTGAGCTCTTCCAGCTGGGTGGCCGGGACATGGTGGGTGTGGTTGAGAACCAGGCAGCCAGCCCTCACCTCCACGGGCACGTGGCTTTCTACTGAGGGTTCTGGGCTTTTTTTTTTTTTTTAAGTTGAATTGTCTTCGGGTTTACTGGCCGAGCACCAGGAGCACGTCTCCAGGGCCCAGTTTGACCTCATCACTTCTGTTGGCCCCGGATGTGCAGATATGTCTTTCCTCTCTGCCCCCCTCCTGCCTGATCCCTCCCTCTTGCTCTGCACCTTCAGAGCCTCTCCAGGCATGTTTCATCTGTCTCCTCCTGCTTGGGCAGCCGTGACAAAGTCCCACAGACTGGGTGGGTCCAACAACAGAAGTGTATTGTCCCCCAGTTCTGGAGCCCGGAAGTCCAAAATCAGGGTGTCTCAGGGTTGGTTCCTTCTGGGAGCCGTGAGGGCAGGATCCGTTCCAGGCCTCTTTCCTTGGCTTGTAGACGGCCATCTGCTCCCTGTGCCTTTTCACATCATCTTCCCTCTATGTGTATCTGTGTCCAGATTTCCCCTTTTCATAGGGACACCAGTCATACTGGATTAGGGCCACCCTACTGACCTCATTTTAACTTCATTACCTCTGTAAAGACTCTCTCTGCAAATAAGGTCACATTCTTTGGTACTGAGGGGTGGGATTTCAACTTATGAATTTAGGAGGGACACCTGTAATAGTCCCCAAGCCCCACTAACCACGGGGAGGACTGAACTGTTCATGTCCCTCTCAGTTGCGTGGCATGTGAACGTTGACAAGGCCGTCACTTCACTAACCTTCCCTCCATGCTAGAAATTCGCTTGCTGTAGCCTTGGCTTCGGGCTCCGTCCTGACAGTGCAGCCTGCCGCCTGGGGCACCACTTCCTGCTTGTGCGCGGCTCACCACTCCCCTCTCCTCGCCTCGCCACTCGCCTCCTCTTTCCCTTACTCTGCTTCCTTGCTCCATGCACCAGTTCCACGAAGCTTCAGCTATGGAAGCCCTTTTGTCCTCTAACCCTCTGAGTTGGCTGCGCTGCCCTGGAGACCTGAGGACTGTTCTCCAGAAGGCCACTATCAGGGCCTGTTCAGCACAGTACTTGTTCTTCTCCCGGAGCAGCCCCTGAACCGGGCCTCCCGTCGCCCCCCACCTATGCCCGTCTCCTGGCCCGCGATGGATGCCACATCCCGCCAGGGGCCCCTCAAACCCTCTGACCTCAGAATGCCTTCCCTGCCCTCGGCCTCACACCATGCCAACAGGGGATGCTCAGAGAACCTTTTCTTAGGAAACCTTCCTTGACCTGACCCGCCCCCGCACTTACTCTGAGGGCCCTTCTGTCACCACATATGAGGCAAATGTCTAACGCGGGCATGGGGCCACTAGCTACTTCCCGTGTTGAAGTGGCCAGGGCAGCGGGCACGGCCACACCGGCGCAGACATGCTGGGCGCCAGCAGGGCCAGAGCACGTTTCTACCTACCGAACACCAGGGTTCTGGATGTAATGTGTGTTTTGAGTCGCAAAAATGCCAACTTTTAGGAGTTGTAAAATGTTCCCTTTATTGAACAACATCGGAAGTTGAGGCACAGTCTCAGCTCTTTTCCCATGAAACCAAACAAACAGTATACAGTTAGGCAACTTCTTTGGTCAGTGGTCAGTATTCAAAATACAGGTTTTCAGTTTCGTGGCCAGTAAGCCATCAGTCACCAACTTCAGGCGTCCTGTGCTCACGCCTGTGCCAACGAGCACCCCTCCTGTTAGTTCCATGGCATCTGGACAGTTAAGAATCGGCCGTGGCCTTCAAAAGGCCACCTCACAAGCATGGTCCCCAAACCTGTCCCCTTCCCTCTTGTAACCCACGTGTCTTGCCTTGTGACTCTGGAGTCGTGTAGCCAAAGTCAGTCCTGCGACGGCCCCTTTGGCGCCTGGCGGCCTCCTGTCACCCGCCCCGCCCCCGCCCCCGCTCCAGGCCTCTGGGTCTGTCATCTCAGCTCCCGGATTCCCTTCTCCAGGCCACAGGGACAAGGTGGTGTTCCTCACCTTTTCCCTCTCCTCTTAGATGTGGCATTCTGCAAGGCTGGCCCCTGACACAAGCGCTGTGATGAGATTGAATCACCCCCAGGCGAGCTCCCAGAGCGGTGCTCTGCGCTGACCCGGTGCCCTGACCCGGCTCGTGGTCCTAGGCTGCCAAATCCAGGGCCCCTGGAGTGCTGCTTTCCAGTCTTGAGTCACTTAGGCACCCAAGCCTCTGGCAGCTTCTTCCTACGTGTTGTGTTGTTAGAAATACACCAGGGCTGAGGTCTCCTGCCGCCCCGCCCCCCTCACCCGCCTGGCTCCCTCTGCTGGCGCTACCAGCCTGGCCCTGTGCTGGTCACGAACTTGGTGAGGACAGGCCCCAACTCCTTCTTCAAGCCTGCATGCTGCACGCTCCTCTGTTCTCGAAAGCACGCGAATTCGTACTCACCCGAGCACACTCAGCTCAGGACGATCGTGAGAAGCGCAGGCATCGCTGCTCCGGGATGAGGCTGGCGGGGGTGCCCCGGCCAGGGCCAGACCCCGACCCTGGCGGTGAGGCAGTGCCCGCTGCGGGGAAGGTCCCCAGCCTCCTGAGACCTCGCGGGGGTGCGAGTGGCAAATGGATCCCTACAGAGCCCGGCACAGTGCTTGGAGGGCGGTCAGGGGGTGGTCTAGCTCTGCGCGTCCCCCCTGCATCTTCAAGTGAGGCCTTGATTGCAGGGGCTGTGGGCCACCGCAGCGTTGCAGGAAGCTCACGGTAGCAGCGCAGCACAGGCACGGGGAGGGCAGCAGCGGGGCCTGGCCAGGGGATCAGCATGAAGGCTGGTGTCCAGTGATGGGGCAGAGAGCCGGGCTGGCCAGAGCAGAGGCGGGGGGCAGAAAAGAAAAGCAGGGGCACAAGGTGGCTGGCCTCTTTGAGGAGGAGCAGCTAGGATAGCTGCCTGGAGGGGGCCGCCTGCGCCGCCATCAGAGGATGGCTGTGTGGGACTCTTGTGGCGTTCTGTGTCACACATGCTAGCGCTGGGCGACTGGCCCCGAGATGGGCATTTTCTCAAACAAGCATGCCTTTGGTCTATTGTAAATGAAGATAACGTGTGAGAAAAGATAACGAAGGCTGCGTGGAGACTAAGATGAGAGTCTCGGGCCTGGGTGGGTGTGAAGTCGCGTGTTACCCGCGTGGCTCGCCTCTCTCTGACCCCAGGGCCTGGCTGTTAGTAATGGTAGCTTGATCGCAAAGCGACTGGAATCAAGTCCCACAAAACAAGAAAATACCCAGTAGGTCCAAGGCTAAGAGGGGAGCTGTTCTCCACCTCCCAGCGGCCTCTGGAATCAGCAACAAACAAGGCAGCTTCCCTTGTTCTGGGGGCCTTTGCCATCGGACTCCCACACTGCCACCTTCTCTCTCCTTCCTGGGGCCAAAGTCAGGAGTGTGTTCTGAGCCGCTTCTGTGTGGGTTACCGAGCACCCTCGTGTGTTGCAGACACCTGGCTGCCTCCCCCGCCGCCCCTGCCTTGTCTGACTCTGTCGTCCCTGTCCCTCTGTCCCTCATCCCTCGCATGTGCTCACCTCTCTGGTCACTCACTCTCAGGTCTCGTCTCTCTCTCACCTGTCTCCTACCTTCCCTCTTTGTGCACTGGGGTGGTCACCACTGGCACCCCTGATGGGACGGCTCCCAGACTTCGTGGGGAGGTCATGATGAAACACGCAGGCGTGGCAGGAGTGCAGAGTCTCCAAAAGTCCCCCGCCCAGAGCAAGTGCCCTTCCAGCCAGTCCCTGTAGGATGAAGCCCAGTCTGTGAGTGAAAAGGGTCGGGTGATAGTGCCCCAGGCAGAAGGGACAGCACATGTGTGGCATCTTCCAAAACCTGGAGTGTTCGGGAATGCAGGAGGGGAGAAGAGGCAGGACTTGGAGAGGGGTGACCAGGGGAGGCAGGACTTGGTGAGGGGTGACCAGGGGAGGCAGGCTGGGGTTAGACCACACAGGGCCTTGAAGCCAAGGTCAGGATCTTACCTTCAGGCTGGCGGGAAGAAGCCACTGGAGGCTGTTCAGTGGCGTCTCGGAGCCTGGCTGGGGCTCAGGACCCAGGCTGGTGGCTGCTGTGCAGAAGCTGGACCGGGGCCAAGGGGAAGCAGGGGGAGCTCCCCAGACCCCACCCCATACCCCCTTCGCCCCTCAGGTGGCGACTTCCCTCCCCCATCTGCTTCGCTCCACGAGGGCAATGCCAGGTCTGGGCTGTCTGGGCTGCGGCAGGTGCCCAGGGCAGCTTGTGAGCTGAGCACGGGAGGGAATGGGTGCTGTGGCCAGAAGAGTCAGGCTGGGAGGCCCCACGGCCCGGGAGCACCCTTCGCATCTCTCTGCTCCGCGCATCGACGGGTGCAGGAATCGGCTGAGGCGGGGGGCGGCGCTGGCGTGGCCGGCAGAGGCTTTGTGAACAGGGATGGGAGCCAGTGGCCCGGGCCCCTCCCCCCGCACTGCCCCCTCCAGGGCCTTCTGCCTGCGCCCATCCTGGCTGATGAAGACACGTGGCTGCCAGGTGCTGGACGTGCCGGTTTAACAGAAGGGTTTTCAGTTAGCAGCGTGACGTACGGAGATTTAGAAATGGAGGTGCAGGGGGTGTGCGGGGCCATGGCCATCGATGCTGCTGGGTGGTGGCGTCAGTCGAGGCGCGCGTTGGGAGCACCCGCTGGGGAGGATGGCCAGGCCACGGCTCGCGGGGAGGGGCCCC
This sequence comes from Stenella coeruleoalba, assembly GCF_951394435.1. NCBI lineage: Eukaryota > Metazoa > Chordata > Mammalia > Artiodactyla > Delphinidae > Stenella > Stenella coeruleoalba. The sequence continues at coordinate 120,386,355 of NC_137152.1, forward strand.
TGTGCCCGCGGCGGTGAGGGCGAGGGGCGGGAGGCAGGGACCAGGCTGGGGAGCGGCGGCGGCGCTGACCCGTGTCTCTGCCCGCAGACGCCCATCCACCAGAACCTCAAGGAGTTGCTGGCTGTCCGCGCGGAGCTGCAGAAGCGGGTGGAGGACCTGCAGCGGGAGGTGGCCGCACGCGCCTCGGCCTCGTCTGAGCGGGGCTCCTCGCCGTCACACTCGGTCACGCCCGTGCACACGTCGGTCTGACGCCGCTGTCCCTGCGGCCCGGGCGGGGCGCCTGCGACTTGTCCGACTAAGGCCCGTGCCCGCCGCGTCTCGACGGCGCTTTCCACCAGTGACCGACCGTGTGCTAGGGGACAGCGTAAGTGCTGTTGTGCCGTCAACACCCTTTTCCCTCCTGCCAGCGCTTTCCCAGGGCCGAGTGGGGGACACTCAAGCGAGCGGAACACAGGGCTCAGGCTCAAGGTGGGGAATCCTTGTGAAAAGCCACCCCACTCCCCTAGAGGCCGTGGCCAGCCCCATGGCTCCTTCCTGCTCTCTGCTTCCCTCCAGGGTTTCTCAGTTAACTCTGTGCCGGGGAAGACAGGCCGTTACCGTCTTCCCCAGGGTCTCCTCGCGCCAGGGGTCCTCCGGTACCACTTCCTGTTGTGTACATATAAGGTATTTTTAAAAAAGAGAAACATGCCTTTATTTTCCTACGTCCTTTTTTTATGTTTAGACTAGTCACCCAAGGAGGCATCTGCTTGACGGGACTGGGTGAGGAATTTTCAAACCAAGCTCATGCTAACTTTTATGTGGTACATTTGAAGCACAATTTGAATGTGGCCACTTAAGGCCACGTGTTCTGTCCTCACCCGACTCTGGGACCTGCCACTTCCCACTGCTGACAGCTCTCTGTCACAGCGGGTCTGCTCTCGCCTGTTATCTGCTGTCTGAAATAATCGTTCTCGTTTTATCGAGATCCCTTCAACTCGGTTTATTCCCGTCACTGCATGTCGGTGTTTTAAAGCAACAACTGTGCTGTGACTTCGGATGCCGAAAGCAGAGCACTCGCCTCCCTCCGTTTCCTCATCTCAGAGCCACTCGGGCCTCTCCTCCCCGTCTCACACCTCCACTCACTGGCTGGGCTCTGGGACTCCATCAGTCTGGGCAGGAATTAATTGACCGTCAGCTGGTCCATCCACTAGAGCTAGAGCTCTGAGCTGCTCCGCGTGGCTCGTCACGCAGAATCTTGCACATTTGCGCCTCGCCCTCCTCCTCCTGGTGCCCAGGGCCGCGCCCATTCCTGCCAGCCCCGCCCGGGACCCCAGCGCTGCAGGAATTAAGCTTGCCTTTGAGTGGGGGGAGCTCATCGGGTCAGACCTGCATGCAACTGCCTTGTAGTATCTGGTTGGTTTCAAATTCCTGGATGCTACCCCAAGCCCTACACAGGGACCTGATTTTTGAAAACATCCTTAAAGGTTTTTTACACTCAGATACTTAGAGAGTAGATGTTTTTTCAACTTGGAACCTTCTGATTCTTATAGAAAATTATCTGGTATCTATAAGGTATCAAATATTTATTCAAGGTAATTTGATAACCTAAAATCAATTCTCCATTTTTATCATCTGGGGGATTTGCTTCTAAACTGTTTTAATTGACGTAACTTTTGATTCATGCTTCCCACATAGCTGAAACCTTATTTACGAAGGGATAAACTGGATTATACATTGACATACTGATTTTTTTAAAAATGGGGACCCATTTTTTCCCCAGAAATATCACATAATCCCCAGCTGCACTAAGACTGCCAACCTTGGTGTGGACTGGGGGATGCTTTTGACAGAGCCAGAGAGGCCGAGTGGGTCGTTCTTGCCAATGTCAACGTCCTGGGCCCTAGGAGGACCCCTAGAAGCTCCCATTCCGTTTGAAAGCAGCACAACAGATCATTTTCCTTTGTGTGTTCCTAGCACAAAACTGTTCTAAAACAACTTGAAGTACAGTTTTGTTACCTAAGCACTTCTTTTTTCAGTTTTATTTAAGTGTACTAGAATGTAAAATCTTTACGGTTCAGGTTTTTAAAGACTGGTGCAGTATTGTATTTGCGTCATCTGATGCACAGTATTTCAATCCGTAATTAAAATAATGTTTGCTCTGTGGTCTCATTTTTTGTTGTCCTTTTAAGTTTTTTTTTGGTGATTTTTCCCTTGTGGAAAATTAGTAAGCATTCAATACATGTCATTATATTATATGCCAAGCACAGTTAGTACATGTAAAGTACCCTGACATGATTTAATTCATTTACTAAGTTGTAAGTGCAATTTATCATAAGAGTTGAGTATTTTGGCTGAAATGGGTAACTATTCTGATTTTAAAATCTGAAACGCCCCTGCACTTTAACCTTGAGAAAATGCTAAAGATGTGAGGAAAGGACTGGACCCCGAGAGGCAGGGGTGGCCCCGAGGAAGCATGAGTCCTAGATCTTAAGTGGGACAGACTTCTGAGAAGCCCTGGGGTCCCCCTCCCCCTGCCCCAGAGTCTCCGGAGGGAACGCTGGCCTTTACGGGGCTATAAGAGGCCTGGACGAAACCACACCAGCCCCTGCGGACCACCCTTCTTCTAAGGCCTGGTGTCCCTTTCCTTCTCCATGCAGCAGTCACTGCAGCCGTAGGCCCCGGCAGCGACGCCCGAGCGACTTCTGCACGGCAGAGTCACGTGGGGGCTGGGTTTGAGGACTCGGTGCTATTTTACTACAAGGCCGCTATGGCAGGAAGGCGCCACCCACCGCAGTGTGAAGCCCAGCCAGCGGCCCCGCATCTTCCTCACGCTCTCCTCTCAGTTTGCAAGGCGCACCGTGTGACAAGCGCACGCCTTGTCCGCAGCAGAGCTCGCTGCATGCGTGGCCCCGGCCCCGCTGCGCTTTCTCGGGCTCAGACAGCCACACGTCACCCAAGTCGACCCAGGCTACTGGCTTTCTTTGAAGAAGGCAGAGCAGTGGGCTTAGGAGTCGCGAGTTGGGGGCCTGCCTCTGCCCCTCCCTACCCCCGTGACGTGGGGCACGGCCTTAGCTCCCTGTGCCACGCAGGGGACCGCCCCCCGGGAAGCCCCACACGAAGCCGCACAGCAAGAGGGGAAGTGCAAGAGCCCTAACCCTCTTGAGAAAGGCTCTTGGCTGGCGGGGAGGGGAAGGAGGTCGCCTCCATATAATTAATTAGGAAAAAGCAGCATCGCTTAACAAAGGGAGCGCCTTCACACCGTCAGAATACAGGGGTCCGTTAGGCTCCCTTTCGTTTAATGCGAACACGAGAGAGCTTACAATTCACAATTAAACACGAGCACAGAGAAAGTACCGGGGATCCTGAGGTCAGTGTCAGCCTCTTCTTCCTCAGAACTGGTACTGACCCCCACCCCAAGCAGCCGAGGCGGTGGGCCTGGCGCTGCTCTCTGGGTGCCACAGGGGGAGGGTGCCCAAGCCGGCTAGGCTGCCCTGCCTCCTTCCCCCGGGGGCTCGGAGTTGCTATTGTAAACACTGAGCCCCCTCTCCCCGCCCCCAGTTAAGCTGACAGTGATCAGATACTGTCAGCTGGCCTTTCTAGCTCACTCACGGTCTCCACTACCGCCTGGGACGGGCAAGCTGGTCGGTGCAGCCTCCAGGTGGACACAGCTACAAGAGCCCCCGGGCATCAGCCAGTGTCGGTCCCCCACACCCCGTCCCAGGATGTGAGCCCTGCAAACGGGTGGGTGGGTGAGTGACTTTCAAGGCCTCTCCGGTCACTGGCACAGGGCTGGGTGCTGGGCTCTGGGCTTGCCACAGAGGGCACCGAGATAGACAAGAGCGTGATGGGTCTCTCTTAACCAAAGTCAGTGCTACTGAGAAAATGGATTTGCAGAGGGCGCTGACTTCACATCACAGATAGGGTCTTCACCTCAGATGAGCCTCGCCGCAGAGCTGAGGTGGCCCACCAGGGGCGCCATGCCTGGCCATGCCCAGAATCACATGGGCCACGTCACTTCCTAGTCACTGCCGTGACTGTGACTTCTCTATAAATGTCCAAACTTCCCAGTGGCTGGGAGAAAAGCATCTTACCACACACAAGTGCTGCCTCGTCTCCTTCTTTAAAATGCCTGGGAACGTTGGTGAGCAGCCCTCCTAACGCAATGAGCTTCCGAGCACCGCCCTGATCCCTACCCAACTCCTGTTACTCAGGACACGGCCCCTCCCTGGGCCCTGAGGTCACCCTGTTTTGCATTCATAGCTTGCTGTCACCTAAAGTCCCTCAGGGCCGCCTCCAGCCCAGCAGCAGAGGGGTGGGGACGTCATCCCTGGCCAGCCTGGCAGGGACGAGCCTGGCAAAGCTGACAACAGCCTGTCCCACGAGGGCAGGGCGGGGAGGTCCTGGGGACAGGCTGACCTCACCAGCGACCCCTCTGCTGCTCACTTCCGGGAGCCGCACACGATCCAGCCTGCCCGGCGTGAGCCTGCAGGCGGGGGTGTCGGGGGGCCCACGGCATGCCCTGTATAACACGAACACACGAGGCCATCTAAGCTGCGGGGTCTGTTCAGATGTCAACTGTCTCCCTAAGAAGTCGGAGTTGCCTCATCCCGACCTAGCGGAAGTGGAGGGGCTGACACAGCAGTCCTGCAGCATGTGAAGGCCTTCCTGCTGACTCACACGATGCTTCCAGAAGTGCTCTCTGACACCGCAAACTCGTTATCCATAGACGGGGCTCTAGACTCTAGCTCAGCCCGACAGCAGCGCTCCCAGGATCAGGACCACACGTGGGCCTGACAAATGTTCCAGGAAGGCAGCTCTGCTCCAGCCAATCACGACGGCGGCCGCCGGTGCGGGTGCCCGCGGGCCCCCACGCGCTGTCCGTCAGAGGACAGGCAGGGTGACTAGAGACTCGCCGAGTCAGGTGAGCTCCCACACCAAACCAACGTCCCTTTCCCCTCCCCTCCCCACCATGTACATCTTTAGGCAACCAACGGGCATGCTTCAGGCTCTGATGCTCATTCTTGACGTCTGTAGCTTTTGCTACCAAAATAAGCACACACGCCCCCAGCCCCAGTAGAAAACTCACTGAACTAATCGTGTCAGCCTGGAGACCACATCCGGTCCCACAGCATCATACGGGAATTAGGCCTGAGAGCCACAGCCTCCTACACATCCAGAAGATTCCTGAACTCTCAAGGCAGGGATACTGTGACATGCACGTTTTCACTTAAATGAAAAGCCACCACTTGCACCAGCGCTTAGGAAGCCCAGCGGCATAAGGGCTGGAGCTGGAACGAAGGACAGAAATAAAAACACCCCTGGGTGTGGCATGTGAGCGGTGTCACCCGGCGCTCACCGGTGTGCTCCTGCGGCTGAAAGCCGCCCAGCGAGGCAGTGCAGCGTGCAGGGGATGGCAGGGCCCTGGGTTCAGACTCTTGCCCTGCAGCACGCGTGTCCTCTGGCTGCCCTCCGCTCGGTCTCCCCCTCCCCAGCTCACTAAGGATTTCCGCAGCAAGGCTCTCCGGAGGCCCTGCGGCAGGGCGGGCGCACGAGCCAAACTCACGAACACCCAGAGCTCGTCCGGAAAACTGAGAACGACAAGAAGCCAATGACATCGAAGGAGCAGCGTGGCAGCCGTGGGTCCAAACGAAACAAGGAGCTGGGTCCCAAGCAGCGGCCCTGTGTGCCCACAGCCTGCCTGGCGGGGCAGGGCCTCGCATCCTCAGCCCCTTAGATCCGGGGCGGCTCCGGCGGCAGTGGCTCCGCGGACTGCGTCTGCAGTGCTGAGTATTTCACTAGGGACAGGAGAAACCCGTCAGGAAGGAGTCATGTCCACCCCACACGAAGACACAGAGACATGATCATGTCCTTTCCTGGGCACAGAAATCCGGTTCCCTGCGTGTCTGTCCCAGACAACTGGCCCCTGGCGCCCGCTGTGGCCCTGGAGACGAGCTCGGCCTCTACTTCCTCATCTGTAAAGTGGGAATGGTCCCGGCACAGTGGCTGGGAGCAGTTTTTGCGATTTTTTTCTATTTTTTGGCCACGCCGCCTGGCTTGTGGGATCTCCGTTCCCTGACCAGGGATTGAACCCGGGACCCGGCAGTGAAAGCACCGAATCCTAACCACTGGACCACCAGGGAATTCCCAAGGGAGGAGTACTTTAAATAAAGCACGTAACACAGCACCTGGCCCATGGTAGGTACCAACACAGTGGTGGCCAAGACTTGAAAACATGAGTACAGTGACTGCAGCTGTAGAGTCCCTTTTCCCACGTTTGAAACCCAGGGCTAGCGAATCCATCTGGCATCCTATCCTAAGCGACCGGATGCCCCCCCCACCGCCAGCGCGCCCATGGCAGCCCCGGGCGGTCCCTCCCGGCCGCAGCCTCAGCGCCCAGCCCAGCAAAGGCACGCCTGGGCTCCTGCCTCTCCCGCCCACCCCGGCCTGGAAGCCCTTCCCCGGCCTCGGCTGACGACAAGCGGCCTTTCCTGGTCGCCTCGTTGGCATTCTGGGGCCACAGGCTGCATCTGCCTTGAGAGGTTGGCCACTCCAGGCCGGCAGCCTGGCGTCTCGCAGCCTGTAACCGCTGGCGGCTCACCGCAGCCGGCAAGTGCCTGACGATCACAGGACGGCGGGGGTGGGCCTCCCTCTTGCCTGTGGCAGTTTTCAGATGGAAAGGGCCCGGGTCGAGGTCTAAAGGATCCCCACAGCTTCCGCCGGCATCTGGCTGGCGCGAGTCTGTCTCCGCGGGCGGGGAGCAGAGGCTGAGCCCGCACGGTGAGCAGACGGCCCTGGCTGTGCTCCCCGTGTCCCTGGCATCAGCCCATCGTTCTGGCTGGGAGTTCTAGAAATGGCCACCTCTGAGCATCCCTGCTTTCCTAGCCCAGGTCTGCTCGGTGCCGGGCCCAGCCGCTAGGAGGCCTTCAGCAAGACAGTGACCTGGAGGTCCTCACCTTGGGGCTCCTCACACACAACGGCCTCCGGGTTCTCCCCCTTCACGTAGTCCGCACTGAGACCCTCTGCAAAAGGCAAAGGGCGGAGTTGGTGACTGACGCGGAAGCAAAGGGTCCCCGGCCACTAGGCAGAACGCCTGACCAGGCCCTCCGTTATGGTGAGAAAGCCCAACCCCCTTGACGAACTCAGACCCCTGCAGCCCGGGCCACCCAAACGTCTCTGTCCCCGCATCTGGGTGCAGAGCGGCCGGGAACGTGTTGCCCTGCCCCGGACCTCTCGTCCTCCCCCCTGATGTGACATGCGGCAAAGTCCCCGACACCCATCCCCATTGGCAGGTGCCACCACGTTGTGAGACTGTGGGCCACACGGCAGCTCCGCCCGGCAGAGGGGCACCGGATGGCAGGGCTCAGCGCCACCCCTGGGTCCATGTGCTGGCCCAGGAGCCAGGGAGGCCAAGAGGGAGCCCGGCACCGCGTGAGTGACTGATGGAGAAGGGGCGAGGCAGATGGCTGGATGGGCTCCGCTGGGCAGCAGGAAGAAGTTTGTCCCAGCCCCAGAGTGGAGGGCCCAGGACCCACGGACGGCTGCTCTGGTCCAGTGAGTTATTTGGGCTTCCTCCCCACCTGCGTCCAAGAGGGACCTGGGGACTCTACAAAGCAACCTCTGCAGGCCAGCACTCAGGCCACTGAGTGGACCCCACCCCTGCCGCTGCGTGGGGGGACTCAGAGGCCATGCCTTAGCCCTGGATAAGCCGGGGACTGGAAGCCTCATCAGAGCCCTGGGCCTGTCGGAAACTCGGGCCACAGTTCTAACCAACCGACTGAGCAGGCGCCAGCGTAAGTCACTCCGCCATCCCGGGCTGCATTCAGGCTCCTCACCTGCCTGCCCTGGTGCTCGCCGGGCTCAAGGCGGGCGCCAGATGGGCCCAGGGAAAATGCGGGTGTCGCTTGGCGGCAGGTGTGGGGTGGGATGGGTGACAGAGCCAGCGGAAGCTGTTCCCAGCGGATGGGCCAGGGCCAGGAGGTGCGCCCTGAGCCTCCTGATCTCTGCGCAGCTGCCTGCGGGCAGGCCTCTGGGTGCTTCGCAGGGGTGACCCCAGTGGGCGTGAGTCCTGAACAGGACCTCCACGCCCGCCCCAGCACCCCGAAACGCACGTGGAAAACTAAAGATGGTCGTGGTTTCAGCCAGGTCGGTGAGCACAAGGGGACGGGGGCGCGGGGTGGAGAGCGGCGACAAGGAATGAGAGAAATGGGGAGGGGAGGGGAGGGGAGGGGGGGTGGACATGAAGTGTAGAGGCCAAAGCGGAAGAGGAAGATGAGTAAGTCAAAGCACGTCGTTACCTTGACCTTCTGCTGCATCTGAAGGCAAGACACAAAGCTTAGGACCCTGGAGCAAGAACTCAGCCCCCGGCAACAAGCCACGTGGGCTTTCCACGCGACACGCCGACCCTTGGCGCTGAGGGCAGAGACATGGGGAGCAGAGGGTCCCCCAGGCCGGGACCCCTTTGGTGGCAGTCAATACCGCAAGCCCCCGAGCACCACTGCGGGGTCAGGCCCTCCTAGCAGTCACATGCCATCCCCCAGGGCGTCCCCGTGCACCGGGTGCAGGGCAGCTTCTGCTCCACCTTCCCTGACTTACTTCCCCGAGGAGATGGTTGAGGCCACTCTGGGCGGACGCTTAACAGAAAGCGTGGGCATGGGAGGTCCTGTCCCCCAGCTTCTCAGGGGATTAACCACCCAACGGACGTCCATGGGGCTCCTCCTGATGCCAGCCCAGCCTAGGTGCCAGGGACACATCAGTGGCTGAAACACACACAGCCCCCCACGGAGAGCGATGGGCTGGGGGGTGGGGCAGCAGCCGCGGACACAAGCCCACAAGCCCCGTCCCGCCCCAGCGGCGGCACGGCGGGGCAGCAGGGGGCGCTGTGGCAGCGTGCAAGGCAGACATCTCCTCTGGCCCACAGGCTGGGAGGGCGGGAAGGCTGCCTGGGAGGGGGTCCCAAGGCCTGAAGGAAGAGGGCTGCTAGGGGAGTAAACGGGACGCCGGGCGGGATGCTGGAGCAAGCGGCGCCCACTCGAGGAAGTCAGTGCGGCTGTGGACAGGCTTCTGGGGACGCGTCCACGGGCAGGGAAGAGAAGGGATGCGGTTGGAGCCAAACCATGAAGGGCTGTGAATGTGAAGCCCAGGGGCTGGGCCGGGAGGAAGTGTGCATTTGAAATGGGTCCCGCAGGCTGCTCAGAGCAGGGAGAATGGTGGGGGAGACCGGGGCAGGCGGGGGGCTGATGGAACCATCCAGATGGAGGACCAGGGCGGTGGAGAGGTGCGGCCCAAGAGCAGAGCTGCGCACGAGCCCCAGGAACAGGGACCCCGCTGATGTCACATCAGGGGACGTAGGACCCAGGAGGGCTGGTGGGATTCATAAGGGGAGGCGGGAGCGGATACAACTTACACACTTGAAAGAAAATGTTGGTAGCACAGCGGGCGGACACAGAAGCAACGGGGGCTTTTTCAAATGTGGGGATGCGCCGCACTCAGTTCCCTTCTAAGGAAACTGGGGGTGATGGTGGTACTCGCACGAGTGTCCAGCTGAGGGGCTCAACAGTGTGGGTTTAGCAATGACAAGGACATCACCGACAGACTAAGGGAAAAGGACGGGGGGAGGGTCACCCGGGTCACCCACCCTCAGACGGAACGGGCGGCTGGGAGAGGCCCTCAGGTTCCGTGAGCTTCCTGGGAGCCCGTGGGAGCCCCCGTCAGCCCTGCAAGCACGCCGGGCCCCCTGGCCTGGGCCCCCGGCACCCAGCCCAGCAACATAACACCCTCACCTCCAGGCCAGCCCCCAGAGAGAGAGGTCACATGCACGTCCTCCAGCCTTGCTGCCACAGGGCTTTTCACTGTCAGCTACGCCCCTTCTTTTTCGTTTGTTCTCTCCCAAACGCCACACCAATCGCTCAACTCTATGTACTAAGGCCTTCATGTTCTCACATTTTATTGGGTTTTGCCCGCTAATCCAGTTTGCAAAACCTCACATCTGTTTGTTTCAGGAAGCAAGTGTGAAAATGTACTTTCACCTGAGTGCCCCCACCAGGACAGACACACAGTCCAGAATCCATCTATTCTTGGCTTTGGACATCAACCTCTTTCTCCCTCCTTGTTCCCATCTACTGGCACCCCTTCCCTTCTAGACTCACCGCTTCCCGTCTTGAGTGAGTTCCTTCAACAATCCCCTCAGCCTCTGTCTCCTCAGCTATAAAATGAGGGTGCCCGGCACGGCTGCCCCATCGGGCTGTGGGAGTGCTCGGGGTGGTGACCCACACTCAGTGTCGGGCGCTGGCGAGCGTGGAGCGCCTGGGAAGCCACGCTTACTATAAGTTTAGGCCCAGCTTTTCGTTTCTCGTTTACCCAACATGCGTTTTAAAGTCTCAAAAGCCATCCCGTGGCACACGAGCCACTGGCCCAGCTCTGCAGTGGGCATGTATTTGCCAACCGTGGATTGCACGCATGTCACTGTTGGGGTTACAATGCTGAACTGGGGTGAATGGTGGCCGCTAAAGGCTATGTTCACGTCCTCACCCCTGGAACCTGTGGATGTGACCTTCTTTGGAAAAAGGGTCTTTGCAGATGTGACGAAGTTAAGGATCTCAAGATGGGATCATCCTGGATTTAGGGTGGGGCCCACACCTAAATGACAAGTGCCCTTTAAGAGACAGAAGATGACACAGACACAGAGGAAAAGGCCACGTGAAGACAGACGCAGAGATTGGAGTGATGCAGCCATAAGCCAGAAGAGGAAGGAAGGCTCCTCCCCTAGAGCCTCCAGGAGGAACCAGCACTGCTGCCACCTTGATCTTGGATTTCTGGCCTCCAGAACCATGAGAGGATAGATCTGTTGTTTTAAGTCTCTTGAGCTGGGACAAGCGATAGCTCTAGGGCCAACCCAGCCTCCGCTCTGCACTCCCTCTCACGCTTCCTGTTCACACCACTCTACAGCCAAGCTTTCGGCACGACAGCAAGTGGGTGGGAACTCAAGCAGGGCAGCCGCGAACAGCTGTGCAGGTCGTGCGCTGAGGTGTGAACCCTGTCCCTGGAGCACCGCTATGCACAGCCTGTGGCGCACCAAACACAATGGAGACGGCAGCAATGTCCACACACAAAGCATTCTGGGACCCAAGTCGTTTCCTGGGAAGCTCAGGTCCAGGCTAGAATTAAGTGCAGAGGCCCAGAGCAAGGGAAGGGGAAGCCTCACAGGGGATGGTCCTGAGCTGCAGGAAAGAGGAAAACTATGGCTGAGTCAGGGTCTCTCACTTGAACTAAAAATCGCCCGTCTTCAACCAGAGACACTCTTGGCAAACAGCAACACATCGACACTGTGCTTATGAAACCATCGATAATGGCATCCCCACGGGGCTCCCCCCGACACGGGCTCCCCCCGACACGGGGCTCCCCCGACACAGGGCTCCCGTGGGTGGGCGTCTCAGACACATTCCATCTGTAACTATTCAGTTCACACACCTCGGATAGAGTCACAGCTACAGCCTAAAATGAAAGCCGCCTATGTTACGAAGCTGGTGTGTAACGTTCGGGGGGGGGACCACACTCTCGTCTTCCTTTAAAACAATTCATGATTCTCTGGCTCACGGGGAGAAGCGGGGGGCGCTCAGGCAGCGGGCAGCGGCGCCTTGGGATCTGAGAGGGAGGGGAGGGCTGCCAGGACCTCCGAAGTCCCGGGGATGCCTGCCTTCTGCCTCCGAAGGGCCCAGGGTGAGGTCTGGGGCCACGTGGATATCCAGGGGCTCTCCTGTTCTATGAGAAACCCAGGGCTCACCCTTGGAAGATCAAGGTCACTGGGCCCAGCCCAGTCCTCTCTTCCAGGCCGCTTTCACTTCAGTTTGGCCGACGTCTGTCCCCAAGGGTTTTAAAAAGTGCAGCACCACCTCCACCTCAGCCCGGGGAGATCTGCTGAGGAGGTGTCTTGGGCAGGCTGTGGAAGGTTACTGAATCTTAACTTGCTCGGGGTTCTGCCCCTTCCCCTCCAAAGCCCTGGCCCCTCTGTTCACGTCGAGCAGCGGGAGGGTGCAGGCGGCCGCAGGGCAGGTCCACTTACGCTGAATGCTGAAGCAGAACTTCTTCTGCTGGTAGGAGATGTAGCTGGAGACAGCGCCGATCAGGGCCATGGCCAGAGCGCTGGCCACGCCGGCAATGGTGCCGGTCTCTGCTGACATGCCTGGGGAAGGCAGAGAGGCGGGGTCAAGCCCACGACACCACAGGGATTGGCCCAGGCACCTGGCTCCCCTCTACCCGGCGAGCTAAGCTGGTTCTAGGGCCCGTGACCCCCAAGCCAGTGTGCGGGGCTGTGCCACTTATACCGAAGGGCGGAAAATGACACAGTGTGCCCATGGGTCTACCAAGTACTTCCCGTTTTCCGTAAGGATTTCCATTTTGAGCGGCTTGAAAGGTGGCCGTGGAGGCGCTGCAGCCTCCACCCCGCCAGCTGAGGCTCAGATAGGCCAGCGGGCTGCCCCTGGGGCCACTTCCCCGGGATCCAGAGCTTCACGCTCAATCCCTTTAAATGGCTGCATTCCTCTGCTGGTGGCCTCACTGACGGGTCTCTACCAGGAACCGTCACGGGAGGGTCGGGAAGACCAGCTCTGAGACGAAAGCGGGCCAGTTTGTGGTTTCCAGCGGAAACCTCGGGACTCAAACTCACCGGATCCTGAGTCGTCCTCGCTGCCATACTGACCATCACCTGCAGAAAGGACAAAGCCGTCAGTGTCCTCCGTGACCACCTGCTCGGCGTCGGGAGGGACAGCTCCTTCCCGACTGGCTGAGCCTTCCGGGTCCACCTCTGCCCCAGGCCCTGCCAGCACAGCCCCTGTGGGCTCTGCCCTGACTGTAGCAAGACCTGCTTCCTTATGCCTGTCACCTGCCAAAGCCCAGGTGGGACGTTTTATTTTTGAAGTGACAGCGACTGTGCACCGAGAACGTGTTACATCCTGGCTCTTCACACGCAGTCCGCTGGGGCAGGTGCGCCCAGCAACCATCCCCAGCGATAGCGCAGGGAGCAGAGGTGCGCAGGTGGGGGACTTGCCGGCAGGTGGCGGAGCTGAGCCCACGCCAGGCGAGCCTGCCTCTGAGGGATAACACTGCGTGGGTCCCATGCATCTAGTGTCCCCTGTAAAATATATTTATCGTTTACCTAATTATAGAAACACGGTGATGTAAAACTTTGTTTTAAAAAAGGACGGAAGATCAGCATGGAAATATTTCATCATCCTACTACCCAAAGAGATTTACAGTTAATATTTCAATTTCTTTTCCTCCTGTCCTTCGCCCTTTACCTGGTTTTCTTCAAATCCAGGTGCTTCTGCTCATGTAACTTAGGTGTACATACGGCGCCCTGACGATATGCTACAGAATGAAGTGGTAATCAGGAGTTTTTTAAGGGCCATCCACTTCTGGCTTGGCCTAGAGTTTGAGTTGTTCTTGGAACATAATCCAATGCAGGCTGACAATCGCCTATCTAGGATTTTGAAATTCAAAAGGCTCTGAAATACCACAGAGATGGAGAATAGATTAGCGGTTGACAGGGGTTAGTGAGGGTGAAGACGGAGGGAGTTGGCTGTGATGAAAAGAGGGAAACCGGAAGGATCCCTGTGGTGACAGAAGTGTTCTTTTCTTAACTGCAGTGGTGGCCACACAAACCTACATGTGATAAAATTTCATAGGACGAAACAGACACTCTCTCTCTCTCACACACACACCCTGCCCAGACAGCAGCTCCCTAACAAGACACCGGTGCCATTTAGGACATTAATTAGCCTTGAGCACCCCCTTCACAGGCACCCTCTTCTCCTCAGGACATAATGCTCATTAATGGAGGGAGCCCGTGTTCCCAGAGCCCAGGGTTCTTGGGGGAAACTGCTCTAGTGTGCTGGGGGGATGTAGGTGCACGAATTGTAACAAATGTACCCCCTCCGGTGGGGCATGCGGCTAATGGGTAGGCTGGGGGCGTGGGGAACTCTCTGTACAATGTGCTCAATTTTGCTGTGAACCTAAAATTGCTCTAAAAAATAAAGTCTTTTTTTTAAAAATAAGAGTCTTGGGGGAGAAAATGAGGTCTGCTATGTTCCCACCTGGGACTGAATCCTCGAGTTAAATGCAGTTTACAGACATCCATGATTGGAAATGAATGGTTATTTACAAAACAAGGAGCAGTGGCGTTTTCAAAAACACAATCACTGCTGTCGGAGGAAGCAGAGCAGAGAGGAGGACATGAGTCACCCTGTGCATTAACGTGTGCACAGCGAGGTCACTCGTGAGGACTGGCCCATCACTGGTCCCTTCTGCTGCGCCAGAGGCGGCTGTCATCAAGGGTAGCGGCTACCCCTCACAGGCGTCCTCTGCTGACGTGTTCATGTCACTAGATTTCCAGATAGGAATGAGCAATTCAACCCACTCTTTGGTTCGCCTTGAGCTGGAATGAAGCTGAGTGTTCCCAAGTCTCCCTTTCCCGATTAATCCTTGATCACGAGGATTCACAACAACTTGAACCTCACAATCTGTATGGCCAGGAGCTATGAGGGTGTTACATGATCTCCAGGGGCATCTGGAGAGCTCTGGCTCCCCCTGGCCGTCAAAAATATTCAAATGCTCAATTCTTCAGTCTCTAGGAATCCCTGACTATCTGACCATCTGTGATTGGACAAAAGCATTTTTCTAAGAAGATGACAAATAAATGTTACTCCCTCCTCAAAAAGAAATGTGACCCCATCCTGTGGGTCACTCACTGCTCAGATGGGCACGTGGGCTGAGATACTAAGAGGTTAAAGAACAATTGGAAAAGAAGACCCCAGGCATTCTAGATCCTTCCATCCCTTCTAGTTGCATGAGCCTGAAGTAAAGTCAGCCACCAAGGCTTGCCACTGGAGTTAGCCAAGCCAATGTCACAGTTTGGATCCCTACTTGGCCACTGAGCTCCATTCACTTCCTCTGAGCACAGGCTGAACCCAGCTCCTTTACGAAATGCACGCCATGCAAAAAGTGGTATTGGGCCAACTGAGGCCCCACTGGCATAACAAATTTATCCAAACCAACACCACCAATGGGAGTACGTTTCCAATAAATATAAAATGGATGAAGTCATAAAAGCACTACAAGAAAATGCAGGACAACATTTATATTGTCTTGGGGTAACGAATGACTTCCTAAACCTGGCCCTCAAGCCAGGAGCCTGAAATGGAAAAGATTATATCAAAAGTCAAAACCTCCATACTAAAACCACAAGAAACGAAAGGGAAAAATGGATAAATTGGACTCTGTCAAAATTAAAAACCTTTGTGCTTCATAGAACATCATCAAGAAAGTGGAAAGACAGCCCACAGAATGGAAGAAGACATGGGCAAATTCTATATCTGACAAGGGATGAGTATTGAGAGTAAAGAACTTCTACTACTCAATAAAAAGGCAAATAATTCAATTTTAAAATGGACAGAGGATAGGAAGACACTTCTCCAGAGAGATATACAAATGGCCAATAAGCACACGAAAAGAGCTCAGCATCCTTAGTCACCAGGGAAATGCAAATCAAACCCACGACGAGATACCACTTCACTCGCATTAGGATGGCTACAATCCAAAAACGGTAAATAGGTGTTAGTGAGGATGCGAAGAAATTGGATCTTTCAGGCAATGCTGATGAGGATGTAAAATGCTACAGCTGCTGTGGAAACAGGTCGGTGGTTACTCCCAAAGGTAAACACAGAGTCACCACAAGACTGAACAATTCCACTTCTAGGTATACAGACCCAAGAGAATTGAAAACACCTGACCACACAAAAACTGGTACACTGATTTCATTGCCGCATTAGCCGTAAAAGCCAAAAAGTGGAAACCACCTAAAGGTTCATCAATTGATGAATGGGTACATAAAATGTCTTTGGAAGGTATGAAAAGAGATTAATAATCCCTAATGTAAAAGGAGCCCTTACACATAAACGAGTAGAAAATGGGACAATGGGCGTGAATAGGCAATTCACACAATATATTAAGAGTGTCTAATAAGACAGAGGTGAAAAGTGTTTCACTTCTTGGATGCAAAGACATGGAAAATTTAAACAGGATAGCATTTTGTACTAATCAAATCTGCGAAGATTACAAAACTAAAATACCCAGTGAAAGTGAGTATATGAGCAAACAGACAGCTGTTTCCTTCCTAGTGGTGGAATGGCAGCTGGCACAATTGGAAAGGAATGCCATGTGGCAGTACACTCAGAGAGCGGCATCTTTAAAAATTTACACCTCCTGTGACTCAGCAGTTCAAGTTCTAGGAATTTGTCTGACAGACAATTAAGGTTTTATACATTTGGCGATGAGGAAGTTCATCCCAGCACTGTGCACAGTAGTGAAAAGCTGGAGGAAAAACCCTCTCTGTACAAATATAGGCCCTGGTTAAGGAAGTCGCAGTGAAACATAATATTACGCAGTGGTTGACATGACTTTTTAAAGGACTCCCTAATACAGAAAAAGATATTCGGGGTATTATTGAATTTAAAAACCTGGTTTTAAAAAGGTAACACAATCCCATTTTTGTAAAAATATTTACGAATATATACCTTATGCATAGAAAGAGTACTCCCTAGATGGCAAAACAATAAACAACTATTTTTCATAGAATGTTTAAAATATGCAAGCCTCACGCAAATCTATCCACATCTACTTTCCCACAACTGGAGAAATAATTCAAAGAGGTTATTTCACAGGTCACTGGCAGGACCTTCATTTTCATGGACAATATGTTTTGTATCCTCACCTGCCTTCTGAGTTCACAATTATACATCACAACTACATACCAAAGAGTCTAGAGTCGCCTTCTATTGTACTAGAAATTCCCCGGTACAGCATATCTCAGATTACAATTTGCTTTGAGTATAGACACCTATACATGTAGATAGTTATGGAATGCCAGAGCTCTAGGGACCACTGTCATAGCGATAGTGACTGCCATAGCTGTAGGGACTGCCACCATGGCTCAAGGGACCCCATAGCTATAGTGCCCACCATAACTACAAGGGCTCCTATAGCTATAGTGACCACTGTAGCTACAGAGAACACTGTAGAACAGGAGGCATTACCCTGTTGTCAACAGAAATGTTACCTCAGCATCTTCCAACATAAAAGACAACAACGCACACACTGATACGTATCAATCTTGAGTCACAACAGCCGCATGCCTGTCAGACAGGGATGCAATGCGTTGACGTGTCCCTCACTGACAACTGTGCAATTCCAGGCTCACAGCCAGTGCCTGACACGTCTGACTTGCCATGGGCATGGAGAGCCACGTGACAGTGGTAGATAACAGCTAGAACGGCCGAGGGGGGACGTTCAAGTGTTTCAGGACCTTTGTAAGTATGCTAGACTTCCAGCAGCCACAGCTAGGAGTTTGAGATTTTAAAAATTATCTTCACATTAAAAAAGTGGCAGCAGGAATGCAAAGTAAAATTTTAAAAAACTGAAAAATGAATAAACAAAGAGGGACAAACACTTGCTTCAAATGACCCATGGTTACAAAGTCAAATCGAACTGAAAAGAGTCAGCCAGAACATGGCTCCCTGAAAGTCTCCAAAGCCCATCTCCTCCATCCCCCACCTCAGGGAAGAGAACGGTCACCCTACCCTCTAGATAACGTGACAGGTGCCCCAACCCAACACTGAGCTGTACACCCCACCTACCTATGGCAAGCTCCCAAGACACCAGAAGTTATCTCAGAGAAAAGCCCTGTGTTCACGCTGCCCTCGTGCGTGCGTGCATGCGCGTGTGTGTGTGTACGTGCACGTGTGTTGGGGGCAGGGGCTCTGAGGGAGCGTGTGGGTTTTTTCACATTCTAGAACACTAGAACCAGAGAGCTGTTCTTCACATCTGAAACATCCTATTTCTTCATGTTATGAAAGCTGAAAAAAAAAAAACAGAAATGGGTCCATAGAGAGACATAGAAAGGGCTGTCTGGCGGCAAGTCCCTAACTTTTTTCAGCTCCCAATAGAAGGCAATGTTGCTGGGGTAAGCCCTTCCACTTAAGCTCTTTTGCCATGATTATGTTCCCATCGAGACCCAATTCCCTGTTGCATGAGATCAACTTAATGGCTTGGAAGGGACCATGACAGCGCCCAGATATTTCGAGACAGTGACTGTAAATACAGTCAAAATGGAAGAGGAACGATTTCTTTAGACTCGGGAGGGAAAGTAGATAAACACAACGTGGTATATCTACACGAGGGAGTATTATTCAGCCGTAAGAGGAAATGAAGTACTGAGCCGTGCTATAACGGGGATGAACCTTGAATACATGCCAAGTAAAAGAAGCAATGCTATACGATTCCACTTAAATGAGGTACCTAGAGTAGTGAAATTCACAGAGGCAGAAGGTAGACTAGTGGCTACTAGGGGCTGCGGGGAGGGGAGACTGGGGCATAACTGTTTAATAGGTACAGTTTCCCTTTGGGAAGGTTCTGGAGATGGATGGTGGTGGCGGCTGTACACTTTCGATGATTAAAATGTAAATGTTATGTATATCTTACTACAATAAAAAAAATTAAACTCAGTAAGGAACCCTGGGGGCCTGGAAGACTCTAGAAGACTGGAGGTTCCAGGTGGGGAGCAAGCAGAGGCCTCAGCAAGGCTTCCCATGTGTGGTATTAGAAGAGAAACAAGTGGAATGAAAATTCAAAGGCAGGAAGCAGTCTGCTGAGTCTGTCCAGGCACCTGCGAGACAAGAGGGGAGAGCAGAGGAAGCTGTCTGTGCAAAGCCCTGGAAGGCAATCCAAGATGCAGGCTCCTGGGCACCAGAAGGCTGCAGCTGGAGGGAAAGAACACTGGAAGCTACAGCCAAAAACAGCTTCTCATTTAACCCTGGGAAGTAAAGGTGATGGGCTCCCGCTTCACACGTGGGGACACCTTCACACACCTGGAGGGGAACGTCTACATCTCTTTAGAGGTGTGGGTTTTGACTCTTGCCTCTGGTTTTAAGAACTGCATGCTTTGGCCTTAAAAACTACCATCTGGGAGTGAAGAGTGCTCAATCTGGTTCTAATATGAAATTTTCTTTTTTGACTAAAAACAATGGTGCAGTATTTTCTGCTAATGACATCCCTGCTCCCCTCCACGCTCTTTCCCAACTGAGGACAGACACCAGGAGCCAGAGGAAGATCAGGTAAGGCGTTCACTTCATGAACAGGGCTTCCGAGTACTTCTCCGCTCCGCCCGCCCCCCCCCTCACAAAACCACCTCGGGGAGAGCTGGGTTCACAGATCAGATTTATAGAGTTCACCTCCCGTAAGAGTGCACACTTACCCACCAGTTACATGAGGGGCACAGCCTCCCTCATCGTTCCCTTTGGGGTCCAAAAGAAAGCATTTCATGCCACGATGCCATCACTCATGTGGCCCAGAGGGTCGTCAGCCTAGCCAATCAAATGTGTCACTCTTCGTGGGAAAGCGTGGGCGGGAGGGTAGAGAGCAAAGCCAGGTGTTTGGTCCATCCTGGTCCCCTTCACTTCAGGAAACTTTTATTGGGGGTGTCAGGGATACACAAGGAAAAAGGTGCCTGCCTTCAGAAGCCCAATACAGCAGGAGTGAAAAAGCTACACATGACTCGCTGTGACTCAGTAATGACAGGGGCTATGCTGTACCAGCAGGATGACAGAAGTTCTACGAGAACCAAAGGCACGAGATGGGCGCTGTGCCACAGGGCCACAGAGGGGAGGGGCCTCCAGAGAGGAGGGGATCTTTGAGGTGTCCCTTAAGGGATCAGTGGCTGAGCATTTGCTAGACATGAGTGGGAATTCATCTGGTGGAAGAAAGGCATTTAAACAGAGGACCAGCATGTGAAGGCACAAAGATAGGCATGGACCAGCTCGTTCACATGTTTGGAGGCGAAATGAAGTTGACGGTCTAGGGCAGAAAGATATGTCAGCAGGATAAGGGGCTTGAACTTATCTTATAGGCATTAGGGAGCCACTCAAGAGATTTGTTGTTGTTTTGGCTTAAAAATTTTTTCCCAACAATTAAGAAAAAGTTCAAACATTCAAAAAAGTTGAAAACACTGTACAGTGAACACTCATATACCCACCATCTGGATTCTATAATTAACAGTTTACATTATTCACTTTATCATATGTCCATCCATCCCTCTATCCATCCAATCTTATTTTTGTGATGCATTTCAAAGTAAGTCTCAGACATCTGTATGCTTCGCCCATACACATATTATAACCTAGAATTCCATGTTTGCTTGTGATTCCTTTTTTAAGGTAAAATTTACGTATAATAAAATACTAACCTTACATGTACCATTTTGTACGTTTTCGCAGATGCATACACCTGTGAAACCCATACCCCCACTGAGATACAGAATTAACATCAGTCCAGAAAGTTCTCTCATGTCCCTGTCCAATTAATTTGCATTCTCCCCCCAATCCACAGCAGCCGTGGATCTCATTTGTAACATTAGAAATTAGTTTTACAAATATTAGAACTTCACATGACTGGGCTCATATAGCATGTACTGTTTTTTTCACTGGCTTCTTTCACTCCGCATAGTACTTTTGACATTTATTCATGTTATTCTGTGTATCAGTAAGTCATTCCACTGTATGAATATATATTGATAATTAGGCTGTTTACAGTTTCTTTTGTTGTTGTTTTGCTATTATAAATAAAGTCGTTTTTAGAATTCTGTTATAAGTCTTTTTTGGACATAAGCTCTCATTTTTCTTAAAAATAAGTGAAATTGCTGGGTTACTGGGGAGGTCTATGTTCAGTTTTATAAGAAACTTTACATTCACGCCAACAACGTACGAGCATTCCAGTTGCTCCACTTACGCACTAACATTCAGTATCTGTCAGTCTTTCCGATTTTAGCCATTCTGGTGGCTGTGTTGTGATAACTCATCATGGTTTTCATTCGCATTTCCCCAATAAAGATTTTGAGCATCTTCATATAACTTCTTTTATGAAGTGTCTCTTCGGCTCGTTTTTTGTTTGTTTGTTTGTTTTGGTTTTGGTTTTTGTTTTTTTGTGGTACGCGGGCCTCTCACTGTTGTGGCCTCTCCCGTTGCGGAGCACAGGCTCCGGACGCGCAGGCTCAGCGGCCATGGCTCACGGGCCCAGCCGCTCCGCGGCATGTGGGATCTTCCCGGACCAGGGCACGAACCCGTGTCCCCTGAATCGGCAGGCGGACTCTCAACCAGTGCGCCACCAGGGAAGCCCTAGGCTCGTTTTTTAATTGGGCTGTTTGTCTTTTCATTATTACACAATAGTGTTAAACAGAGGACTGACAAGATCGTGTTCCTGGTGATTCTCTCTGGCAGCTGCATGGAGGACAGGCTGGAACCAGGAGACCAGTTAAGAGATTAAGGTAATGACCCAAGGGTAGGTGATATGGGCCTGGGCTTGAGGGGAGGCAAAGAGAAGGAATATTCCAAATTCCAAAGATACTAGCAGAGAGGATGTCTGGCATGAGGGGTTGAGGAGGTCAACGAATCCTCTTCTCAAACAGCAACTATAACCCTGGACAATCAAAGACAGCCATTTCAGGAAACAGATTTAGTTCCTGTGAGAACACCTGGAATCTGAGGCCTTTTCCCCCAGGGTTGCTCTCATTTCCCCTTCTCCCAGGTCTTTCAGCAGCTAGTTTAACTGGGGAGAGGTGGACAGGCCATGGAAATCAGCAACGGTACTACAGCTGCCAAACGGGACCCACATGACTTGGAGAGCCAGCAGCTCCTTTAGCCTGAGCAAGCTAACCGGTCAACTAGCCAGGGATTTAACAGAGACGTGAGACAACCATAGGGGGTTTGATACACTCTCCACGTAGCCTTGGTTGCCCCGAAGCTGAGGACGTGCCCAGCAGAGACAGTACTGGTATTGGCTGAAGGCCAGCTACGGACAGCAATGGAGCAGAATTGAGAGTCCAGAAACAAACTCTTACATCTATGGTCAATTGATTTTCCATAGGAGCCAAGACAGTTTAGTAGGGAAAGGAAAATCTTGTCAACCAGTGGTGCCAGGACGATTGGATATCCACACGCAAAAGGATAAAGTTGGACTCCTATTTCCCACCACACACAGATGAACTAAAAGATGGAACAAAGGCATAAATGTAAAAGCAAAACCAATAAAACTCTTAGAAGAGGACATAAGAAAACATCTTCATGAACTTAGTTCTTAAAACACCAAAGCATGATCCGTAAAAGAAAAAAAATTGATAAATCGAACTTTATAAAAAAATTAATTTTATTATTTGGTAAACAACACTATGAAGAAAAGGAAGAGACAAGCCACAGACTGGGAAAAATATTTTTAAAATCATATACCTGAAAAAGGATTTGTATCCAGGTTAAAAATAGGACTAATAAAAGCAAACTGAATTTTTCACATGGGCAAAAAATCTGAACAGACTTCAAAGAACAGTATAAAATAAGAATATAAAAAGATGCTCAACATCACTTCCCATTAGGAAAATACAATGAAAAAACAATTAGATACCCCTACACAAGTATTAGAATGCCTAAAATGAAAAAAAAAACAAAAAACATACCCTGACAGAACCCTCTTACACTGCTGGTGGGAATGTAAATTGGTGCAGCCACTATGGAAAACAGTATGGAGGTTCCTCAGAAAACTAAAAATAGAACTATATGATCCAGTAATCCCACTCCTGGGCGTATATACAGACAAAACTACAATTCAAAAAGATACATGCACCCCAATGTTCACTGCAGCACTATTTACAAAAGCCAAGACTTGGAAGCAACCTAAGTGTTCACTGAAAGATGAATGGATAAAGAAGTTGTGGTACATATATACCATGGAGTATTACTCAGCCATGAAAAAAGGAATGAAATAATGCCATCTGCAGCTACATGGATGGACCTAGAGACTATCATACTAAGCAAAGTAAGTCAGACAGAGAAAGAAAAATACCATATGATAACACTTACATGTGGAATTTAAAATATGACACAAATGAACATATCCACGAAACAGACTCACAGACACAGAGAATAGATTTGTGGTTGCCAAGGGAGGAGGGAGGGAGGGAAGGATTGGGAGTTGGAGATTAGCAGATGCAAACTAGTATATATAGGATGGATAAGCAACAAGGTCTTACTGTTGTAGCATGGGGAACTATATTCAATATCCTGAGATAAACCATAATGGAAAAGTACATATATATATATATATATATATATATATATATATATATATATATATATATATAGCTGAGTTACTTTGCTATACAGCAGAAATTAATACAACATTGTAAATCAAATATACTTCAAAAAAAATTTGTTTAAACCCTGACAATATCAATTGCTGATAAGCATGTAGAGCAACTGGAACTCTCATTCATTACTCATGGAAAAGTATTGGGTTGGCCAAAAAGTTCGTTCGACTATTCCCATAAGATGTAAGAGGTCGGGTTTCCCAAACGAACTTTTTGGCCAACCCAGTATAATGGTACAGCCACTTCAGAAGACAGCTGGGAAGTGTACTGCAAAGCTAAACATAGATTTACCATATGACCCAGAAATTATACACCTAGGTATTTAGCCATGTGGATTGAAAACTTACGCCTGTACAAAAACCTGTATGTAAATATTTATAGCAGCTTTATATATTTATATCACCAAAAGCTAAATGCAACCGAGATGTCCTTCAATAGGTGAATGTGGTACATCTAGACAATGAAATATTATAAAGAAATGACTTACCAAGCCATGAATAAACATATAGGAACCTTTAATGCACATTGCTAAGTGAAAGAAGCCAGTCTGGAAAGGCTACATACTGTATGATTCTAACCATATGACATTCTGCAAAAGGCAAAAGCTATGGAGATGATAAACAGATTAGTGGTTGCACGAAGAGAAAATGGATTAGGGTTGAGGAAACAGAGAGTGGCTGAGTACCAAGGGGTATACAGAAGAACTTTTATGGTGACAGACTGTTCTGTATGGTACTTGGCTGGTGGACACATGACTATATGCATTTGTAAAATCCCATACGAATGTGCATCACAAGGCGTGACCTTTAATGTATGCAAGCAAAACACCAACCAGGTTGGTGGGGGATCCCAGGATGGAATGTGGACTGTGACAAACGAATGCATCTGCATTATAAACGCATGTCAGAACTGCACTGAAACTGTAAGGTAAAGACAAAAGAAGAAAAACAAACACTGGACTGTAGTTGGTAAAGCTGCGTCTCACAGGGGTATGGGTTAACAATTACGATTGCGCTATACACGTATAATACCAGAATTGAGCAAGTAAGCAAACAGTTGATGGATGGTAGGTTTCTCACTCTCAGAGAGAGAAGTTAAAGGTCAGCAAGAAAGGAATGCTAAAATATGTCTCCAACTGTAACCTACTGCCAGAAGGCTTAAGTATGAACTCGTGCTTAGGTTAACACAGATGCTGATGAATAGATACAGAAATAATTATAGATACATATATACACACGGTTTATTAATAAAATACATCCATGTGTTTCCTAGTTGTGCCCACTTAAAGGGTTTAGAAGTAGCAACATCCCACTAATGAATGCACTCAACACCCAGATCTTGGTTTCTAATACCCTCCCCTTTCAGTGGGGAAGAGAATGACATACCACTGGACGCTCGAGGAAAGAGACCCACCAGGCAACAGTGTTCAGGAAGAAGAAGTGAATGAGAACAAGAAAGTGGGAGAGTGCCAGGTAGGGCCCAGGAGGAAAGAACGTGAAGGAGGAGGTGGTCATCAAAGTGAAATGCTGCAGAGGTCACATGAGACAGAGGGCTGTGACCACCAAGAGATGACTGGGGACCAAATAGCAACTCCGGGGGAATGGGAGGAAAGGCTTGCATACACTAAGGTGTAGACCACAGAGGGGGCAATGACGAGATGAAACTGACTGGCTCGAGCTTCTCAGTCAGTGAAAATGCTAGGGAATGGAGGAGGCTGACGGGACCTGTTGATGAGAGACAGTCGCTACTACCTACAGACAAAATACGGGGCACCTACAGGGCCATTAGAAATGTGTTCTTGAGAAAAAATATACAACAGATAACATACTATCTCAGAAATACACTCCAAAACTATAGCTGAGTCTGTGTGCCTAAAACCCACAGTTAGAAAATGCATTAATTAGGACTGTTTTTATGCTGAAGATCGTCATTTATTTCAATGTGGTGTTTCTTCTTCATACTTGGCATTAGCACGTTTGCATAGAGAGACTGTCTGAGAACTTCATCGTGTGCTTATCATAACCTAAGGTTCAGTTTCACACTCGTATTTTTTGCCGGGACTCTCTACTTTCTTTTACTGACACCTATAATGACAGAGTATATCTTATGCTAACAATTGATTATTCTTTACAAGAGAAATTCAAATCTGAGCCTAATTAATGAATTTCCTAGCACTTCTTCCTTGTTAAAACAGGTACTTTTAATAAGGAAACCCCTCTCTTCTCACCATCTGGAAATACCATTTGTCACCCGGGAGTAATTGGCTAATTTGCTGGGTTTGCCCTTTAAATGTTCCATGTTCTCCTGACACCTGTGAGTTTCATTTAGAGGTTTTTGGAGCTTTTTACTCAAAATGACACTGTTTGGAAAGGTGGTTTGAAGGACAGATTCGACTACAGTATCCTTTAATCAGAACCACACTGTTCCCATACGAAAGGCACACAATTCCTACAAGAAAGAAGCAGATGCTAGTGCCACAGCCTAGACTGTGGGGAGTACAGCAGGCTGACACTGGAAACAATCACATGTTACACTCGGAACTTGCTGTTACACTCACAACCACAAATCACAACCACAACAGGGAATCACCAAAAAATGCTATACCCACAACTTAGCATCACAACAGGTTACCATCACAATAGTTACAATCATAAAAACTTACCACCAGAACTACAAGTTATAATCACAACATACCATCAGAACAGGTTACAACCACAAGTACCAACCACAAATTACAACCCTAACTTATTTTGCCACATCAAGTCTGGCTAACATTGTCTCCATACTAGGATCAGATCTTGCCAACATATTAAGACAAAAGGTTTAAGTCTTTGGGTGATTTGCGGGGGAACTAAAACTACCTGCCTTGGGGGAGGGTGTGACTATGAAGGGCTGACACATCTGATACAATTTCATCGACCCAGACCCATGAGTGCATGTGTCCATGTGTACAGACACACACACACACACACACACAAGTGCATGCACTTAATAACAATATTGAACAACTGTCAGCTTCCTGGTTTTGACAATGTAACTATAGTTTTGTCAAGATATCAGGGGAAGCTGGGTGAAGGGTACACAGGAATTTTCCTAAACAATTTGTTTATTTTTACAACTTCTTGTGACTCAAACTACTGCAAAATGAAAAGATTTTAAAAGATATCTGACTTGCTACGGGTGTCTTAAAAAAGCTCTTGTCATGATGAGTTTTGCTCCCCCCATCCCAAGAGTGACAGGCTCCCCAGGTTGCGAAGGCTGTTCCCAATGAGTCCTGTGACCTTCAGTTACTGTAACTGGTGCTGCCTTGGCAAACAGCTTCTGCTAGTGTGGACACATTAACCCATGCAGCAACTTGGCTTAAGGAACATCAGGGAAAATGTGTGGCTTTTCCAAACTGGCTCATAAATGCCCCCTTGAGCTGCACAGTCTCTGTATCATTCCAAGTCAACCCCAAACTGCAAGCAGGGATGTCTAGGAACTAACTACCTTTGATTTCCCAGAGTCTGAGTAAGAACACCTCCAATCAACCTGGTTGCTGTATAATCCCGTCTTTAACAAGAATAAGGCATTTGGACAAATCAGTGCTCCTACCTTTACCCCTGTCAGGTTTGTATTCACCGCCCCCTACTATGTCTTCAAGATCCTTGTCTGAAAAACCTGGAGAAAACAAAACACACATCTCAATGCCAAAAACATTTCTCAGAGACAAGAAATTTGTTACTTAATGTTGTCCAACATCCCCAGAAAGTGACCGCCACTTAAGAGGACCCTTGATGAATGCGTAGGCAAAACTCTAAAGGGGCCCCCAAGATCCCTTCCCATCAGTGTACACACCCCAGTATGCCATGACTGGGCGCGAGTGGAACCATGCATGGGATGGCTATCAACCCGTGATTAGGTTATATTACATGCCGAGGTGAACGGACTTTGCAGACGTAATTAAGTTACCACATCAGTTTGACTTGGCATTAATCAAAAGGCAGATTTTCCTGGGTGAGCCTGAAATTAATCAAGTGAGCCCTTTAAAACAGGGTTGAGGCCCTCCTGAGCTCAAACACTAGAAGCAATAGACTTAGCCTTCCTCTCCCCCTCCCTGCTCTTCTCTACTCCCCCCTCCCCTCCCCCTCCCCCCTTCTCTCCCTTCCGTCTAGTCTCTGTTTTTTCTCCTGGTGGTCTTAAAGAAGGAAGCAGCCACTTGTTCTAGAACTGCAAGGAAACGGTTCTCTGCCAACGAGCACACGAGCTTGGAAGACAACCCAACCTCAGCTGAGACTGCAGACCTGGATGACACTGTGACTGAAGGTGTATGAGGTTCTGAAGAGAAAAACTCAGCTGAGCTGTTCCTGAACTCCTCACCCAAAGAAACAGCTTGTGATCATTTGTTATGGTGGTAACAGAAAACTAATACAAGGAAACCGAAAAATTAATTTTATTATAGCTCAACCGTTCAGTACACATCTTTTAATATTCTGTGATGAAGTGGGAAGCGTGCTTACGGCATTTCTGTTCCACTCCAAAGTCCTATAGTTGACTCAGAAAAGCACATGTGTGACTGTTTCAATTCGGCTTTTATCAGCTGCTTTCTGTCATGAAAGACTACTTTTACTAGAAAGAAAGAATGATGGGCTAACTGTGGTATGGCAGCTTGAGTATTTGGAAGGTGTTTTCTTGAAAATGAATGAAATGGGGCTGTCACTTTAAAGAAAACCACTGGCAGTACTTGTTGCCAGTGATAATATTTCAAACAGAAAAGAGAATTTTGAAAAATGTATATCTACCACTGCGAGCTTAACAACTTGCCAATACTTAAAGACTTTTTCTAATGAGATGGTGGTGATATTAACAGATGTGAATTGGGGGCACTGCATAATGAAATATGGCATTATTTGGAAGGTCAAAAGACTTAAGAACATCAATATTTTCCAAATGAGCAATGCATAATGCACAAAACCATGAATGGGTAAAGTTCCACTAAAAAGTACATGAGGGGGCTTCCCTGGTGGCGCAGTGGTTGAGAGTCCGCCTGCTGGTGCAGGGGACGTGGGTTCGTGCCCCGGTCCGGGAAGATCCCACATGCCGCGGAGCGGCTGGGCCCTGGCCGCTGAGCCTGCGTGTCTGGAGCCTGTGCTCCGCAATGGGAGAGGCCACAACAGTGAGAGGCCCACGTACAGCAAAAAAAAAAAAAAGTACATGAGGATCCCTGGGGAGTTTAATGAAATCAACGATGGAAAATTCACTGATATGGTTTCACATTCTACGGTGCACTTAACCTATAAGAAACAACCAGTGGTTGAGTTTGGGTGTCTTACCAAAGAAAAATGATGTGAATCAATGATCTGAAAAGTCTATTAAAATATTCTTCCCCTTTCAATGGCGTATCTCTTATAAGGCCAGATCTCCTTCATATACATCAACTGTAACAACATATCACAACTTGAGCCCAGAAGGAGATGGAGATGTGAGAGTCTAGCTCTTCTTTTTTGGCCGCACCACAGCAGGCGGGATCTTAGTTCCCCAACCAGGAAGTGCGGCGTCTTAACCACTGGACCGCCAGGGAAGTCCCCTAGCTTTCCTACTAAGATAGACATAGAAATTTGCAAAAAATGTACAATGATACCACTTTTCTCACTAAATTGTCTTTATCTTGCCATAGTTATTTCTCATGAAATCTGCTATTTATGTTATTAACATGTGTGTATTTGCTGTTGTTCATTTTAATTTTTCTCCAGTTTTAGATTCAAAGATGATAAATATCGATAGACGTGACCCACACCGCAATAGAGATCCTCCATAATTTGGGGAGTCCTGAGACCAAAACGCTTGAGAACCACTGTGGTAGGGTTCTCCTGGGCCTTGAAGCGCCCCAGCTCTGCCAGGCCAGGAGTGGCTCTGTGCGCTGCTGTAGTTAATGAGCTACACCCTGACCCGGGAGCTACAGCACTGGCCTGTGCCTTCAACCAGCTGTGACTTACCTCCTCCTCCTGCACTCGGCTTCCTGTGGCCATGATCTTGATCATTTCGATCATCCAAGGCATCGGCCAGGTCAAAGTCTTTTTCGTCAGGGGGCCCTAAAACGTAAAAGACAAAGCCAGTTGGTTAAATTACAGGCAGCTCATTTGGACATGGCCCCAGGGAGCTCCACGGGGTCCCTCCTTAGTGCCCTCCTCAGAACAGCCGTGTTACCTGCAGGCTTTGCTGGAGCTCTGGTCGCTCCCGGTCTCCTGGTTGTGGTGGTGACACGGTCCCATCTCTCTAAAAGGGGGAAGGGGGACAGCAAGGGGAGCACAATTAGTAACACACACAGCAGCCCCTGCACGGCTCAGGGAAGTCACAGCATGCGCACAGCACTCCTGTCCTGGTCCTGAGGTCCCTCTGATGCCTCTGAAGAACCACCTTGAGGATGACAAAGAGATGCAAGAGGGTTTACAGGAGACGAGTTCTGCTTGCTTTTCTTCACAGGATGGGTGGTGAGGCGGACATGATCCCACATTTGATCTGGTGATTAGTGGAGCTGGGACTTGAGCCCAGATCTACAGGAGATGACCACATGCTTCAGGGGGTCCCAGAGCTGGAGCACAACCCGAGAGCTCCAAGCCTTGGCCGTCACCACTCTCAACCCGGCACCGTAATCACAGGTAATACTGCCCAGGGATGAAGTGACGCTATGTTCCCAGTAGAGTATGGGAGTGTCTCATCAGCTGAAAGTGGTTACAACACCAACAAAATATTGTATATAAGTGTGGTTACTGCTGTTAATACTAGGTCTTTCCGCTCAACCATATTCCTTTAAAATTGTGGACTTCTTGCACATCAATTACGTAGCATGCCACACAGGAGTTTTCCAGTAGTTTTTCTTGAACTTCAAGACTCCCATAACTGTTCCTATAATTGGAGGTAGCAGAGGGACAGGAAATTTAAGGGAAGGGAAAGGCATAGACAGTGCTGTATACAGGAAGCACTTAGAATAGAAGCAGCAATGTTTGTGGGGGAAAAAACCTCAATGACTTTTACAGATCAATAACGTAATCCTCAAACTGCCCAGGTAATTTACAATGCATTACCTATCTTTTTTGGATAGAGCCTGGGGTTGTCTATGGATCAAAGAATTATAAGTCTGAGTCTTCTGGAAAGAGTGTTAAAAACACAGTAAGACATGACCTGCCAGTTCTCACTAGCAATAAAGGGGGATGTCACATAATGATAAAGGACCAATCCACCAGGAACACAACAATCGTAAGTGTGTAAGCACCAAACAAGAGTCTCAAAACACATGAAGCTAAAATTCACAGAGCTGAGAAAAGAAATAAACAAATCCAAATACTCTACTCTCAGCAACTGACAGAACTACTAGAATGAAAACCAGCAAGGACATAGAAGAACTAAACAACACAGTCAACTAACAGGATGCAACTGGCATAATGGACACTACCCAATCGCAGCAGAGTAAGTAACTGTTTAAGCACCCATGGAATATTCACCAACAGATCACACCCTGAACCAGAAACAAACCTCAACAAATTTAAAAGTATGGAAGTGATAGAGAGTGGTATCTCTGACTATAATGGAATCAAACTAGAAACAACCAAACCAAAAACAAGTAAGAGAAAACAAGAAAATCTCTAAACACTTGGAAATAAACAACACACTTCTAAATAAAACAACGGTCAATGAGAAAGTCTCAAAATGAAATTTTAAGAATAAATAGCCCTAATGAAAATGAAAATACAGCATATCAAAATATGGGAGATGTAACTAAAGTAATGCTGAGAGGGAAGTTTATAGCACTAAATGCTTAAATTAGAAACAAAGAAAGGTCTCAAATCAATAATCCAAGTTCCTAACCCAAGATACTAGAAAATGACGAGCTAGATACTAGAAAAACAAACCCAAAGCAAGCAGACAGAAGGAAATAATGTAAGAGCGGAAATCAATGAAATTGAAAATAGAAAAGTAAAATAGATCAACCAAACGGCTTGTTCTTTGAAAAAGTCAGTAAAATTGATACACCTCTAGCCTTACTAACAAATATAATTGAAGAAAAAAACCCCAAAATACTAATATAAGGAATGAAACAGCAGATATCATTATAGATTCTGCACTATTAAAAGGATAATAAGAAAACGCTATGAACAACTTTATGTATTTGACAACTTAGAAGAAATGGACCAATTCCTTGAAATCCACAAACTATCACAACTCAACTCAATCCCATGTTCACGTAACATAAGACTAATATTGTTAAGATGACAATACTACCCAAAGTGATCTACAGATTCAGTGCAATCTCTACCAAAATCCAAAACAGTTTTTTGGGCAGACTTAGAAAACCCCATCCTAAAATTCATATGGAGTCTCAAGAGACCCCAAATAGACAAAAGAATCTTGAAAAAGAAGAACTCACTTTCCTGATTTCAAAACTTACTACAAAGCTACAGCAATCAAAACAGTGTGGTACTGGCATAAGAACAGACATATAGACTAACAGAACAGAACAGAAAGCCCAGACATAACTCTATGGTCAATATGTTCTTGACAAGGGTACCAAGAAACTGAATATCCACATGCCAAAGAATGAAGTTGGACCCTTACCTTACACCATATATAAAAATTAATTCAAAATGGATCAAAGTCCTAAACATAAGAGCTCAAACTATAAAACTCTTAGGAAAAAACATAGGGGAAAATCTTCATGATATTGGATTTGGTAATGACTTCTTGGATATGACACCAAAAGCATAGGCAACAAAAGGAATAATAGATAAATTGGCCCTCATCAAAAGTAAAGCCTTTTGTGCAAAGGACACTATCAAGAGAATCAAAAAACAATCCCAGAATGAGAGAATATATTCATAAATCATATATCCAGTAAGAGATTAAAATCCAGACTATATAAAGGACTCCTACAACAATTTAAAAAATGAGATTTAAAGATGGGCAAAGAACTTGAATAGACATATCTTCAAAGAAGATATACAAATGGTCAATAAGCACATGAAAAATGCTCAAAGTGTTGGTCATTAGGGAAATATAAATCAAATCCACAAGGAGATACCACTTCACACTCATTAGGATGGCTATTATCAAAAGAAAAATGAAAAATAACAAATGTTGGTGAGGATGTGGAGAAATTGGAACCCTGGTATGTTGCTGGTGGGAATGTATAAAATGGTGCAGCTGCTGTGGAGAACACTTTGGTGATTACTCAAAAATGTAAACGTAGAATTACTACCTGATCCTTCGATTCCACCTCTAGGTATAAGCCCAAAAGGACTGAAGGCAGGGACTCAAACGGATACCTGCACAATGTTCAATACAGCACTATTCACAACAGACAAAGGGTAGAAACAACTCAAACGTCTGTCAATTTATAAACAGATAAAATATGGTATATACACACAATGGAATATTACTCAGCCTTATAAAGGAATGAAATTCTGATACATGCAACAACATGGACAAACTTGGAAAACATTACGCTAAGTGAAATAAGCCAGACATAAAAGGACATATTTTGTATGATTCCACTTATTTCAGGAAAATTCTTAGAGACAGAAAGTAGAACAGAGGTTAGCAGGGGTTCAGGGTAGAGGAAAATGAGGAGTTACTGTTTACTGGCTACAGAGTTTCTGTTTGGGATGAGGAGAAAGTTCTGGAAATGGATAGTGGTGATGGTTGTCCAACACTGGGAATGTACTTAATGCCAATGAACTGTACATTTAAAATGGTTAAAATTGGGGCTTCCCTGGTGGCGCAGTGGTTGAGGGTCCGCCTGCTGATGCAGGGGACGCGGGTTCGTGCCCCGGTCCGGGAGGATCCCACATGCTGCGGAGCGGCTGGGCCCGTGAGCCATGGCCGCTGAGCCTGCGCGTCCGGAGCCTGTGCTCCGCAACGGGAGAGGCCACAACAGTGAGAGGCCCGCGTACCGCAAAAAAAAAAAGAAAAGGTTAAAATGGTAAATTCTATGTTAGTATGTTTACCACAATAAAAAAATAATTCAACCTAGATGAAAACACAATCTGAATATTTCTATAACCATTAATGAAACAGAATTTTTAATTTAAAAGCTCCTAAAAAAAGAAATTTCCAGGCTTTTTGATGGTTTCACTGGTAAATTTTACCAAGCATTTAAAGAGGAATTAACACCAATTTTATAAAACCTCTTCCAGAAAATAGGGAGGAGGGATATTTCCCAACTTATTTTATGAGGCCAGCATTAACCTGATAATAAACACAGAAGAAGACTGTATTAAGAAAAAACTACAGCCCAATCTCTCTCCTGAACTAATATATAAAATCCTCAACAAGATATTAGCAAACTAAACAGAATGTATAGAAAGAATTATACATCATGAACAAACGGGACTTGTTCTGGTTATGCAAGGCTGGATCAACATTTGAAAAACAATGTGCCCTACGATATCAGTGGCCTAAAGAAGAAAAAACTCATATACAGGCATACCTCGGAGATACTGTGGGGATGGTTCCAGACCACTGCAATAAAGCGAATATTAATAAAGCAAGTCACATGATTTTTTTTTTTTGGTTTCCCAGTGCACATAAAATTATGTTTACGGGCTTCCCTGGTGGCACAGTGGTTGAGAGTCCGCCTGCCAATGCAGGGGACGCGGGTTTGTGCCCTGGTCCGGGAAGATCCCACATGCCGTGGAGCGGCTGGGCCCATGAGCCATGGCTGCTGAGCCTGCGCGTCCGGAGCCTGTGCTCCACAACGGGAGAGGCCACAGCAGTGAGAGGCCCGCGTGCCACCAAAAAAAAAAAAAAAAAAATTATGTTTACACTATACTGTAGTCTATTAAAGTGCAACAGCATTATGCCCCCCCAAAAATGTATGTACCTTAATTAAAAAATATTTTATTACTAAAAAATGCTATCCATAATCTGAGCCTTCAGGGAGTAGTAATCTTTTTGCAACAGGAACATCAACGATCACTTATCACAGACCGCAGCAAATATAATAATAATGAAAAAGTTTCAAATAGTTTTGAATTACCAACACGTGACACAGAGACACGAAGTCAGCAAATGCGGTTGGAAAAATGGCACTGATAGACTGGCTCAATGCAGGGTCACCACAAAACTTCAATTTGTAAAAACGCAATATCTGCAAAGTGCAATAAAGTGAAGCGCAATAAAACGAGGTCTGCCTGTAATCTTATCAACGTGGAAAATCCAATGCCCATTTATGAAAAAAATTCAGCAAATTAGGAATACAGGGAAGTACCTCAACTTCATAGAGAGCATCTAGAAAACACCCATAGCTCTTGTCAGACTTAATGGTGAAAGACTGAACACTCTCTCCTGAAGATCAGGAACAGGCCAAGGACACTGTTCTCACCACTCTTATTTAACATAGCATGGGAGGTTCAACATTGCAATGAGAAATAAAAGACATACAGATTGGGAAGGAAGAAATAAACCCATCCCTATTTGCTGATGACATGATCATCTATGTAGAAAACTCCAAGGAACCTACAAAAAACGCTTCCTAGAATCAGTAAGTGACTTCAGCAAGGTCTAACGATACAGGAGCAACAAATATCAAAATCAATCATATGATAGCAATGAACATACGGAATCTAAAATTAAAACACATAACCATTTAAAATTGTTCCAGAGAAAATGAAATACTTAGCTGTACACTTGAAAAACATGTACAGGACCTGCAGGCTGAGAATTACAATATGCTTATGAGCGAAATCAAAGAAGACATAAATAAATGGAGAGACATACTGTGTTCATGGATTTGAAGACTCCCTTA
Source organism: Stenella coeruleoalba (assembly GCF_951394435.1). Classification (NCBI taxonomy): domain Eukaryota; kingdom Metazoa; phylum Chordata; class Mammalia; order Artiodactyla; family Delphinidae; genus Stenella; species Stenella coeruleoalba. Next base: position 120,421,349 of record NC_137152.1, read on the forward strand.
AAGACATCAACTCTTCCCAAATTCATCTACATATTTAACACAAGTCCTATCAAAATCCCAGCCAGCTTTCTGTAGACATAAATAAACTTATTCTAAAACTTGTATAGAAAAGCACAGGCCCTAGAATAGCTAAAACAACCTTGAGAAAGAAGAATAAAGTGGGGGGGAAATCAGCCTACCCAGTATTAAGGCTTACTTTATGGTTACAGTAATCAAGACAGTGGCAGAAGGGTAGACACATAGAACAGTACAACAGAATGAACTACCTAGAAAGACCTGCCCAAATATGCTCAAGAGATTTCTGTTAAAGGCGCAAAAGCCACTCAATGGAAGCAGGACAGCCTTTCCGACAAAAGGTGCTGGAGCAACTAGGCATCTATAGGCAAAAATAATGAACCTTGATCTAATCCTCACACACCTCATACAAACCCTAACTCAAAACTGATGACTTTTTTGGGTCTTAAGTGTACATCTATAGAACTTTCAGAAGGAATGATATGAGAAAAATCTTCAGGACTAAGGGCTTGGGGAAGAGTTCATAGACTTGACCATAAAACCATGATCCACAAAAGAAAAAAATGGATAAATCAGACGTCATCAAAATTAAAAATTTCCTTTTGTGAAAGACTCTATTAAGAAGATGAAAAGACAAGCTATAGAGTAAAAGAAAATATTTGCAAAACACATACCCATCTAAGGACTAGTGTCTAGAATATATGAAGAGCTCTCAAAATTGAACAGCAAAATCAAACAATCCGATTAAAATGGGCGAAAGACATGAAGAGGCATTTCACTGACGGGTTTACATGAATGGCCAATAAGCACATGCAATCAGGGAAATGCAAACTAAAACCACAATGAGGTATCACTACACACCAATCAGAATGACTAAAAAAAATAGTGATAACACTAAGTGCTGACAAGGATGCAGAGAAAGTGGATCACTCATTTATTGCTGGTGGGAATATAAAATGGTACAGCTAGTCTGGGACACAGGTTGGCAATATTCTTAAAAAACGAACCCTATGACTACCATAGAACCCAGCAATTACCCACCTGGGCATTTATCCCAGAGAAATGAAAACTCATGTTCATACAAAAACCTAGAGCCCAAAACTGGAAACAACCCAGATGATCTTCATAAATAAACTATAGTACATCTACATCATGGAATACTATTCAGCAAGGAAAAGCAACAAACTATTGATACATGCAATGCCTTGGATGGACCTCAAGGGAATTATGCTGAGTGAAAAAAAGCCAATCCCCAAACATTACCTACTACATGATTCCATTTACATAACATTTTCTAAATTGCCAAATTCTATAGATGGAGAAAAGATTAGTGCTTAGGGACAGGAAATGGGGGTGGGCACAGCAGAAGGGAGATAGTTGTTTTTATAAAGCACAGCACGAGGGTCTTTGTGATCATGGAACTGTTCTCTGTCTGGACTACCATGGTGGATGTATGAACCTACACAGGTGACAAAACTGCACAGACGTGAAGACACACACACAGACACGAGTACAAGTAAAACGGAACATCTGAATAAGATCACTAGATTATATCAACGTCAAGATCCTGGTTGTGACACTGTACTATAATTTTTCAGGTGTTACCATTGGGGAACTGGTACAGTGTGATGGGATCTCTCTGGAGTATTTCTTACACATTGATGTGAATTTTACAGTTAGCTCTGAAGAAAATGTCAATCCGAAAATAGTTAATGATTGATTTGAGCATCGTAGTCATTTCTCATAGGGAAAAAAAAAAGTCTGACACGTAAATAGCTGGTCTTCAGGGGTGCACAAATGTCTATTGTCGACCTTGAAAACTAAGGAGCGAATCGTGTAGACCTCACCTTAGGGGAAAAGAGCAGCAGGAAGAACATCGAGAAGGGAGGCGGCACGTACAAGGACGTTTTCCAGACAAATGAAGCCGATTCTTTCCTGATCCCAATGGTTCATACAACACTGAAAATCTTCCAGAGAGAATATCTTTACAGAGCAAACAGCACAGCTCTTTTCCTCTTTGAAGTGAAGATACAACATACGCGCTTCGAGAGGGCCCGGGTCACTATGTTTCTGTTATCACACTGTGCCTACCTCTTAAAGACCAGTCCCCTTTTCAGCTTTCTAGATCACTGGAGCGAATCTTCCATGGACTAGGAAACTGCCCAGCAGACCTGCGGATGAGGAGGCCCGTGCCGGCGCCTCTACGGCCAGGTGCACGGGCTGACCCTACGCTCACCTTCAGGTCATCACCACCTTCCTGGGCAAACACTTCTAAGAGCCACACACACAGAGGAAGAGGCCCTTGGGGTGAAGCCAGAATGCCTGGGCCCAGGCCAGCTACACTGCTGGCTTATTATAAACGTTAATATATGCTCAGTAGAAAAATGAATCCAATGGTGTAGAATCCTAAGAAAGAAAATATAAAAGACAGCCAAATCTATCCCCACAGGTAGCCACTCTCAATCTTTTCAGATCTGCATGTGTCTGTCTCGCTCTCTCTCCATGTCTCTGTGTGTGTGTGTGCCCCTCTCTCTGTGTCTCTCTCTCTTGCATGTCTCTCTCCGTGTCTGTGTCTCCCTGTCTTTCTTTCCCTGTGTCTCTCTCCCCGTCTGTGTGTGTGTGTGTCCGTGTCTCCGTTCGCATCTCTCTGTGTGTCTCTCTGTGCATGTCTCTCTTTCTGTGTCTCTCTCTGCCCATATGTCTCTCTGCATGTCCGTGTCTTTCTGCGTGCGTGTCTGTGTTCACATACACTTAAATTTGATAGAAATTAATTCGTACTATATATATCCTGTTCTGTAACTTGCTTTTCTCATGCCAGTTCCAGAGATCTACCTTATTCTTTGAAATGGCTGCAGACTATGAATGGTTTAGAATTTATGTATTCAACGGTGTTATTTAAGAGTGTTTTAATTTTTGGCTGATACGAAACGCAAGAAAGCTGCAAACACCATTTCAAATGTACCTCTGCACGTGTGCATAACTCTGTACCCAGACGGAAAATGCTTTGAAGCAGAACTGCTCAAAGATTTTATCAAATCGCCCTCTGAAAAGGTTGAACTAATTTATACAACTGTCTAGAGAAGTGAAACTGTAAAGGTATGGCTCAATACAACAGAAGACATATAAAACCATCCTCCCGCTCGCCCCAGCTCCACAAATACATGTTCACTGCACATTAACATGGACGAGATCACGGATTCGAACGAAAACACACTGACGCCACATAAATATGTAAGGGCATCTTCTCAGTCAGTAGTTCACAAAGAGTGTTCCATGGACCCCAGGGGTCTGTCAGGTCATAACTATTTTCGTAATCATCCTCAAGTGCCCTTTGCCCTTTTTACAGGGTTGACATTTGCACTGTGATACAAATGCAATGGTGAATAAACCTCCAGGCCCTTTGCCTGAACCAAGGAAGTAAGGAGCACTAAACGCTATGAGAAGTCATTAGATCCTTCGCTACTCGAAGATAGCTGTCGAGACTCCCGCCCCCTGGCGTACACACCATGTATAATACCAGCCTGCGGAGTGTGGGAGGGACTGAGCTACTTCCATGACCAGGTTACGACATGGCAGAGGTGAAGGGATTTTGCAGATACAATTAGGATGCCCAATCCGTATGACTGAATTACTCAAAAGGCAGAATATTCTGGGTGATTTGGACATAATCAAGTGAGTCCTTGAAAAGAGGGCTGGAGGCCTTCCCTGAGCTAACATTAGAGGTAGCAGACTCTCATTCTTTTGCTGACCTTGAAGAAGCAAGTGGCCATGAGTTCTGTAGCTGCACAGAATGGAATTCTGCCAACAATCCCAACCTGTGGATATGTCGCCTTATGTGGGAAAAGGGACGTGGCAGATGTGAGTAAGCTAAGCACCTTGAGATGGGGAGACTGTTCTGGATCATCTAGGCAGGCCCAGTGTGATCACAGGAATACTAGTAAGAGAACGAGACCAGCAGGAGAGTCAAGGAAGGAGACGTGATGATGGAAGCAGGGGTGAGAGTGAGAGAGAAATCTGAGGTTGCTATTCTGTTGGCTTTGCAGATGGAGGAGGTATCCAACAAGGCAAAACTGCAGGCAAAGGCGAGGAAACAGGCTAGAGCTTCCAAAAGGAAGACAGCCCTGCCCATAACTTCACTGTAGCCCAGTGAAACCCAAATCATAGTTCTCACCTCTACAACTATAAGATAATCAATTTGTGCTGTTTTAAGCCAGCACGTTCTTGTAATTTATTACAACAGCAATAGGAAATCCCTAAATAAATACCTAAAACTGTGGAAGCAACTTCGGAATCGAGTAATAGACAAAAGCTGGAAGAATTTTGAGAAAAAGCCTGACTGCCTTGAGCCGACTTAGTGGAAATACAGACGTGAACAACTAGTAACAGCTAGTGAGGATTCAGAAGGAGGTCAGGAACATGGTAGAGGAAACCTGTATCATACTAGGGAACGCCTAAATCATCACGAACAGACTGTTGACAGAAATGTGGATGTTAAAGGCTTCGCCAGTGAGGTCTCAGATGGAAGCAGGGAAAATGTTATTGGACGCCAGAGGAAAGTAGATCCTTACCAGGTAGTGGCAGAAGACTTGGCTGAATTGTGCATCCTATAGTTACGTGGAAAGCAGAACTTCTCAACAATGAACCTGGATGTTTGAGCTGAGGAGATTTCCAAGTAGAGTGTTAGGGGTATGGCCTATTTTCTTCTTGCTGCTCATAGTAAAATGCAAGAGGAAAGGAAGAGATTGAAGGAAGAACTCTTGAGCAAAAAGGAACCAGGACTTGATGATTTGGAAAAATTTCAACCTATCCTAATTGCCAAAAAATGCTAGAATTAGGGGACTCGCTGTCAAGAAAGCTCTGGGGAGAAAGTCAATGGTGTGGCGGGAAAACATTATATGAGTACCTTGGAAGGGTCAAAAGGTCAGATTAAACATAAGATTATTCATGGATCCCCTCTGCCATCTCAGCAGAAGCCAGAAGTATAGACGGCATCATTCAAGAAAGATCTGTGGAAGAGCCTCTTTCCCAGTGGGGTGATCACCAGTATATACGTGGGAAACCCACAGAGTTCTTGAGAATTTTAGAACAGCAGGAACACTGCCAGCCTGCAATTAAAAGGGACAGAAAGAGGAAAAAAATGTAAGAAGGCTGTTAGACTCCCCAAATTCTACAGGCAGAAAATACGCTGATATAACTACTCAGTTGCAAACATGTGCTATTTTTCCTGAACAAGGGAGGCTGATTCTGAGGGCAGAGCTGCAAACTCAGAACGTAGAGCTGTGAAACACAGTGCATCATCCCAAGGCCTGGAACCTAAAGGACTTGGATTTGGGAATTTCTTGAGACTGGTGAAGTCTTTTTTTTTTTTTTCACTTGAAGCTTGAAATCTTTTTGCCTGATGTTTTCTCACTTTTGTAAATGGAATGCCTATAACCGTTATTTTATGCCTGTCCGTTGTATTTTGGGGAGCAGATAACTTGTTTCTTGACTTTCATAGGTTTGTAGATGGAGAAGTGTCATAGCCAAAGCTTCACCCATGCCTGACTTATATAATTTAGATGATGAGATTTGGGACGTTTCTGCTTATGAAATTACGATGAGATTCTGCAATTTGAGTTGACGATGTGATGGGATGAAACTTCTTTTTTTTTTCTTTTTTATCGCTACGCGGGCCTCTCACTGTTGTGGCCTCTCCCGTTGCGGAGCACAGGCTCCGGACACGCAGGCTCAGCGGCCATGGCTCACGGGCCCAGCCGCTCCGCGGCATGTGGGATCTTCCCGGACCGCGGCACGAACCCGTGTCCCCTGCATCGGCAGGCGGACTCCCAACCACTGCGCCACCAGGGAAGCCCGGGATGAAACTTTTAAAGAAGTTGGAATGGACAATGTATTTTGCAGGTGGAAGGGACATGAAGGTTTGTGAGCCAGACGACAGATGTGTTAGCATTAAAATGTCGCCCCCAAGATGTCAATGTCCTAATTCCCAGAACCTGTGAACATGTTACCTTATATGGCAAAAGGTCTTGCAGATGTTTCTAAATCAAGGACACTGAGATGGGGAGACTATCCTGGATTATCTGGGTGGGTCTGGTGTAATCACAACAGTCCTTAAAAGAGAAATAGAGAAGCAGGAGGGTCACAGGCCAAGTAAAGATGTGATGACAAAAGTAGGGGTGAGAGAGAGAAAGATCTGAAGATGCTACCCTACACTGCTGGCTCTGAAGATGGAGAGAGAGGGCCATGAGCCGAAGAATACAGGCATCCTGAAGAAGCTGGAAAAGACAAGGAGACAACAGACTCTACAGACTCTCTACTAATTCTGTAGAGCCTCCAGAAAAAGAAACAGCCCTGCTGACACATGCATTTTAGCCCACTGTGATCCATTTTGGATTTCTGACCTCAATAATTATAAGATAATAAATGTGTGTTTTTTAAGCCACCAAGTTGCCGGTAATTCGTTAGAGCAGCAACAGGAAACTAACACAACCTCAAACCTCAGATGAGACCCTAGCCCCAGCTGACACCTGCATGGCAGCCTCGTAGGAGTTATAGAGCAGAGGACCCAGCTAAACAGAACCCAAACTCCTGACCCAGGGAAATAAGAGAATGAATGGAAATTGTTTTAACTCAATAATTTATGCTACCTGATTATGAGGCAATATAAAATTAATAAGAGGGAGTAGCAAAAATATTTCATGAGCGCTCAACCTTGAGTATATCAACATTGTAACATTCTGTGTTATGAAATGGGAAGGATTGTTAAAGCATTTTTGTTGCACACCAAAGCATCACAGGTGACTTGAGGAAGGTCACTTGTGTGATTGTTTCAGTTTTCAGCTGAATTAGCTGCTTTTCTCATGGAAGAACAAATTTATTTCAAAGAGTAAATTACAGCAAACTGTGTCTATTCATATTTGAATATTTGCCAAAAAGTTTTTTGAAAATGAATTAAATGAGCCTGTCAATTCAAGGAAATCAACCGACAGTATCAGCTGACAATAAGAAAATTTAGCTTTCAAAAAAATATACACAACTTTGGAAAACGTGTAACTGGCACCATGAGCCTGTCAGCTTCCCAATAAAGACTCTTCCTATCAGATCACTGGTGATATTAACAAATATGACATTTGAATATTGCATAAGGAAAGGTGTCATCATTTAAAAGCTCAACACAACTCAGGACACTAGTGTTTTCCAGAAAATGTATGTAGGACGTTACAAAATCATGAATGGGCAAAGGATTCATTCAAAGGGTAAGAAAGTCCAATAAGGTTCAATGAAAACAAATAAGGAAAGTTTACTGTCATGCCACTTAGCCTTAAGAAACCACAGCTTCTCCAGTCCTGGTGTCTAAATGTGCATGTGAACAGTAATAATAAAAAAAACCAACAACACCCATTTAGGATAAAAACCCTGCAGAAAGTAGACATAGAGGGAACTTTCCTCAACATAATAAAGGCCATATATGACAAACCCACAGCCAACATCGTCCTCAATGGTGAAAAACTGAAACCATCTCCACTAAGATCAGGAACGAGACAAGGCTGCCCACTCTCACCACTCTTATTCCACATAGTTTTGGAAGTTTTAGCCACAGCAATCAGAGAAGAAAAGGAAATAAAAGGAATCCAAATCGGAAAAGAAGAAGTAAAGCTGTCACTGTTTGCAGATGACATGATCCTATACATAGAGAATCCTAAAGATGCTACCAGAAAACTACTAGAGCTAATCAATGAATTTGGAAAAGCAGCAGGATACAAAATTAATGCACAGAAGTCTCTGGCATTCCTATACACTAATGATGAAAAATCTGAAAGTGAAATTAAGAAAACACTCCCATTTACCATTGCAAAAAAAAACAATAAAATATCTAGGAATAAACCTACCTAGGGAGACAAAAGACCTGTATGCAGAAAATTATAAGACGCTGATGAAAGAAATTAAAGATGATACAAATAGATGGAGAGATATACCATGTTCTTGGATTGGAAGAATCAACATTGTGAAAATGACTCTACTACCCAAAGCTATCTACAGATTCAATGCAATTCCTATCAAACTATCACTGGCATTTTTCACAGAACTAGAACAAAAAATTTCACAATTTGTATGGAAACACAGAAGACCCCGAATAGCCAAAGCAATCTTGAGAACGAAAGAAGGAACTGGAGGAATCAGGCTCCCTGACTTCAGACTATACTACAAAGCTACAGTCATCAAGACGGTATGGTACTGGCACAAAAACAGAAAGATAGATCAATGGAACAGGATAGAAAGCCCAGAGATAAACCCATGCACATATGGACACCTTATCTTTGATAAAGGTGGCAGTAATGTACAGTGGAGAAAGGACAGCCTCTTCAATAAGTGGTGCTGGGAAAACTGGACAGGTACATGTAAAAGTATAAGATTAGATCACTCCCTAACACCATACACAAAAATAAGCTCAAAATGGATTAAAGACCTAAATGTAAGGCCAGAAACTATCAAACTCTTAGAGGAAAACATAGGCAGAACACTCTATGACATAAATCAAAGCAAGATCCTTTCTGACCCACCTCCTAGAGTAATGGAAATAAAAACAAAAATAAACAAATGGGACCTAATGAAACTTCAAAGCTTTTGCACAGCAAAGGAAACCATAAACAAGACCAAAAGACAACCCTCAGAATGGGAGAAAATATTTGCAAATGAAGCAACCGACAAAGGATTAATCTCCAAAATTTACAAGCAGCTCATGCAGCTCAATAACAAGAAAACAAACAACCCAATCCAAAAATGGGCAGAAGACCTAAATAGACATTTCTCCAAAGAAGATATACAGACTGCCAACAAACACATGAAAGAATGCTCAACATCATTCATCATTAGAGAAATGCAAATCAAAACTACAATGAGATATCATCTCACACCTGTCAGAATGGCCATCATCAAAAAATCTAGAAAAAATAAATGCTAGAGAGGGTGTGGAGAAAAGGGAACACTCTTGCAGTGCTGGTGGGAATGTAAATTGATACAGCCACTATGGAGAACAGTATGGAGGTTCCTTAAAAAACTACAAATAGAACTACCATACGACCCAGCAATCCCACTACTGGGCATAATCCCTGAGGAAACCATAATTCAAAGAGTCATGTACCAAAATGTTCATTGCAGCTCTATTAACAATAGCCAGGACATGGAAGCAACCTAAATGTCCATCGACAGATGAATGGATAAAGAAGACATGGCACATATATACAATGGAATATTACTGAGCCATTAAAAGAAATGAAATTGAGTTCTTTGTAGTGAGGTGGACGGACCTAGAGTCTGTCATACAGAGTGAAGTAAGTCAGAAAGAGAAAAACAAATACCATATGCTAACACATATATATGGAATCTAAGGGAAAAAAAAGGTCATGAAGAACCTAGAGTTAAGACGGGAATGGAGACCCAGACCTACTAGAGAATGGACTTGAGGGTGTGGAGAGGGGGAAGGGTAGACTATGACAAAGTAAGAGAGTGGCATGGACATATATACACTACCAAACGTAAAATAGATAGCTAGTGGGAAGCAGCCACATAGCACAGGGAGATCAGCTCGGTGCTTTGTGACCACCTAGAGGGGTGGGATAGGGAGGGTGGGAGGGAGGGAGACGCAAGAGGGAAGAGATATGGGAACATGTGTATATGTATAGCTGATTCACTTTGTTATAAAGCAGAAACTAACACACCATTGTAAAGCAATGGTACTCCAATAAAGATGTTAAAAAAATAAAATAAAGTAGAGCTGATAAATACTAAAAAAAAAAAAAAAGAATAAGCAGGAGTGGCTATATTAATAGTGGATAAGGGAAACTTCAGAGCAAGGAAAGTGCTAGAGAAGAAAAAAGGGCCATAATGATAAGAGGAGAAACCTATCAGGAAGACATCATGATCCTGAATTTGGATGCACCAAAAAAGCAGACTTAAAATACATGAGGCGGAAACAGAGACCTAAGAGGAGATACAAATCCACAACTACAGTTGGGGAATTCAACGCCCTACTCACAGCAATTGACAGGACTACTAGACAAAAATTCATCAAGGATGTAGAAGAACCAGCAAACACAACCAACCATCAAGATCTAAGTGACATATAGAGAACAGTTCACCCAACAACAATAGTTATAATGATGGAGCTGTTCTGTGCCTGCCTATCATGGCAAATACACAAACCTGCGCATGTGAGAAAACTGCAAAAACAAACACACAGATACAGAGAACAGAATAGTCATTACCAGAGTGGGGGCGGGGTGTGAAATGGGTAAAGGGATCAACTCTATCGTCATGGAGGAAACTAAATTTTTGGTGGTGAGCACCCTGTAGTGTATACTGAAGTAGAAATATAAGGTTGTACACATGAAACTTATATAATGTTATAAGCCAATGTTGCCTCAATAAAAACCAAATTTTAAAAAATACATGAGTTTTTTTAAAAAACAAACAAAAAAATGTTTGTGATATTATAGTACAATTTGCAACATGTTACCACTGGGGACAACTAGGTGAAGGGAATAATGGCTCTTTCTGTAGTATTTCCTACAACTACATGTAACTCTGTAATTATCTAAAAATAAATTCGTTAAAAGTAGGCAAAGGGGACATCCCTGGTGGCGCAGTGGTTAAGAATCCGCCTGCCAATGCAGGGGACACGGGTTTGAGCCCTGGTCTAGGAAGATCCCACATGCTTCAGAGCAACTAAGCCCATGTGCCACAACTACTGAGCCTGCTCTCTAGAGCCCGCAAGCCACAACTACTGAAGCCCGTGTGCCTAGAGCCCATGCTCTGCAACAAGAGAAGCCACTGCAGTGAGAAGCCCGCGCACCGCCATGAAGAGTAGCCCCCGCTCACCACAACTAGAGAAAGCCCACGTGCAGTAACGAAGACCCAACACAGCCAAAAATAAATAAATAAAAACAAATAAAGTACAAAAAATAAAAGTAGGCAAAGGGAAAGTTGAGAATCAAGGTTATTTTGTCAAAAAAGGTTTGACAGTTAAACATCTGGACTTCAGCAGCACAGAGAAACTTAGAAAATATAGGGTTGGACTCTTCCACTGTTGGTGGGAGTGTAAACTGATACAGCCACTATGGAGAACAGTATGGAGGTTCCTTAAAAAACAGAAAATAGAACTACCATATGACCCAGCAATCCCACTACTGGGCATATACCCTGAGAAAACCATAATTCAAAAAGAGACGTGTATCCCAATGTTCATTCCAGCACTATTTACAATAGCCAGGACACAGAACCAACCTAAGTGTCCATCGACAATGAATGGATAAAGAAGATGTGGCACATATATACAATGGAATATTACTGAGCCATAAAAAGAAACGAAATTGAGTTATTTGTAGTGAGGTGGATGGACCTAGAGCCTGTCATACAGAGTGCAAGTCAGAAAGGGAAAAACAAATACAGTATGCTAACACATATATATGGAATCTAAAAAAAAAAAAAGGTTCTGAAGAGCCTAGGGGCAGGACAGGAATAAAGACGCAGACTTTATTTAAGACGCAGAGAATGGACTTGAGGACACGGGGAGGGGGAAGGGTAAGCTGGGACGAAGTGAGAGAGTGGCATGGACACATATACACTACCAAACGTAAAACTGATAGCTAGTGGGAAGCAGCCGCATAGCACAGGGAGATCAGCTCGGTGCTTTGTGACCACCTAGAGGGGTGGGATAGGGAGGGTGCGAGGGAGACGCAAGAGGGAGGGGATGTGGGGATATATGTATACGTATAGCTGATTCACTTTGTTATACAGCAGAAACTAACACACCATTGTAAAGCAATTATACTCCAGTAAAGATGCTAAAAAAAGAAAAAAGAAAATACACGATTGGCCCAAAAAAAAAAAAAAAAAAAAAACCCAAAACCCTGAACGAACTTTTTGGCCAACCCAATAATTGAAAATTGTTTTAAACAAGCAAGTTTGTGGTAATACGTTAGGCAGCAGTGGAAAACGAATATGAGCAGAAAAATTATTACTTTCATGAAAATGTGCCCTTTAATATTCTGATAAAACAGCAAGTATGCTTAAAGCTTTTCTGTGGCACCTCAAAATACAGAGGTTGACACAGGAAAAGCATTTGCGCGACTGCATCAGTTCTAAGCAGTGCTAGCCACTTCTCTCATACAAAATTCTTCCTTGAAGGATTCAGTAGTACGACTACGGTTATACTGACTTGAATATCTGACAGACATTTTCTTGCAAATGAATGAAGTGAGCCCTTCACTTCAAGGGAAACAACTAACAGTATTTTTGCCAATGGTAAAATTTAAGATTTCAAGCAACGCTAAGAATTTTGAAAAACTACTACTGTGAGCTTGACAGCTTCCCGATACTTAAAGACTTTTTCCAATGAGATGGGTGGCGGTAGTAACACAGGTGATGTTCTGGTGTAGAATGGAATGCGTCAGCACCGGGAAGGTCTGCATAAGGCAGGGCGCTGACATTTTCCCAGGGACCAGTGCACGACGATGCTCCCAAACCACGACCAGTAAAAGATCCCTTCAAAGGATAAGAGGGGGGGGTCACTGGGGTCAAGGACGGAAGATTCATTCATGCGGTTTCATACTCCACACTGCACTTAACCTGTAAGAAACAACCAATGGCTGAATTTTTGTGTCGTATCAAAGAAGAATGTCCATAATTACATGAATAGTCAATTGAGATATTCCTCCATTTTCCAGCTGTATATTTATAGGAAGCCAGATTTCCTTCATATACTTCAACCATAACAATATATCACAACAATTGAATCTAGAAGCAGATGTGAGAGCCCAGCTCTTCCACTAGGAAAAGCATGGTCATTTACCATAAAAATATGCTATTTATCTTAACAGTTATGGCCGTATTATTTTTCATTTAAAATTAATAAAAATATTAAAAAAAATTTTTCAGTTTTAAGTTCAAAGATGATAAATATTGATAGACGTGACCCACACCTCAATAGAGATCCTCCATAATTTGAGGAGTCCTGAGACCAAAACGCTTGAGAACCACTGTTGTAGGGTTCTCCTGGGCCTTGAAGCGCCCCCAGCTCTGCCAGGCCAGGAGGGGCTCTGTGCGCTGCTGTAGTTAATGAGCTACACCCTGACCGGGGAGCTACAGCACTGGCCTGTGCCTTCAACCAGCTGTGACTTACCTCCTCCTCCTGCACTCGGCTTCCTGTGGCCATGATCTTGATCATCCAAGGCATCAGCCAAGTCAAATTCACTACCTTCAGTGAAGCCCCAAAACATAAAAAAAAACAGCCAACTGATTAGCAACTGGGTACAAGATTCCAAAAAAACAAGTCAACATTCGTGGGCTCTGCTGATCAGCGCAATCAATGAGTTAAGACAAAGAAACGTAAATTGGGGTCTGACTCCTTCTACAGACACTGATAATGGAAATACCAACAGGATGGAGCAAGTTACTGCTTTCTGCCTTTGCAATATATTTACCAATTTTCCACTACTTTATATTCCCACACGTGCTTTGCTTAGGCCAGCAGTCAGACCATTTTAACAGTAAACTCACTGATTATAGGTATTAACCCAAGATTCAAAACCAGCTGCATAGAGTCAGAAACTGGACACTCAAGAGGGAGGCTACGTGGTCACAATGCGCCTCTTTGAGGCTGCAGATGTGAAGACGTGAGGGCAAACTGTGAAGCAGCACTCACTCTTCTGGGTCATGACTGTCTCTTCAGAAGAAAGGTAGCTATCCACTTCAAGGAACACGGTAGCATGCTCCTTAAGCACTAGTAACAAGTTGCCAGATGGGAGCAACGACTGCGCTCCCCACCCCAAGGCTACGTTTCTCTTTATATCAGTGAAGATATCTGAATAGTAAAATGGCCCATCTGGAGAAAAGTTAAAACAGCTCCAGGAAAGAGTCACAAAGAAGCAACAAGTTCCAAAATCCTTCAGTGAAAGATGACACTGTAAAGCAAATGCCATTTCAAAATGCTCCATCTGCCTAAAGAAAATGTTTGATGGGCTTCATAAAACCTAAACAATTATATCTTCCCTGATTTTAGAGTTTAAAATGGTTGAAAAGGGGAGGAAGTCCAAATGCATTTTTCTCTTGAAATTCTCCCAAGCAGGACTTTTCATAAAACACACAGAAGTCATAGTGACTGGTCATACTCTATTAAGTTAAACCCAGTGTTCAGATGAAGGTCTCGGTTGGCATTACACGCACAGGACTTAAAACTATGGGTAGTTCAACTGGATACTATCCCAGAAGGAGCTCCACGGGGTCCCTCCTTAGTGCCCTCCTCAGAACAGCCATGTTACCTGCAGGCTTTGCTGGAGCTCTGGTCGCTCCCGGTCTCCTGGTTGTGGTGGTGACACGGTCCCATCTCTCTAAAAGGGGGAAGGGGGACAGCAAGGGGAGCACAATTAGTAACACACACAGCAGCCCCTGCACGGCTCAGGGAAGTCACAGCATGAGCACAGCACTCCTGTCCTGGTCCTGAGGTCCCTCTGATGCCTCTGAAGAACCACCCTGAGGATGACAAAGAGATGCAAGAGGGTTTACAGGAGACGAGTTCTGCTTGCTTTTCTTCACAGGATGGGTGGTGAGGCGGACATGATCCCACATTTGATCTGGTGATCAGTGGAGCTGGGACTTGAGCCCAGATCTACAGGAGATGACCACATGCTTCAGGGGGTCCCAGAGCTGGAGCACAACCCGAGAGCTCCAAGCCTTGGCCGTCACCACTCTCAACCCGGCACCGCAATCACAGGTAATACTGCCCAGGGATGAAGTGACGCTATGTTCCCAGTAGAGTATGGGAGTGTCTCATCAGCTGAAAGTGGTTACAACACCAACAAAATATTGTATATAAGTGTGGTTACTGCTGTTAATACTAGGTCTTTCCGCTCAACCATATTCCTTTAAAATTGTGGACTTCTTGCACATCAATTACGTAGCATGCCACACAGGAGTTTTCCAGTAGTTTTTCTTGAACTTCAAGACTACGTTGTTAAAAAAATAAAAATAATGAAGCCTCCCAAAAAAGACTATGCTGTAACTGTTCCTACAATTAGAGGTGGAAGAAGGAAATGAAATTTAAGTAATGGGAGAGGCAGAGATGAAACAGGTTTGGCTGTGTGCACGGCAACCATTCAATAATTAATCAACTACCCAGAAAGAAACAGCAAAAATAGAAATTGGTTGAAAGTAAAAGGATGGATAAAGGTATAGTATACAAATAACAACCATAAGAGAGCTGGGGGAGCTACACCATTATCAGATAAAATAGTCTTTAAGACAAAAATTGTCATAGGAGTCGAAGAGTGACATTTTATACTGATAAAAGGATAAACCCGCATTAATATATACAATTTTAAACATGTGCACCTAACCATAGAACCCCCAAAATATATGAAGCAAAATGTAACAAAACTGAAGGGAAGGATAGACAATTCAACAATAGCTGGATAGCTCAATACAATCCTTTCAATCATAAGTAGAACAAAAGGGAAATACAAGATTTGAACGACACTATAAACCAACTAGATCTACCAGACATCTATAGAACGCATGCCCTCAAACCAGCAAACACATTCTACTCAATTACACATGGAACATTCTCCAAGACAGACCACATGCTAGGCTACAAAACATATCTCAATATATTTTAAAATTCTGAAATCATACAAATTGTGTTCTCCAACCACCATGGAATGAAAATAGAAATCATTAACAGAAGGGCATTTGAAAAATTTCCAGCTATACGGCAATTCCACAGCACACTCCTAATAACCAGTGGTTCAGGGAAGAAATCACAAGGGAAATCATAAAATACACTTGAGATGAATGAAAATAAGAACACAACATATTAAAATTTCTGTCACAGCAAAGGAAACCATTGACAAAACAAAAAGACAACCTACTGAATGGGAGAAAATATTTGCAAATGATTGATCGATAAGGCATTAACATCCAACACATACAAACAGCTCATACAACTCAACATCAAAAAAACCCAAACAACCCGATTAAAAAATGGGAAGAAGTGAACAGACATTTTTCCAAAGAGGAAATGCAGATGGCCAACAGACACATGAAAAGAGGCTCAACATCACTTATCATCAGGGAAATGCCAATCAAAACCACAATGAGGTATTACCTCACACCTGTCAGAATGGCTATCATCAAAAAGACCACACACAAAAAATGTTGGCAACAATGTGGAGAAAAGGGAACCCTCCTACACTGTTGGTAGGGATGTGAATTGGTCCAGCCACTGTGGAAAACAGTATGGAGGTTTCTTAAAAAACTAAAAATAGAACTTCCATATGGCCCAACAATTGCACTCCTGGGTATATATCCAAAAAAACCCCAGAAACACTAATTCAAAAAGATACATCCACCACAATGTTCACAGCAGCATTATTTACAATTGCCAAAATATGGAAGCAATATAAGTGTCCATCAACAGATGAATGGAAAAAGAAGTGATGTGTATACATACACACACACACACACACACACACACACACACACAAAATGGAATACTACTCAGCCATAAAAAAGAATGAAGTTTTGCCATCTGCAACAACATGGAAAGACTTGGAGGGTTTTATGATAACTGAATGACAAATACTGTACCATAGCACTTATATGTGGAATCTAAAAAATACAACAAACTAGTGAACACTTAAAAAAGAAACAAACTCACAGATATAGAAAATAAACTAGTATTTACCAGTGGGGGAAGGAAGGGGGGAGGGGCAAGATAGGGGTAGGGGACTAAGAGGTGCAAATTATTATATATAAAATGTGCTACAAGGATATACTGTACAACACAGGGAGTACAGCCAATATTCTATAATAACTATAAATGGAGTATAACCTTTAAAAATTGTGAAGCACTAAACTGTACACCTGTAACTTACATAATATTGTACATCAACTACTATACTTCAATTTTAAAAATGGGCAAAGGACTTAGACATTTCTCCAAAGAAAACATACAAATGGCCATCAGGTACATGAAAAGATGCTCAACATCACTAATCATCAGGGATATGCAAATCAAAACCACAATGAGACATCATCTCATACCTGTTGGGATGACTACTATCAAAAAAACAAAAGATAGGGCTTCCCTGGTGGCGCAGTGGTTGAGAGTCCGCCTGCCGATGCAGGAGACACGGGTTCGTGCCCCGGTCCGGGAAGATCCCACATGCCGCGGAGCGGCTGGGCCCGTGAGCCATGGCTGCTGAGCCTGCGCGTCCGGAGCCTGTGCTCCGCAATGGGAGAGGCCACAACAGTGAGAGGCCCGTGTACCACAAAAAAAAAACAAAAAAAAAACACGAAAGATAATGTGTTGATTAGGTTGTGGAGAAAAAGGAGCCCCTTCTACACTGTCAGTGGGAATGTAAAATGGTACACCCACGATGGAAAACAGTATGGAGGTTCCTCAAAAAAATGAAAAACAGAACTATCATTTGGGGACTTCCCTGGTGGTGCAGTGGTTAAGAATCCGCCTGCCAATGCAGGGGACACGGGTTCGAGCCCTAGTCCGGGAAGATCCCACATGCTGCAGAGCAACTAGGCCTGTGCGCCACAACTACTGAGCCTACGCTCTAGAGTCCATGAGCCACAACTACTGGAGCCCACGAGCCACAACTACTGGAGCCCGTGAGCCACAACTACTGAAGCACACATGCCTAGAGCCCGTGCTCTGCAAGAGAAGCCACAGCAATGAGAAGCCTGTGCACCACAACAAAGAGTAGCCCCTGCTCTCTGCAACTAGAGAAAGCCCACGCAGCAATGAAGACCCAACGCAGCCAAAAATAAATAAATAAAAAATAAGTAAACATTTAAAAAAAAACTATCATTTGATCCAGCAATCCTACTTTTGGGTATATATCCAAAAGAAATGAAATAAGGATCTCAAAGAGGTAACAACACGTCCAAGTTCACTGTAGCATTAATCTCAATAGCCACAATATGGAAACAACTCAAGTGTCCATGGATGGATGACTGGATAATGAAAACGTGGAATATACATGCAATGGAATATTATTCATCCTTAAAAAATAAGAAAATCCTGCCCTTTGGGACAACATGGATGGACTTGGAGGACATCATGCTAAATGAAGCCAGACACAAAAGAATACTACGTGACTCTACTTCTATGAGGAATCTAAAATAGTCAAATTCATAGAGAGTAGAATGGTGGTCACCAGGGGCTTGGGGGAGAGGGAAATGGAGGAGGTGTCAGTCAAAGGGTACAAAAGTCTGGGGGGAAAAAGGAAAATAAGCTGGTGAGGATGTGGAAAAATTGGAATCCTCATACACTGCTGGTAGGAGTGTAAAATGGTACAGCGACTATGGAAAAAAGTTTGGCAGTTCCTCCAAAAGTTAAACACAGAATGACCATATGACCTTGGGATTCCACTCCCAGGGTATACACCCTAAAGAATTAAAAGCAGGTATTCAAACAAGAACATGTACATGCAAACAAGAACATGTACATGCATGTTCATAGCAGCATTCTTCATAATAGCCAAAAGATGGAAACAGTCAAACGTCCATCAACTGATGAATAGATAAAACTGTGCTCTATCCATACAATGGAATATTACTCAGACATAAAAAGGAGTGAAACACTGATACATGCTATAAGGTGGATGAACCTCCAAAACATTATGCTATGTGAGAGAAGCCAAAGACAAAAGGTTCCACATTATATGATACTATTTATATGAAATATCTTGGAGAGATCAGTCAACTGATACAGAAAGCAGATTGATGATGGTCTGGGGCTAGGGGGAGGGAGAAATGAGAAGAAACTGCTTAATGGGTAAGGGTTCTTACTCTGGAGTAATGGAAATGTTTTAGGACTGGATAGAGGTGGTGGTTGCACCACGGTGAATATCTTAAAATGCTACTGAATTGTTCGCTTTAAAATGGCTAATTTTATGTTACGTGAATTTTACTTCAATAGATTACTTACAAAGAGGGAAGGGTGGGAAAGGAGGGTATCATCACAACTGCATGTGCATTCTACCACAATTCAGTTTTAGTAAAAGTATATAGGGAAGTTGAGAATACGGAAAGTCTTTCTCTTAAAATGATCATACTTCCTTCACTCTTTGTGAAGGCTTTGGGTACACGAATGCATACGTCGATGTGGAGGCCACACCAGTGGATGGATTTTTACAGTAAGGGAACCACAAGTGATAATCTGTTGTCATTATGTAGTTTTTAAATCTAGATCATCAGTTTAGAGATGGTTTTATATCTATAATTTCCATTTGACTTTGCACCTATAATACGAAGAAGTACAGCTTACCTGTCCAAATGGGGCTCCTTATGTATACCTTATATTATGGCGATATGTACAGTTAGGAAAGGGAAATGACATTACTGAAACCATTATTTGTGCAACTTTCAGAAAAGCAGTTGCCACTTATAGAATATTAGCTTAAAATCCGTATGCTTCATGCAGTGCTTGTGTAAAAATATCTCTTTTTCCAGCTTTAAAAAAATCAACTGAACGTAGATGTGAAGGGTTTACTTGGGGGACTCTGATTTCTGTTCTATCCTTATGCTGTGCCACACTGTCTAGATCACGATACCTTTGTGGACCTCTGCCCTACTACTCACAGTTTCTGAGGAGCCTGGTTTCTCGGAAGATCTGCAGGTGCCGGTTGTGCCGGTTCAAGAGAATGCGCTCCTTACATGTCTAGGGAACCCGATGCTCTGCCACAGCCTGAGCCTGCAGTGATACAGAGCATGACCTTGGATTTGTGTACTTTTAAGATACCATTAACTACCGATTTTCTTGTTGTGAGCCTTTAAATGGGATTTATTGTCATCCATAATTGAGATGAGCAAAGTCTAGCTACTTATCAAGGAATTAGAATAGTAGGTCACCGTCATCAAAGCAAAGAGCTCCTAAAATAAAGACATCTGTTCCTGTGAAGCCTTGCTCAAAATGACAAATGTAGAAAGGATTCTCTGATGCTCAGCAAATGCTGCCTGCAACACTGCACTCCTGCCCGGAGCACCTCTTTGTAAGGTGTGCCGCACCCCTGGGTGTGGCTTAACGCGAGTGCCATGGCATTCGGAGAAAATCAGGGCACTCAAAAGAAGCTTGATTCGGCAAAAGCAGAAGTGGGTTCCCCCTGTGAGATGATTGCACACAGAGAGAAAAAGGGAGAGATGAGGGGAGAGATGGAGGGAAGTGGGGAGTGAAGGCAGGTGAGAGGGAGGGGCAAATTCTGAAAGCAACATGGTGAACCCTGAAAGTGTTACGCTAAGTGAAAGCAGCCAAGATAGAAAAAAAGGATGGCAGAGCGATGTGGTCTTGAAGGATGTCATTCAACCGAAGACACCATGTGCTGGTGGTCCTACAGGTCCCAGACACACTGGCTCATGGGTGCTGATGAAGATCAGAAGAGCCAGCGCACAGTTGACAAAGGGATATAAATATTAAAAAGTCCTCCATCAGGAAATTAACAAATTTACTAGTTAGGGGTCTGTTTATACTTACTGTGTTTGTTTTGTTGTTTGGTCACGTTTGGTTTTGGAAATGTTAAACAATTTCATTAAAACCATCACTGCTAATAAATTAAGTATATTTATTTTCCTGGGAATCTAAAAGGCCACCTGCATGTATAGGACTGTGGACATGTTCAGGAAAGACCTGAAAATGCTCAAGGCTCTCACCTCACACCACACACAAAACTATAAAGCTCTTAGAAGTTCATTTTTAGGTATATGATCTATTTTGAGTTAATTTTTGTGTAATGTATGAGGCAGGGATCCAAATTCATTTTTTGCATGTGGATATCCAATTGTCTCAGCACCATTTACTGAAGACACCATTCTTCCCCCATTGAATAGTCTTGGCATCTTGGTCACAAGTCAACCGGCCATAGATGTAATGGTTCATTTCTAGACTCTCAATTTTATTCCATTGAGCTCTATGTCTATCTTTAGGATAAGTACCACACTATCTTGATTACCGCACGTTTGTAGTAAGTTCTGAAATTTAGAAGTGTGAGTCCTCCAACTTTTTCTTCTCTTTCAAGATTGTTTTGACTATTCTGGGTTCCATGAATTTCCATATGTATTTTAGGATCTGCTTGTCTGCAAAAATTCTATCTGGAAGTTTGACGGGAATTATGTTGAATTTGTTGATCAGTTTAAGCAGGTGAGCATTCCTCACGTGTGCCTGACTCTTACACCACAGACCCAGCTGAGTAAGTCCTTCCAATGAAATCAGTCAAAGAACAATAATAATGGCTGACACTGAGCACTCACCTTGTGCCGAGTCCTCTGCTGAACACTTCACAGGGGCCATCTTATCTAACCCTTACAATTATTATTAATTTATTATTATTAACCTCATGCAACAGATGAGGAAACTGAGGTGCAAAGAAGTCAGATAACTCACCCAAGGTAACAGTTAATAAGTGGCAGAGGCAGGGTTCAGACACAGGCAGTCTAACTCCAGAGCCCGTGCCTTTGTCAGTCCTGAATATACAAAGAGACCTCTCAAACTCATTAAAAAAACAAAAAAGACAAGCAACCTGGCAGAAAATGGGGAAAGGATATGAACAGACAATTCACCAAGAGGAAAATGCAAATGGCAAAAAAATATATGGTTTTTTTATCCATCATACTGGTAAAATGTTTTTGATTGGTGAAATCTGGCGATCTGGTACGGGTCTGGGGGAAAAACATACTCTTGTAACAGCATCAGTGGGAGTACACAATGGCACATGCATTTTCGAAACAATTTGTCAAAATCTATTAAAATATAAAATACATACACCCTTTGGCCTGATAGTTGGACACAAAGGAAATAGACAAGAATGTTCACTGAAGTCCCATTTGTAATTGTGCAAAACAGAAACAAA
Organism: Stenella coeruleoalba; assembly: GCF_951394435.1. Classification (NCBI taxonomy): domain Eukaryota; kingdom Metazoa; phylum Chordata; class Mammalia; order Artiodactyla; family Delphinidae; genus Stenella; species Stenella coeruleoalba. The sequence continues at coordinate 120,443,272 of NC_137152.1, forward strand.
CCACGTGCCTGCCAGTAGGAAGTGGCATCACTGGCCGCGGCCAAAGCCACGCCACTGGAATGCCAGCTCCATGAAGCATACGTTTGTGAACGAGATACAGGTATAAAAATATAGATATATAGATAATATAGTGTGTTGAATAGTGGCCCCCAAAATATATAGCCAAGTCCTAAGCTCCAGAACTTATGAATGTGACCTTATTTGGAAAAAGGGTCTTTGCAGATGTAATTAAGTAAAGATCTTGAGATGAGGTCATTCAAGATCATCCAGATGGGCTCTAAAACCAACAAAAAGTGTCCTTGTAAGAGACTGAAGAGGAGAAGTCACACACACAAGGAGAAGGCCAAGTGAAGACGGAGGCAGAGACTGGAGCCATGCAGCTGCAAGCCGAGGACCACCTGGAGCCGCCAGAAGCTAGGCTAGGCAAGGAAGCATTCTTCCCCTAGAGCCTTCAAGCAGGCGTATGGTCCTACCGACACCTCGATTTTGGACTTCTGGCCTCAAGAACTGTGAGTGAATAAATTTCTGTGGTTTTAGGCCACCCAGTCTGTGGTACTTTGTTACAGCTGCCTGTAAGAAAGGAAACTAACATAGATAGCTATATTCACTCAGGTCTTCAATACATATTCCGTTTTTTTAAAAGGTGTGAAATACATAATGTAAAACAAAATCACCGAATAATCTATGAGTGCAGGTGTTCACAACAGCAGAGAAAACTAGTTGGGACCAGCATATCTTAAACGGACGTAGGCAGCTCCCTCTTGGGATGCGAGTGGGTGTTGTAGGATGGGGAGGGATCAATGGAAATATCAACTTTACTTTCTAAGTATTCATGCATTTTTTTAAAAGAATGGTTTAAATTTTTTTCTCAAAAAACTGTAAAGAGAAACTGATGACAAACTTAGCATTTGAGAGATTACCTGTAGATATGGTTCTAAGAATACCTGTTATAAAAAGATCTAAAAGGAGAAACAAATCCTTTATTCATTTCCAAGTACCTTTTTCTGAGCTAGAAAAAGATAGTCCTTGGAGGCCACTGCTGAGGTGTCACACCAGTAAAGGCTATGACTTGAGCCAGAGAAAATCCTGTATCAGTTATTGCACATTTTTGGTATTCTCCACAAAGAAAACAAAGGATTTTAAATATTCAGATTTTCTTTAAATAATGCAATTTATGATAAACATGTTCCATCGGATCAGGTGAAATGCAGGCCATCTACTGTTTTCCCTGAATGTGTATTCTGAATGGGTAGTGCATATTAAGCATTATAATTTGCTTTTAATAGTTTGATTTACTACTCACGCTTCACTGAGGAAGTTTCTTCCAATGCATCCTCCAGACTGAAACCAACGTCCCCAGATCCTAAAAATTAAAAAAAAAAAAAGATTTTTGAATGTAACTATCTTTGCAAAACACAAAATAATACTGAAATACTCTCGTAACGGTCACTTCCCTTTAGACAGTGTCCTGAAGATACTGCCACAAAAGGAAATCAGTTGAAACCACCCAAAGATATATTGAATTGTTATCCTTCGACAAGCAACCTATTGCTACCAAAACAACAACAACAAAACAAACAGTCTTCGGTCTACTTGAAGGCTGAAGGCTCAACTGTATGAAACATGAAGTACAATCTTATTTTAAAAAACTTTATAGTATGACTTTTGCAACAGGGAGTATCAGAGCCCCAAAACTCCATTGATAATGGGCAAGTTCTTTCACCCCATCCCGGCTCTCACATAAAGGCTGCTCTGCATTTTGGCAACCCAGGGCACCTTCCCCCCGATCCCAGCAACTACACCTAGACTAGTATCTCTGACTAATTACACATAACTAAAAAGGCACTGGGGAAGAGTTTTTCACAAGAGAATTTGTCCTCAGAAGTGGACCCATCTGCCCAACCCTGACTGCTATTGAACTTGACAGCTTTCATTCCCTCTAGATGGGCATGTAGTTTCCCACCGGGGTATATACATTAACTCTCAAGCAAACCACTATGCGTGTATACTGAAGTTGAACAAATAAGTAAGTGGACAGTGGATTATAGAAGCCAGGTTTCTCACTGTTGGAGAGGGAGGTTACAGATAAGAAGAGAAGGCTAGAATGACCCATGTGATAGTGGATCAGAGTTGGAGACCTCAGTATGAACCACATTTAGCTTCATATATATATACAGATGGTTACATATAGAAATATTCATAAACATGTGTATATATACGGGTTAGTATGCAGATATATATTCCCTTGCTCTGTCAGGTGCAAAGACCTAGAAGCAACAACACCCCAGTAGCAATGAACACACTGAGCACCCAGATCTTGGTTTCTAAATACCATTCTCCAATAAATGGAACCAGAGCTCCTTGGAGAAATGGCTGATTCTAGAATTGGGGCAGGAAATATCTAGATGAGTTTGGAGCATATTACAGTGCTAGGAAGTACTTTAAAATATATTGATATTGGTTGGTATAGGTCAAAGGACCACAGGACTGACTGAAAGAGTTCTCAATGGCTAAAGGTGGAACAATTTTAAGCAGCAAAATAAAGTGGTATTGGATTATGACCCTAAGTATAAATTTCCATGAGTCCAGGCTGATATAAATAATTGAACAAAAACATAAAAAGGAGAGAATAGAAGAATTCAAATTAATTTATGTAGATATCTCTCCTCTCCATAAGTGTTGACTTCCTTCCAAGATTACAGTATGAGAAGGTGGGGAGAAACCAGTGGAGAAACCTGACAAACACTACATCAGCCAGGCGATCAAGGTTAACTTTAACAGTGATGAGTCATATTGATACTATATTCCCTTGATATGATGTGATGAGAAGGGCACTATACCTGTGTGGTCTTCCTCTCAAGGAAGTGTAACTCTATAACCCCAGTATAATCATAAGGAAAACATCAGAGAAATTCCAGTTGAGGGGCATCCGACAAAATACCTGACTAATACTCCTCAAAACTGTCAAGGCTGTCAAAAACAAAGTTTGAGAAACAGGCATAGCCTGAAGAGCCAACGGAGATGTAATGATGGAAAGTCATGTGGTACCCTTGATTGGATCCTAGAACAAAAACAACGACTTTAAGTAAAAACTAAGGAAGTATGAATAGAGTATGGACTTTAGTTAATAATAGTGTATCAATGTTGGTTCATTAATTGTGACAAACGTACCATGCTAATATAAAATGTTAATAATGAGGGAAACTGGGTGTAGAGCACATTAGAACTCTTTGCACTAGTTTTGCATTGTAAATCTAAAACTGTTCTTAAAAAGTTTATTTTTAAAAATACATTTTATATAGCAAAAAAAAAGGTAATCACTAAAAGAGTTACAGGATATATAACCTCTAACTTATTCAAGAAAAAAAAAGAAAGGTCAACACCAACAACTAAAATTCAATCCAACAAAAGTCACCAAACGGAAAAAAGAAACAAAAACATGTTAAATAGAAAACATGGACTTTAACATAAGAATATGTACAATCATATCAGTAAAAAGTGAGTGTAAATAGAATAAATCTCCTATCAAAAGATAAATGGGGACTTCCCTGGTGGCGCAGCAGTTAAGAATCTGCCTGCCAATGCAGGGGACACGGTTCAAGCCCTGGTCCAGGAAGATCCCACGTGCCGCGGAGCAACTAAGCCCGTGCGCCACAACTACTGAGCCTGCGCTCTAGAGCCCACGAGCCACAACTACTGAGCCCGTGCATCACAACTACTGAAGCCCGCACACCTAGAGCCCATGTTCTGCAACAAGAGAAACCCCGCAATGAGAAGCCCATGCACCGCAATGAAGAGTAGCCTGCACACCAAAATGACGAGTAGCCCCTGCTTGCCACAACTAGAGAAAGCCCGCGCGGGGCAAAGAAGACCCAACGTGGCCAAATAAATTTTTTTTAAAAGATAAATGGGATAAAAAATTACTATATGCTGTTGACAAAATATACACCTAAAACAAAACATATATATATATAAACAAACATATATATAAACATATATATGTGTATATAAAATAGAGAAATATATCAGGCAAATGCTAACAGGAAGGAAACAATATTAATATAAGACAAAGATAAAATTTAAGACACAGGAAAAGAGCAATATTTTATGGGAATAAAGCATATAATCCACCAATAAAGTAAAAGTTTTACACTTAATAACCCAGCTTCTAAAGTAGACTTTTGCTTCTTGCTATGATGAAATAATTGGTATTAGATTAGCTTTCCCATCATAAACAACCATAAAATAGACAAAACACAAAGCAACAGCTTTCAGCATTGAATAAGCACTGAGAGACCGCAGTCCCTGAGATCAGGGAAATCATGACCACTAAATCCAACAGGTGTTCCAGGATTGGATCCTGAACCCATAAAGATCATCATTGGGACAATCTGTGAAATCTGAATGAGGTCTGTGGACTAGATGGTAATACTGGATCACTGTCAATTTCCTGATCTTGATGGACGTACTCTGGTTGTGGAGGAGGGTGTCCTTGTTTTTAAGAAATGCACACTGAAGTATCAAGAGGTAATGGGCATCGTGTTTGGGACTGATTCTGAAATTATTCAGAAGAAAGGTATTTGGAGATACATATACACACCAGAGCAAATGTGGTAAAACTGGGAAATCTAGGTGAATAGTAAATGGGAATTCCTTGTATTAGATATTACTGGAACAACTGGTGAAACTTGAAAGAAGTCTTAGGATTAGGTAGTATTAACGGATCAATGTTAATTTTCTGATTCAGATGGTTACATTGATGATATACAAAAGGATGTCTATAGGAAATGGACTCTGAAGTATGCTGTGGGAGAAGGGATGATAGGGCATGGTAACATATTCTTAAATTATTGGGGGGGAAAAAAGTTCCGTGTACTGTACTTGCAAGTTTCCTGCAGGTCTGTAACTGTTTAAACATTTAAAGAATTAAAATAATTTAAATACGCATATTTCTTATTCCAACAATTGTACTTCCAGGTACGTGTTACAGAAAAATACTTATACATGTGCCCAAAGAGTTATGTACAGGATGTTCATAGCAGTACTGCTTACAACAGCAAAAAGAAATGGAAACAGACCAAGTGTTCAAAGAAGAATAGTTGAATTAAATATGGTAAATATGGTTCTTCAATACAATAAAATGTCCCGTAGCTGTTTAAAAGAATGGGATACTCTCAGTAAACTAGGACTAGAAGGCAATTTCCTCAACTTGACAATGAGTATCTACAAAAAACCTACAGCTAACGTGATATTTAAGGGTGAGAAACCAAAGCTTTAGAAGATCGGGATCAAGGCAATGATGTCCCTTCTCACCACTGCTTTTCAACATCATACTGGCAGTCCCAGCTACTTCAGTAAGAAAAGGGAAAAAAAGGTATAAAGATTGGGAAGGAAGAAATAAAACTGTCTTTGTTTGCAGAGGACATGATCATACAAAATAATCTAACCCCCCAAAAAACAACCCAAAACAAAAAACTCCTGGAACTAATAAGTAACTACAGCAAGGGTGCAGGATATAAGGTTAATACAAAAGTCAATCAATTTCCTATGTACCAGCAATGAACAAATGGAATTTGAAATAAAAACACAACACCATTTACATTAGCGCCCCCCCCAATAAACGCCTGATATAAATCTAACAAAATTTGCACAAGATCTATATAAAGAAAACTGCAGAACTCTGATGAAAGAAATCAGAAGAAAACTAAATAAATAGAGAGATATTCCATGGATAGGAAGACTCAATACTGTCAAGATTTCAGTTCTTCCTAATTTGATTTATAGATTCAGTGCAATCACAATCAAAATGTCAGCAAATGATCTTGTGATTGACAAACTGATCAAGTTTATATGGAGAGGAAAAAAAGAATAGCCAATACAATACTGAATGAAAAGAACAAAGTTGGAGGACTGACAACTACACAACCTCAAGACTTACTATAAAGTTATAGTAATCAAGATAGTGTGGTATTAGCAACAGACAGATCAATGGAACAGAATACAGAGCCCAGAAATAGACCAACATAAATACAGTCAACTGATCTTTGACAAAGGAGCAAAGGCAATACAATGGAGAAAAGATAGTCTTTTCAACAAATGGTGCTAGAACAACTGGACAACCACATGGGGAAAAAATCTAGACACAGACCTTACACCCTTCACAAACATTAACTCAAAATGGATCATAGTACATTGTCTTTTTGTTTTGTTGATAAAAGTTTTTGCATAGCAAAGGGAACTAAGTTGAATTAGGTTCATTTATTTTTGCTTTTATTTCCTTTACTTTAGTAGACGGATCCAAAAAAATATTCCTGCGATTTATGAGAAGGAGTGTTCTGCCTATGTTTTCCTCTAGGAGTTTTACAGTATATAGTCTTCCATTTAGGTCTTAAATCCATTTTGAGTTTATTTTTGTATATAGCCTTAGAGAATGTTCTAATTTTATTCTTTTACATGCAGATGTCCAGTTTTCCCAACACCACTTATTGAAGAGACTGTCTTTTCTTCATCATATATTCATGTTTCCTTTGCCATAGATTAATTGACCATAAGTGTATGTGTTTATTTCTGGATTCTCTATTCTCTTCCATTGATCTATGTGTCTGCTTTTCTGCCAGCACCATACTGTTTTGATTACTGTAGCTTTGTAGTATAGTCTGAGGTCAGGAAGCATGATTCCTCCAGCTCTATTCTTCTTTCTCAAGATTGTTTTGGCTACTTGGGGTCTTTTGTGTTTCCATACAAATTTTTAAATTATTTGTTCTAGTTCTGTGAAAAATGCCATTGGTATTTTGATAGGGATTGCACTGAACTGGTAGACTGCCTTGGGTAGTATCATCATTTTAATAATACTGTTAAACAGAATATTGATACCCAGAACACGGTGTATCTTTCCATCTCTTTGTGTAGTCTTCAATTTCTTGCATCAGTGTCAAAATGGATCACAGACCTAAATATAAAACACAAAGTGATAAAACTCCTAGAAGATTAACACAGCAGAAAATATAGATGACTTGGGTTTGGTGATGACTTGTTAGATACAACCAAAGGCACGATCCATGAAAGGAAAAATTGATAAGTGGATTTCATTTAAATTAAAAAATTCTGCTCTGCAAAAGACACTGCCAAAAAATGAAAAGACAAGCCACAGATTGGGAGAAAATATTTACCAAAGGCACATCTAACAAAGGACTGTTATCCAAAATATACAAAGAACATTTAAAACTTAATAGTAAGAAAACAAAGAACCCCATTAAAAAATGGGCCACATCCCAAGGGTCCCTGGTGACTAGTCTTCTCCTGCAGACCTGGGATCCAGGCCCAGCCATATGAAAAGATGTTTTCCAAAGAAGATATACAAATGGCCAACAGGTATATGAAAAGATGCTCAACAACACTAATCACCAGGGAAATGCATATTGAAACCACAATGAGTTATCACCTCACACCTGTCAGAATGGTTAGAGTGAACAAAACAAGAGCTAAGTGTTGGTGAGGATGTGGAGAAAAAGGAATCCTTATGCATCACTGGTGGGAGGTAAATTGGTTCAGCCACTATGGAAAACAGTGGGTCTTCAAAAAATGAAAAAGAGAATTATGATCCAGCAAATCCCACTTCTGGGCATATAGCCAAAGGAAATGAAATCACTATCTCAAAGAGATATCTGCACCCCCCACACCATGCTCACTGCAGCATTATTCGCAATAGCCAAGACATGGAAACTACCATTGACAGATGAATGGATAAAGAAAATGTGGTCTATACAAACCATAGAATCTTATTTGCCATTGAAAAGAAGGAGATTCTGCCTTTTCAACAACATGGATATATCTAAGAGGGTATTATGCTAAGTGAAATAAGTCAGACAGAGAAAGACAAATACTGTATGATCTCACCTGCATGTGGAGTCTAAAAAAGCCAAACTCATAGAAACAGAGTAGAATGGTGGTTGCCAGGGGCTGCAGGGGGGGCGGAAATGGGGAGATGTTGGTCATAGGGTATAAACTTCCAGTTAATGATGAATCCGTTCTAGGGATCTAATATAGTATTATTAGACAATAATATAGGTGACAATAGTTAGCAATTTTCAGGTATATAATACACTATTGCTAAGAGGGTAGATCTTAAATGTTCTCACCAGACACACACACAAAATGGTAATTAGGTGAGGAGCTGTTAACTAATGTTATCATGGTAATCATTTCACAATATATACATGTACCAAATCATCACATTGTCAATTATATGTCAAAATGCTGGGGAAAAAAGAGATAAAGAAAAAATAAAGATATGAACCATGTGAGTCAGAGTTGGTGTATGTCTTGTTGGAATGTTTCTCTAAAACTATACACATAAACAAAAGCTGACCAAGAAAAAAACAACGGGCCAAAGACCTTAACATACACATCACCAAAGCAGATAGACAGATGGCAAATAAGCATATGAAAACATGTTACACATCCTATCATTAGGGAAAATCGAATTAAAACATCCAAATGGCCAAAAGTCCAGAACGAAGACAACAGCAAGCACTGATAAGGATGTGGAACAAAAGGAAATCACATTACTGCTAGGAATGCAAAATGGTACAGTCACTTTGGAAGACAGTTTGGTGGTTTCTAACAAAACATACATACCATATGATCCAGCAATTCTGCTCCTTCGTGTTTACCCAAAGGAGTTAGAAACTTATGTCCAAACAAAAACTTACACAAGGATGTTTATAATTTCTTCATTCATAATTGCCAAAGCTTGGAAGCAACCAAGATGTCCTTCAGTAAGTGAGTGGATAAATAAACTGTGTGACATCCAAGACAATGGAATATTATTCAGTGCTAAAAGTAAATAAGAAATCAAGCCATGAAAAGACACAGAGGAACCTTCAATGCCCATACTCAGTGAAAGACGCCAATTGTAAAGTAACACAGTGGATGATTCCAACTATCTGACATTCTAGAAAAACATTAAGACAGTAAAAGGATCAGCGGTTGCCATGGGTTGTATGGGGTGGAATGACTAGGTGGAGCACAGAGGATTTTTAGGGCAGTGAAAATACTCTGTATGATACTCTGACGGTGGATGCACGTCATTAAACCTTTGTCTAAACCCACAGAACGTACACCACCAAAAGTGAACCGTAATGTAAACTATGGACTTTGGGTGATAATAATATTGTCAATATAGGTTAATCAGTTGTAACGAAGGTAGCATTCTTGTGCGGGAGTGGGTGTTGGTAATGAGGGAGGCTGTGCATGTGTGGGGGCAGGAGGTATATGAGAAAACTCTATACCTTCTGCTCAACATTGCTGTGAACCTAAAACTGATATTAAAAAATTAAGTCTATTTTGAACAAAAGAATGGCATAAGCCTATATACTGACATGGGAGAAAGCTCCAAGATACAGTATTAAATAAAGAAAGCAAAGTGCAGAGAAGTATTTTTCCATGCGTGTGTATCTACATTTATAGCTGTAAAAATCTTCTGGAAGGGAGCTTACATGCAGTGATTGGTAACAATGATTATGTTTAGGGAATGAGAAAAGTGGTCAGGGAGGAGCACTGTACTATTAATTAAAACCCTTCTTTTTGTTTTTAATCATGTATAAGTATTTATATTATTATTATAAATAATTTTTAAAGTTCTGTATCAACCCCTCCAAAATCATAAGCCAATCATCCTACAAAACTCTATCCCTACTTTTTCACCCAAGAAGTGAGAGAGTAGGTTCTTCCAAATAACACCTTGTACAAGTAATAATGTTTTTAGCTTCAGCCATTCCCCTACTGTTTGCTGATATGTCCTGCTATATGTCATCAAGAGTTAAGAGCAATACAACACACATTTTTCCAAAGAAGACATGCAGATAGCCAGCGGGCACATAAAAAGACACTCAACATCGTTAATCACAGGAAAATGCAAATTAAATCCATGATGAGATCACCTCACACCGGTCAGAATGGCCATCATCAAAAAGTCTAGAAACAGGGCTTCCCTGGTGGTGCAGTGGTTGAGAGTCTGCCTGCCGATGCAGGGGACACAGGTTTGTGCCCCGGTCCGGGAAGATCCCACGTGCCGCGGAGCGGCTGGGCCCGTGAGCCATGGCCGCTGAGCCTGCGCGTCCGGAGCCTGTGCTCCGCAACGGGAGAGGCCACAACAGTGAGAGGCCCGCGTACCGCAAAAAAGAAAAAAAAAAATCTAGAAACAATAAATGCTGGAGAGGGTGTGGAGAAAAGGGAACCCTCCTGCACTGTTGGTGGGAATGTAAATGGATGCAGCCACTGTGGAAAACAGAATGGAGGTGTCTTAAAAAACTAAAAATAGAGCTACCATATGACCCAGCAATTCCACTCCTGGGTACATATCCCCCAAAACTGAAAACACTAAATCAAAAAGATACAGGCACCCCCCAATGTTCAGAGCAGCATTATTTACAGTTGCCAAGATATGGAAGCAACCTAAGTGTCCATCAACAGATGAATGGATAGAGAAGATAGAAGATGTGGTGTACACACACACACACACACGCACACACACACAATGGAATACTACTCAGCCATAAAAAAGAATGACCTTTTGCCATTTGCAACACATGGAAGGACTTGGAGGGTATTATGCTAACTGAAATAAGTCAGACAGAGAAAGACAAATACCGTATGATACCACTTATATGTAGAATCTAAAAAATACAACAAACTAGTGAATATAACAAAAAAGAAATAGACTCATAGATACAGAGAACAAAATCCTGGTTACCAGTGGGGGAAAAAGGAAACGGGAGGGGCCGGTTAGGGGTAGGGGATTAAGAGGTACGAACTAGTATGCATAAAATAAATAAGCTACAAGGATATATTGTACAACACCAAGAATATAGCCAATATTTCGTAGCACCTATAAAAAGAATATAACATTTAAAAATTGTGAATTACTAAGTTGCACACCTGAAACTTATAATGTTGTACATCAACTATACCTCAATTTTAAAAAAAGAGCAATAACACAATTTTGAAATATTTATTAATCCCTCGTTGACCTTGGATCCAATGGACCCAAACCATCTGTGGACAAAACCATTCAAAATCTCAATCTCCATCCTGAGCTATTAAGAGTCTGTAACCAAGCACAGCTGCTGAAATCAAGACGGGAACAAATATGGTCTAAAATAGGGTCGCGGGCTTCCCTGGTGGCGCAGTGGTTGAGAGTCCGCCTGCCGATGCGGGGGACGCGGGTTCGTGCCCCGGTCCGGGAAGATCCCACATGCTGCGGAGTGGCTGGGCCCGTGAGCCATGGCCGCTGAGCCTGCGCGTCCCGAGCCTGTGCTCCACAACGGGAGAGGCCACAGCAGTGAGAGGCCCGCGTACCGCGAAAAAAAAAAAAAAAAAATGAAGAGCTCCAGCTGAAATCAACTATACTCCAATATAAAATTAAAATTAAATTTAAAAATTTATGTTGGGGCTTCCCTGGTGGCACAGTGGTTGAGAGTCCGCCTGCCAATACAGGGGACGCGGGTTCGTGCCCCGGTCCGGGAAGATCCCACATGCCGCGGAGCGGCTGGGCCTGTGAGCCATGGCCGCTGAGCCTGCGCGTCCCGAGCCTGTGCTCCGCAGCGGGAGAGGCCACAGCAGTGAGAGGCCCGCGTACAGCAAAAACAAATAAAATAAAATAAAATAAAATAATAATAAAATAGGGTTGTGTTATGGTGATCATTTTGTAAAGTACAGAAATATCAAATTGCTGTGTTGTGCACCTGGAACTAACAGAGTTGTAGGTCAGTTATACTTCAATAAAAAAATAAAACTGTACCGGGGAGATAGTTCCATATCAGAAAAGAAGAAATAAAAAAGGGTTGTAGCCCACAGCTCTTCTATGTAACCTATAACACAACGACTCAGGTTGGGTATAGGCAGACAGGAATCCTGTGCATTAGGGACACTGCTTCGCCCTCTGGCACGAGGCACACCCTAGAAAGCAGCTGACTCATCGTAGGCCCAATTTACAAGGCCCCAATCACTGTACCTGGGAGGCCAGTGTTCCGGCATCCAGCAGAAGTTATATCGTTCCACTGCAGAGGGCTACAAATTTCTTCTAATGGAAAAAGCATGTAGTGAACTGGTTACACCTATCTGAAAACATACGGCAGAACTTTGGAAATCGTACCCATGGGCTTGTGTGTGTCCTTGAGAAGATACATCTAATAAGGAAAGTGCCGGTTCTATCCACAGATGCCCCGACAGCCTGAGTCCGTCCTGAAGTGGACTGTGCCCCTTTGGGAGGGAACACAAACTTGACCTTATATTGCAACCTGACCCACCGTGCCTGGGTGACTGGTGTCTGAAGCTAAGGGCACATTTAATGAGGGCTATAAAACCAGGCACAGCAGGCCCTTGTTAGAGGTTTCCGCCATGGAGTGGCTGAGACCCAGCACCTGCCCAAGCCTTGACTGAAACACGAGAGAGCCCATGTGATGTGCCCCTTAAGTACCTTTCATGTGGATTTGATCACTCCTTCCCTCCCTCTCTCCCCTGTCGTCCTCCCACCCTTCTACTGAGCTTATCCTGAAAGCACACCCACCCCCCCCGTCAGGTGTTATGTTCACCCTCTCTAGACCTGCCCTGTCCAACATGGTGGCTCCTAGCCACATGCTGCTATTTAAATTAATTACAATTCAATAAAACTTTTAAAAATTGAGTTCCTTAGTCACACTAGCCACCTTCCGATGCTTAACAGCCACGAGTGGCTGCTGGCGACTGTGTTGGACAGGCTGACAGAGAACCACCCGTCATCGCTGCTCTAGACGGTGAGCTGCTGGAAGCGGGGACGAGGCCTGCCAGTGAGAAGGCCCTCCCTCAAGGTGTGTTTGCCGTGATCATCCAAACTCTGTCCCCGTGCTGTGAGAGTGCTACTAGTAGATCGTACCTGATATTACTTTGTAACAGATCCATTTGGGTTTCATGCCAAGAGCAAACTCATCTCTGCAGAGGGACAGTCTGCTCCCTGCTGCTGGATCCAGAATTGCAGGGGCAGCCGGGATCTCTGCTTACTGAAGATTTCAGAGGCAAAGTCGCAACCCAGCCAGGGAGACGGGTGCCTCTCAAGTGCCCAGTCACGTCCATCACCCTGCTCTCTAAGGATAGTTTCTTTTCCATATTTTTCTTTTGTACGTATAAGCAGTTTTCAATTTGGGGGGAATGGGTCCGGTACAAATCCTAAATGAATAAATATTCACCCAAACTGCTTTGGTTCTCAAATTTTCAAATCTTGTCCCTTTTCTGTGACTGAATAAGAAGCCAAGGGAGAGAGTGGCATGGACATATAGACACTACCAAAGTGGGAAGCAGCCGCATAGCACAGGGAGATCAGCTCGGTGCCTTGTGACCACCTAGAGGGGTGGGATAGGGAGGGTGGGAGGGAGGGAGATGCAAGAGGGAAGAGATATGGGAACATGTGTATATGTATAACTGATTCGCTTTGTTATAAAGCAGAAACTAACACACCATTGGAAAGCAATTATACTCCAATAAAGATGTTAAAAAAAAAAAAGAACCCAAGGGACATCTGAGACTAGTAAATTGTAGATGCCTCATCTTTGGATTTCCCATTTGTCTGTCCGAGTGAAGCTTCCATAGATACTGAAACTACATTTAAGTTTGTCGGAGAAACCCAGGACAACACCCACCTGCCGGCATCGGGGCTAATGCCTGCATCTATGCCACAACTGCAAAGGAATGGAGTTATCTATCCAAGAGGAAAATGACTCGGTCAACAGCGAGGCTGTTAACAAGAGAAGATCCGCACCAGAAGACGGGCCCAAATGAAATTCACGCTGGAGGGGTCAAATCATAACCCAGTAAATAGAACCGCAGCACAAGCCCCTTGATCATCTGAGTTCAGGGAATACGACTAAAATCAGCCCCGGGAAGACTGAACCTACTGACGCAGGGGTGGGGGGACAGCTTGATTGAACCTGAAATGAACCGTGGAATAAGGATGTTCTAGTTTAATATGATAAAGACCTCGGCTGACACGGCTGCTTGTAAAGCCGTGCATTTCCCCAGCCCTCTGGCCGGGGACCACTGGGCCGCGAGTAATAAAAAGCAAACCTACAGGTCAGAAAAACAACCCCCCACCCCTCTGCTGCAGGGGCTCCCCGCCGACCACGGACATGCTCCTGAAAACTGCCTGTGGGGAACCTCCACAACAAAGTCATAGGCACGCACGGTCAATTTTACAAGCGTCTCTTTGAACACACTTTCTCTGTCTCCCGCCTAGTGCTAGAGAGGGTGGGAGCAAACTGAAAACGCTGTTAGGCTCGTCCCTGATTCCCCCGAATTTCTGCACCGTTTTAACTCTTGTAGCCTCAACCTAGATTCAAACGCACGTGTCTTGATAAATGTATGCTTTTACACCTCCAAGCATGCTGAGTAATTAACATCCTCTGGGTTAGCTAGATGCTGCAGCCTTGCAAGGGAACATGAAAATGGCTTTCCTCTGATTCCGATTACTAAACGGATTTAGCTACTGCCACCTGAGCTCCCACCAGTTTCATGAATAAATTTAAAGCACTCCCGGAGAGGACAATAACAACGCAAAGGCAGCAGTTCACCACAAGGCAGGGATCAGCATTTCAGTCCCAAACAGCCACCACCATCAACACATCTGCAGTGTCCAACCCAGGCAGCTGGCTGCCCGCATTCAAGGGCACACCTCTCGCCAGGCGCCTGCTGTGGAAAAGGGAACTTGGGAATGCAGGGAAGGACGTAGATGCGGGCGACACGGCTAAAAGTCTTCGTACATATTTCCAGGAAGCATCCAAGTGTCCTACATACGTGGCAGGTAGCTTGATTTTCAATATCGGGGGAGGATTTTTGTTTGTTTGTTTTACAAATTGCGTAAGTCACTTTGCTGACTGAAAGGACAGTTTCAAAAAAAATAATTAAGAAAAAAGAAAAGACAGTTTCTTCCTTTCCACAAAGAAAGGTACATGCCTATGATGGCTGCTCAGAGGAAATTCCAAAGGTTCTTGGAAAGCCTGCAAGGATAACCTTTTCCACAGAAGTCGGAGCTGACAGCTAGGGGACTCCCCACCTAAAGGAAACTGCACTGGATACCAGGGGCTGGGGGAAAGAGGACTGATTGCTAATAAGTATGGGGTTTCTTCTGGGATGATGGGAATATTCTAGAGGTAGATAGTAGTGATGGTTGCGCAACCTAGTGAATATACTACAAACCACTGAACTGCAGACTTTCAGTTGGTGAATTTTATGTTATGCAAATTATATCTCAATTTAAAAATGCAGTAGCTGTCGCCAGGTATCGTCCCCAGCATTCAGCTCTGCAAGGGGGGTACCCTGGGACCTTAGAGATCAGGGTGGGGAGCTGAGGACCACAGCAGTTAATCATTCGGCAGCAGAAACAGAAATGGTCCCGGAGCCAGCAGATACGATGTCTCGTCACAGCTCTGCCACTCACTGACTGGGGTCCTGCAGTGTTCACTGGACCTCGTAGAAGGGACCTGCTTCCTGTACGTAAACTGAAGCTACTACATCTGGTTGCTCAACCCCCAAAGCAATAAGGTGGATGGCATGATGGAAACAAAGCCACCATGGACAAATAAATAAAGTGCCGAGATGATGTACCAGGAGGCTAGGGGTCTCAGGATAGCCCTACGAACGACAAGAAGCACACTGCCCTTGAGGTCACAGTTTCTGAGAAGCAATGCGAGATACTAAGTGCCTTGCCAAAAGCAACCCTGCTGGCGTCACATCAAAAACTGGAGCCTAAGGCTTCCCGACTCTGGTCCAAGGCCATTTCAAGACAACGCATGAGGATATCAGCGCTGATGACCAGCTTTGGAGTTAAAGAGCCTGGGGTCAGGTCCCTTTCTGCCACTCACCAGCAGAGACACCTTGCACAAGAGCCTCGACAGCTCTGTGCCTCAGTTTCCTCATCTGTAAAATGGAGATAAGAGATTCTACTGCAGTGGGTTGAGGCGAGGAATACATTGGTCATTATATATAAAGTGATTAGCCCACCATCTGACACAGGAATCTCTCAATTATCAGCTACTATTATATTTGGTACTAAGTAAAGTAGAATCGCCTGGTAGATCTACAAGCAGAAGGCCTTCAAAAAATATGTATGAGTAAATAGCTTACAGGAGAGTACTAAAATGTTCAAAAGCTTAATAGATGCAGACAGAACAAAGTCACATTCTGATCTGAACTTACCCAGTGTCTGATGAACCTCTAGATTCTACCGATGTGATATAAGCCTGGGAAATCGAGGCACAAGAACGTCACAAGGCCATCCCGAAACACTTCTGAGCCACAGGCTCTTGACTAATAATCAGCAATGCGCATGGCATTTCCTTCCCCTTTAGCCAACATAAACATAAACACACGCGGATATTGGTGTAATTCCTTAAGTGAGGAAGCTGTCTCTGGTGATGTTGCATAGATGGAAATTTCCCAATCAGAGCCGGGCAGCGCTGAACAAGACCTCAGGGATCGTCTAGTCCAGCCCACTCATTTCTGAGATAAACAGAACCCATGAAAAGGTGGATAGAGTTGAGGGGGTGGGTTGTTTCAAGTTGGTTAAACAAAAAGAGGAGACTCTCACTATAATACAGCTCATCATGCAGTATACATATGTTCTGATGAAGCCCAGCTTGCATCATGGGCCCTCAAAGAGCCTGCCTGGACCAAGAGCCTGACCTACCCAGTCCACTTCAAGGGAGAAGCCAAGCAATCGTGTCATGAGGTACGGCTCCCCCATCCATGCTCATGCGTAGGATCGGCGGGAGAATCTGAGTCTACGCCTAAGAGGCCCATCAAGGTTTCAGCCTTACCTCCTGGCCAGGCCAGCGCGAAGGGAGACAGGCGCTGCCAGCCCAAGGCGGCTCCTGTACATCCCCAGCCCAGATCTTTCTCCCGAAATCCAATCCTGCAGGTCACGCCACCCGGGGGAGACCTCCACAGCTCCAGAGAAACGTGCCCAAACTGGCCTCTGTCTTCCCTTGTCTTCCCAGCCTGGCTTCCCCCTTTTGCACAGAAGAGCTCAAGTGAACGCATCAGCACCTACCTAGGCACCGAGTCGGAAGCATGGCCATTATTCTTTTTTTTTTAGAATTTTATTTATTCTTTTATACAGCAGGTTATTAGTTATCCATTTTATACATATTAGTGTATATATATTCTTGGCTCTTCCTTCCTCACTGATGATTCACCCAAGACCAAATTTTATCTATTTTACCACCAAATATTTCTCATACCCATTCCGTCACCTCCGCTTCTGTGGTCACTCCCTTAACTTCTCACCTCAATTATCACAACAGACCTCTAAGTGCCCTCCTTAGCTTGAGCCTTCTGTTCTGCTGCCAGAAAAATACGCTACATCAAAAGATCTAGTTGGGTAACCCTTGTTACTCAAAAATTACCAATTTCTCTCCATTCTTGCCTAAAGAACAAGTCCAAACTCCTTGCATATCATTCAAAACCCAACCATTCTCTGTACTTTTCTACCTCCCCGCCCACTGCTCTCTTTTCCCAAACCCCCTTCTCTTCCTATAGATGCCGTCGGCATCCTCAGAGGTGCCCATTCCATGGAGCCCATTGATGCCCGCCCCCTTTACCAAGTAAAACTTGTCACGTGGATCATCCATCTTTTACTCTAACTGTATCAGATACATCTGGGCCTGTCACCCTCACGTTTGACCGTAAACTCTCTGAAGACAGGAGAATATAGCACAAGGACTTGTCCTATAATATCACTCAGTACACTGCCCCAAATTAACTCCTACTCTCCTAGCAGATGCTTAGATTGGAAACCCAAGACCATCTACGTTCAGGGAACCAACACTTACAACTTATTCTTTAAATTAGTGAACAGACAGATCTTCTGCCAAGGAAACCCATAGTTTCTCCTGTAAGCACTGAAGTTTTGATAAATAACTTTATAACAAGCTGGTGTCTGCAACTTAGGAGACAATGAACGTATAGGCCTCAAACTTCCATTTTTTGGGGGGGGGTGTTTCTTTAAACGTTATCTACCCCTTCTTGGTTGCTGAAAACATTATTATTAACGTTCAACAATTTAAAACATTTATTCAGATTTCTTGTTCTAAATGATAATATTTGACAGGATCCTGGGAACACTTTTGAACTGCAGGCGCGGCTTATCTTTTGTCAAACCTCAATTCGGAAATGCTTCCTTACTAATCCATCTGTTCCTGATAATAAGTCTTTGAATCAAACGGCAACCTTTTGGATCAGTCAGAAAACAGAAGTCACTTTCAGGGAAAATACTCCCCCGATTAGTGGCCTAAAAGATGTGAAAACTTTTCTTACCAAAGAGTCCTCTATGCCACAGGGCTAGTGAGAAGAAAAGAGAAAAAGGTCCACGAAGAGAAATGTGTAGATTATTTGCTCATTTTTCACTCGCGTTGTATTTTCTTGTTGAGTTGTAAGAGTTCTTTTATATAAATCTGGATACAAGTCTCTTACCAAATACGTGATTTGCAAAAGTTATCTCCCGTTGTATGGTTTGTCTTTTCACTTTTTCGATGGTTCCTGGTGAAGCACAAACGTTTTTTATTTTGAAGTCCAATTAATCTTTTTTCTTTTACCGCATGTGCTTTTGTGCCTTATCTACAAAGGCCTTGCCTAACCAAGGTAATGAAGATTTACTCTTATATTTTCTTCTGAGAGTTTTATAGTTTTAGTTGTTACATTTAGACCTATGATCCATTTTGAGTTAATTTTGTGTATGGTGTGAGGTAGAGGTCTCACTTCACTTTTTTTTTTTTTCCAGTTGCCCCTGAACCATTTATTGAAAAGATTCTTTCTCCCACTGAATTGTCTTGGCACTTCTGTCAAAGTTCTACTGATCGTACATTTGAGGGTTTATATTCCAACTCTCCATTCTATTCCATTGACCTATATGGCTATTCTTGTGCCAGTACCATCCAGTCTTGAATTCTGCTGTGTTGTAATAAGTTTCAAAATCAGTAAGTGTGAATCCACCAACTTCATTCTTGCCTTTCAAGACTGTTTAGCTATTCTGGGCCCCTTGAATTTCCATAGGAATTTTACGATCTATTTGTCATTGTCTGCAAAAGAGGCAGCTGGGATTTTGACTGGGATTGCCTTGAATCTGTAAATCGACTTGGGAAGTATTATCCCGTCTATTTTTAAACATGCTCAAATCTCTCTTTTGACTGTACATCCCTAGCCCGATGCTGCCTTCTCTCTCCTCCTGTTTATAACCAAACTTATAAAATGGCGGTTTATACTCGATGCTTCCAACCCCCTCCCCTTTCGATCACTCCTCAATGTCTCACAGCCACCTCACACTCAGCAGGTGCGAAACCAAACGCCTGCCCTTGCCCCTCCGACCTAGATCCCTTTCTGGGTTCACCTGTTTCACTGAATGGTACAGCTACACGCTCCGCTGTCCATGCCAGAAACCTGCACATCATCCTGGACAGCTTCCTTCTCACGTTCCACAGCCACACCATGAAGCACGGTCAATTCTACCGCATGCCCTCGGCCACTTGCATCCACTTCTCCACATCTCCGTAGTAGCCATCATCTCTTACCTAGACAACCACAAGAGCCACCTACCTGGTCCTCCCTGGTCTGCTCCCCCATCCCAACCCATTCTCCGCACAGCAGCCAGGGAGACCTTTTTTATTTTTTTAAACAAACATCACAGCACATCATTTCCTTGATCAAAACTCTCCAAGACCTCCTCACTACAAGGAGTATACACTCCACATGACTGATTACAGCCTGCAAGGCCCAGCCCGATGTGGCCCCTGCCTAACTCTCTCTGTAAGCCTCTCTTGTACTATGCCTCTCACTGTTATGTAATTTTTGTTACTTGTTTCCAAGTAAGGTATGTCCATTGTGCAAACATTAGAAAATGTAGAAAAGAAATAAAATACAAGCGAGTGATTATAACACAGACGAATCATGAGGACATTATGCTAAGTGAAAGAAGCCAGTCACAAAAGGACGGATACTGTATGATTCCACTTACACGAGGTACTTGAGTCAGATTCATACAGACAGAAAGTAAAATGATGGTTGCCAGGGGCTGGGGTGGGGAGGGGGAGTTGTTGTTTAATGGGAACAACATTAGTTGTTAGTTTTACAAGGTGAAAACGTTCTGGAGACTGGTTGCACAACAACGCGAACATGTTAACACCACTGAGCTGTACCCTCAGAAGTGATTACGATGGGAACTTCAGGTTATATGGGGTTTTTTTACCACGCTTAAAAATAAAGAAATAACAGCAAGTGATGGTTTCTTAAAAAGAAACTTCACAAAGGCAAAGACAACCACCTCGGGCACATTAACTTTGGGCGGAATCTGTAATGTCGTCTAATCAACCGTCCCTTAAAATGCAGCAAACTCATCTCCCTGTATAACTCGGAGGTTCTCAGCCAGGAGGGACAGGCTGACCAAGTTTAGGAACCTCTTCCCTCCCGGAATCACCTGGGTTGGGAGACCAGGCAGGTGCTTTTGAAGGTCATTCGTTGGAAGAGTCAGGCTGTTGGAAACTTCTTTTTGTGTTCACACCAAAACTGGCCCTGATCCCTGCCATTATAAAGAATAAGCCCATCCCCTGTTGCCCATGACAGTCCTTCAGACATCTGAATCCTGCTATACTCCTCACTTCTTCCTCAACACCTTCCCCCTTTGACTTGTACGACTTTTCTCCATGAACCTTTCCACGTGCATCATATTTGCAGGAAATGGCTTGCTCTAATTCTTTCCCTGATATACCCGACGGCAGATTGCCGCTTCTATCAACAGCCCTTGGCACTTGTGTGGTGCTCTGTAAAAACTGACTCAGCAATCCGAGGAGCAGTGTCAAAACACAGAACGAGTCAGCCTGTGGGTATAAATACATCCCGCCCCGTAACCTCCTGTGGGGCGAGCTTACCACTGGAGCAGCCAATCAATCTGGCTCACCCTTCAACACAAATCCTCAGGAGTGAGGGTCCCCACCCCCACGGCTGCCATTTTCCACATCGGTGGAAAAAGAGAGATTGCTGTCCTGGGTTACGCAGCAACTCCAAAGAACTTATCCAAGCCTGTGTTTGCTTGATTTGGCCAACCAAATCCCTAAATCGGCCAGTTCTACGGGGGAGTATAAATCAAATAAGTGGATGAATACTATGCAAAATAAAACCACAGCTGTTCAGCTGACCTTTCCCGTTTTTCCCACTCCGTGCTTGTCCCTCAGCACGCAAGCTGGTGGTGGGTGCCAGGAATAGAGACGTGCACCACGGAGCAGAATCCAACTTATCCACTTTCTAAGCTCCTTTCCGGCCCAGGTGCGTCCCTGGAAACATGAACCACCCAGGCTCAGCAGCAGGCATGCTCACCTTTAAGAACCTCAGCAACTTAGACTATGTTTACTCCCCAACTGCACCTGACATGGATCGTCCACAGTTAGAAACGTACTTTCCATCTCCAACCAGTACAGGCAAGCAACCAGCAGACATCAGACATCAGACATCTATGTGGCAACCAATGTTGCAACACAGTGCTACTGGTTGAGCTGTCTTGGCAGCTCTGTCAAACAAAGGAACAGATTCAGCAAGTTGAATTCTAACTTTGTTCACGGCCATGTTCTCCACAGAAAGGGGGTCTGGAAGGTCTGAGGCGAGGCTGGGCGTGGCACAGGTCCACTGGGTACTCAGCACATTTTTCACATGAGGTCACCTAGCCTGTGTGTGTGTGTGTGTGTATATATATATATATATATTTATATATTTATATATTTATATAATATAAATACTATATATAAATATTATATATATATATATATATTTAGTAACACCAAACCTTCAAAAAGGAGACTTGCCTCATTTGAAGGAGGAAAAGGAATGAATGATATACACACCAACATGGATAAATTTCAGGATAATTATGCTAAGTGACAGAAGCCAGACCAAAAAGAAAGAGTAAGTGCTGTATGACCGCATTTCTATAAAATGCTAGGAAATGGAAACCTGTGGTGACAGCAGGCAATACTTGGGGATGGGGATAAGGGCAGAGAAGGATTGACTACGGGTACAGGAAACTTCTGGAGCTGATGCAGACAGTCATGATCTCGATTGTACTGATGGTTTCACAGGTGTATACATATGCCAGAACTGATCAAACTGTACACTTTAAATGTGAAAAACAATGAGATATACATCCCTTGTGAGGAAAAATGTATATGCCTAAGTCCTCGCAATAAGCCTCTCTTATGAACCTCTTCTTCTAGGTTTTTTCATTTCTTGTTTTCATAAAGTCTGGAATAATATATACCAAAATGTTAACTGTAGTTATCCACAGGTGATGCCTATTTTCTGAGAGTCTATTAATTCTACATTCAAAAACAAAACTATTTTTTTAAAAGCAATGTAGCATAATGCAAAGTTAATGTTATAACAACCAATACCCTTTGTGGCAGGCAGGACCCCTCAAGGATGTCCACATCCTAACCCCTGGAACATGTATATGTCACCTTATATGGCAAAAGGGATGAAGGATACTGAGATGAGGAGATTATCCTGGAGTATCTGGGTTGGCCCAAGGTAATCACACAGGCCCCTGTAAGTAAAAAGAGGGATGAGGGAGGGTCAAAGTCAATGTGATGGGAGGAAGGAGGCCATGAGAGAAGGAATGCAAGTGACCTCCAGATGCTGGAAAAGCCAAGGAAACAGATTCTCCCCTAGAGCTTCCAGAAAGGACACAGCCCTGTCGACACATTCATTTTAGCCCAGCAAGACCCACGTCAGCCTTCCAACCACCAGAATGTAAGAGAATATATTTGTGCTGCTTTAAGCCTCCCAGTTGGTGGTTAAGTTGTTACAGCAGCTACAGGAGACGAACAGCCCCTTCCTTTCTTCTATGTACAGGTTTATCTCTTCTGCCAACACAACTTTGCTGAGCTTCTACTTGGTGTCAGATATCATCCTAGGCCTGGGGAAACAAGAACAGTACATTACCTGCCCAGAGAAGTCACCAGCACAGCCGGCACCTGTTCAAAAGAAGCCAAGTGTCCACCTTTGTTCGTAACCATCATGCAGTATTCACTTGGAAATCTTTCCAGATCCTATTCTGCTAACCCTGTAATGTCGTTATTTCAACAGGCAATTATTCTTTAAAAAAAAAAAGTCCTACTTACAATTATGTATATTCTAATTGGGTAATATGACTGACAAAGGCCTTAATTATGGTCCGTAAGTCACACTTCGTATATTATTAGACCTTTGCTACAAGTTGGCATTTGTGAGCATTACACCATTGTTCTGTCATTTGTGCACCTTTCTCCAATTACTGTACTTGCAGGGCATTAGTGCAATACAAGGTGAAAAACAATGGACAGTGGTCCAACTACCAGAGCCTTTCATTTACCTGAGAAAAACATCTTTTGGTGACTCTAACCCAAAACACACAGGCTTTCAGTGGGGATCAACCCACAAGGAACTCGATTTGCTCATCTTGTGAATGACCACAATACTCACGTAAAGGCAGGCTGACTATATTCCTATTTTCAGGTGAGAAGACCAAAGCACAAACCAGTCAGAGGCAGCAAGTTAAGAAATGAGAATTCAACGGGTACCTGTCTCACGTTTCCATGTAGATCTTGCAGTATGGGCTCAAGATAAGCAGCCACACGGACTTCCTTTCCATCAGGACATGAACAGTCTTCTTTTGGTGGTTTTTGTATACAGTTGACCCTTGAACAACATTGGTTTGAACTGTGTGGGTCCACTTATACATGAATATTTTCCAATAGTAAATAGTAAAGGACTACATGATCCACAGGTGTGGAGGAACCACGGATGCCGAGGGCCGACTATAAGTTATACTTTGATATTCAGTTGCAAGGGAGGTCGGTGTCCCTAACCCCCGTGTTGTTCACGGGTCAACTGTACTTCTTTTGCTGTAATGAAATCTACCTATAACACTGTACTGGGTTGAATAGTGCCCCTCCAAAATTCATGTGAATGTGACCGTGTTTGGAAACAGGGTCTTTGCAGATGTAATCAAGTTAAAACGAGGTCATACTAGATGAGAGTGGCCCTTAATCCAATGACTCGTATTCTTATAAGAAGAAAGAAATTTGGACACAGACACGGAGAAGAACTCCGTATGAAGATGGAGGGAGAGACTGGAGTGGTGCAGCTGCAAGCAAAGGAATGCCAAGGATTGCCAGCCCCCAAGAGAAGCTAGGAAGAGACAGGATTCTACCCAGAGTCTGAGATGGAGTAAAGGAGCACAGTCTTGCCAACACCTCGATTCAGACCTCCAGAATTCTGAGAAAATAAACTGTTGGTGTTTTTTGTTGTTGTTGTTGTTGTTTTGTGGTATGCGGGCCTCTCACTGTTGTGGCCTCTCCCGTTGTGGAGCACAGGCTCCGGACGCACAGGCCCAGCCGTCATGGCTCACAGGCCCAGCCACTCCGCGGCATGTGGGATCCTCCCGGACCGGGGCACGAACCCGTGTCCCCTGCATCGGCAGGCGGACTCTCAACCACTGCACCACCAGGGAAGCCCACTGTTGGTGTTTTAAGTCATCCAGTTTGTGGTACTTTGTTAGAGCAGCCTTAGGAAAGCAATATAAGCACACATTACCTAAGCATTCTAGAATAATTCAGAGTCAGGAGTAGAAAAGGTAGGGTTAATCTGGTAAGACTTCCTGGAAGCTGTAACCTTAAGAGAAGCTTCTAACAGTAGGAAGAACATAGCTTGGGAAGGAGAAGGACAGGGGACAAAGGACATTCAACAAGAATACAGAATCCCTCCCCAGCCAGGAGATAACAAGACATCTGCACAGGCATGCGTGAAGCACTATGGGTAGCACCACAGAGGTAAATCTTTATCAGAGCTGCTCAGCACAACGAGATACCACTTTATACCTATGGTGAAGGCAAGAGTGAGAAAGACGGATAAAGCTGAGATCTGGAAAGAATGTGGGAACACGGGAACCTCTGGGTCCTGCGGGCAGCACTTGGGCGAAGCCACACGTGTGTACCCCATGACCTACAGCCCTACTCCTGGGCACGAATCCCAGGGAGGGACTTGTGCACAGGGCCCACAGACACAGAGGACGATGCTCGCTGCAGTGCTGAGTGCAAGGTGGGAAACTGGGTACAACTTGGGTGGGGGTCCATGACTGGCAGAGCACGGAGGTACAACATGGTGATGCTTACAAAGAAATCCATATCCTAGGGCAGCTGGAAGCAACAAACCCAATGTAGCAACACGAAGAGGTCTTGAGAACACCATACTGAATGCAAACAGGAAGCAGAAGGGCACGGTACAATTTATGCAAATCCCACACTCTCTCTACATATTTCAAAGGGACATGTGCATATTTAATGACACATATCAAGAACAAGTGCTTAATGAGGGGAGGAGAAAGAAAGTGGGGATGGGAGGTGAAGGGGAATAGAAACTATGGACTGAAAGAGGGGCCTCACAAGGCCCCCATGGTGACAGTGGGCCAGGACCCTGGAGCGAGATGAACTCCATTCCCCTCACTAGAGAGCCGAGAGAGAAAGACTAGCGAGGCAAAGATGACCTTGACCCATCTCAGTGACTGGTGCACAGGAGGTCTCCGGAAATGGCAACTCTCCCCGCCTCCCCAGCAGTAGTGCACTTTTCCACAGGCATACTTGGAAGCAGAATCACTGAGTAACCTTGAACTCCATCAACTGTAACAGCAACAAGAAAAAGAAGATGAAACCTACGTTGAAGTTTGGGTAGTAGTGTTTTTAAAAACCCAGTTTAGGAAACCTTCAACCATTCAGACTGTGGAGGACCCAAAGACATTGGGAACTCCAATCTTGGAATTCTTGACTATTTGGCCCAGTAATTCTCAGAGGTAAAATGCCAGGTAGGGGATTAGATCCTGGAACAAAAAAGAGACATAAGGGAAAAACTGAGGAAATCTGAATAAAAGCTTGGACTTTAATAATAATGTATCAATACTGACTCATTAATTGTGACCAACGTACCATACTAATGTAAGATGTCAATAATAGGGGAAACTGGGTGTGGGGCACATGGGAACTCTCCACGCTATCTTTGAAGTTTTTCTGTAAATCTAAAACTGGTCTAAAAAGTATTAAAAAAAAAAAAAAAAGTCCAGGCAGGGCCCTAGACTTACTTCATCCCACTTCTCACCCCAACTTTAAAAGAGGACAGAAGCTCAAGGACGTAGGTGGCTTCCCATACAGACTTCATTCCTTTGAATAGAGCCCATGGAAGCACATTTGCAAAGGTTTCATTACAGAAGATAATTAAAACCGAACCAGTAAGTGGTTGGACTTCTAGGATTTCTTTTGTAGTCTGCTGGCTTGTCCGTTCTTCTATAGGCTCTCTCACGGTCAAGGCAAATGAATGGGACTTCCCTCGATGATCAGTTGAAAGGTTCTGGGAATGAGCTTGTCCTGATGTGTGTCTTGATGGCCCCTGTGCTTCTCCTTGGGCCCTCAAGGAGGTTGTCACAAGCAGGAATGCCTGGAGGCCTTGAATCGGGTTCCGTGTCCAGCCTAAGAAACCTCCTTGAAATGTTCTTTCGTTTGTCTCAGGCAGGGTCTAAGCTCTTGCAGATGTTTTAGACTCTGCCTCCAGTACACAGACAATTCACCCAGACTCATCGCCAGCCTCAGTTGTGGTGATCAGCGGCTCTGATTTCGCTCAGAGAGGGCTGCCGTGCCCTCAGAAGTCAGGTCAAAACAGGAAAAACGTACAGGAAAAAATAAAAATCCTAACTAAGAGCGGTTACCGAAAACATCAACTCCAGGGGAGACACTGTCTTTGCGGTACTTGGCAAATCTGAAACCCAAATCCTTCTCAGCATCCCTGTGCAAAAGTGCACAGGGAGGTTCCTACAGGGATGCCTGCTGCAGCACCGCTACACAGAAGCGCTGGAAACAGCCCAGCTGAGTATCAACGGAGAAGTACCTCCATCTAACCAGGTACAGCAATAGTGTGGATATGAGCCAGCAGTTTATATGAATGACAGAGATCTACATGGACAGGTCCTCAAGACATACAACTGAGTGGAGCAGTGATGCACAGGGTATAATGGCATGAACATAAAATCAACTATACTCCAATAAAAATTTTTAAAAGCCCGTCCATCAACAGACGATGGACAAAAAAAAAAGTGGTACATCCCTACAACAGAATATTATTCCACCATACAAAGGGATGATGGACTGATTCATGCTACAGCATGGATGGCCCTTGGAAACATGATGCTAAATTAAAGAAGCCAAACCCCAAACTCCACATATTGTATGTTTCCATTGATGTGAGATGTCTAGAATGGGCAAGTCCATAGAGACAGAAGGCAGATTAGTGGGTAACAGGGGCCGGAAGAGGGGAGAAATACGGAGCGACTGCTTAATGGGTACAGGTTTCAGGTTGGGGTGATGAAAATGTTCTGCAATTAGCAGTGGCGATGATCACACAATTGTGAACGTACTAAAACAAAAATCCACGGAATTGTATACTTTAAAGGGTCAACTGTACGGTATGTGAATTATAACTCAAAGAAAAACAACAGATGCATGGGTGAACTTGAGCAATGAAACTGGGAAGGTTGTTTGGGGACAAGGATGAGAGAGTGAAGGGGCAGCGTGATATGACAGGATGTGGAAGTTTCTAGCTCACTTACAGAGCTGCCCTGTAATACATTTCACTGGACCCCTGGGGCTCTGAGCAGCATCTGGGTTTCCCTGTGTACATCAGGTCATTACCAGGAGGCCTGACATGAATCTAGTAGCTAGCTTTAGGGGCTTTGGTTGGGGTGACCAGCAGAAGAGGCACAGGGACCTGCTAGGCTCAGGACCCATTTCTGGAGCTGAACTGTGTTTGACACACAGTCCTCACCCCCAACAGTGATCACCCAGTCCCAGAGCCCAGCCCTGTGGTTCCCTCATCTTTGTAACTAACATGAACGAACGAACGAACGAACCACAGAGGGATAACTAATCCCACAGCTGCTACACCCACTCGATCGGGAAGGGGGAGGCAGCCCAACCAAGGGGATGGGGAGTGTGTCCAAATATCACACTTCCCCTGTGCAGGAAACACAGACTGGGGGCCCTGTCCAAGGGCCTGCTGGCAGCCTGGTCAAAGGCGAAAGTGCTAGGCCAAGTGCGTCCAAAGCCAGCTCTGTCACTCACTAGCTACGTGACTTCGGGCGGGTTTCATGCGTCTCCCAGAACCTCCGTTTCCTCCTTGGAGGCCCATCACTGTAGTTCCCTGAGGCTACTGGGAAGACAAAATGAGATCGTGGACAGGGATGCGAGTGTGCCTGGCATGCAGGGGCACCCCGTCTGGTGATGTTACCCTCCCCCTGCCTCCAGCTCCACCAGCTCCTTCTCTGCAGCCCCTCCTGCCCCTTGGCTGCTACCCTCTCCATCCTGCCCCTCACAGGCGGGAGGAGTAGGGACTCTGGGCCTCCTTCCCCAGGGTGGCCTCACTCCATCACCCCCTGCAGGCTGGCTTTGCCCACCGCTCCTGGAGACCGTTCTCAGGAACGTGAGCTGGAACTCGGACATGGCTTCTTTTCCTTCTGATTTTCTTTCTGCCTCTGTGGCCATCCCTCCCCTGGCTCCTGACTGGCAACTCTTACTCAGCTTTAACGTGTGCTGTCCCCCTCTCCACCCACCCTTCCTTCTTCCTCCACTCACTCCCTGGGTGACGTGGTCCAGCCCTAGCCCAGGCCACCATCACCTCTCCCACAGGCAGTCATTCCTGAGACTTGGTCTCCTCCTCGGTGCCTGGCGACGGTAATCCCGGAGCTGCTGTTGCACCTGGCACACAGCAGGCGCTGACTCCAAAGCTCTGACCTAACGTGCCGTGTGACCCTCTGCAGGCCCTCAACCTCCTCCTCCCTCGAGTTCGCCACATCTCAAAGACATGGGACTCAGGACAGTAGCCCTAGGTGCAGAAATCAGACAGCTTGTGCTAAACGACTTAGGAGGTAAAAGGGTTCTGAAACACAAAGCATCTTGAGGTTATCAGTCTGTCGGCATTGGCAAGTCGTTCCACTGGGCTAACACTTTCTGGGCCTCCTTGCCAACTCCAACTCTAAACCTCTCTGCCGATGGGGAAGACGGGCTGTCTTCCCTCTGAGGGTTGTTACTGCAGACGGAAGGCTCTGGAAGAGGCTTCTCATTGGTGTTTGAGGGCCCCCTCCGTGCCAGGCACCGTGCGAGGTGCTCTACGTCGTCCATCATGTCCCAAAATGCTCTCGTGACCACCTCTGCCAAGTGGGTCTCATCCCAGCCCTTACTGGGGAGTGACGAGGCTAAGAGAGGCACAGTCATAGCCCTGGGATGAAAGCACACAGCCTGGCATGACTCCAGAGTCTCTCGCTGGTTCTCCAAGCTGCCTCCGTGTGGGGCTAAAAGCAGACATTCTCTTTTCCCTCCCCAGACCACGCTCCCCAAATGACCACCAACTGAGTAACCGGAACCACCAGTTACTGCTGCCCAAGCCGGAAATGTGGGCGTTATTTTGCCCTTGACCCCTCCCCGCCCCCTCCCACCCATCAATGAGGTCAGTCAATTCACCTGAAAAAAAAATCTCTCTGGAATCTAGCCATTTCTTCCATGCCCGCCGTCACCACCACGCTCTAGAGTTAACTTGCATTTTGTGTCTGTCTCATCTGGGAGTCTAATGCCTTGTCCATACGTGGGGTCATACCTGCACATCTTCCCGAGATGCTCAATGACCCAACAGAAGACACTCTTTAGGTCACACAGAGCCCACCATGAGATGGCATGTGCTCGTCACTGTCACCAGCTGAGACCTCTGCTCGGGCCCTCTCCTTGCCTCCCTCAATAAAAAGCTATTTTATAACCTTTGCACTAAGGACAGAGGCAAATAATCAGACTCCCTCTTTGAGAGACTGTCTTTAAAAATGACTATCCGTGTAAGCAACTTGGTTTAAAAGAGAAAAACCTTGCAGATATGTTTGCATCTTTGGCCTCTGGAAAAACGGGTAGAAAGGACGAGAAGGCCCAGCGGACTGAGAAGGGGGTTCTCTTCCCCACCGCTGGCGAGGCATTTGATTTCATGAGTATTAATCAAAATCACTCTTGATTATAGCAAAAACAACCTTTGCTATAATTTTAATGCAATTAACTGGAATATATGGTAATTCTGAGCAATCCTGCTCTTGAGATTAAAGAACAGCCTGCCAGGAAACATATGAATAAAGCTTTAAGATCAAAATTTGCATAATTAGGTTTCTTCCCTGCTCTCCACCCCCATCCACAGCCTCTCGGGCTGTGAGAGGTTCTACTGAAGGGAAGTGCGTGGAGTCGGCAGGCCAACAACCTGGGCTGGCACCCTGCGCTTCCGTCCCGGGCTGGAACACTCCTTTCCAAGAGCATGTTCATGTTTCTCCAACACATCCCTGATGGACTAATAGACAGCCAAAGACAGGCGGACAAATGACAGAGGGCAGAGATTTTGAGCCGCCCTTGCAGAGGTGGAGGCAAAAAAAGTAGCAACACCTCCAGCTATGGGGCTGCTGCTTCCTGGCAGTTGAGCACCGTGCAAACTTGTTCATCCTGCTCTGAAGACGCAGCGTACTCTATTCTGCTTCTTTTTTTTTTTTAACCTCTTTATTGGAGTATAATTGCTTTACCATGATGTGTTAGTTTCTGCTTTATAACAAAGTGAGTCAGCTATACGTATACAGATATCCCCATATCCCCTCCCTCTTGCGTCTCCCTCCCACCCTCCCTATCCCATCCCTCTAGGTGGTCACAGAGCACCGAGCTTATCTCCCTGTGCTATGCGGCTGCTTCCCACTAGCTAGCTATTTTACATTTGGTAGTGGATATATGTCCATCATACTCTATTCTTGAAACCATAACCACCTCAGCAATACCTCAAACCCCAAACTTAGAGTTTTGTTGATAACACGTTTTAACGCCTGGTCACAGGCTCCCGCCAGCCCAGGCCCGGGCATTGCTACCACAAGGCCCCACCTCCTCCCACTGTCTTACAGGGGCTGTGACAGCCAGAGCCACTGCCTCACTGCACTGCATCCCCTCCCTACCAGCTCTAGAGTCCCTAACCCTCTGGGGAGAGCTTGCATTACCCCGGGAGGGAAGGAAAAACATCAGTTACTTTTCTGAAGACATTACAAGCAGGACCATGTGCACTTCTACTCCTAAGAAGGGGGAGAAAAGCCAGGAGGTGGTACCAGTCGCCCATGGGACAAGCAGGCTGGGGGCTGAGTATTCCCAGAACCTAGCAAAACAATTCCTACCCCTTGCCTTCGACCTCCGTCTCATTCAGAGATTTTCCATTCAATCCTACCCATGAAAAGATCTTTAACATTTAAAATCACGTAAAATGTCAACAGTCCCATTTCCTCTTAAATAAGTTATTCTTGGACCTGCAGTAAAGTTTAAGCTGAAAGGTTAATACTCCTTTATCAGAAGGCTTGGAGGAAACAGACATCATCACTTTTGTTCTTTGCTGCTTTGAAAACAAATGTGGAAAAGAGGAAGAAGACAAAACGGGAGAACAGTTGGTCCTTTCTCACAGAGACCTTCAAGATATAATGCCACACTAGAGACTGCTCGGATAACGAAAAATCTGCCCAGATTTTCCGTTCCGGATGGTGGCCACCAAGCACATTTATACCCCTGTCTCTCAAAACCGCTGGGGAATATCAGGAAAGGAGCACACAAGTGAGTACATTCAGACAAGCACCAGGAACAAGGGGATGGGGAGAAAGGGCGCAATCCAAAGACGAAGACGAACTTCTAGAAGAGCAAAGGTGGATGAGATCAGAACAGCAGATAAATCAAGGTCAGAGGAGCTGAAGGGCACCTAATGCTGGAGAAGACGTGGAAAAGGAACAGCTGACGCGTATTATAACATGGATGAACCTTGAAAATATTATACTGCGTGAGAAAAGCCTGACACAAAAGGGTAAATATGATATGGTTTATTTCTATGAAATTCTAGAAGAGACAAAACTAACCTACAATGTAAAAATCAGCTCAGTGGTTGCTTGGGTGAGGGATGCTGGGACGTGATATGAAGGAACTTTCTGGGATGATGAAAATGTTCTGTCTTGACATGCACTCGTCAAAACTGATTGAGGGCTTCCTCGGTGGCGCAGTGGCTGAGAGTCCGCCTGCCAATGCAGGGAACACGGGGTCGTGCCCCGGTCTGGGAGGATCCCACGTGCTGCGGAGCGGCTGGGCCCGTGAGCCGTGGCTGCTGAGCCTGCGTGTCCGGAGCCTGTGCTCCGCAACGGGAGAGGCCACAACAGTGAGAGGCCCGCGTACCGCAAAAACAAACAAAAACAAACAAGAAAACAAAACTGATTGAACTTAAGGATCTTAATACCTTAGTATTTAACTATATGTAAATCATACCTCAATAAAAAATACTTAAGAACCTTACTAGAACCAAGTGCACACAAATTTTTAAAACGCTACTGCAGAACATTCCTGAGAATCTTAACATCTGAGGTATGTAAATGACACCTCAATTTAAAAAGATACTTAAGAAGTATACTAGAACTAAGTGAAGGAAAACAATGAAACCAGTACAGTTGACCCTCGAACAATGCAGGGGTTAATCCGCATACAATGGTCAGCCCTGTGCATCCACGGACTCAACCAGCCACAGACTGTGTGGTACTGTAGCATTTACTGTTGAAAAGTATCCGTGTATAACTGGGCCTGTGCCGTTCAAACCCGTATCGTTCAAGGGTCAACCGTACTGAAAAACACAAAAGAAGACTTGAACAAATGAAAAGACTAGGTTGTGGATAGGAAGATGCGATATCATACAGGTGCTAATTCTCCCAAATTTCTAACTATGACATGTTTCCAATAAAAATGGTAATGACAACAAATGTGGGGAGAAGCCAAGCTCAGGAGCACATCCCCTGTCCAGAAGGAGATGTGGAAGCTGGGGCGAAGACCCCCTCCTCAAGTCAGTGTCGGGGAGGAAGATAGCGGGACAGAAGAGGGGAGGAGCCTACGGAACCGTGTGCAGACCTGCTGCTCCCCTTGCCCTCCTGTGCAGCCCGCTCACGACAAGAGGAGCTGGACGTCTTCCTTCCAAAGAAACTGAGCAAGCCGGCGAGGAGGAACCGGTGGCCCAGATGGGCCTGGGACCTGGAAGAGGGTTCCTGTTCAGGCTAGCCCCAGCCTGCTCACTGGTCCCTTCCCTACCCACAGCCTTCCCCTCTCCACACCGTGAGCTCCCATCCACCGGGCTGCAGCCCACCTCCGAGCCCCGGGCGAGGCGATCCCGGCTGCGTCTCCACTGACAAATACAAGCAGACCCCCAGAATCACTAAACGGGAAGCTCCATTCATTCATCCAACAAATAGTTCCTGATGGGCAGGACGGGTGCTCAGCTCTGATCTCGGCCCTGGGAAACGTCCACGAAAAAGGCAGCTACAAACGGTGGCCTCACGGCACAGAATTCTACTGGGAGTGGTCTATCCGTGCCATGACATTATTTGGTGATAAAAAGGAAAGGAAGGACTGAGCCAGGCTACACCCTGCATGAGCCTTGAAAACCTTATACGAAGTGAAAGAAGCCAGACACAGAAGGCCACATAGTGCACGATTCCATTTCTATGAAAGATCCAGAGGAGGTAAACCCACAGAGACAGAAAGCTGATGAGTGGTTGCCAGGGGCTGCGGGAGGGGAGAATGTAGACTGACTGCTTAATGGGTATGAGGTTTCCTCTTTGGGTGATGAAAATGTCTTGGAGCTAGACAGAGGTGACGGTCGTACAACTCTGTGAATGTCCTACATGCCACTGAGTTGTACGCTTTAAAGGGGTGAATTTTATGTTACGTGAATTAGATATCAATTTCTTAAGCCATTAAAGAAAAAAAGGAAACCTGCATTTCAGGATGACATTCACAGGGAAGCCACTGGAAAGATGACTTGAGTCAGAGACTACAGGCAACTGGGCGGAGCCAGCCCACAGGAGGGGGCGTGGGAGGACGGGCGTGGGGGGGGGGCAGACATTTTGCCCTCTATAAATACCCCTGGCCCCTAACCAAGCTCGGAGCCTGACTGCCCAAACACGAAACAGGGCGTGCTGCTAGGGTTTGCTCAGACATAACACAAGTCTGATTCAGATTTCTGCAAATCCAAATCATATTGTCAATGACCTAAGGAGTTTTCGTTTGAAGGCAATCCTTCGGTGAATGCTTCTCATAGGGTTACAGAACCAAGAAGTTAACGCAGGACTATTCAGTCACCAAACACCAGGGACCAGGGACTGGGAGAGAGAGAAAGATGAGAAGAGCAGAGTTCTTGCCCTCAGTCCACAGGTGGAGATATTTAAACAAACGGGCTTATGACAGCTGCGTGTGCCAGGTGCCCGACAATCACAGCAGCTGTCACCAGCTCTGCCTGGCAGGCTTCAGGGAGTGGGCGGCAGCTGAGCTCAGATCGGAAAGGGGAGCAGAGGGAGAGGGCCTTGGGGTCAAGCCTCAGGGGGTGCGGGAGCCATTCGCAGAGAGCAGGGGGGGGAGTCAGGAGGGCTGGAACCGAGTATGCGGCAGGGAGTGGTCAGAGAAGGCGACAACAGATGACGAAGGCCAGGTTGGGGAAGGGCAGTGGGGAGACTTAAGGAGGGGTTTCGGGGGTGAGAGGAGTGTAAGGATGACCTACATGTATCCCTTGACATATGGACTAGAATGGCAACACCATCCACCCAGCTGGGGAGCACAGGGGGAGAGGTCAGCCTGGGGGAGAAACACCATGGCCGGGTTCACATGTGGTGGACTTCAGGGCTTGTTCTGACCCTCCCCCAGCTCTGACACCACTGAGTGACTTTCCTTGAAATCTGGGTCCTGAAACTGCACGACATACTCCTCCTCCAGCTCTTGTCCTCTCTTGCTGCCCATTCCCCTCCGCTGGTCCTTCTCTGTCCACCTCTTCAATTCTGGGGCTCCCCAGAGTGCTACCGCTCACGTTCACCCAGTCTCCCAGCCAGATCCCACCTCCTCCTGTGATTGCAGCTCTTAATGCCCACCACACCAAATAGAAATCCCCACGGGCAAAGTGGCTCTGAGCTCTGGGCCCAGGGTTTCCTGCCAGACACTTCTCTCTCCCTGTGTGTCCCTTTTCAGAATCATTATTTTGAATCACCTCTTGCTTAGCTGTTTTGTATTATTAAGTAGATATCTCCAGGAGCGTTGCTGAGTGACATATAGCTTCCAAAGCATTCCATTTTTTAACTGAAATTTTTATTGAGATAATTATAGATTCCCATACAGTTATCAGAAATAATACGGGGGGAGGGAAAAATTAGGAGTTTGGGATTAACAGATACACACTACTATATATAAAATAGATAACCAACAAGGACCTACTGTATAGCACAAGAAACTCTACTCAATAGCCCATAATAACCTATAAGGGAAAAGAATCAGAAAAAGAATCTATGTATGTATGTATGTATGTATAACTGATTCACTTTGCTGTACACCTGAAACCAACACTGTAAAGCAACTATACTTCAATTTAAAAAATTAATTTAAATAGTCAAAAGAAAATACTGTTATCCACACCCCTTAACCTAATTCTTGTTAGTATTACATTAATAAATATTGTATATTTAACTATAAAAAATAAAATGTTAAAAAGAGAAATAATATAAAGAGATTCCTTGTATCCCTCGTATACTGTGCCTAGTTTCCCCAAAGGTCATATTATGCAAAATAGTACACTATCACAATCAGCATACTGACATCGATACAACCCACACATCTTAATCAAATTTCCCCCATTTTACTTGCACTCATTTGTACGTTTATTAAGTACCATACAGTTTTGTCACATGTGTAGATTAATGCGACCACCACAGTCAAGATAAAGAATAGTTCCATTGGCACAAGTATCCCTCATGCTGCCTTTTTATAAGCATACCCACTTCTCTCCCACCTTTCCTCTTCCCCTCCCCTACCTGTGACCACCACTAATCTGTTCTCCATCTCTATACTGATGTTATTTCAAGACTGTCATAGAAATGGGATAATGCAGTATGTGTTCTTTTGAGACTGGCTTCTTTCACACAGCATATTACATCCGAGATTCATCCAGGTTGCTGTGTGTATCAACAGTTTGTTCCTTTTTCATTGCTCAGTAGTATTCCACAGGGTAGGTGTACCACAGTTTATCCATTCACCCATCAAAGGGCATTTGGGCTGATTCCAGTATTTGGTAATTACAAATAAAGCTATCGACACTGGGGTATAGGAAGCCTTACATTTTTCAGAATGCCTTTGTATTGCCTCTCCATGAGAATGACAACTTGACCCAAACTTTTACCCTCAAAACTGTGTAGAGGTATTAACCCGATGTCTTCCAGCATCAAATACTGTCATGAAGCAGAGTGAAGTGAACCGGACTTATTTTTTTCCCCTCTAATAGGCGACTTGCTCCTTCTGCCTAGATTTCTTTAAAAAATCATCACCAAAAGTGCTAAATCACTCACCAACCTAACCATGGGGAAAAAAAAAGAACTGATACCCAAATTAGGAGAAAAAATACAAAGGAAATCAAAACAATAATACAAATATTTATACATACCTACTATGTGCCCTGCCTTGTTCTAGGTCCTAAGGATACACGAGTGAACAGACAAAAAAATCCTGCCTTTATGGAACTTATATGCAACTAGATTAAATGGATATTATTCTAGAACTACATAAATTTTCAAAAATTAGTCAAGAAGAAAGAAAGCCTAACATATAGACAGAATATATATAATAGAGAAAAGCTAAAGAGAGCACCATGAGAAAAAAACTGTGAAAGCTGTGTATGAATACTGCTCTAGAAGAATCAACCAGGCTCAATCCACATGAGAATTATTTCAATCCTCAAAAGACAGATGATTTCTCTACTGTTCAATTTTCTAGAGCAGAGAAATGAGAAAAACTTCCCGTCTTTTAGTGACACCTGGAAAAGATAGCATAGAAAAAGGACACTATAGACCAATCTCACTTTTGAATATTGATATAAAAATAAAGTGTACATTGGGATTTCCCTGGTGGCAGAGTGGTTAAGAATCTGCCTGCCAATGCAGGGAACACGGGTTCGAGCCCTGGTCCGGGAGGATTCCACATGCCGCAAAGCAACTAAGCCCGTGTGCCACAACTACTGAGCCTGCACTCTAGAGCCTGTGAGCCACAACTACTGAGCCCGCGTGCTGAAACTACTGAAGCCCACATGCATTGAGCCCCGAACTCATTCTACAAGGCCACCATCACCCTGATACCAAAACCAGACAAAGATGTCACAAAGAAAACTACAGGCCAATATCACTGATGAACATAGATGCAAAACTCCTCAACAAAATACTAGCAAACAGAATTCAACAGTCCATTAAAAGCATCATACACCATGATCAAGTGGGGTTTATTCCAGGAACGCAAGGATTCTTCAATATACGCAAATCAATCAATGGGATACAACATATTAACAAATTGAAGGAGAAAAACCAAATGACCATCTCAATAGATGCAGAGAAAGATTTCGACAAAATTCAACACCCATTTATGATAAAAACCCTGCAGAAAGTAGGCACAGAGGGAACTTTCCTCAACATAATAAAGGCCATATATGACAAACCCACAGCCAACATCGTCCTCAATGGTGAAAAACTGAAACCATCTCCACTAAGATCAGGAACAAGACAAGGTTGCCCAGTCTCACCACTATTATTCAACATAGTTTTGGAAGTTTTAGCCACAGCAATCAGAGAAGAAAAAGAAATAAAAGGAATCCAAATCGGAAAAGAAGAGGTAAAGCTGTCATTGTTTGCAGATGACATGATACTCTACATAGAGAATCCTAAAGATGCTACCAGAAAATTTCTAAAGCTAATCAATGAATTTGGTAAAACAGCAGGATACAAAATTAATGCACAGAAATCTCTTGCACTCCTATACACTAATGATGAAAAATGTGAAAGAGAAATTAAGGAAACACTCCCATTTACCATTGCAACAAAAAGAATAAAATACCTAGGAATAAACCTACCTAGGGAGACAAAAGACCTGTATGCAGAAAACGATAGGACATGGTTGAAAGAAATTAAAGATGATACCAACAGATGGAGAGATATTCCATGTTCTTGGATTGGAAGAATCAACATTGTGAAAATGACTCTACTATCCAAAGCAATCTATAGATTCAATGTAATCCCTATCAAACTACCACTGGCATTTTTCACAGAACTAGAACAAAAAATTTCACAGTTTACATGGAAACACAAAAGACCCCGAATAGCCAAAGCAATCTTGAGAAAGAAAAACGAAGCTGGAGGAATCAGGCTCCCTGACTTCAGACTGTACTACAAAGCTACAGTAATCAATACAGTATGGTACTGGCACAAAAACAGAAATGTAGATCAATGGAACAGGATAGAAAGCCCAGAGATAAACCCACGCACATATGGTCACCTTATCTTTGATAAAGGAGGCAGGAATATACAGTGGAGAAAAGACAGCCTCTTCAATAAGTGGTGCTGGGAAAACTGGACAGCTACATGTAAAAGAATGAAATTAGAACACTCCCTAACACCATACACAAAAATAAACTCAAAATGGATTAAAGACCTAAATGTAAGGTCAGACACTATCAAACTCTTATTTTTTTTTACATCTTTATTGGAGTATAATTGCTTTACAATGGTGTGTTAGTTTCTGCTTTATAACAAAGTGAATCAGTTATACATATACATATGTTCCCATATCTCTTCCCTCTTGTGTCTCCCTTCTTCCCACCCTCCTATCCCACCCCTACAGGTGGTCACAAAGCACTGAGCTGATCTCCCTGTGCTATGGGGCTGCTTCCCACTAGCTATCTATTTTACATTTGGTAGCGTATATATGTCCATGCCACTCTCTCGCTTCGTCACAGCTTACCCTTCCCCCTCCCCATATCCTCAAGTCCATTCTCGAGTAGGTCTGTGTCTTTATTCCCCTCTTACCCCTAGGTTCTTCATGACCTTTTTTTTTTCTTAGATTCCATATATATGTGTTAGCATATGGTATTTGTCTTTCTCTTTCTGACTTACTTCACTCTGTATGACAGACTCTAGGTCCATCCACCTCACTACAAATAACTCAATTTCGTTTCTTTTTATGGCTAAGTAATATTCCATTGTATATATGTGTCACATCTTCTTTATCCATTCATCCGATGATGGACACTTAGGTTGCTTCCATGTCCTGGCTATTGTAAATAGAGCTGCAGTGAACATTTTGGTACATGACTCTTTTTGAATTTTGGTTTTCTCAGGGTATATGGCCAGTAGTGGAATTGCTGGGTCGTATGGTACTTCTATTTGTAGTTTTTTAAGGAACCTCCATACTGTTCTCCATAGTGGCTGAACCAATTCACATTCCCACCAGCAGTGCAAGAGTGTTCCCTTTTCTCCACACCCTCTCCAGCATTTATTGTTTCTAGATTTTTTGATGATGGACATTCTGACCGGTGTGAGATGATATCTCATTGGGTTTTTTTTGCGGTATGTGGGCCTCTCACTGTTGTGGCCTCTCCCGTTGCAGAGCACAGGCTCCGGATGCGCAGGCTCAACGGCCATGGCTCACGGGCCTATCCGCTCCACAGCATGTGGTATCTTCGCGGACTGGGGCACGAACCCGTGTCCCATGCATCGGCAGGCGGACTCTCAACCACTGTGCCACCAGGGAAGCCCTCATTGAGGTTTTGATTTGCATTTCTCTAATGATTAATGATGTTGAGCATTCTTTCATGTGTTTGTTGGCAATCTGTATATCTTCTTTGGAGAAATGTCTATTTAGGTCTTCTGCCCACTTTTGGATTGGGTTGTTTGTTTTCTGGTTATTGAGCTGCATGAGCTGCTTGTAAATTTTGGAGATTAATCCTTTGTCAGTTGCTTCATTTGCAAATATTTTCTCCCTTTCTAAGGGTTGTCTTTTGCTCTTGTTTATGGTTTCCTTTGCTGTGCAAAAGCTTTGAAGATTCATTAGGTCCCATTTGTTTATTTTTGTTTTTATTTCCATTTCTCTAGGAGGTGGGTCAAAAAGGATCTTGCTGTATTTATGTCATAGAGTGTTCTGCCTATGTTTTCCTCTAAGAGTTTGATAGTTTCTGGCCTTATATTTACGTCTTTAATCCATTTTGAGTTTATTTTTGTGTATAGGGTTAGGGAGTGTTCTAATCTCATACTTTTACATA
Organism: Stenella coeruleoalba; assembly: GCF_951394435.1. NCBI lineage: Eukaryota > Metazoa > Chordata > Mammalia > Artiodactyla > Delphinidae > Stenella > Stenella coeruleoalba. Next base: position 120,483,538 of record NC_137152.1, read on the forward strand.
TACCTGTCCAGTTTTCCCAGCACCACTTATTGAAGAGGCTGTCCCAGAAGAAGAGAAAAAAAAAGGGACTGAGAAAATATTTGAAGAGATTATAGTTCAAAACTTCCCTAATATGGGAAAGGAAATAGTTAATCAAGTCCAGGAAGCACAGACAGTCCCATACAGGATAAATCCAAGGAGAAACACGCCAAGACACATACTAATCAAACTGTCAAAATTGAAATACAAAGAAAACATATTAAAAGCAGCAAGGGAAAAACAACAAATAACACCCAAGGGAATCCCCATAAGGTTAACAGCTGATCTTCAGCAGAAACTCTGCAAGCCAGAAGGGACTGGCAGGACATATTTAAAGAGATGAAGGAGAAAAACCTACAACCAAGATTACTCTACCCACTAAGGATCTCATTCAGATTTGATGGAGAAATTAAAACCTTTACAGACAAGCAAAAGCTGAGAGAGTTCAGCACCACCAAACCAGCTTTACAACAAATGCTAAAGGAACTTCTTTAGGCAAGAAACACAAGACAAGGAAAATACCTACAATAACAAACCCAAAACAATTAAGAAAATGGGAATAGGAATATACATATTGATAATTACCTTAAATGTAAATGGATTAAATGCTCCCACCAAAAGACACAGACTGGCTGAATGGATACAAAAACAAGACCCATATATATGCTGTCTACAAGAGACCCACTTCAGACCTAGAGACACAAAGAGACTGAAAGTAACGGGATGGAAAAAGATATTCCATGCAAATGGAAATCAAAAGAAAGCTGGAGTAGCAATTCTCACATCAGACAAAATAGACTTTAAAATAAAATCTATTACAAGAGACAAAGAAGGACACTACATAATGATGAAGGGATCGATCCAAGAAGAAGATATAACAATTGTAAATATTTATGCACCCAACATAGGAGCACCTCAATACATAAGGCAAATACTAACAGCCATAAAAGGGGAAATCGACAGTAACACATTCATAGTAGGGGACTTTAACACCCCACTTTCACCCATGGACAGATCATCCAAAATGAAAATAAATAAGGAAACACAAGCTTTAAATGATACATTAAACAAGATGGACTTAATTGATATTTATAGGACATTCCATCCAAAAACAACAGAATACACATTTTTCTCAAGTGCTCATGAACATTCTCCAGGATAGATCATATCTTGGGTCACAAATCAAGCCTTAGTAAATTTAAGACAATTGAAATTGTATCAGGTATCTTTTCTGACCACAGCGCTATGAGACTAGATATCAATTACAGGAAAAGATCTGTAAAAAATACAAACACATGGAGGCTAAACAATACACTACTTAACAACGAAGTGATCACTGAAGAAATCAAAGAGGAACTCCAAAAATACCTAGAAACAAATGACAATGGAGACACGACGACCCAAAACCTATGGGATGCAGCGAAAGCAGTTCTAAGAGGGAAGTTTATAGCAATACAATCCTACCTTAAGAAACAGGAAACGTCTCGAATAAACAACCTAACCTTGCACTTAAAGCAATCAGAGAAAGAAGAATTATCAAACTCTTAGAGGAAAACATAAGCAGAACACTCTATGACATAAATCACAGCAAGATCCTTTTTCACCCACCTCCTAGAGAAATGGAAATAAAAATAAACAAATGGGACCTAATGAAACTTCAAAGCTTTTGCACAGCAAAGGAAACCATAAACAAGAGCAAAAGACAACCCTCAGAATGGGAGAAAATATTTGCAAATGAAGCAACTGACAAAGGATTAATCTCCAAAATTTACAAGCAGCTCATGCAGCTCAATAACCAGAAAACAAACAACCCAATCCAAAAATGGGCAGAAGACCTAAATAGACATTTCTCTAAAGAAGATATACAGACTGCCAACAAACACATGAAAGAATGCTCAACATCACTAATCATTAGAGAAATGCAAATCAAAACTACAATGAGGTATCACCTCACACCTGTCAGAATGGCCATCATCAAAAAATCTACAAACAATAAATGCAGGAGAGGGTGTGGAGAAAAGGGAACCCTCTTGCACTGTTGGTGGGAATGTAAATTGATACAGCCACTATGGAGAACAGTATGGAGGTTCCTTACAAAACAAAAATAGAACTACCATGCGACCCAGCAATCCCACAACTGGGATATACCCTGAGAAAACCATAATTCAAAACAAGTCATGTACCACAATGTTCATTGCAGCTCTATTTACAATAGCCAGGACATGGAAGCAACCTAAGTGTCCATCAACAGATGAATGGATAAAGAAGATGTGGCACATATATACAATGGAATAGTACTCAGCCATAAAAAGAAACGAATCTGAGTTATCTGTAGTGAGGTGGATGGACCTAGAGTCTGTCATACAGAGTGAAGTAAGTCAGAAAGAGAAAAACAAATACCGTATGCTAACACATACATATAGAACCTGAAAAAAATGGTCATGAAGAACCTAGGGGCAAGACGGGAATAAAGACACAGACCTACTAGAGAATAGACTTGAGGACAGGGGAGGGGGAGGGGTAAGCTGGGACAAAGTGTGAGAGTGGCATGGACATATATACGTTACCAAATGTAAAATAGATAGCTAGTGGGAAGCAGCCGCATAGCACAGGGAGATCAGCTCAGTGCTTTGTGACCACCTAGAGGGGTGGGATAGGGAGGGTGGGAGGGAGGGAGACGCAAGAGGGAAGAGATATGGGAACATATGTGTATATATATATATATATATATAAGTGATTCACTTAGTTATAAAGCAGAAACTAACACCCCATTTTTAAGCAATTATACTCCAATAAAGATGTTAAAAAGAAGAAAACCCTGTCGTATGAGATTCTAAAATTTCTGCTCTTTGTTTCATCAGAGTAACATCTAAATACATTTTTAACTCCAGTACATGAATGACCCAGCTGCATCACTGATTGTGTTTACAGACAACACTGGACCCCGATGTCAGTTCAAAGGCCTCAGGGGCCCACTATTTGAATATCGCTCGTCTAGACATTTCCTGCCACCAGTTCTATGCATCCCTACTTCTACTGCCTGCTCTCTACTAAACTAATTCAAGAAGCTCCCTGTATGCATATTCCCCAATAACCCTACAGTACCAAGGGAGAATCACCCCGTTCCTTCCAGTTCCACACCCCAGTGAGGTCACCAGTATCAATGATCTGGGACCTGCTACTTCAATATCTACTTAAAAAATGCATTTGCCCTGATGGCCTCAGTGAAACCTGTGAGTAGACCGGTGGGGCAAATGACAGAAGCCACACTCCAGTTTGATTGAGAAAATAAAGGGAGATGAAGAGGGATGCCAGGGGCTGGAGATCTGGAGGAGGAGGGGATAGGGTATTAGCTTAAAAGGGAGGCAAGGAAAGGAGAGATTTTGCAGGATGAAGGAAAACTTAAGCATATTCTTAGGTGAGTGAAAAGAACCATGGAAAGCGAGAGGGTGCTGACTGAAACAGACAGTAACTGATGGATCTGATTAACAAGGTCCCTGCTCGCAAGAAGGCATGGGGATGGTAAGAGATATTCATAATAGGAACAATATGTCGTAAAGGATCTGTGAATCAATCAGTCTAACAAGCAATGTTAGAAGTGCCCACTGTGAAACAGAGCACGGCTAGAGTTAGCTCCAAGCCTCCTGGTTCCCACTTCAGTGCCCTCTGCATTGGAGAGACTTTCACCCAAGAACATAACCCAGTAAGCACAGGAAAGGACGTTCAACGTCATTAGTCACTAGGGAAACGCAAAGCAAAACCACAATGAGACACTACATCAACAGAAAATAAGCATTGGTGAGAATGTGGAGAAACTAGAACCCTCACACGCTGCTGGTGGGATTGTAAAATGATGCGGCAGCTTTGTAAACCCACCTGACACTTAACCCAGCATTACCATATGACCTAGCAGTTCTACCCAAGATAATTGAAAACTTACAGCCACGCGAAAGTCTGTACAGGAATGTTTACAGCAGTATTCATGGTAGGCAAAGAGGAGAAACAACCCCAGTGTCCATCATCTGATGAGTGAGTAAATAAACTGTGTTGTACCGACACGCGCTACAACATGGACGAAGCTTGGCAACATTATGCTGATGGAAAGAAACCAGATACAGAAGGCTACACATTGTAGGATTCCACTCCTGTGAAGTCTCTAAAATAGGCAAATACACGGAAACAAAGCAGACTGCCAGGGAGGAAGGGGGTGGATTGGGAGAGGGGCTGCTGAAGGGATGGGGCTTCTTTTCGGGGTGACAGAAATGTTGCAGAATGCAATGTGATGGGTGCCCCACTCTGAATATACTAAAACCCACCGAATGGTACACTTTCAGTCGGTGAACTGTGTGGTATGTGAAAATGGAACTATTTCAACTTGTGGGAGGAGAAGGGAAATCAACCTGTTACACGAAGGCTTCTGCACTTCAGAGGCAGTGGTTATAAAGGTTACCATCTGTGACCACGGGCAAGTACCTTTAGGACATTTTGCCTGTTTCCTCCTCTCTAGGGAAGATGAGACCCTCCAAGAGACCCACCCTCACCCTCAGTCAGCCCTCCCTCCTCTTTTGAGGCTGCAGCTACCTAGCTGCTGCCCCTTTCCTTAAGGCCATCCTCTCCTGACTTCCAGCATATTCCCTCCGAGTCATGGTGCGAGTGGAGCCGCCCGGCAGTGGCTGGGTTCTCTCTCTAGCCCAAGTCAACCTAGTATGCTGACTGCAGCCTGGGTATCCTCCAGATCCTGCCCTCGGCCCCTTCACCGCCTTCCGCATCTCCAAAGCCCTTCACCTACCTCACTCTGCTGAAGGCAACCGCATCCCCACTCTGCACGAGAAACCGCACCACCTTGGAAATCCCACTCTCTGGTCTTGGCCCCATCTTCCCAATCCCGGCCGAACCTCCTGCCCCAGCTGACCTGCAGAGCCTGCCAGGCAGCCCCCTTTGGCGGCCCCTCCTGCTCTCCTTGAGGTACAGCCGCAGCGTGGTCACGGCAGAGACCCGAGCATCAGCAATCCCCCGTCACAACGTTCTGCTCTCACCCTACTAATCCCCCACCTTGAGAGGAGGACCCACTCTCTAGCCCCACTACACTGGGACCTCCTGGAAGCAAGGCCAGTGCCCAAGTCACCTCCGCTGGCCCAGCACCGAGCAGGGTGCCTGGAGGCACTTAATCAACACCTCCTGGACGGGACCGACCATATGCCCAGCAACCACCAGCCTGGCCACGCTGTGGGGCGGTGCCTCCCTGCAACAGCAGGTCTCACATCCCTGTGCTGACTGGCATTGGCACAGCTGCCAGTTCAGGGTTTGTGACTCAAGCCAGGCCCTCAGGGTACCTTGGCAATCCACGTTCCTTAATCGGCTCCTTTTGTCACCTGACATTACTCCTCCAACCCTTAACTGTCTAGCTGGCTCCCCACACGCTCGGCACGAGACTGTCTCCTCGTCCGCAGGCCCCCTTGGCCACCTCATGTGTGTATGTGATAAGAAAAGGAACAACAGTTGACGTGAATGGAGCACTAAGGTTCACACCCTCTCTCTCCGCCCTCTCCCAGCCACCCTGTCATTAGGTACCATTATCCCCAACCAAATATTATGTACAAATGTTTACTGAAATGTAATTTATAATAGCAAAGACCTGGAGTCCACCTTAATATCCATCAGAAGTCATGTATTGAAAACAATTTTAATTACACAAGAAAGTGTAAGGTTACATAAACAGGATAAAGATATATCAATTTGTGTTTCTAGAAATGGCAGGATAGATTATTTGGAGCAACCTTCCAATTAAGAACAACTAAAATGGGTGATTTTAAAAAACATACCCTTAAAAACACTGAAGAACTGACAAAATGGTAAAAAACAACAACAACAAACATGGCAAAACCTAAGAGACAGCGGGAAATCCAGAGATGCGGGAACCCATGCACACCCAGCTGGACCAGCTTTGCCTTGGATTTTGGCAACCTTCCAAGACAGGCAAAGGGGACTGTAGTTTGGGACCATGACCACCTAAATTGAGGAATCTATTGAATAGAAAAATTCTTCCCACATTAAACTGGGACACCAGAGGACTATACCCTTGGGGTAAGGGTGACTCAGAAACAAACTTGCCCCTTCCCAATTCAGCCTCCAGAGGACTGCAAGGAAGGCTTCCTTGGTGCTGTGGAAACAAAGGGAAAAAATCAGGCACTTGTTTTAAGTAGTCCCAGGCTAATAATGTCCTAAGAGCACCTGACAAAGTCAAATACAAATCTCTGGAAGAAGGTACATTTATCCTAGACTTCAAAGCAACCCCACATATATATTTCAAGGGCAATGAGTAGTACACAGCCAAAAATAACCAAGCACATGAGGAAATAAAGCATCGTGTGTGAGAACCAGAGAAAAAGAATAGATCAATGAGCCAAGACTTGACCAGGCAATTCATAAAGAAATCAAATTGGACAATAAACATATGGAAAGATGCCCAACTTCATTAGTAACCAGAGAGAGGCAAACAAAACCATAAAAATATAAAATTACACACCCACTAGTAGCTAAAATTATACTGAAGTCTGACAGTGCCAAGCGCTGGCACAACCACTTTGGAAGACAGTGTGGCATCACCTGCTAAGACTGAAGTTACAAATACTACACAACCCAGAAACTTTTTGGTCTTACACACTCAAAGCTTGAGAATCCCCAGAAGCTTTTGTTTAGGTGGGTTACATCCATTGACATTTATCATATTAGAAATTAAAACTGAGAACAATGTAAAACACAAGAAGACGCAAGCCCACCTTCCATTAGCCATCAGAGTAATGATGTTACACATCACATCAATTCTGGAAACACCGTACACTCATGAGAAAATAACGCAAAATGCATTTAATATCTTGGTGTCATTATGAAAATAGCCTGACCTTGTGGACTCCTGAAAACACACTGGGGGCCCTCCAAGGGTCCCCAGACCACAGTTTAAGAACCAGCACCCTAGATACATATATACAATGGAACTCTACTCAGCCATAAGAAAGAATGAAATGCCACTTGCAGCAACACGGATGAACCTAGAGATGATCATAAGTGAAGTAAGTCAGAGAAAGACAAATATCATATCACTTATATGCGGAATTTAAAATATGACACAAATAAACTTACTCACAAACAGAGAACAGACATGTGATTGCCAAGGGGGAGGGGGGTGGGGGAGGGCTGGATTGGGAGTTTGGGATTAACAGATGCAAACTGTTATATATAGAATGGATAAACAACAAGGTCCTACTGTAGGGCACAGGGAATTCCATTCAGTATCCTGTGATAAACCATAATGGAAAAGAATATGAAAAAGAATGTATATATATGTATAACTGAATTACTTTGCTGTACGGCAGAAATTAACAACATTCTAAACCAAGTATACTTCAATAAGTTAAAAACAAAAAAGAACCAGTACCCTAGAGAAATGTGTACATATCTACATAAGAATGGTTATGACAGAACTGGTTGAAACATTCAAAAACTGGAAACAACCCAAACATCCATCAGTAAGAGAACAAGGGACTTCCCTGGTGGCACGGTGGTTAATAATCCTCCTGCTAATGCAGGGGACATGGGTTCGAGTCCTGGTCCAGGAAGATCCCACATGCCACGGGGCAACTAAGCCTGGGCACCACAACTACTGAGCCTACGTGGCACAACTACTGAAGCTTGCGCACTAGAGCCTGCGCTCCACAACAAGAGAAGAAACGGCAATGAGAAGCACAAAAGCCTACATAGAGTGTAATTCCATTTCTACAAGGCTACAGGACAGGCCAAACTAAACTATTTAGGGCCACATGCACAGGTGGTAGAAGTATCAAGCAAAAAAAAATGACTGCACAAAAGGCAGGCTAGTGTCACCTCTGGGGGGAGGGTGCGTCTGTGATCAGGAGAGGCACACGGAGGTCCACGTGGGTGCTGTCAACATTCTATTTCTTGGCCTGATTGGTGATGACACAGATCTTCACTTTATACTTACTTGTTAAAGGCCTTGCACACTTTTCTATATCTGTCATATTTCACAATAAGGGAAAAAGCTATACACACAGGTCAATACTAATAATGTGAAATATATATGTCTACAGAGAAAAAAACTACTACTGAAATATGGTATTCCAGGGAATTCCCTGGCTGTCCAGTGGTTAGGACTCAGCGCTGTCACTGCCAGGACCCGGGTTCAATCCCTGGTAGGGGAACTAAGATCCCGCAAGCCGTGCAGTGCGGCGAAAAAAAAAAAAGTTAAAAAAAAAGAAATACTGTATTCCAACATGTTAACAGTGGTTAACCCTGGGTTGTGGGGTTTGCATTTTCTCGACACCTTTCTACATCTTCAAAGTTTACTACAAAGAGCACATATTACTCACGTAACCATGTAAACACCTGGTATTATCAGACTTCATTATAGTTTTTAGCTTACTGGAGGGTATGTCATTTTATCTTATTACAGGTTAATTTGCATCTCTCCTATTGCTAATGAGGTTGAGCATCTTTTCATATGTTTGTTGTCCAATTTGATTTCTTCTTTTATGAATTGCCTGGTCAAGTCTTTGGCTCATTTTTCTGTTTATTCTTTTTCACCGGTTCTCAGAAAACTGTAAAACAGATTTAAAAAGACAAGGTCGTCAGCTAAAACTGAAGCTAATGAAGATCAACACAAACTAGGTGGGACAAGCCATCTGTGGGGATCTATGCAGAAAATAACTACCTAAGGAGATCGGCGATGCGTCTGATCTAACTAGGATGAGCTCAAAGCTCACCAAGGAGCCTACGGTGTTTTCCTGGTTGGCTGTGACCTGACTTACTCTCACATGTGTATCCTGAGGCAATGTGACAATGACAGAAAACTCCAGTGGCTCATGAGGAACTGAAAATGGAGAGTGGAATCACAAAGAATACGTCTGTCTGTACAGCAGCGGGTCTCAACCTGGGCGGTTCCGCTCCCAGGGCCCACTGAGCAATGTCTGAACTCATTTGGGGTTGGCTGACTTGGGAGGGGGTACTACTGGCATCTAGTGGGGAGAAGCCAAGAATGCTGCTAAATACCTTATGATGCACAGGACAGCCCTCCCGATGAATTCTCCCGCCCCAAGCGTCAACAGTGCCATTGTTGAGAAACCCTGCTCAATGGCCTCTATCTGGGGTAAAACCGCTCCACCTTTCGTGACCCTTCTCCAAGTAGAAACAGTCAAATCCCCGAGCTGTCCCACCTTGACGGGGGTACTCCAAAGCCCTCGAGACCCACCATGCAACTCCCTTGAGACCCACCATGCAAGTCCTAGCCAGAGGAGAGGGCAAACAAGAAGATGCCAAGGCGATAGACTGCTTAACATACTGGAGGAGCAGCAAGCCAGCCCCGGGCAGGGGCGGGAGGCAAGGTCAGAGCATGCGTAGCCCCCATTCTGTTGGAACTTGTAGGCCACAGAGGGCTTTAGATTTTATTTTCATTACAACTGGAAGCCACTGGAGGGTTCTGGGCAGAGGGATGCAATGCGATTTAGGTCTCTAAAGATGGTCTGGCTGCTGTGTAGAGTCTGGACTGTAGGGGGCAGAAGTGAACTCTGAGACACCTGTTGGGAGGTCACTGCCAGGGCTCCAATGAGAGGGGACAGTGGCCCAGCCAAGGGAGGTAGCCAGAGAGGAGGTGAAACAGGTGGGAGGCTGGATGACTCCGAGGGTGGGCACAGGCGTGGTCTGCTGACAGATCAGATGCGGGCCACGAAGGAAAGAAGGCCATGGAGGAGTGGCCAGAGCCCCTAGCAGAATGGGGTTGCCAGTTACTCAGGTGGGAGGAGCAGGTTTGGAGGCAGCCAGCAGCAGCTCAGTTTTGCGCTGGGTCTTCAGTGACACGTATGAGCAAGGGTAATGGTCGAAATAACTTAACATGGCTGCACAGGGCACGGACCCTTTGGTTGCTGGATTATGGGGAGGTCCAGGAATCCTGAGGGAATGGCGAGGACTCAGCTGGTGGGAGGGGAGAACAGATGAACCCGAAGAATTTCAGTAACTTAACACCAGCAAGACGTCAGACAACCACGTGGGGATGTTGAATGCAGGAGCCTGGAGGTCAAGAGAGATCAGAGCTGGGGATAGAAACTGAAGAGTCAAAAGCTTGAAGATGGGATTTCATTTAAAGCCATGAGGCTGGTGAAAGCACCTGGGAAGCGAGTGCAAGTAAAGCAGGAAGACTAGGCCCAAGGCATCCCCACAAGCCCTAAGGTCAGAGGTGAGGGAGAATGGCAAGGAACGACCAGTGTGGCTTCCCAGAAGCCAAGGGGAGAAAGTGCTTCCAGGGGAGGGTGTCAGATGACCCTTGGACCTAGCCACACTGAAGTCATCACTAACTTTGGCCAGGAGCAGCTGCGAGGGAGGGGTGGGAAGCCAAGTGTTGGGAGGAAATTAATGGGAGCCCCAAACGACTACAAGTCCACATGGTATATTGTATTTTATGAACGAAAGATTAAAATATAGTTCTTGTTTGTTTCTTTTTAGGCACTACTTTGGATTTTTGCTTTTTTTTTTTTTAAGCTGGATGACAGAGCCTAATGAATGAATGGTGAGAAAGTAAAAGGGATTTTGCTCCCGAAAGATAGCCCAGAACTCTACAGAAGGCCAATGGGATAGGAAGAGCAACTAAATTAGAATTGCTCCTGGGACAGTTCTCCCTCTGAGCTCACTGGGACTCTGAGCCCAGCTCAGGAATTCCGCGGGCACTTTGGTTCTGGTCAATAAAGGCTTTTGTAAACGAAAGCCCCTGAATGCTCGTTAGAACCAATGCAAGCAAGGCAGCCCTTAGGCAGGTGGCCTCTTTCCCATTCTCCTCCCCTCTGGGAAGCCTAACTTGGCTAATATCTTGACAACACAGCCTATTTGCACTAGCAGTTAATTGGCTACTCCAACAATTCTGTGAGGCCGACAAAGCAGAGGTCAGCAGCCTCTTGGTGCAGATAAGGCAACTGTGGCCAGCAAATGGTGGGGCCACACTGGAATGCAGGCCCGTGTTAATTCCATCATCCCAGGCTAGCTGAAGCAGCAATAAAAATACAAACAAGGTCAAAATGAGCCCTGAGTGCCTTGGCACTATTTCGGGGGTAATGAATTCCGCACTGCAACAATGTTTATTGCTGAGGGTACCGCCTCTAAGTTGGAAAACAGTCCCAAACAACCACCTTGGAATGCCAGCCAGAGGCTGTCTGGCCGCTCCTTTAAACAGATGTTCACTGAGCGGCAGCACTCCTCTCTGTGGGATTCCACTACAGTTTTCAAAGTGTTTTTGTTTTAAAGTTGCAGAACCCTGTGACATCTGACGAGCAGCCCCATGTAGAAAAGAAACAAAAGGAGAGCTCAAAACTACTTGAGGGCTTCCCTGGTGGCGCAGCGGTTAAGAATCCGCCTGCCGATGCAGGGGACACGGGTTCGAGCCCTGGTCTGGGAAGATCCCATGTGCTGCGGAGAAACAAAGCCCGTGCGCCACAACTACTGAGCCCATGTACTGCAACTACTGAAGCCCACGCGCCTCGAGCCCGTGCTCCACAGCGAGAGAAGCCACCGCAATGAGAAGCCCGCGACCCACAACAAAGAGTAGCCCCCGCTCGCTGCAACTAGAGAAAGCCCGTGTGCAGCAACAACGACCCAACACAGCCAAAAATAAATAAAATAAATTTATATATTAAAAAAAAACTAGTTGAAGGTGGAGTGGCGGTCCAGGCCCACCCATTTCTGCTCTGGTCCTTTCCCCCAACCCGCCTGGGGACAAGGTTAGCCGGCAGCCCACTCCTCCTACTCAGCAAAGGGGCAGGCACAGCCCAAAGAAGAAAGCCTGTCTGCTGTACCCAGACTGCACCTGCTTCAAACGCAGCCATCAGGACTGGGGGGCGGGGCGTAGGACAGGCCTTTCCGGACACAGCTGGGGGGGGGCCCCCGATACAGGTGGCCCACTGCACAGGGCGCACTCTGCAATCTCCTCGAGGAGTCATTTAAAATCAAACGCAGGCCAAAGAAATCCAGCTGCCTTCCAGGGCCCTCAGAGGTGCTTCAAAGCATTCATTGCCACACCAAGGGCACCACCATAATCCAATTTTCTGCACATTTATTTTAAAATCCTGAACTGAGAGCAGATTAGGGATTGATTTAAAATGGCAAAATTGAAACAATGTAAAGAAACACCACAAGCTAGTTTTTTCAAAGAATGAAGAGGACGCTAATATCCACCCCTTAGCTTCTCCTAGCTTCCTCTTGCTGCTGTAACAAATGATGGCCAACGTACTGCTCTACAACGCACACTTCAGCCTTACAGTTTGGGAGGTCAGAAGTCCAACGCGGTCTCACTGGGCTGAAATCAAGGTATCGCCAGGGCTGCGTTACTTCTGGAAGCTCTAGGGCAGAGTCTGCGTACTCCTTGGCTCCTGGCCCCTTCCACGTTCAGAGCCAGCAAAGGCAGTGGAATCTTCCTCCCGTGGCATCACTCTGACCCTCGCTCCTCTACCTTCCTCTTCGATATTTAAAGGAACCTCATCCTTTAATTAGCCGGCCTAACCCAGGAGAATCTTATTTTCAGGCCAGCTGATTGGCAACCTAATTCCATCTGCTACCTTAATTCCCCTCTACTGTTGAGGAAGGAGGTAGATAGGCCCTGGGTTAACCTGCTGCAACTGGTTTCAACTGGTTTCATGCTGACCCTTTGAGATAAACTACCAACAAGGATTAAGCACCGTGACTGGCTGAAAGACAAAGCAGCCCACCACAGCCTCCTCATTTTTGTGGTCAAGATTTCCCAGCCCAACACATGTGCAGAAGGGGTCCCAGGTCATCCTCTAGTAACCTTGGCCACACCGTAATATCATTAGCATTGCGGTTTTGACCCTTCGCCCTCTCCCCCTGGGTTTTGCTTAGGTGCTCACGAGAAAGATTCAAAATAGTGCTTGAGGGGCTTCCCTGGTGGCGCAGTGGTTGAGAATCCGCCTGCCAATGCAGGGGACACGAGTTCGAGCCCTGGTCCGGGAAGATCCCACGTGCTGCGGAGCAACTAAGCCCGTGTGCCACAGCTACTGACCCAGCGCTCTAGAGCCCACGAGCCACAACTACGGAGCCCACGTGACACAACCACTGAAGCCCACATGCCTGGAGCCCATGCTCCGCAACAAGAGAAGCCACCGTAATGAGAAGCCCTCACACCGCAATGAAGAGTAGCCCCCGCTCGCCGCGACTAGAGAAAGCCCGCGCGCAGCAACGAAGACCCAAACGCAGCCAAAAATAAATACATAAATTTATTAAAGAAAAAAGATAGTGCTTGGTGGAAGCCTAAATAAGGAACTGCAGATGGCATGATCATAGGGGAGAAAAAAGAGGGTCACCCTCATCTAAACCCCAGAAGACTAACCCCATATTAACTACCTAAGCTACCGCAGAGCGCAAGGCATTGCTACCCCTACTCCATGAGTTTGCCTGTGTGCTCTCCCCCATGTACTATGCTTCTAATAAAGTCTGTACCTGCTTTGCAGTCTTAGTCTCTTTGCTGAATTCTCTCCTCAAAGAAGACAAAGACTGAGGTCCTCTTGCCGGCCGAAATCACTATGTAACCTCCCATAGTCACAGGTTCCAGAGATTAGGGCGTGGACATCTTTGGGGGCCATTTGGAACACTGACCTGCGTGAAAGATTTCTCCCCTGTTTCTGTTACGCGTTGAGGATGACTTTAGGCTTTTCCATGCGAACCAAGCTTGGCCAGTCAGTGGACCTGTGAGCCAGCCTCAGGGAGGGCCGAGCCTGGGCTGGGGAACAGGAACCTCCAGAGCCGGGCCTCCCCCCCACACACCAAGAGCAGCAGAGGAATACATAGCGAGTGCAAAGGGGAGGAGTGGACACACAGCAGGGAAAGCACCAACACCAGGCGGGGGAAGAGCCCAGAGCGGGAAAGTCAGTGCGCCTGGAAAGGATCCTTCCTGAACTCACAAAAACCAAAGACAGCTGCTCCCCTGCGAGCTGCCAAACAGCCTCATCACCCTCATCGTCATCACCTCTGCTGGAGGCCCCTCCCCAGTGCCTGCTGACACTGACTCTTGGGTGATTTCTCTGTGTGTGCACGTGTTTAAAAAACACATACATTTTTGTTACCTGGTATCCAAAATGATGGAGGGGATGGGATGTGACCTTTGACAGTGAGGAAGGGGCTGCAAACCAGTCAAAACAGGTGAGACTAAAAGGCAAACAGTCCCTAGACCCTGTCAGTCCACTGCAATGACGGGTGCATAGGGGCAACCCTGAGCCATGCAGGACAGGGACGGTCCCCCCTGTCCAGGATGCACCTTTGCAGGGGCCACTGCTGTACTCAGGCCAATCCTGCAGGTGCCCCAGGGGTCTGTCTGGCTCAAACCCAATAGCCCAAGTCAGCCCACAGGGCTTCTGCCTGGATCCCAGCACCACCAGCACTCGCGGCCCCCTCTGCTCTGGCTCTCCCTGGCCCGACCAAACTCAGGGGCCCTGAAGACCAACCCCAACCCAGGGGTCACATGCTGCCACCTCCCTCATTTGTTCTGCTTGGACTGCAGTGAATTTATTTTATTTTATTTTTTTATTTTTTTGCATTACGCGGGCCTCTCACTGTTGTGGCCTCTCCCTTTGCGGAGCACAGGCTCCGGACGCGCAGGCTCAGCGGCCATGGCTCACGGGCCCAGCCGCTCCGCGGCATGTGGGATCTTCCCGGACCGGGGCACGAACCCGTGTCCCCTGCATCGGCAGGTGGACTCTCAACCACTGCGCCACCAGGGAAGCCCACAGTGAATTTATTTTAAACGGAGATATAATCCACATACCATCCAACTCACCCTTTCAAAGCGTACAATTTAGTGGTTCTTGGTACATTCACAAGGTTGTACGACCGCCCCCTCTATCCAGTTCCAGAACATTTCCATCACCCTAAAAGGAAACCTGGTACCTATTAAGCAGTCACTCTTCATTCCCCTTAGACCCTGGCAACCACTAACCTACTTTCTGTCTCTATGGATTTGCCAACTCTGGACATTACATATAAACGGAATCATGCAATACGTGGGCTTTTGCGTCTGGCTCCCTTCACTTAGCTTAATACTTTCAAGGTTTGCACTGTATTTTTTAAATGTGGCTCGGAATAATAGTTACTAGCACAGAGCTCACTCGGAGCCAGGTGTTGTGCTAAGTACTTTATCCATTTGCACTCATTTAATCCTAGTAACAACCCCACGGGGCGGATGGTGGTATTATCCCCATTTTCCAGATGAGGAAACTGAGGCACCACGCAGCTAGTGACTTGCCCCGCACCGTGGTAGCGCTGGGCACGCTTGCTCCACAGCTGGCACTCTCCCTCTTGGCCGGGCTACCTCTCTTAAAGGAGCAGGCACTTGGAGATCTGCCAACAGGCTCATCACACATTCTTGGCCACGGCTCACATTTCTGTCACCTGCCCCATCACTGGATATATCTGCATTTATGACCCCTCCTTCGGTTACTCAGATAAACCTGGGTTCAAGTCCAAAACCTCACTGGACCACGTTTTGCATCTGAGTTATGGGTTACCACTCAGTTACTTTTCAAGGCTCTATGCAAACAGCCATTATGAACATCAGGAAACAAGATGGGTCACAGTGCCAAGCTTTCAGGCCAGTTAGGAGGTGTAAACGTGTGCGAGGCACTGAGGGCCTGGCGCATGCAAGACACTGCGGAAGTGGAGCCCTCGTGTGACTGTTACCCACCCGAACCACTGAGATTCTTCTCCCCGGAAGTCAAAAGCACAGCTTCCCATTTCTGTAGGTGCAGACAGGTGACATACCTGTCCTCAGACGATTTTTCAGAACTAGTAAAATACACAGTGAACTAAAAGCCCATCTGCAATTAGAACAGGAATGACTTGTTAACCACCTTTTAAACTCCTGGGAGCCCAAAATCTGTCTCAGCTTGCCCGAGTCCGTGCGGATTTCACAATCGGGCTTCGAGGCTCTGAGTGTCTCCTGAGGCCTGCCAGGCTTTCTAGGTCACACCTCATTACCGAGGACCAGGACCAAGAAGAAAGTGGCTCTTGGGCAGACCCACCTGATCCACCACCTGGGGGCTCCCGGAGAGCCAGTGGGTACCTAACTGAGACCTGCTTTGTGTTTCTTCATTTTGACACAGTAGCTCTGAAACTGTAACTGCCCGGATCCCCAGAGGGGACCAATGCAAAACCGGTATTTGTCAGGTTGTTCTGCACAAAAGATCCAAAAACTGGGGCCCTACCTTGAAGCAAACGCTTCTTCTGGTTCAGCGTTAATTAAAATTTTAAAAGATCACTGGCTAGCAATCTTAAACGGGTGGGATCCTGGCTCTATCCTTCCGAGTTATGTGACATGGGGCCCCTCATCTGGAAGGCGGGGATTATACCTAACAAGCCAAACTCCTGGGGCAACTAAAAAATATATATGTGAAGTGGTACACAGCAAGCACTCAGGAGACGGTAGCTGGTGGCAGGGCTGCAGATCTGAGGGTGACACACGCCTGGTTCCCTCGAGGTACCTTTATGAGTTGTTAGGCCTTATACAGGTGAGCAAACCGAACCAAGTTCAGAGCACTTTCCCAAGGCCACTTGGCCAGTAAGGTGTAGGAGGAGGGCAGCCTCCAGGTGTAAAGGCATTATGCCTAGTACTTAAAAGCAAGGACAGTGGAATCAGACAAGCCTGGAATCAAATCTTAGCTTTGCCACCTGAGGCAAGTTACTTCGCCTCTGTGCGCCTCCGTTTCCTCATCTGTAAAACGGCTGCACCCATTTGCCGTTTCCCCCACCACTTTGTAAATCACCTAGTGTAACCCGTGATGATGAAAACCTGACACCTCATCATTTAAATTCCTCACCTTCTCAACGTGCCTACCATGTTGAAGACTTGCAGAAGACAGCCTTGAAGGGAGCATCATTTTTCGAACTTTTTTGCGCTTCCACTTTAAAATGTCCCATATCATTAGATGCAAGTTAATCAAGTGATCATACTTTTCCCCACAAATGCATCATAAACAAAATAAAAATCTTAACCCCAAAGGGAAAAATGAAACAAAATTCAACAACCCTGTAACTTGCTTTATTATTCTTCACTGCACTTATATAGATTGCGATGTTTGCACTTATTTTCTCCCGCGTCAGGATGTCAGCTCCACAAGGACAGAGCCTGAATTTTGTTCACGGCTGCAGCATCAGTGTCTAGAACAGAGCCTGGCACCTTTGTTGAATGCTGAATGGCTCTCCTTGTACAGACTCCAGGAGGGCTGCCCGCATGAGAAACATTTCTACATCTTTTGCAAAACTGCCTTGGACTGTCTAGTGTTTTCCAGTGTTCCTTATAAGTAACATAACCCTCACTAGAACGCACTTAGAGGACACGGTTTTGTTTTTGCTGAGCTCATGTGTTTTTAACTAGCTGAATCTGCCTTTGTGTCAGGAAGCTCAGAGCACAATTCTGCGCTCAACTGCAGTGTTTTCCTCAACCTCTTTTTCTGATGTGGAGATGAGGTAAGTTAAGTGTAAGAAGATTCTGCTGGGACTCCTTGGCGACCCTATTTTTAACCACAGACTGCATTTATTCTAAGAAGATGCTTCTCAAACTTAAATGTGCCTGCGAATTACCCGGGGATCTAGTTAATGCAGAATCTGACTCAGTAGGTCAGGGGCGGGGCCTGAGATGCTGCTTTCCTAACAAGTCCCAAGAGATGTCCTTGCGGGCCTTGGACCACACTTTGAGTAGCGAGGGTCTAAGAAACTTGCTTCCTTGATTTGGTAGAATTTCTCTCTCCTCCTCCTTGGCAAAATAACACCAATGGCTCGAAAACTGGGGCGGGTACCAGAAGCTCCTGGGGAACTGGTTAGACTTACACACCGCCGTTCCCCGTCCACCCCCCATCCCCGCCGAGATCCTGACAAAGCAGGAGTGAGCACAGGAAGCTCGCCAGGTGCTTCTGCTGCAGGTGGCCTGGAAACACATTTTGAGAAGCCCTGCTCAGGGAATGAGTGCTCTCTTCAAGGTTTTTCCAACGGCAATCTCCTGGGAACAGGTGTTGTCACCGGCGGAGACACCTTGTTCAGGATTTTAAGGGGGGAGTATCCCGCTGTTTCTAGCCCAGCACCAGGAGGGGTCCAGGTCCCTCCCCACCGGCCACATGGGCTGCGGCAGGGTCAGCCCCCGCGGGCTCGGGGCTAGCACCCCAGCCCCATCCTCCCGCACTGCCCCGCCTGCCCGCCGGCAGCCTCCGCAGCAGGCCCTCGGGCGGGGGCCGAACCGCTCATGCGCACCACCGGGCCCGCGGGGCGCAGGGCCCCCGCCCCACGGGCCCAGAGGGCGGGGTCCCCGCGTGCCCCCCGCCCGCCTTACCTCTCTGGACCAGAGTGGCCAAGGAGAAAGCGAGGCAGATGAGGAACGCCGAGTGCCAGGCCACCATGGCTGGGAGCGGGCGGACGGGGCCCAGAGGAGCACAGTTAGCGCGAGAGCGCCCGAGGGGGTGATCGGGGAGGAGCCGGGAAGGAGGAGGAGGAGCAGAAGAGGGAGGAACCCTGCCGCTACTGCAGGGCCTCGCCCAGAACCGGCGCGCGCGCGGCGCGGCCCCGGGAGGGAGGAGGAGGGGCGCGCGCGAGCTCTGGCGTCGGGGCGTGCCCGACGGAGACGAGGTGAGGTGGGGTGGGACTGCGACTGTGGTGCGAGGGGCGGGGCGAGCCTGCAGTCTAGGGGGCGGGGCCTATGCACGAGGGGCGGGACGGCAACCTGCGGGCGGGGCTGGAGCTTGAGGGGCGGAGCCCGCGGGCACCCAGCAGGTTAGGCTGTCTGGGTCCCGGCCAGCGCCGGCCCGCGACCCGCGGGCCCCTTCACACCACTCCCTCGAAAGGGAAGTCTCAGAGGTGGTCCCTGCGGGCCCGGAGCAGTGAGTCAACAGTGGCTGGGGAGACGGAGGCGCTGGCAACAAGGGTATGCAGTGATTTCCACCCGGCGCGCCAGACTCCTCTAGGGCCCGGAGCAGGACCCGAGGCGGCGCACAAGCCTGGTGCGTTCTGCCAGCCGGGTGACCTTGAACAGGGCTCTTCCCCTTCTGGCCTTGGTGTCCCCCCGGTCACCAAGGGGTCCCTCCAGCTGCGGCTCCAGGACCCGGCACCCGCGGTCCGGCACCCGTCGCCTTGGCGGAACTTGTTTGTCGGAACCGCCGTCTGCCTTCCCACTTAGCTGATCCTGCAATGGAGCCCTGCCCAGAGATGAAAGGAAAGGGCCATTTTCGTGGCTGGCCGCGGTTGGCAAACAGCGGCACGTCTGGAGGAAACGAGCCTGAGGCCGGGGGCGCGGGGGACAGGCGAGAGGGAAGTTGCGGGCTGACCTGGAGCCGAGCGCCGCGGGCCCGGGGGAGGAAGGAGGAGGGACAGGGTCAGCTCCCCCGAGGCTTTGATGAATGCGCTGAAAGCGCGAGTTCACATCTGCAGAGTCGATCTGTAAACGTGCTCGGTGATCGACACGCGCGCTGCAGCCCTTTCCCATGAACCCCTCCAACCGAGTCCATCTTCAGGACCGGGTGAAATCAGATTCCAACACTGATTGTAACAGCAAAATGCCCGCTGCAGCCTTTGACGTGAACGCTCTCAAGAAGGGCTCCGGCTGCAGCCGGCTTTCAAAGACAAAGAGAAAGCGCCGCTGCTCCCCGGAGTCGTCGAGCCTGTCCCTGCCATTATTCGACACAGGCTGCCCTGGGCTACATCCTCCTTGAGGGTGGCTACTACCATCTCCCCGCAGTGTCCCTTCGGAAGGCTTCCTGTGTCTCCCACAGGGCCGGCCGCACCTCCATACTCCCCCAGAGGCTTCCCCCACCCTCTGAGCCATAGTAGGGGGCGGGGGTCTCCCTGAGATGGAGCCAAAATCTTTCCCTCTGTGACTTCTTTCCATTGCTCTGAATCTTGGGGCTGCAAAAACAAAACATACAAGGAGTGAGTGGATATTCTGATTTTCAGGGCAGTGCTTATTCTATGACACTAGCAGGAGAATTAACAGAAATAGCTAGTGGTTATTGAACACACACATATACATGGCATATTCCAGGCATTTTATTCTTATATTTTATTCCCACAACAACTTCATGTATCACCTCAATAATTAATGAGGGAAAAGGAGCAAAATGGAGTTTCCTTGAGGTTGCGGAGTTAACCAGGTCCAGTCCCATAGTGTCAAAGGGGGGCAGGGGGATCACCAGGAACCCCAGCAGGTGAATGGCTAAGAACATGTGCTTCCGAGCCAGACAGAGTGGCGATCCTGGCTGGACGCAATAAGGTCGTGCCAAGGATTAAATGAGATACTGGAAAGCAAGTGGCCTGGGACACAGTGAGTGGTGACGCATTACTTGTTACTCTTGTAACAGCTAAAGAAATACTGGCTACTGTGAGGTTGGGCAGTTGCTGTGTATTCCAGGATGCGAATATGCCCCCAGTTTTCCCACTAACTCCGGGTGCCCTGTGCCATTCCCTTGCCCTCGGGCTTCAGGAGTCCCACCTGTAAGGAGGGCACTAGACATCATGCTCTTTTAGAGCCCTTCAGGCTCTGATGGGTGAACCTCAGCACCTACACACTCAGCTACCTGAGGAGGCTTGAGGAAGTGAGGAAAATGCAGCCTCTAAGTGAGGCATCTCAGTCACTCGCAGCTGGGACTCTAACTGGTCAATGTGTAGTAGAGATACCTCAATCCCAGCAGCAAGACACTGGCCACAGTGTACCATTCAGGAAGCCTGTTTTCTAGCTCAGGGGTGGTTGGCGCACCGGCCTGCAGGTCAAATACAGTCCACCCGCCCGTTTGTATGACCTGCAAACTAGGAATGCTATTTGTACCTTTAAATGGTTGAAAAAATCAAAAGAAGGTTATTTTGTGACAGGGGACGTTTAGACGAAATTCATGTGTCAGGATCCATGAAGTGGTGGGAACACAGCCCCGCGCATTCATTTCTGTATTGTCTGTGGCTGTTTTTCCGCTACCACCGCAGAATTGAGTAGTTGCAACAGAGACCATGGAGCCCACACAGCCTAAAATATCTACTACCTAGCGCTTTACAGAAAAAGTGTGTTGGCCTCCATTCTAGCAAATTGAACTATGGCAAGGATGAAGAGTAACAGGCGATGGTGCGGGGCCTAAAGAGTGTGCTCCTGTAGAACAGGGGATGAGCACAGGAGCTGGCACGGGAACAAGAAGCAACAGAAAAGGATCGTGTTTATCATGTGCCAAAAGACACCCACTCAAAAAACCCAAAGAACAAAAAAACAGGCCTTTAGTCAAAATATTGCAAATGTCCGAGGTCAGTTATCCTGCCAGATAACGCTCCCTATGTAAAATGACTCATCCGAGGCCTGGTTTGTCTCTCAGTCTCTTATAAGTTAGGTTAGTGTGAGTCTGAGGGAACCGATGACATCAGGCCCTGAGCCTACCAGGCTAAGGACCTCCCTGGAACTTGGTGAGCCTCTCAGGTAGCTGCTACCCTGCTGAACTGCAATTGATCGTGGAGCTGATTTACATACAGGAAATTCTACACTTAGAAACCATGATTCTGTGCCCCCTGAATACACACACTCCCCACTGCCGGTGCATGTGGTGCTGGGACTGACCCCCCGCCAAGCCTGCCTTGTCTCCACACCACCCTCCTTCTACTCCTCACCCCTTCCTGAACTTCTCATATCCTGCAGATGTTCACCACTTGGAAAACCATTTGGCCTGACGAGCTCCTCTCCTAAAACACCCACCTTTCCTCAGCACTGACCTAGGAAGAGAAGTG
This sequence comes from Stenella coeruleoalba, assembly GCF_951394435.1. Lineage (NCBI taxonomy): Eukaryota > Metazoa > Chordata > Mammalia > Artiodactyla > Delphinidae > Stenella > Stenella coeruleoalba. Next base: position 120,505,351 of record NC_137152.1, read on the forward strand.
TGACATGGACAGATGGCCACCAGGCTAGTCTGGGAGTTTAGGAGAGGCACAGATGGAGCTGGGAGGGCTTACGCTAATCTGAGTTACGTAGGCTTCTGAGAGCAAGCCTGGTCTTCCGTCACACCCCACCATGTCCTTAGGAAGATGTGTTCTAAATTCCAGAACAGAACAGCTGTTCTCTCACTATTAGCACAGAGTTCCTGTTATTGCTCCCAAGTGCCACAAACCGCTCCTTGCAAAGTCTCCCAAGGGGGCCACCCTCACCTGTGGCCAAAATTAGACCCACCTGGTAGCATCTGCCCACCAGGCCTCTGGAATGGCCTTGCCATCAGCCCCATCACTGTTGAAGGTGCCCATCTGGAGGGCACCACTGTCCATGTCAGCAGCCGATTCCTGATCCTTGGGGCACCAGAGTGGAGACGGAGTCCACGTGGGGCAGGGGCGAGGGCAAAGGACTTGCCCCGACTCAGGGTCACCCTTTGGCCCCGGGACCCAAGGCAGCTCAGCTTGTGCTCAGGGCTTCAGCACTCCTTCTGTCTGCTTCCTCTCCTCCCACAGCCTTGGGTCCTAATCCCTTTAACCAAAGTAGTTTGAGGGGCCGGGATGGGCTCCAGAGTAGGTGGGAAAGGGACCAGCACTCCCCCCCACCCACCCAGCCCCCCACCATGCGGGCCAATTAAGAGACAGAATCATTAGAGAAATGCAAATCAAAACTACAATGAGATATCATCTCATACCGGTCAGAATGGCCATCATCAAAAAATCTACAAACAATAAATGCTGGAGAGGGTGTGGAGAAAAGGGAACACTTGCACTGTTGGTGGGAATGTAAATTGATACAGCCACTATGGAGAACAGTATGGAGGTTCCTTAAAAAACTACGAATAGAACTACCATATCACCCAGCAATCCCACTAATACCCTGAGAAAACCATAATTCAAAGAGAGTCATGTACCAAAATGTTCATTGCAGCTCTATTTACAACAGTCAGGAGATGGAAACAACCTAAGTGTCCATCATCAGATGAATGGATAAAGAAGATGTGGCACATATATACAATGGAACATTACTCAGCCATAAAAAGAAACAAAATTGAGTTATTTGTAGTGAGGTGGATGGACCTAGAGTCTGTCATACAGAGTGAAGTCAGAAAGAGAAAGACAAATACCATACGCTAACACATATATATGCAATTTAAGGGAAAAAAACAGTGTCATGAAGAACCTAGGGGTAAGACATGAATAAAGACACAGACCTACTAGAGAATGGACTTGAGGATATGGGGAGGGGGAAGGGTGAGCTGTGAAAAAGCGAGAGAGTGGCAGGGACATATATACACTACCAAACGTAAAATAGATAGCTAGTGGGAAGCAGCCACATAGCACAGGGAGATCAGCTCGGTGCTTTGTGACCACCTGGAGGGGTGGGATAGGGAGGGTGGGAGGGAGGGAGACGTAAGAGGGAAGAGAGATGGGAACATATGTATATGTATAACTGATTCACTTTGTTATAAAGCAGAAACTAGCACACCATTGTAAAGCAATTATACTCCAATAAAGATGTTAAAAAAAAAAAGAGACATAGCCTCCCTGCGAAGCGCTGAAATGCAGACAGCCAGCTGCGGGAGCCGTTGCACCAGGGGCTACAACAGTTCCCCAAATGCCTGATAGCAGGGGCGAGTCTTTACCAGTCTCAGGCGATACGAGAAAGTGAGACTGTTGCGGTAATTCCCCCCCATAAAGCGAGAGTGCTGACCTTTATCCTGAAATCATGGACTTTTCTGGGTACACAGAAGTCCTTTATTTCACGAAAAGATGGCAGTGTTTTGTTCAATGTGCCTGCTTTGCAAAATAAAATGTTGGCAACCCTGCCCGTCTCCAAATTTAAAATAAAGAAATCTACTCACCAGTGATATTCACAAGTCTGCGAAGCCCTGGCTATGCCAGCAATATTTAGCCCATCCAGGGCCCTGATACATGGGGATTTTTTGGAACACACCCCATGTGTAAACAGAAGCCCTGAAAATGGATTCTAAAACAATGTTCCCTCTCATATTTTTTGAGTTGTAAGCGAATTATCCCTCGGTCGCCTCCTCCTCTCCACAATGTTCCTATTCTCTCCTGTCTTGGATCTTCTAGTAAGGCAAGGTCAGGCAGAGCCTTGAATGCCATGCTAATGAGCAGAGCTTTGATCCTGAGAACAGACGGAAGCCGCTGAAGGGTTATAAGCTTTAAGCAGCAGAAAGACAGGGAAAGTGAGGGGCAGGGAGAGTGGTCCACAGGAGTGGCTACTGGCATCATCTTGGCGGAGAAGCTGGGAGCCTGGGGCTGAAGAGAAGTGTCTGGATTCAGGCTATGTATGTGACAGAGGCAACAGTGGCCATAGAAAGGAGAGGATGGCTGTGTCCACCTGGCCCTGTTCTCAGGGAACAAAGGATGTCCAGGGTGCCCTGTGGGGAGGAAACAGGCAACAAGCAATCAGGTGATAGAGGCAGTTAGAGAGGGGAGCACAGGGCACTGTGGGAGCATCGAAGAGCTGACTTAAAGGAAAAGGAATAGTTCACCGTGCCGATGGCGGGGCACGTGGGTTCCAAGAGAACCGCTGAAGCAAAAGCCGAGAAATGAGCCTTTGAATTTGAACTGCCTGGAGCCAGGTCATGCAGGGTTCCTAGAGCAGGTGAAGTTTGGACTCTATGCAAACGCAACTGGGAACCCCAAAGAGTTTTAAGTGGGGCTGGGGTGAGGCTGCAGGGTGACGAGATCAGATTGGTATTTCATGGTTCCATTTCTTTCAGGAGACTCAGGACGCTGCTGTACAGAACCCAGCATCTGCCTCGGGGCGGGCTGGGATTCCGCTCTCCAGCTCTGTCGCCTGGAGACAAGGCAGTGTGGCCGGTCAGGAGCTTCAGCTTCACAGACAGCGGGCAGATTTGCGTCCCGTGTTTCCACAGAACCCCCCTCCCTCATTCATTCCTATGACTACCGCATGCGACAGTTGCTCACCCCTGGAAGGGACCCTTTGACCGGAGCATTTTGTAATCCAGTGCAACAACTTCCCAGGAGACACAAATCATCTCATCCTTTTTGATCCCTGTTAGAATTCCCATTGCGTGTTTGAAGTGTTTTCTTAACACATCGAGGACCATACTACAGTGACGATCATGTCAATGATGGTCACGGTGACAAGAATCCAGGAGGAAAAGAAGACAGGTGCAAAATGCCAGTGGGTCACCACCTAGTTTCAAGGCTCATTACCATGAGAAGGAGTCCTCTGCTCTGGAAATCTAAATGCAGAACACCAACCCGTCTTCTGGAAGCCTGCGTGCCAAGTCAAGCAGGGCAAAGCCTTATACCTGCATATTTTCCTAATTCAAGAGACTGTTCTGTAAATTTCTTCCTAGTGCTCAGTCGAGTTAATATGGAATTTGCATAAGCACTTGGCAAAAAATAACTTATCTCTCTGTAATATTTGTGAGGCAGCATTTCCCACTCTGAACCCTGACCTCTGAAGGACTAGGACTTGACATTTGCCTCCCAAACATGGACCTTATTTAACGCATCCGGTGAAGTCTCCCTGAAGCACTCGGGAGACTCAAACCACAGAAACCAGCATTTGGCCTCTTTATGTCTTTGCATGTCATCGAAGCAGTTGAAGAAACCTCCCGGAAAAAGTTACAGAACGCAAGTGTGGAAACAGCATCTGATTAATAGTAATAACATTGTGCTCAAAAATACCTCTTGTCAGACTTCCCTGGTGGTGCATTGGTTAAGAATCCGCCTGCCAATGCAGGGGACACGGGTTCGAGCCCTGGTCCGGGAAGATCCCACATGCTGCAGAACAACTAGGTCCGTGCACCACAACTACTGAGCCCGTGAGCCACAACTACTGAAGCCCGCGCACCTAGAGCCTGTGCTCCACAACAAGATAAGCCACCGCAATGAGAAGCCTGCGCACCGCAACGAAGAGTAGGCCCCACTCGCTGCAATTAGAGAAAGCCCGTGTGCAGCAACGAAGACCCAACGCAGCCAAAAATAAATGCATAAAATGAATTTTAAAAATAAATAAATAAAAAGTTAAAAACATTTTAAAAATACCTCTTTTCGGTTTTCAATAGGCATCGCCTCCTGTCTAATGGCTTTTCAGGGGGCACTGCAATGTCCAAAACAGGACTGTTCAGCCTTGTCCCCAAAATCATCCTGCCACTCCCTCGAGTGGTCCCCATCTCAGGAAATGGCACCAACGATCTCCCAGTTGCTGGGGCCCCAAAGCTAGGAAGCAGCTTCAACCCCTCTCCTAGTCTCACCCACTCCATGACTAAGGCCTGCAAACTCTGTCCCCTAACCAACCTTGGACGTGCGCACCCGTGTCTGTCGGGAATAACTGCCGCCCGTTCTCCACCCGGCAGCCAGAGGGAGCCTCTTAAAAGGTAAATCTAATCATGTTTTTCCTTTGCTTCAAATCCGTCAGTCTCATGTGAAGGGCTCTCCATCTCAATCAGAGCAAATCGAAGCTCCTGTCCACGGCCTACAAAGCCCTACGTGAGCTGGCCTGAGCCGGCTGAACTGCTCCGTGCCGCCAGATTTTCCTACCTGTTGCCACTGTCGGCAGTGACCTTCCTGCCGTTCCGGCTGGCTCCACTCTACCCCTCAGGCCTTAGTAGAACGCACTGCCGCTCCCAGCCCAGGAAGGGTTAAGGGCCCATTCTTTCTACTCCCAAGGCCTCTGCGCTGGACTCTACCTCACTTCCGGCTTACTGCTTTGAAATTTGCTGTCTCCTTCCACTGGTCCCCTGGTTCTCAAACCTAGTGACATGATAGGATCATCAGGGAAGCCTTCTTTCTTTTTAAACGGAGGTAAATTTCACCCTTTTCGAGTATACAATTCAGTGGCGTTTAGTACATTCACAGTATTGCATGACAATCACCTCTATTTACAACACTTCCAGAATATTTCCATCATCCCCAAAGGAAACCCCAACCCATTAGCACTCACTCCCTGTTCCCCTCCCCCAGCCCCTGGCAACCATGAATCTCCTCTCTGTCTCTATGGATTTGCCTATGCTGGACAATTCATACAAATAAATCATATAATATGTGACATTTTGCGTCGGGCTCCCTTCACTCAGCATAACGTGTTTTCTCGGCTTATCCATGCTGCAGCGTGTATTAGGATCTCGTTCCTTTTTATGGATGAATAATATTCCATTGTACGGACGCACCACATTTTTTTTGAGTTTAAATGCATTTTATTTTTAGACAACCTACATGACATGTTTTTTTTTTTTCTCAAAAACAATGCCTCCGCTCCAAACAAATCAACATCAAAATGAAGAGCTCCAGGGCTTCCCTGGTGGTGCAGTGGTTGGGAGTCCGCCTGCCGATGCAGGGTACGCGGGTTCGTGCCCCGGTCTGGGAAGATCCCGCATGCCACGGAGCGGCTGGGCCCGTGAGCCATGGCCGCTGGACCTGCGCGTCCGGAGCCTGTGCTCTGCAGAGGGAGGGGCCACGGCAGTGGGAGGCCCGCGTACCGCAAAAAAAAAAAAAAAAAAAAATGAAGAGCTCCAGCTGACATCAGTCCCATTTGTCTAAGTCCCGGTGTTGTGTGGATGAAAGGCAGTAGCCAACCGGTTATGATGAGCAGGTGATAGACCCAAAGTGACAACGAAATTTGTTAACATTTTTCCATTTCTAAACCGTCCTTAAAGAAAATCCTATATGGGGTCACACCGTCCTCACTGCAGTCCAGCAGAGCAGCCATGCCATCTAGATTCATGTTTTCACCAATAAAGAACTGATAGTGTTTGAAATTAGCAAGGATGTGCTTGATCTGTTCTGCCCCTGTCATAACAGGTTTTCCTCTTTCTGGTCTCTGTTCTTCAAGCTTCCCTTTGATTGACTGCATGTAATCTTTGATGTACTTCTTGTAGGCTTCTTTTGTGAAGCTGGTTTCCTGCAAGTGATGGTTCATGACAATATCCACACCAGTGGTTACTGTGCTTTCGGTACCTTCTCCCTCGGGGCCTTCAGCGGAGGCATTTCCACCAATGAGCGAGTCATCAATGTTACCCTCTGTCCTACTGACCATCTTCCCCTCCACCCCCAGACACAGGCCGTCCTCGACCTCCTGGATCTTGTAGATGTCGGAGAACATCTCATCATGGCTGATGAGGTCCCGGTAGATGATCATAACGGCGACTAGATGGAGACGACGGCGGTGCTAGCTTAGTAGGAGCCCGGAGCTCAGAGCGAGCGCACTGCAGCCGGAGCGGTGCTTGGGGGAAGGGGGGAGAGGGTGGAAAAAGGGATGCACCATATTTTGTTTATCCAATCCACTGAATTGCTAGGTATCAGGGAAGCTTTTAAAATTATCCCCTGCCAGGCACCACTCTGAGACTTTGATGTGCTTGGCCAGGGTGGGGTAAGGCACTAGTGTTTTTCTAAAACCTCCCCTGGTGATTCTAAGACACAGCAAAGGCTGAGAATCACTGACTGAGACCGTGACTGGCCAAACTAGGGCCCCGGGGCCAAGGGTCGCCTACTGCCTGTGTTCACATGGGCTGCCAGCTAAGAATGCTTGAGAAAAATAAAAAAGAAGAATATTTTGTGACACGTGCAATGATGCAACATTCAACTTTCCATGTCTATAAGTTTTATTGGCACACATGGTCACACCCAGTCATTTACCTATTGTCTATAACTGCTTTTGTTATAGACAAGGGCAGAGTTAAGTAGTTGTGACAGAGACCGTATGGCCCACCAAGCTGAAAATATTTACTATCTGGTCTTTTACAGAAAAAGTTCGTTTCATCCATTCACAGTCCTCTCATACTTGGTCTTTCAGCGGCGGTCGGCACCGTTGATCACCCTACTGCTTGAGACACTTTCTTCACTTGACAGCTAGAAACCCGCTCTCTCCTGGAGCTGCCTCTCTGGAGCTTGGGGAAGCCCCATGGGGGTGGATCCGGGTGCCCAGTGTTTGGGAGCCGGGCCACTTCCACCCCTCATATGGGCGCTGGTGGGGGTGTGTGTGAGGGTGAGGGGAAGGTGTTAGGAGATCACTCGGAGGTTTTGGGCAGCTCACTCTCCTTCTGGGCTGGACAAGACTGTCTCTGAGGTCCCTTGCAGTTCTGAGTTCTCTGGTGGTCATAGTGCCAAGCAATGTCACCTGCATCACGAATTCTCCCAGCAACCCAATGAGGAGGGCGCCATTTCTATCATTATCACAATTTTACAGAAGACACAACAAATCTTCAGAAAGGAAAAGTGACTTTGGCTGGGTTGCCCAGCAAGTCTGTGGCCTTCAAACTCAAGTCCAGCCCACCTCACCCTGTCTAGCAGGATGGATGTGCCAAGTGCCTATTGTTTAAGCTGATGAGATCTCAGAGAACTTGGGGTTTCTGGGCAGGGCACACTGGCAGGTGGTGGCTGGGTCGGCTCTATGTTGTGGATGTGGGCAGCTGTGAGTGGGACCCAAGATGAGAAGAATAAATTATTGAGATGCCTTGGGCAATGCGCCCAACGCCGTGGTATGTACTTGACTAAGATCATATTTACTAATTTAAATACTCTGTGAGGGAGGATTAGTTTTTCTGTGGCTGCTGTAATGAATTACCACAAAGTCTGGTAATTTGGTAAAACAACACAAATGTCTTCTCTCCCAGTCCTGGTGGTGAGAAGTTCAAAGTCAAGGGGAAGACTCCTTCCTTGCCTCTTCCAGCTTCTGCGTGCTGTCAGGCAATCTTTGCTGTTTCTTTGCTTGTAGGCGCATCACTCCAATCTCTGCCTCTGTCTTTGCACAGCCTTCTTACAAAGACACCGGTCCTTGCATTTAGGGCTCACACTAAATCCAGTATGAGTGCATCTGGAGATCCTTAGCTAAATTACATTTGCAAAGACCATATTTCCAAATAAGATTGCATTCTTGGGCTTCCCTGGTGGCACAGTGGTTGAGAGTCCGCCTGCCGATGCAGGGGACGCGGGTTCGTGCCCCGGTCCGGGAAGATCCCACATGCCGCGGAGTGGCTGGGCCCGTGAGCCATGGCCGCTGAGCCTGCGCGTCCGGAGCCTGTGCTCCGCAACGGGAGAGGCCACAACAGTGAGAGGCCCGCGTACCGCAAAAAAAAAAAAAAAAAAGATTGCATTCTGAGGTTCCTGGTGGATATGAATTTGGGGGGACACAATTCAACTCACTACAGGGGGAAATACTATTCTCAGTCTACGGATGAGAAAGCTGAAGCCCACTCCCATGACATGAGAGTAGTTACCCCCTTAGCTAGCTCCTTAGTGACTTAGGAACCAACGCCCAGTCCTGTATTATTTTAATGCCTCAGTTCTCATAGAAAAAAAAAGATATACAAAAAACCCAAATCACCTTTACCTTACATTGTATACAAATAATACCTCAAATTAGATCAAAGACCTAGACTTGAGAACTAAAAACTATAAAACTCTTAGAAGGAAACAGTGGTCAAATTCTTCATGATGTTGGATTTAGAAATGACTTCATGACTCTGACACCAAAAGCACAGGTAACAAAAGAATAAAGATAAGTTGGACTTCATCAAAATTAAAAACTTTTGTGCATCAAAGGACACTATCAACAGAGTGAAAAGGCAACGACCTACAGAATGGAGAAAACATTTACAAATTGTATATCTGACAAATGATTAATATAAAGAACTCCTGCAGCTCAACAACAAAAAAAACAAGCAATCCAATTACAAACTGGGCAAAGGCCTTGAAAAGACAGTTCTCCAAAGAAGATATACAAAGACAATTAGTACATGAAAAGATGCTCAACACTACTGTTATTAGGGAAATGCAAGTCCAAACCACAATGAGATACCACTTCATACCTACTAGGATGACTATAATTTTTTAAAAAAACTGAAAATGATAAATGTAGACAAAGGTATGGAACACTAGTACATTGCTGGTGGGAATGCAAAATGGTGTAGCCATTATGGAAAACGGTCTGGCAATTCCTCCAAAAAATCAAACATAGAATTACCATACGATCCAACAATTCCATACAGATACATATATAGATAGATATAGATAGATAGATATAGATATAGATATATCCTGAAGAATTGAAAGCAAAGACTCAGTTACTTGTGTACCCACGATTATAGCAGCATTATTCACAATAGCCAAGAGGTGGAAGAAAACCCAAGTGTCCACTGACTGATGAATGGATAAACAAAATGTGATCTATACTCACAATGGAATTCAGCCAAAAAAGGAACAAAGTTCCTACACCTGAAACTAACACAACATTGTAAATCAACTACACTTCAATAAAAATAAAAAGGAACAAAATTTTGATAGATGCTACAACATGGATGGACCTTGGAGAGTTATGCTTAATGAAATAAACCAGATACGGAAGGACAAATATTGTATGCTTCCACTTACAGGAAGTATCTAGCTGGGATAGACTAATTTATAGAGACAGAACATAGAATAGAGGTTACCATGAGTTGGGGGTTGGGGGAAAGGGAAGTTATTATTTAATGGGTAGAGTTTATGTTGGAGATGATGAAAAGTTTTGGGTATAAATAGTGGTGATGGTTACACAACATTGTGAATGTAATTAATGTCATTGAATTGTGCATTTACAGATGGTTAAAATGATAAATATTATGTACTATATTTTACCACAATTTTTTTTCAAAAAAAGACTGTTTAAAAAGAAAACAAACCATATGAGCTTCAAGGAAAGCATTTTGGAAGAGAAAACACAAGGGTCCCCGAATGCATGACAGCCAGCTGGGCACAGTTCCTGCCGCCTCGCCTTGCCTCCCGTGAATGTTCCCCGAAACTCGTTCTTTCCCTTGGGTTTCACCCTTTTTTTTTCTGTTTAGGCAGAGTCCTAGGAGAAAGAGGTTTTCATGTACCTCTATCTCCTTCTTTTATTCTCATCACTCTTTATCGTCCTCTACATCCCGCCCACCTGTGATCACAGATCCCCACTTCCTGTCACTTCTCTTTGGCCCCTGCCCCGGTCTGACAGAGCTCTGAGAGTGACGTTTGTCTTGCTGCTCCACGCGCTCTGGCTGCTGGTGAGTGGTGGCTTGTCTTTGAGAGCGTCCACCACCCCAATCATCTCCTCCTTTGGATGTAACGTTCCCCTGCTTCCCCGTTGCTTACATGGTCAGGCTGCATGCCTTGACCTGGCATTCAATGCCCCGCCTTAGTGCATCTGGCTCAACAGGTGACCTCACCGTCTCCTGAACAGGCTTCAAGCCTCCCTGACTCCTTGCCTTTTCTTATGAGGTTTCTGTTGCCCATCATGCCTTCCCTTAGCCCCTCTATCTTGATATCCAACCGCTAATGTCCCCTAAGCCCAAGGTCAACATAAACCTCTTTCTCGAAGGCTTGGGAGGTCAAATATTACCTATTTAACAAGGGATCATTTGTTACTGCCTTGGGTGGGCATTTCCATCTTTTGTTATTTTCAAATATACCCTGATGTTGATTTTATCTATCGAGAAAGCTTGCGGAAGCCAAGGGCACATTTTTTTTTTTTTTTTTTGCAGTACGTGGGCCTCTCACTGTTGTGGCCTTTCCCATTGCGGAGCACAGGTTCTGGACGTGCAGGCTCAGCGGCCATGGCTCACGGGCGCAGCCGCTCCGCGGCATGTGGGATCTTCCCAGACCGGGGCACAAACCCTTGTCCCCTGCATCGGCAGGCGGACTCTCAACCACTGCGCCACCAGGGAAGCCCCCAAGGGCACATCTTATTTCGTGTTTCTCTCTGGGAGCCCTGCATTTCATTGACATGCAACACTTCCATCAGACTCCAGCAGGGGGTTAGGACCTGGGCTCAGAACATAGGGAGGTCAGTAGTCCTCCCTCTGTCATCGGTGGGAATTTTCCTTTAGAAACTCTGACCTTTGAATTTTTCCAAGACTATCTTTCTGTGGCAAAAAGCAGTGAAAGAACTGAGTGAAAGTACCCCACTCAGACGCCTTACTGTGTCTTCTGGGACTGCTTCCTCCTCACTGCCACTGCTGTCTCTGCCATGGTTCCAGCTGTCACCATCTTGCATCAGAATTGTTGGACCAGCTGCACCCTGGTCCCCCTGACTCCAGTGCGGCCCCCATGAACCGATGCTGCACACGGCAGTCAGGGCGGCTGTCCTAAAACAGATCTCTTCCTTTTACTCCCCAGCTGACAAATGGCAATTCGTCTCCGAGAAAAAACCAAGATCCTGAGACTGGGGTTCCAGGCACTCTGACCATCTGACCCCCAAGATGCAGCCCCTGTCATAACTTCTATGATTCTGATACTTCACTTATGTCATAATTTGTTTATTTCTAAAATGAAATGGACATATCAATGCCTCTGGTGCTCAGTCCAGGCAAGTCTCCCCTCCTGGAATGTCTGACCATCTGAGACAAATTCTGAAAGGTTCACCTCCTCTCTAAGCTCTATTTCCTCAGCTCTCCTCCCACCTTGGGTCTTTGCTACAGTACGAAGCCAATAGATAGTCTCTGAAGAAAGCAATTAGGCCACAGTGAGATCCCACTTCATACCCACTAGGGAGACTATAATGAAAAGACAGATAATGACAAGTGTCGTTGAGGGTATGAAGAAATTGGAAACATCCTACGTTGCAGCTGGGAACATGTCTTAGTTCAGGCTGCTATAACAGAATGTCACAGACTGGGTGGCTTATAACAACAGACATTTACTTCTCACAGTTCTGAAGGCTGGGAAGCCCAAGATCAAGGTGCCAGCAGATTTGACATCTGGTGAGAGCCTGTTTTATAAAGGCCTGTCGTCTCACTGTGCCTTCACATGGCAGAAGGGACAAGGGATCTCTCTGGGGTCTCTTTTATAAGGACACTAATTCCATTCACGAGGGTTCCGCCCTCATGACTTAATCACCTCTAAAGGCCCCACCTCCAAATACGGTCCCATTGAGGGTTAGGATTTCAACATGTGAATTTGGTGGGGGACACATTCAGTCTACAACATATGTAAAATGTTGCTGACGCTATACATAACTATTTGGGAGCTCCCCATCAAGTTAAACGCAGACTTACTATATGACCCAGCAATTCTACTCCTAGGTATATACCCAAGAAAAATTAAAACGTATGTCCAGGCAAAACTTGTACATGAGTGTTCATAGCAGCATTATGCATGATAGCCACAGTGGAAACAGCTCAAATGTCCATCAGTTGATGAATAAACAAACAAAATGTAGTGTAGCCGTACAATAGAATACCGTTAAGCAATAAAAAGGAATGAAGTAAGGGTACATGCTACAACATAGATGAGCCTTCAAAATATTATGCTAAGTGAAAAAAGCCAGACAAAAAGACCACATATTATATGATTCCATATATAAGAACTGTCCAGAATAGGCAAATCGCTAGAGACAAAAAGATGAGCGGTTGTCAGAGGCTGGGGGTGGGGCAGAGGTGGGAGGTGACGGCACCGAGGAGCAGGGTTTCCTTCGGGTGTGATGAAAATGTTGTGGAATTAGATAGTGCTGATGGTCGCACAACTTTGTGCCTATACTAAAAACCACTGGGTTGTACACTTTAAAGGAGGGAATTATACAGTGTGTGCATTATATCTCAATATAGCCGTTAAAAAAAATAAAGAAACCACTTGGCGAGTGTGTATTGAAAAGTTACTCCATGCCGAACACTGAGCAAGTATTTTCCAGGCATTAAGTCCCCAATTCTCATCAAAATCCTATGGCATAGGGGCTTCGCTGGTGGTGCGGTGGTTAAGAATCCGCCTCCCAATGCAGGGGACAGGGATTTGAGCCCTGGTCCAGGAAGATCCCACATGCCACGGAGCAACTAAGCCCATGCGCCACAACTACTGAGCCTGTGCTCTAAGGCCCGTGTGCCACAACTACTGAAGCCCACACGCCTAGAGCCCGTGCTCTGCAACAAGAGAAGCTACCACAATAAGAGGCCTGCGCACCGCAATGAAGACCCCAGGCAGCCAAAAAATAAATAAATTCTTTAAAAAAAGAAAATCCTATGAGATAGTGTTATAGAGTGAATGAATCACTGCTGACTTCATATGTTGAAGCCCTAATCCCCAATGTCATGGTATTAGGACCTGGGACCTTTTTGGGGTAATTAGATTTAAAGGAGGTATGAGGGTGGAGCCCCATGATGCGATTAGTTCCCTTTTGAGAAGAGACACTGCAGCTCGCTCTCTCTCTTCCATGTGAGGGCACAGCAATAAGCCAGCCATCTGCAAACCAGGAAGAGCGCTCTCACCAGAAAGTGAACATTGCCAGAACCTTGATCTTGGACTTTCCTGCCTCCGGAACTGTGAGAAATAAATATGTGTTGTTTAAGCCACAAAGTCGATGGTGTTTTGTTATAGCAGCTCAAGCTGACTAAGACAGGTAGGTACTATGTTTATACCCATTTTACTGCTGAAGAAACTGAGGCACAGTAAAGTAGCTTGCCCAGTGTCACTCAGCCCATACGGGGCAGCAGCAGGATGTGAACCCAGGCAGCCTGGCTTTCAGACTCCTGCACTTGACTGCCTCTCAGGGAGACAAATACGTGCTACAGGGGTTCATGGTCAGAAAAGGAAGAATTGGTTCCTCCTTTGCACTCCAGAAGAGGGATTCAAGGGGTTCCCAACCCTTAAAAGTTGCTTGTCCCAGGGGGTTCTGGCAGAATAAGCCCCCAGATCCTGTTTACAAAGACATATGCTTCTGCTGCCGCCCATCCGTCCTCAGCCTTGGAATTTGAGCCAGTAGACCCAGCCGAGCCAGCAGGGGTGCTTGTCATCCCAGGGGACATGTTCTGGAGGGCCAGGAGAGAGCCAGGGTGATCATCACTGGCCTTCGGCTTTCCTGATGTCAAGGGCTGGGCCTCGGCCTCTGTATGAGCTGGACCTTGCATCATGGACCAGAGGCATAAGGAAAGGGGGTCCTGAAGGCGATATTGGGACCCGGCACAGCTTGTTGCTAGAGGGAGATGAAAGGCACGGGGTCACTCAGTGTATAGAGGATGGCATTCAGCCGGAGAGGTAAAGGTAGAAAGTGTGGACTCTGCAGCCAGCCAACTCTGGCTTCCAACTGTGGTTCCGCCACTTACTAGCACTTACTGTGTGACCTGGGGGCAAGTCGCCTTACCTTTTTAGACCTCAGTGTCAGGATATATGAAATAGAAAGGAAACACATTCACACGTGTGGAAAGTGCACAGAACAGTGCCTGGTACATCGTGTGCTCCTAACAGTAGCAGCTTTTTGTTTCGTCTTGTTTTAACTATTATTATTTTGGCTAATCAGATGGGAAGGGAAGGAGACACAGTAAGAGAAACATCTGGGTTATAGATGCTTCCTGAATCACAACAGAAATAGTTTGACATCTTTTTTTCCATATATCCTCTTGACGGGCCTCATCCTAGTCTAGAGGGAGGCAGGTGACAGTCTGATGGTCTCCTGGGTCAGCTCACAGTGCCTGGCCGCCTGCCCTGCTATGGCTCCCAGTAACCTCGCTGCGAGATATTAACAAGCTGGATTGACCTCAGGAACAGTGATCAGGACGTCAAAGGGAACTCCAAGGAATCATCTTGGGGAGTGTTTAAGCAAGAGAAGAAGATGACTTTAAGGGATGAAAGGGAGAAGAGTGATGAGGGAGAATCCTGGGGGAGTCACGAGGGATTTGATCTGTTCTGTGTGGCCTCTACTTTTGGAAACAAGGATAAAGGGGACAAGCTATGGGACGATGGATTCTGGAACCTTCTAAGAGGCAGATCAACCTCAAGATGGAAGAGCCGGCTGGCCTCTTGGGGATGCTTAGGTCTGGCTCTCTGGTCCCCCTTGGATGCCTCTTCTAACCTGGAGACCCTGTGAATCACTCCCCTCCCCCACCAGGTCTGGGCCAGGACAAAAGTGAAGGGGTGGTTTCCAGAACCGCTAGAGCAAAGCAAAGAGAGGGTTTGGCAGGTCCTTTGTTTAGTCTAAGCCCGAATTTGAGACACACCTTTGAGACTCTGCCACGTGCCGCCTGTGGCCAAGCTGGACATACGCTGCTTTTCCTGTCCCCCCATCCCCCCGCCGCCTTTCTGCTCTTGCCCTGTGAGCCCAAGCTGAGGGAGCGAGGCTGGGAGGGAGCTTCTGCCAGGAGCTTTCACTTGTCATCTTGTCTTTAGATACAGGATGAGTGGGTGAAGGGGAGAGCATATGTACGGAAATAATTCCTGGGATCCTATCTAGATCAAGGCCAGTGTCTAGCTGCTAGCCCAGTTCATCCTTTCCAGAGAACTCCTCTCTAAAGTGCATTTCTCAATGTGCCCCTTCATCTCTTGAAAATGAAATCCTGGCGTTTAAATGTGATCCATGTCTTTCACAAAGTTCTTCGTTCAGACTGGTGTTGAAAGGTACATGCGATGCTTTCCAAACGCAGCCCAATGGCGCAGAAAGTGCCTTCCTTCAGTGTCATCTAGTTCAGCAGCTCCTCATTTACAGATGAAGAGACAGAGGCCTAGAGAGGGGAAGCGACTTGTCCACGGTCACACGGTGAGGCATCGGCAATGTAAACCAGGCCTCCTGCCTTCACGTGGAGTTGTGGGTGGCATGGCTTCCTGCACTGTGGCTTGTGGCGGCTCAGAAGCTCCCTGGGGGCCACACCTGCCTCGCCGATCTCCCAGCTCTAAGGCCTTTCATTTGTACCAGCTTCTTCTGCCAAGTTTAGCTCAAGCGGAATCGTTTCTAACCAGCAGCAGGGTTTTCACTTGTAGATAAACCACAGAAGAGACCAGCTACTGACCCGACAGAGGAACAACTCGACTCTCTCGAGTGGGGCCCAGCGTTTGAAGGGGTGATCATCGTTGATTTAAATGTTAGTAAGTTAACACTTGTAATTTACAAGTGATGCTGTTTCTCTCGGTGCCGTTTCTTGTGGACGGTTTGGAAGTGCAAACGATACTACCCTTTATCAGAGGATTTGTGCCTATTTTGGGTTTGGCTTGCCCATCTGCTCAGAGAGAGAGAGAGAAGTGTGGAGAGTGTGCGGAGTCTAATTCTGCTGCGCCCCACGATGAGCCCATGTGCAGCGTTCCACTTGCGCTCCGTGAATCAAGTGCTATTCATGGGCACTGCACAGAATGAACCAAGCCGAACCATTCAGCTTGCTAGCCAGTCGGTAAACCCCACTCCCCGCTTTCAACGCACAAGCCGGAGGCCTGTTTCAAAGGGTAAATTTTGTAAACACGACGAAATTGTCAAGGAGATTCACTTGAATGGATTTAGGTTGAGGAACAGTCAATAACAAAAGAGTTATTCCTGCATTCAATGTGGACACATTCTCACCGCATAGGGAGTCTGTGGGGCAGCCCCGTCACAGGTTGATCTTAGATTATGGTCTAGGAGGTCTGCAGGTAAAGGTTTTCTAGTCTAAAGCAATGATTTAAAAAGATAATAGCCAAAGTCAACTCCAGATTTACCAGTGGATGCCCCTCCCCTGTCCTCCCCCCCACCTGAAATCTGATTTGGGGGTCATTTCATGGCTCGGGAGGGGAGCTCAAATGCAACCTAGTCAATTTTGTAACACAATAACAGCCCCAGTAGCGGGTGGCCAAGGGGAGAGAAAAGGAAGTAGGAGCTAAAAAAGGAAATCCTTGCAATTACCTTTGTTTTTCTGTTTTCTAGGCTGTCTGTATCCTCCATCATCGTAGAGATCCAGAGTTGAGGCACTGGATTCTACTGCAAGGTGCACCTTGATAGACCTAGAGTTACCATCTGACCCAGAAATTCCATCCCTAGGTACCTACGCAAGAGGAATGAAAACATCTGTCCATACAAAGACTTGTACACGGGTGTTCACAGCAGCATTATTCATAGTAGCCAAAGTGGAAACAAATCAGATGTCTATCGATTGATGAATAGATAAACAAAATGTGGTCTATCCAGAGAATGGAATATTATTCAGCCATAAAAAAGAATGAAGTACTGATACCTGCTGCAACATGGACGAACCTTGAAAACATTATGCCAAGAGATATAAGCCAATCACAGAGGGTCACATATTGCGTGAAACTGTTTCTATGAAGTGTCCAAATGGGCAAACCCATAGAGACAAAAAGTAGAGGGAAGGGGAGGGATGAACAAGGACTGCATAAGAAGGGTGGGATTTCTTTTTGGAGTGATGAAAATGTTCTAAAATTGATTATGATGATGATTTCACAACTCTGCAAATGTACTGAAAACCAATGATATAGTACACTCTAAAATGGCTAAAGTGGTAATTTTGTCTTTAAACTTTTGTTTTATTGTGGCAAAAGACACATAACATAAAATGTAGCCATTTTAAGTGTACTGTTCAATGGTGTTAATTACATTTCCACTGGTATTCAACCTTCACCACTAGTCACCTCCAGAACTTCTTTGTCATCCCAAATTGAAACTCCACACCCATCAAATAATAACTCCCTATGAGCTCCTCCCTCCAGCCCTCGGTCATCTCCATTCTACTTTCTGTCTCTATGGGTTTCACTGTTTTAGGTCCCTCATAGAAATGAAATCACAGACTATCTTTCCTTTTGTGTCTGGCTTCTTTCATGAGCATAATGTTTTCAAGGTTCATCCATGTCACGGATGAGTATATCCATGTTGTAGCGTGTGTCAAAAGTTCTAAACTGGTAAATTTTATCTTGTGTGAATTTTATCTCAGTAAAAAACATTCAGTCCTGATGGGAGACAAAAGTAGTCCAGGGAGGCAGGTGTAAAGGCTGCAGGTGGTAAAGGGAGGTGTTAGTAGACACGGGACTGGCCCATTTTCAGGGCTTGATCATGGAATGCCTTGAAGCCAAGTGGGGACGTCGATTTCGGTCTCACAGTCAGCAATGGGGAGCCGCTGAAGGACTTATCAGGCGTGATGTGGGGAGACATGGGCATGAGCAAGTTCACGCTGGGGCGGTGAGGGGACAGGGTGTTCATCAGAGAGACCGGTTGGCAGGCTGGCATGCCATTATGCCCTTGCAGGAAGTTTAGGTGTTGAGAGTAGGACTTTCCTCGGGGGAATAGATGTGTCCAGCTCTGCTGTGTCTGTAACGGCTCAGTTACATATATGAAGGCTGGAAAGCGCCATGATACATCGACAAGAAAAGCAGGTGGCCTTCTGACGAAAAGCGCCAGCTTACAAACAATAATCAGGGGATGTGGGGCTGACTCACTGTTCAGGGACCCACAGGGCCTGGGACTGGTGTTCACTGTTGGCCCCAGGGGTGGAACAGAACTACAGTCAACTCGAGGCCCACCAGGTGGCTGCCCCCTCTCCACACGGGAGTTACAACTGGTGTCACTGTAACTCAGACCAGCAGAACGGGAGCCCCCTGAGGGATCCTGGAGTCTCTATCATTGCTACTTAGGGGAGAAGGTTTGGGCTGGTCAATGTAGATTCTAAACCCACAGGCAGACGTTTTCACCTCCATTTCTGTGGGAGGCTGAATAATGGCCCACAAAGATATCTGAATACTAATTCTGAGAACCTGTGACCATTACCTTATATGGCAAAAGAAACTTTGCAGACTGTGATTTAACTGAGGGCCCTGGGATGGGGAGATTATCCTGGATTATCCAGCTGGGCTCTAAACACAATCACAAGCATCCTCGTAAGAGAGGCAGGGGGACATTGCCCACAGAGGCAGTATCACCACTGAAGCAAGATGCTCTGCTGCTGGCTTTGAAGGTGCAGCTCTAGATGCCGGGAGGGGCAAGCAGCAAACAGATTCTCCCCGAAAACCTCCCGAGGGAGGGTGGCCCAGCCGACACATTGGTTTTGGCCCAGTGAAACCGATTCTGGACTTCTGACTTATGGAAATGTACGCGAATAAATGTATGTTGTTTGAATCCACTGAGGTGGTGGGAATTTGTTACAGCAGCTGAAGGAAATGAATACAGCTCCCATGACGTGATATGCTTCGAGAAGGTGCTGTGGTCACAGAAATGTGGGCTCAGGAGTAGGGCATTCAGTGTCCATTTGCCCCTTGCCAAAGACAGTCTACACTGGCCTACCTGTGTTCCTTTATGTACAATGCCCTGGCTGCTCTGGAACTTGCTGGAATATTCCATGGAATAATGGGAGGCATAGTAAAGGACCATACTCTTCAGTCCTAGCAGACCAGCTTCCCAGTGGCCAGAATCCTGCTCCCTTAGCCTGGGGTTGTGGGTAGAGCCCGTCCTGCCCAGCTCTGCCATCTGCCCTGCCTGTCAGGGCAGAATATGGTCAAAAAGAGTATTATCCTTTCATTGTCTTAACAATGAGAAATGAACTCCTGATCCAGTGGCTTTTTCCTAAGTATCTCTTGGCTTGTCTAGGAGCCATCTGGCTTTTATGAGTTTCTACTCCGTGCCCTCAGCTATGCTTGGGTTACAGTCTGAACTTTGCTTATTCACTCACCAAGGGCCACGCTCCCTCTCAAGGCTGTAGGTAAGGGTCTGCTGCAGGCCTCTCTCTTAGGTTCTGGTGCCCGCCATCAATCCCTGGTGTTCCTTGGCTTATAGTTGCGTCACTCCAATCTCTGTTTCTGTCTTCACATGGCCTTCTTTATTTTTTAATTTTTGGCCATGCCACACCACGCCACATGTGCAATCTTAGTTCCCCAACCAGGGATCGAACCCAGGCCCCCTGCCTTAGAAGGGCTGAGTCTTAACCACTGGACCATCAAGGAAGTCCCTTCATATGCCCTTCTTACAAGGACACAAGTCACCGGCTTTAGGGCCCACCCTAATCCAGTATGAACTCATCTTAATTTGATTACATCTGCAAAGATCCTATTTCCAAATAAGGTCACATTGACAGGCACCAGGGATTAGGACACCAACCTATCTTTTGGGGGGATATGATTCAACCCACGATACCTTCTAAACAGTCTTGGCAATGTCTTGCTGCTTTGAGGCAGAGCTGACTGTTTCTCCCATTCAGTATCTGCTGTGTTTCTCTTCTTCCTGCTAGCTACAATACTGGGATAGGAAGCAGCCCTCTCTAGGGCCTAGATATTCAAGACTGGCCAGTGGGCTCAATGGACCTTCAAGACTGACTGACAACACATGAAGAAATGTGTACAGCTCCAGACACCATGGAATAATCAATCTCGGCCGGCTTCAATCAAGCAGGCCTAGCTAGGAGGGGCTGTCAGCAATGGTGCGTATTCCCCTGCCCCAAATTTAGATCAAGTGAAACCTGTATACTGATATTCACAGCAGCACAATTCATAATAGCCAAAGGGTAGAAACAACCCAAATACCCATGAACAGATGACTGGATAAAGAAACTATGGTCTCTCCATACAATGGAATGTACTAATGGCCATCATCAAAAAATCTAGAGGTCTTCCCTGGTGGCTCAGTGGTTGAGAGTCCGCCTGCCATCAAAAGGAATGAACGTTGAAATTTTCATGCTAAGGGAAAGAAGCCAGACACAGGAGACCACATACATATTGTATGATTCCATTCATAGGAAAGTCCAGAACCGGAAATCTATAGGGACAGAAAGTAGAGTAGGAGGTGCTTAGGGTTGGGTGGGGGGATGGGCTGGAGGTAAAAGCCAGTGATAGCGGAAGGGTACAGGGTTTCTTTTTTAAGGTGATGAAAATGCTGTTAAATCAAGGGATTCCTTGGCTGTCCAGTGGTTAGGACTCGGGCACTTTTACTGCCGAGGTCCAGGGTTCAACCCCTGGTCAGGGAGCTAAGATCCCGCAAGCCACTGGGCGTGGCCAAAAAAAAGAAAAAGAAAAAGAAAAAGCTCGAAAATTGACTGTGGTGTTTGTTGCATAACTCTGTGAATATACTAAAAACCATTGAATTGAACACTTTAAGTAGGTGGATTGTATGATATGTGAATTATATCTCAATAAAGCTGCTTAAAAGCATACAGTACAAAGTCTTGCTATCTGTACAGAGTATGTACTATATATATATATTACATTGTTCCCATTCAGTTATGCTTACATGAAGGTCTCAGACTCAACTTTCTTGTCATTACATGGTTGTTTTCTTTAATTAATTTGGATTTATTTTAAAACTATCACTTGGATTCAGTCGACATGCAACAAAGAAATCTAATTTTACTAAATCACCTACACTTAGTTCTTTAAGATAATTGGTATTTACCTGCCCTATGTTCTGTTTAGTTTCTTATTGCTGCTGTAGCAAATTCCCACAAACATAGTGACTTCAAAGGACACAAATTTATTATCTTAGAGTTCCGGATATCAGAAGTCTTAAAATCAAGGTGCCAACAAGGCTGCATTCCTCCTGAAAGCTCTCGGGGAGAATCCGTTCCCTGGCCTTTTCCAGCATTTAGAGACCACCTGCATTCCTTAGCTCGTGGCCCCTTCCTCTACCTTCAAAGCTAGAAACATAGCATCTTCCAATCTGTCTCTCTCTCTCTAACTCTGACCCTCCTGCCTCCTTTTTACAAGAACTCTTGTGATAACATTGGGCCCATCTGAATAATCCAAAACAATCTCCACATCCCAAGAGCCATGACTTAATCACATCTGCAAAGTCCCTTTTGCCGTATAATAAGATAGTCACAGATTCCGGGGCTTAAGAACGGGCATCTTGTGAGGCCGCTATTCAGCTGACCACAGTGAAGTCCTTCTGCGTCTTCTGTAGATGCCTCTCCCATTTGGAAATGCCATGAGCTAAACCTACTTTCCTGTGTGCAGGTTCGCCATCAACTGAAGGACTGCTCCCTTCAGTCCTGGCCACACCGCTTTGCACACACTAGGTGCTTGGTAACCACTGGCTCAAGGCTGACTGGGTCTCGGTTGATGGGCTGTTTCAAGGTCATCACTAAGGAATCTTCTCAGTTAACAACTCCCCTCATAGAAGCTCTTCGCTGGAGCTATTTTAAATCTCTCCTACCATGATGGAAGCCAGTTTACTTTGCTCTTGTGTAGTTCTTAGGGCACGTGTACGATCGCTTCCGAACAGAGCATGCACAGACTGGCAAAGCACCACTAATTTACTTAGGCCATTTGAGCAGGTGAAATCATTTCAGCTCCTTTCTGCTTTCTGTGCAGGACCTTCTTTCTTAGGAATTACTCACACTGCAAAAAACTTTACTCCAGTTTTCCTAAAAGACCCAGAAGTTCTCCTATGTCCAATCTCTCACTGCTAACAGATACCCACTGCGTGGTCTGCTGTGAACTCCCCTTCCTTCCATCTCTTCCTTACTGGGTTTCTGTCCCCTGCTGGTTCCTATTTGTTTCACTGGAGGCAGGCATCACAGCAGAATAGAAGTGGGATTTGGAGTCAGAAAACATGAATTGGAGTTTAGCTGTGAACGTGTTGGCTGTGACCTTCAGCCAGCCACCTCTCCTCCAGAGCCTTTATCTCTTCATCTGAAAGGGGGCTGGGGCTGGGAGTTGGAGGTGGATGAAAATTGCAGGGCTCAGCCCCTCCCTCCAAAGGGGTGAGAGGCTCCTCCGGCCCTGCTGATGAGTCTTGCTTTGTTCCCCAAGCCTCCTGATCAACTTCTAGCAGAACTTAGCACTGGTTGAACATCACCTTTAGAAACTCAAAATGAAACGACAGCCTTAGCGAGTAAAACTTTGAGCCAGACGGAATGTAAATGAAGCCAGCCATCCTTGCCATCAACTCAAAATGGATTGAGGCTTAAATATGAGAGCTACAGCTATAAAAGTATAAAATTCTTAAAAGAAAACACAGAGGCAAATTATCATGACCTTGGCAATGGTTTCCTAGATACAACACCAAAAGCACAAGCTACCAAAAAAAAAAAATAGATAGATTGGACTTCTTGAAAATTAAAATCTTTTCTGTTTCAGGGATACATCCTGGCAATGATATATCCTGGCGAGGGTACTTCTTTGCCATTATATTGTTTCGATAGCCCTGAATTTAAAATTGCATAGGTATGATACTGGCATAAGAATGGACATAGAGATCAATGGAATAGAATTGAGAGTCCAAAAATAAACTCTCACATTTATGGCCAGTTGATTTTCTACAGTTGTGCCGCAACAATTCAATGGGGGGAAGGAATAGTCTTTTCAACAAATGGTGCAGGGAAAACTGGATATTCACATGCAAAAGAGTGAATTTGGATCCCCTACTTGTCACCATATATGAAAATTAACTCAAAAGGGATCAAAGACCCAAATATAAGAGCTAAAACAATAAAACTCTTAGAAGAAAACATAGGTCCCAATCTGTATGACCTTGGATTAGGCAGGCAGTGGTTCCTTAGATATGACACCCAAAGCACAAGTGACCAGAGAAAAAGTAGTTAAATTGGACTTCATCAAAATTTAAAACTTTTGTGCTTCAAAGGACACTATCTAGAAATTGAAAGATTGGAACCCTCCTCTGTTGCTGGTGGAATTGTAAAATGGTGCAGCCATGCTGGAAAACAGGTTGGCAGTTCCTCAAAAAAATAGAACGTATGACCCAGCAATTCTACTTCTAAGTATATATCTAAGAGAATTGCAAACCTGTGTTCAGACAAGTACTCTGTAAACAAATGTTCATTGCAGCGCTATTCACAAGAGTCAAAAGGTGGAAACAACATAAGTATCCACCTATAGATGAATGGATAAACAAATTGTGGTGTGTCCATTCAGTGGAATATTATCCGGCCACGAAAAGGAATGAAGTATAATACATGCTACACCATGAATGAACCTTGAGAACATCATGCTAAGTGAAAGAAGCCAGACCCCAAAGGCCACAGATTGTGTGATTCCACACATACACAATGTCCAAACTAGGCAAATCCACGAGACAGCAATAGATTCGTGGTTGCCAGCACCTGGGGGAGGGAAGAATGGGGAGTGACCGCTTAACGGGTATGAGGGTTCATTTGGGGGTGATGAAAATGTTCTGGAATTACATAGCAGTAATGGTTGCGCAAGCCTGTAAATCTACTAAAAACCACTTTAAAAGGGTGAATGTCATGGTATGTGAATTCTAGCTCAATAAAAGTAAGCTACACGGGCCGCACTGAGGGCGTGTAGTGGATACATGGGTCAAGAGCATGGGCTTCAGAGTCGGGGGGACACGGGTTCAAATCTCAACTCCCTCCCTTCCTAGCCAGTGCCCTTGAGCTGCTTGCTGAAAGGTCTGCTTTCAGTCTCTGCTCCCTGAGACCTGACCAGTAAAACGAGGAACTATTCATTGAAAGGTGTTGGGGAGAATTCTCTACAGGGCTTTACCCAGGAGGCAATGGGCTGCCTTGACAGGTAGTGAGGAGCGGGTCGCTGGAGGTGTGCAAGCAGAGCCTGGACGGGTCCTGGACCGATCTGAGCCAGACAACCTTGGGCAGCTCAATGTTAGGGATTCCGCAGTGAGTCAGGGGGCGGCGCTTTCTAGTGAACTGGAGGAGAACGACAGTAAATAACGCGGTGACAGGCCCCGATCAGGAAACAGACTCTGTAAGGAGGTGGCTACCTGCATGCATGTGCGTGTGTGGCCCTCCTCCTGGGGTACAAAGAAAACCCTGCTTGCTCCAGCCTCCTCCTGAGAATTAAACAGGTAGCCCTCCTTCTCCTCTACTCTTGGGACACAGCTCCAGGGAAGGCCAGCCTGGGGGGTGCCGGGTGAAGACGCAGGGAAGGGTAGGTCTCTGCGGGGACAGGCCCCTTCCCCGGGGGAGAGGCTGGGGCGGAGTGGGGCTGGTCCACGCCAGTACCAAGGAACCCAGCCCCATTCCCCAAATCCTGCACCTCAATCCTTGGGCAATTTTCCTTTTGAAAAGTTGACTATTAAAGTTCACACATTAGTTGCTTCATTTGCAAATATTTTCTCCCATTCTGAGGATTGTCTTTTTGTCTTGTTTATGGTTTCTTTTGCTGTGCAAAAGTTTTTAAGTTTCATTAGGTCCCGTTTGTTTATTTTTGATTTTATTTCCATTACTCTAGGAGGTGGGTCAAAAAAGATCTTGCTGTGATTTGTCATAGAGTGTTCTACCTATACAAGCAGCTCATGCAGCTCAATATCAAAAAAACAATTTTTCTCCAACCCTTTCAATAACTGTGACCACCAAGATGCAGAAAAACAAAAACAACAAACAACCCAATCCAGTAATGGGTAGAAGACGTAAATAGACATTTCTCCAAAGAAGATATACAGGTTGCCAACGAGCACATGAAAAGATGCTCAACACTAATCATTAGAGAAATGAAATCAAAACTACAATGAGGGCTTCCCTGATGGCGCAGTGGTTGAGAGTCCGCCTGCCGATGCAGGGGACACAGGTTCGTGCCCTGGTCCGGGAAGGTCCCACATGCCGCGGAGCGGCTGGGCCCGTGAGCCATGGCCGCTGGGCCTGCGCGTCCGGAGCCTGTGTGCTCCGCAACGGGAGAGGCCACAACAGTGAGAGGCCCGTGAACCGCAAAAAAAAAAAAAAAAACCCTACAATGAGGTATCAGCTCACATGGTCAGAATGGCCATCATCAAAAAATCTAGAAACAATAAATGCTGGAGAAGGTGTGGAGAAAAGGAAACCCTCTTGCACTGTTGGTGGGAATGTAAATTGATACAGCCACTATGGAGAACAGTACGGAGGTTCCTTAAAAAACTACAAATAGAACTACCATACGACCCAGCAATCCCACTACTGGGCATATACCCTGAGAAAACCATAATTCAAAAAGAGTCATGTACCAACATGTTCATTGCAGCTCTCTTTACAATAGCCAGGACATGGAAGCAACCTAAGTGTCCAATGACAGACAAATGGATAAAGAAGATGTGCCACATATGTACAATGCAATATTACTCAGCCATAAAAAGGAACGAAATTGGGTCATTTGTAGAGATGTGGATGGGCCTAGAGTCTGTCATACAGAGTGAAGTAAGTCAGAAAGAGAAAAACAAATACCGTATGCTAACACACATATATGGAATCTAAAAGAAAATAAAATGGTCCTGATGAACCTAGGGGCAAGACAGGGGCAAGACAGGAATAAAGACACAGATGTACAGAACAGACTTGAGGACACGGGGAGGGGGAAGGGTCAGCTGGGACAAAGTGAGAGAGTGGCATGGACATATATACACTACCAAACGTAAAATAGATAGCTAGTGGGAAGCAGCCGCATAGCACAGGAAGATCAGCTCGGTGCTTTGTGACCACCTAGAGGGGTGGGATAGGGAGGGTGAGAGGGAGACGCAAGAGGGAGGGGATACAGGGATATATGTATACGTATAGCTGATTCACTTTGTTATACAGCAGCAACTAACACACCATTGTAAAGCAGTTTTACTCCAATAAAGATGTTTAAAAAAATAAAGTTCACATATTAGATTCATATGGAAGTCCAGACTAGGGGAGTCTATAGAGACAGAAAGTAGATGAGTGGCTGGGGGGGCTGGCAGGATGCAGAGAGTATAAGGTGTCTTTAGGCGGTGAGAGGAATGCTCCAAAATTGACTCTGGTGATGGTTACACATATCTGTGAATTTACTAAAAATCATTGAATTGTCCACCTCGAATGGGTGAATTGTATGGTATGTGGCATATGTCAGTAAAGTCGGGTTTTTTTTTAAAGAAAGCCTTTTTTAAAGGCAGTCCTTTGTTAGCTGACTTACCTCTCTTGAAATTTCCAAGAACTGTCAGAGGAATGCATGCCGTGGGTCTGTCTGTCTGTGCCTGGCCTGCATGGGCATCATTCTCGGCCTGTTATCGCTGGCGCTAGGGACTGCACCACGGGGCCGGGGGCTGCACTCTGATTGCAGATGGCTGGCCAAGCGCACTGCGTGCAGGCAGCGGTGAGAACTCTCTGGAAGGCATTTAATACAGTTACTCACAGGGTCATGCTTGGAAAATGAATTCAAATTGGCTTGGCATCGGGCCAAGAAAAACTGTCTGAAGAGGCTATAAACAGAAGGTAATGGATTGAGTTGAAGGAGGGCTAGCGGGAAGGCAGCGCGGGAGGCCCGGCCACACGGCCCCCAGGGCAGCTAGCTGGGGGCTGGGGAGTGGGGCGCTGATATGGTGACTGGCACGCTCCATGCTAGACTGGGGACTGGGGACTGGGGCCTAAGTCCCGGACCTCTGGCTCCCCACCTGGTCCCTTCCCCCAGGCCACACTGATCCCTGTCGCCTCGGCTCTCCCTGGCATTCCCGATGCTGCTATTTGCACCTTATGCCCACCGTGAGCTCCTGGAGGGCGGAGAGGGGCAGCTGCAGACAGGTGATCGCTTGTGTCTGCCCCAGAGAGGCCCTGGAGGGCTGCCGAGGGGCCCCATTTTTTTAAGCCCACCCCCCACTAGACAAAAGTACTAATGCAAGCCTTTACTTCCAGTCGTCTGTGCTGGGAAAATAATAGGTTTCTTTATGAGTTTTCCAAAAAGGTGTTATAATGTCTTTGGGTTTTTTTCCCCAGATTCATTGAGGTTTAATATAGATAATGTAAATTGTGCAACCATCACTACAATCACTTTTTAGAACATTCCCATCACTGAATATGGCTTTTAAAGTCCACGTTGCCCCTGTATTCTGATAAACCCAGAGGTGCAAAATGTCCCCTTTCTTCCCCTTCTCAGCTCTTGCAAGTGAATGCTCAGTGACCTGGGGGCCAGCCCCCCGGGTCCTCCCCACAGCTCTGCTACTGAGTGGTTGTGTGACCATGGAGAAGCCGTTCCCCTCTCCGGCCAGTTTTCCCTCCTGGAAAGTGGCGAAGATGGCACTGGGGAGGGGACGTGGCTGTTCCTCGGCACCATGTGAGGATCTCTGCCCTGGCATGAGAGAGCTGCAGGTCTAGAGCCTATCACCTGGGCCCAGCTGGCACCTGCACAGGTCAGAGCGGGGGCATGGAAGGCTCCAGAGGCTTCCTGGGCACAGTGCTTGGGTGTGGGACTCCTTCCCCAGGCAGTAAAATGATCCCCCCAACCGCAGGCACACTTACCGTCCCTGCAGCTGGAGGTGTGGCCCATCTTGGGCAAGCAGAGCAGAATGTAAGCATCTTTAGGACCCTGATTCCTTCAGAGGGGCCCCTGGGTGGCCCCACACATTCGCCCTGCCCCTGTGGCCCTCACTGCCTCTCCTGGCTGAGTGAATTCAAATAAATGTTTCCTGAACGTCTGCTAAGGGCCAGGGCTCAGGTGGGGAGGCCCCTCAAGGGATGTGGACGAGAGCAAGACATTTCAGGCCTTGGAGAGCCCCACGTTCTGCACAGCAAAAGAAGCGGGGTATGTAAGTTTCCTATTGCTGCTGTAACCAACTGTCACAATTTAGTGGCTTAAGACAACACATATTTACAACCTTACAGCTCTGGAGGGCAGAAATCCGAAATGGGTCTCGCTGGAGTAAAGGCAAGGCGTTGGCAGGGCTATGTTCCTTCTCTCCAGAAGAGAGAGTCCTTCTCTCTAGGGGAGAGTCACATTCCTTGCCTCTTCCGGCTTCTAGAGGCTGCCCCCATTTTTTGTCTTGGGACCGCATTGCTCGACCTCCGCTTCTGTCGTCACATCTCCTTCTCTGACTCTGACCCTCCTGCCTCCCTCTTATAAGGACATTGGGCTCTCACGCAAATAATTCAGGATAGTTGTCCTATCGCGAGATCCTTATCATCTCTGCTAAGTTTCTTTTGCCAGGTAAGGTATGATATCCAAACGTTCCCAGAATTAGTATGTAGACATCTTTGAGAGTCATTATTCTGTCCACCCTACAAGGCTTCAATTGAGCAGCCCCTTTGGGTGCCACCCAAGTAGGCCAGGTGAGAACACTCCAGACAGGGAGACCCAGCCTTACGGCACATGTTCTCACACACACACACACACACACACACACACACGCACACGCACACACACACATACACACACACACACACACACGCTCGTTGTCATTTTTTCCCAAACCATTGGAAAGTAAGTTGCTGATGTGATGTTCCATTACCCCTAAACACTTCAATGTGTATTTTCTAAAACCCAGGACACTCTCCTATATAATCACAGTATACACATCCGAAGCGGTAATTAACATTTAACACTACTACCTGATCCATAGACCCCATTGAAATTTCTCTGATTGTCCAGTCCTCAATGTTTTTTGTAGCAAAGAACAAACGAACAAATAAAAACCTACTTGGGTCCCGGCCTCCCGGGTGCGTTCCGCCGCAGCGGTCCGCCCTTCGAGCCCCGAGTTCCATCCACCGCCTCCACCTTCTGCCCCGCGCCGGTTGTCAGCACGACTGTCGCCACCTTCCATCGTCGCGCGGCCCTTGCGGCGGCGCCCGAGCCCGCACGGGCCCCACCGGGGACCTGGGCATGCCGGTGGAGGCGAGGCGGGCACAGAAGGCGAGGACGACGGCTTCGGGGAAGCAGGATACGCTGCCATCAACTCCATGTTGGACCAGGTCAACTCTTGTCTGGATGACCTAGAGGAGAAGGACGAGCACCTCCACGCCCGCCTCCAGGAGCTGCTTGAATCCAACTGGCAGACGCACCTTGAGTTCCAGCAAGAGTTTGGGGAGGCCCCCGCGATGCAAGCCCCTCGGCTCTGGGAGCCCCCAGCCAGGCCCCAACCCTGCCTCACTGGGCCAGGCTCTGGCCTGAGTGCTCACCACCTGGCTTAGACACCTTCTCAGGGGCTGGCCTACAGATCTCCTGGGGGGTGGTCTGCTGCCTAGGCCACCCTTCTGCTACTTCCCTTGGCATGCCTGGGCCCACCCCTCCTCCGGGCATCCTCTCCTGGGGCCAGGTGTAGGCCAGCGACCCACCCACCTTGCCTGCCCGCCCAACTCCTGGACACTCCCCACGCTGCCCAGGCCTCGAGTGTCCACATTAAATGGGTCTCCAACAACAACAACAAAAATAACCCACCTTGGCCACCAATAATAACAACCTCCGACAAAAAACCCTTTCCTTTCCCCTTTCCTTTCTGGTCTAAGATCCAATCCTCAACCGTATGTTGTAGTTAGTTGACATTCTCTTCAGTCTCCTTCAATCTGGAATACTTTCTCCGTCTTTCCTTGTTTTTTATGACCTTGACCACTTTTGGAGAGCACAGGCCAGTTATTTTGTACATTGTCTCTCCATGTGGGTTTGGTTGATGTCTCCTCAGGAACATCTGAGGAATGATGTGTCCTCAGGACATCATATCAGGAGGTGTAGGATCTTGGTTTGTCCCATTACTGAAAAAATTAACTTTGATCGCTTGATTAACGTGTTGTTTGCCAGGTTTTTCCACTGTAAGCTGAATTAGCAAGGATTTTATATTTATTAATTTATAAGTCATTAATAAGTATTGGGGGAAATACTTTGAGATTATTAGATATCTGTTCCTCATTAAACTTTCACCCACTGGTTTTAGCCTCCATTCATAATTCTTGCCTGAAGAATCAATTATTATTATCATGGTTGTCAAGTGAGGTTTTCCCAATTCCATCACTCTTTCTACATTTATTAATTGGCATTCTACTATAGAAAAGGCGTTCCCTCCTCTCCCACTTGTTTTCTTGTCTCTTTATATCAGTATGGGCTCAGGAAATCCTATTTTATTCAACAGATAATATCATTCATTACTATCATTTTGACACTCATATTGTCCCACACTTGGTCCATGGGAGCCCCTTCAAACTGGCCTCTGCATCCTTTTAACCTGTCCCCATCATTCTTTGAGTCCATCCTTAGACTCTTGGCAATACAAGATGTTCTGGGCTCATCTGGCAACTTTCCTGCCACCAGGGAGTCAACAATTTCTCTAACTCTGGTTCATTTAAAATTATTTAGAAGCCAAGATCTAGGGGCTAGGTGTGCTCGTTGTTACTGGGATGTCCTGGTGTCTAGGCCCTCTCAACGGACAGAGCAAGGAAATATATGTGTCTATAATCGCACACGTGCACACACACACACACACACATCTACACCCATATCTCTGTATCTCAAACTGGGAATACACACCAATTCCTGCCTTTCGAATCCAACAACCCAGAGTTTATTCTTGCCCTCCACTTTTCCATATTTGCGTTTCCCTTTTCCAATAATGAAAAACCTGGACCTTATTATTCTCAACATATTAACTTGTTCACTCAGTTCCCCCATATGACACTAATCTCCTGGTCACAAAGGCCGTCTCAGCTGTGGTCCACTGGGCCTGCCAGCTGGACCTGCTGAGGCCCTGTCCCGGCCCTGCCCAACGCCGCTGGACCTGACCCCAACGTGCTGTGGAACTTTGACCCCCTCTCTTCTCTCCCTTCATCTCACCCAGGCAACAGGAGTGGCAGGTAGAAATCTGTGCCTCTTCCAAACAATGTGTGGGGCTAGAGCTTAGGGAAAGGCTGGGGCATGAGAGATGTGAGTTAGCGCTTCTCAGACTGGGCCTCACAGAGTCCCCAGGGCGGCTGCTGACTGCGAGGGAGAGCTGGACAGCTCCGGAGGAGTGAGGAAAAGTGTGAGCTGGAGGGAGGAGATCAAATGTGTATTGTCTTTGGAGGCTCTGGCAGTCCTGGGAAAGCGTGAGGGGAGGGGGCACGCGGATGGGAGAGAGGGATAAGACAGAAGGCAGAGAGACCAGTTAGAAGTTTGCTGCAAGAGGCCAGGGAGAGGGAATGGAAGTAGAAACTAAGGTAGTGGCCATGGCAGAAGAGGAACAAACAAGAGGAATGGCCAAGTTCAGGGAAACCCTTTCCATTCTGTGGCACTTAGAGGCCAACCTGGACGGTGAGGCCTCAGTCAGAGACTGGGACTGAGAGGGGGCGCTGTGGGGAGGGGAAGGGCAGAGGGAGGGAAAAGGAAGGCCTCTTTTCATTTGGAGATGACAGCAGGACTTCAAAGTGAAGCCTCTGCACCAGGCAGCTGAGGATACAGAGCGCAGGAGAGGCCATGGGAAGGGGCGGACTCTTTGAGGGCCAGAGAGTGTGAGGCCCAAGGTCAAGGCCTGCACTTTGGGGCGGTGGGAGCATGGGGCAGACAAAGAAGAGCCCGGGGAGGGAAGGAGGGGGGACAGGAGAGAGCGTGACACGCCCTGAACAGCAACTCGCCCAGGCTGAGCCAGATCCCCGTTTGGAGCCCGGACCCGCCATCCCCGAGAGAGGAGGCTGTCTCAGCCACCCTGGGCCTCTAGAGTGGCCCTTGTCCTTTCACTCCAGTGGACATTCCAATCCCCCCCGCCCCCCGGGAGATCGTCCGTATGGGCCCCATTCAACCCCGTGGGTTCTGCAGTCTTTGCGCGCCCTCTCCTCCGCGCAGGTGACCACGATGTGCAGGAGGCTCTGAGGACTCAGATGTTCTTGAAGAGTCACGTGTAAATCCTGTCTCAGTGTCAGCGCCTTCACTCTCCGTCTATCTCCTGTCCCTTTGTTGAGAGAAAGTGGCACCGAGACTTCTCTTCTCACCCACTCCTTGTCCTGTGTAAAGCCACCAGCCCACCTCTAACTCCTCTGCTGCCTCCACCCTCCTGGGAAGGTCCAAAACTCTCTAAGAGGTCACGTTCCCAGGGGATCATGACAGCACGGGCTGGAGCCAGAGTGGAGGGTGAGGCCCCCAGGGCCCGGTTCTCCCGCTGCTGCGTGCGCAGAGCTTCTCCCCGTCCTTGCCAGGAGCACCAAGCACCTGCTGCCACAAGCAGGTGCCACCCCCCCCCCCCGGCCAGCAGCGAGGGACCCCCCTCCACAGAGCTCACAGGCCGCCTTAGGCCGTGTTGGATGCGTCCAGCTTCTCACAAGCGCGTGCATTATAGACTGTCAGCAGTCAGTGATTATTTGTTGCTGACTTCCAAAGCCATGTCATATCCCACTTAGCGACTTGGGGAGGTCGATTCATTGATGGGCAGGCGCGGAGCTCAGGGCGATCGCAGGCCTGGAGAGAGGAGCAGGGAAGGGCCCGGCAGGCAGCCAGACCGGCTCAAGGCGCCTGCCCCGAAGCTGAAGCCGGTGGTAATTAACATCCCTTCAGTTCCAGCCACGGTTCCGCTGCTGCCCCTGGTGACAGGCCCAGGGCAGGTGCTACGGGAATCCAAGGTGAGGTGGCAGCTCCGGTGCTGACCTGCTCAGCACTGCTGGGCCCGGGGCCAGGGGGCACGAGACCCCGGGGCCCAAAGCCCACAGGCCCGCTGGGACTGGGGCGCTCTGCTGGGGGCTGGGGGCTCTGTACCTCCGGCGCCTCCCTCCCTCCCCCAACCCTTTCCCGCACTCACACTCAGACACTCTCACACCACTCATGGCCAACACCAGCCCTCCCAGAGCCATGCTCAGA
Source organism: Stenella coeruleoalba (assembly GCF_951394435.1). Classification (NCBI taxonomy): domain Eukaryota; kingdom Metazoa; phylum Chordata; class Mammalia; order Artiodactyla; family Delphinidae; genus Stenella; species Stenella coeruleoalba. The sequence continues at coordinate 120,538,510 of NC_137152.1, forward strand.
CCTTCTCACACTCACACACAGAGGCCCTCACGTACACACACGCTCACATGCTCATACACATATGTCCTGTCACACACCCTGGAGCTGCCACACACACACACACGCTCACACAGGCTCACGCAAACTCTCACTCACATACATGTCTGCACTTACACACATCCACATCCATGTCCCTTCACACAGCCACACCCTCAGGCTCACGCACTCTCACACAAGCACACACCCATCCACCTTCCCACTCCCTCCTTCCAGGTCTCGGTCTCTACACTGTCACTTGTGGCAGTACACAGTGCAGAAGCACACTGCTTTGACCAAGCCTCGAGAGCCCCTGCCAGGTGGCAGGAAACACAGCACATGCATTCATTCAGTCAGTCAGTCTGTCTGTCACACACTCCTAAACATTGATTGAGCACCTACTGAGAACCCAGATGCCAAGAATACGTGCACCCTTGAAGAAGACACAGTCCCAGGCTGGCAGAGCTCACGGTCTAGTGGAAAGGCACACATCCACATGCCACTTTCTGGTGGAAAGTGGATGGCAGTGTGGCCCAAGGGCTGCTGGGACAGCTGCTCTGTGGGCACATCAAGGAAAGGGCCCTCCCTGACCAGGGTGACCGCGTAACAGAAGTCCCTGCTTGCTCTGTGCTTGGGGGATGGGGGAGGCATACGTGCAAATAAACGAGCTCTGTGGTCGGCAGACTTGGGGGCATGGCAGCATCCCCTAGAGGGCTTGTTACAGCACAGATTCCTGGGCCCCAGCCTAGAGTTTCAGAGTCTGTAGGTCTGGGCTGGGGCCTGAGCACGTGCATTTCTTACACGTTCCCCGGTGATGCTGACGCCACTGGTCTGGGGATCACACTGGAGAACAGCTGCACCAGCTCAGGCCCTGCCGTGGACATCTGTGTGTGTGGGGGGGGGGGCAGGGCAGGAGCACATCTGGCTTAGGGGAGCAATGGGCTCCGCCAGGAAAGGCTCATCATTATACAAAGACAACTATACTCGTTTCCTAGTGCTACTGGAACAGATCACGACAAACTGAGTGGCTTTAAATAATACAGATATGTTGCCTTATCATTCGGGATGCTGGAAGCCTGACAAGGGTCTCACTGGGCTAAGATCAAGGTGTCAGTAGAGCCGTGTTCCTTCTGGAGGCTCTAGGGGGGAATCCATTCCCCCCCTTTCCAGCTTGTAGAATTCCTTGGGTCGTGACCGTATCACCCCAACCTTTGCTCGGGTCATCACATCTTCTGTCTGACCCTCCTGCCTCCCTATTCCCTATATAGGACTCTTGTGATTAGATTGGGCCCACCTGGATAACCCAGGACAATCTCCCCATTTCAGGATCCTTATTTGAATCACGTCAGCAAAGTCCCTTTTGCCTTGTATGGTAACATATTCATAGGGATTAGGGCATGGACGTATCGGGGGCGGGGGCATTATTCAGCGGACTACAGCAATGGAGGTTAGAACCAAAGAGTAATGGCAGCTAATCCTAAGAGAGCACCTACTACAGGGCAGGCACTGCCCTAATGGTTTCACACCCACCATCTTGAATTTTCACTGCAGCCCCATAACGTAGATCCAGTGGGACCCCCGTTTTATGGCTGAGGAACTAAACTTAGAGAGGTGAAGTGATCTTGAAACCCACGTGGTTGGTGCGGGGGGAGAGCCAGGAAGCTGTTACAGGAAATCCAGATCTCAACCTGGGACCCAGCAAGGGGAAATGGTCAGCTCTAGGTTTATTATGTGTTAAAAGTGAATGGTGACCTCCCAGAAGCTCCCTAGTCCCAGGACAGCATCCTAAGATTGTGGGAGACGTGTCTGCATCTGGGTACTTATCCTTTTCTTGCAGAATTTATCAGTTTAACCCTACAGGTGTGCCTCCAGGGCAGAGCTTGGACCTTGTTCATGTAGCTGTCATAAGAAATTATCACAGAGTTAGTGGCTTAAAATTACAGAAATTGAGTCTCTCTGAGTTTTGGAGGCTTGTAGTCCAAAATGGGTCTCACTGAGCCAAAATCAAATTGTTGCAGAGTCAGAGTTCCTCTGGAGGTTCTATGGGAGAATCTGTTCCTTGCCCTCCCGCAGCTTCTGTGGCTGCCAGCATTCCTTGGCTTGTGGCCACGTCACTCCGGTGCCTGCCTTCATGTTCACACGGCCTCCTCTTCTTCTGCGTGTGTGTCATAAAATCTCCCTCTTATAAAGCTACATGTGATGGCATTTAGAGCCTACCTGAATAACACAGGTCAAGCTCCCCATCTCTATATCCTTAACCTAATCACATATGCAAAATCCCACTTGCTATATGAAGTAGCATTAACAGGTTCCAGGGATTAGGACCCGGATATCTTTGGGGGCATTATTATTTTTATTTATTTATTTATTTTTTGCGGTACACGGTCCTCTCAGTGTTGTGGCCTCTCCCACTGCGGAGCACAGGCTCCGGACCCTCAGGCTCAGCGGCCATGGCTCACGGGCCCAACCGCTCCCCGGCATGTGCAATCTTCCCGGACCGGGGCACGAACCCGCGTCCCCTGCATCGGCAGGCAGAACACTCAACCACTGCGCCACCAGGGAAGCCCGTGGGGGCATTATTTACTCTCCCACAACCTGCAAGTCCCTAGCCTGGAGCCCGGCTCACAGGAGGTGTTCAGAAAGATGTTTGCGGGCTGGCTGAATGAACTGCAGTTTGAACTCTAAACTCTAAACCCAGTGGCTTCGATGTGGATTCTGGGCCCCCAAGCAAAGGTTTATTTTGGAGTTAATTGTTTACTTGTCCCTGTACTGGGGGAAGAAGCTGTTATAGTTAGTTGTGGGGGTGGGACTGGATTCAGTGGCTTATTCACTGGTTGGCCAGATATGCCTTGAGCAGCGCCTGTATTCCGGGCTTATTCCAGGCTCTTGGAGCAGAGGATGCTGGGGGAGCAGAGAGGAAAGAGAGTGTTATCGTTGGACAGGTGGATGGGGAGGCAAGGTTGCACAGCGTCCCAAGGATACAGCACCTGAGCTGAATGTTGCAGGCAGAGTAAGGGTGTGGAGTGAGAGAAAAGGGCCAAGGACAGAAGGAGCTGGATGTCGACATGTTTCTTCAGTGGTAAAATACACAAAACATACAATGTACATTTTAAAGTGTACAATTCAGCAATATTTCATTCATTCACAGTGTTATGTAAACACTACCGCTAAGTTCCAAAACTTTTTCATCATGCCAAAGAGAAACCCCCTCCCCGCTGAGGAGTCACTCCCATTCCTTCCTGCCCCCAGCCCCTGGTGAGCGCTCATCTGCTTTCTGTCTCTGGATTCGCCTACTCTGGACACCTTTTATAAATGGAATCATACAATATGTGGGCTCTTGTGTCTGGCTCCTTTCACTCGGCGTAATGTTTTCAGGGCTCATCCATGTTGCAGCTGTGTCAGTACTTCGTGCCTTTGTATGGCTGAAAAATATTCTGTTGTATAGAGAGACCACAGTTTGTTTATCATTCATCATTGATGGACATTTGAGTTATTTCCACTTTGGGGCTACAACGAATAACGCTGTTATGAACGTTCATGTATAATCCCTGTTTGGTGGACAATCCTGGTCCCTGTTTGAGATCTTTGGGGTCTATACCTAGGAGTGGAATTGCTGGGTCATATAGGAGCTCTCTGTCTCACTTACTGAGCAACTAACAGGCTGTTTCCAAAGTGGTTGCACTAGTTTATTGATACATTCCCACCAGCAGTGAATGAGGGGTCCGATTTCTCCACATCTTCACCAACACTTGTAATCGGGATGCTGACTTGTAAGGGACAGGTGAAGGAGGAGGAATCTGAATGAGCCCGGTGGGGGCAGCTGGGAAGGGAGGAAGGTAAAGCTGGGGCAGGGGCTTGAGGGCTGGCAGGAGTTGAGGAAGAGGAGAGAGAGAGAGTGTGTGTGTGTGTGTGTGTGTGTGTGTGTGTGTGTGTGTGTGTGTAAAGGGGCGTGGTCAACGTGGTGCGGAGAGTGGGGCGGGGAGTGCAGAGGAGGAATGCAGTTCAAGGGAGCGCTTTGGTCAGGGCCATGGGACTTGCACAGTATCTTTTGATCTGGCTCCCCAGCTGGAGCAAGTGCTGAAGCTGAGGCCCGGCTGGCTTGACAGTTTGTTGGAAGAGAGACTGTCAGGACCCAGCAGCCAGGATGTCTGGCCGAAGCGGTACTAGGGGAGCCAAGGGAAGACAGGATCTGGGGAAAGTCCGGAAAGCTGGGGCCTTGCTGGAACCATCCCCACCATTGAAATAACAGTTCCCTCTCTCTGAGGGTAGAAAGCCCCAGGGCCTGGCTCAGTGCCTGGGAAATGGTGGAACTCAATCATGTGTTTGGGTGAATGAGGAGAGAGAGAGAGAGAGAGAGAGAGAGAGAGGACAGAGTCTTCCCAGGAGTCCATTTGCATGAGATCCTGTGAGGTTCCTGGGGTGACCCGCAGGGCTCAGGGGGCAGGCGGTGGCAGCAGCTGCTGCAGCTGGGGGCAGCTGGGGGCTCAGGAGACAAGAGGCTGGCAGGCCAAGCAGCCTAAGGGTCATTCCAGGCCACGTCCCCCTGCCCTTCTCCCCACCACCTGATGTAAGGGCACCCAGTCCTGAGCCCAGTTGGCAGGACCTGCGCCTGACCTCATTCCGCGGCGCCTGGTGCAGGCGGGGGCCCAGAGAGTGGTGGAGGCTTGGACTGGCCTGGTGGGGGAATCCCAGGGCCCTGGGCTCTCTGAATGGCCTGCCCATCTCCACAAACTGGTCAGTTTTTTTACTGGAACCTGGGAAGGCTGGACTTTTAGAACTGAAAGTAAGACCTGGAATGCAAGATGGGGAGAGCTGGCAAGGACTGGGGGGGAGGGCCGGCAAGGGGGTGGGGACCATCCTGGTGTGCTGCTTGTTTTCCAGAGGATATGTCACCCTTTCCAAAGCCTGCGCCCTACTCCGGAGGCTAGGCCAGCCTCCTAGCGCACATTCTGGCGGGGACACCAGGGGCCTTTCCCCCCATCCAGCGGCCTCCCTGCAGACGCCTCGCCAAGGCTGTTCCCTTTTCCTGTCCCTTCATCCTCCTCCTTTCCCTTTCCTCGCCCCCCTCCGCATTTTCCCTCCCCTTTCCCCTCCCACCTCTGTTCTCCTCCCTCCCCGTCTGTTTCCCTCCCTAACCTCCCCTCCTTCTCCTTCCCTTTTGTTCTCCTTTCCCACCTTTCCTCCCCCTCCTCTATTTCCCTTTCCTCCCCTCCCCCTCCCCCTCCCCCCCAGTGCCCTCCCCGCCTCCAGCACTCTCTCTCCCGCTTTTCCCAACCTTTGCCCCCAGCTCAGGGAACATACCGGGCGGAGCAGGAGGCTGGACCCAGTCTCCATGCCTTCTCCAGGGGCAGGGGGGACAGGAGAGGGAGGATGGGGGAAGGTAGGGCAGGGACAAGCCTGGTGCAGGCTGTGGGGTGGGAGAGGTGAGTCCTGTCTACACCTCCCCCTCCACCATGCGGCGCTCCCCTCCTGCACACAGCCGGTGGCCCCGGTGGGAAAGGAACTGATGACTGAAGGCAGGGCTACTGTGTCCCCTGGATGCTTTCCGGGCACCTCCTGGCTTCTTTCCACTGGAGCAGCCGTGATGACAGCGGTGCTAGTGGAACACACTAGAGGGTGGCTGCCGGGAGTTCCTTTGGCCATTCACCAGCAAGTCCCCATGCCGTGGAGGGGCACGTGTGTGTCCTAAAAGAGTCCTTTTGAGGTGAGTGTATGAAGAAATGAAGAGAGCACTGAGCAGGCCATCTGGACTTGGCCACCAGTGTGACCGTGGGCAAGTCACTGACCTTTTGGGGACTCTCCCCGAGCGGCTCTCCAAGTGTGGTCCCTGGGCCAGCAGCAGCGTCCCCTGGGAGCTGATCAGAAAGGCAAAACCACAGGCCCTCCTCCAGACTCGCTGACTCAGCAACTCTGGGGGTGGGCCCAGGAATCTGGGTTTAGCAAAACCCTCTGGGTGATTCTGATGTTCACCCAAGTCCGAGAAGCATGGCGCCGGACAGTTAGTCTCAGCAGAAAGAGCAGGGGGGCAGTGCATCGCAAACAGCGGGTGAGGCACTGAGCCCTGGGGGTTGACATGCAGTTGCAGATGCTTGCTCACGCATGGCCCATGTTGTACATGTATGTGTGTGCACGTGTGCACACATGCACGCACACACATGCACTTACTTTGTTTGCACAACAGTCCCTGACAAGCTCTGCCCCCCACTCTGTTGACAGGCTTGCTTTAGGTAGATTTGATTACAGCAAAATTCAGGATTTCTTTCCATGAAGGACAGCACAGGTCGTTAACAGACAGGCAACAGATGGGGAGAAGATATTTGCTGTTTAGAGCTGACAAGGGATTAATGGGTAAAACATACATGAAAATTCTGCAAACTAACAAGAAAAAGACCCAACAGGAAAGTGAGCAAAGCATATGAATAGGCAATTCCCAGAAAAAGAGACCCAAAAGGCTAGAAAGTAAGTCTGTGAAGAGATGCTCGGATTCATTAGTAATCAGAGAAATGCAAATTAAAACAATGAGATAGGATACACACATGTCGGATTGGCAAAAAGCAGCTATATGATGCCAAGCGTTGGCTAGGATAAGGAGAAAGGGGAACCACTGTGTGCTACTAGTGGGAGTCCAGCTAGACTGGTGCAGCTGCTTTGGAAAGCCAGCCACCTGGTGGCACCTACTCAGGTCAAGTGTACATGTCCACACTGACCCAGCAATCCGCCTTCTGGGTACAACCCCAAGAAATTCTCCTGCGGGCCCACAAAGGGGCTATTAGTTCACCATGGTTGCTGTAACAAATTATCATAAACTTAGTGGCTTGGAACAATCGAAATTTATAGTTCTGAAGGCCAGAAGTCCAAAGTCGGTATCACTGGGCTGAAATCAAGCTGTCAGCAGGATCACATTCCCTCCAAACACTCTAGGACACGATGCTTCCTTGCCTCTTCCGGTTTCTGGTGCCTGCAGGCGTTCGTTGGCTTGTGGCCACATCACTGCAGTCTTCAAAGCCAGCATCTTCACATCTGTCTCTGTTCCGTCTTCACATCGCCTCCTCCTCTGTGTGTGTGTGTGTGTGTGTGTGTGTGTGTGTGTGATCTACCTGCCCTCCCTTTTATAAGAATACATGTGTACTGGTCGAATAGTGTCTCATGTTCCCCCAGAACCTCAGAAAGTGACCTTAGGAAATCAAAGGAGGAAAAGACACATGGAGACATAAGGAAGGCCCTGTGCCACAAGCCCAGGAACGAGGACCTGGGGCCACCAGAAGCTGGAAGAGGCAGGAAGGATCCTGCCCTAGAGCCTTTAGAGACCGTTTGTCCTGCTGACAGCTTGATTTTGGACTTCTAGCCTCTGGAACCATGGAAGAGTAAATGTCTGTTGTTTTAAGCCCCCTGGTTTCTGCAATTGCCCTTCAGGCCCACCCTGGTAGGTGGAACACCTCTGCAGCCCCCGAGTCTTGATTTAATCACATCGGCATAGTCCCTTTTTCTATCTAAGGTCACATCACAGGTTCCAGGGATGAGGACCTGGTATCTTCGGAGGCCGTTACGCAGTGTGCAACCTACACGGACCCACACAAGGATGGAGATCATCACGCATTGCTGTGCTAACAGAGGGTCAGAGGCAACCTAGGTGTTTACCGCTGGGGAAAAGGAGAAGTAAACGAGCAGTTACAAGCAATAGACTGAAACACGCAGCCGCGTGGCGTGGTAACATACACAGGGCCGAGTGGAAAAGGGACCCAGGAAGACGCTGAACAAGTTCTCCAGGACACTCGCACTTGTGTTTATTGAAAACACATGGACCCACCACCCTACACGTTTGCCAGAGCACACACTCAAGTGTTTGCTGCTGAGGGGAGGGAAACTGGGGTGGCAAACAGGAACTACAGGGCCTAGATGGGTGGCTGGATTGATCCAGCCAGAGTGGGACCTCACACACCAGTGATGGTGGTGCCGCGAATTGAGGACCGTCATTACCTGAAGGCCAGAATAAACCGAGGAAAGTAGGAGTCCCAGATGAGTCCGTTCATGAAGGCTGCCCCGCTCTGGAAGCGCCTTGGCTTGTTTTGTGTAAAGGTATCTTTATGCCAGTGAGCTTCACCTTTCCTTTCCTTTTGGGAAGGGAGGAACCACGTGGCCTCCAGAGTGGAGGAAGGACACCCCCCTAGCAACTCCAAGGAACAAATAGAGCCACACGAATGCCATGTGCCGTTCCCTGACACCGTCGTCGGCTCACCCACGGGTCTTGGTTCAGCCCTCCCATGGTTTTGTTCATTCTTGGAACACGCAGAACACACCCTGCCTCCTTTCACCAGATACAATACTTCTCCCAATGGCATTTGATCAAGTAGCAGGAGTGCAAAATGGAACGAGGCCAGTGGACTGGAAACAGTCCTATAAATCACCGTGGATTCCGAATCCGTTTGGTACTTGGTGGCCGTTTAAACCTGTGGGGATGGGGTGGGATCATGTTTGCTTCTTTCCCATTGGGTTCCTCTTAGTCCCCTGTAAAGTTCCCTTTGAAAATGCCATCCTTCTTGGCTATGCTTGGGAAGAAAAGAGAATGTTTTGTCTGTTAGCACCAAGGCCAGCGGGAAAGGGGGGCGGGTTACATTTTACTGTAACCTTTACTTTATCCCCTACAAAGGCCTTTTAGCAGAACTGACCTTCAGTATTTCTGAATCTAGCAACAGGAATAATCTCATTGTGACATTCAGCAGCGTTCTTGTCTGGGCTCTCTTTGATCCACTTAAGGATTCATATTTTCGGGTACACTAACAGCTGCTTAATTTTGCTATTCATTCCTGTCCACCTCATCCCTCCTGTTACGGGCATACCCGGAAGACTAAATCTCCAAACACAGGTGGGGAATCAAGCAGTGGTTTTTCATCTCTGGAGATGCCTTAACAGCCTGCTCAAGGTCTGTGCTCTCCGTGAACGAATATTTCATTTGAGCCTTGCCGCGTTTGACACAGTTGGCAGTCCTTGTTCAAAACAGAAACTCATCTAGAGACGCCAATGTATCCTTAGCTATTTGCCCGGGAGACAGGGTTTTTGTCCAACAGGAAAGGGAAGACGAAGGAGCAGACAGAGGTAGCTTACCTCGTTTACTCCTCACAAATATTCCTTGTCTGCCTACCAAGAGAGGCCTTCAGCCAATCACCCAGCCCCCAGAACCTCAGGCTCCCATCTGCAAATGAGGTGCTTGGAACTAGGTATGTGTTTTCACAGTCTGTTGGCGGAAAGTTCTGGGAGGTGCTTCAGGAGGCAGCACGGAGAAAGGAGACCCGGCAGGTAGGGATCTTGCCCCCTTTGTCAACCACTGCCCCTGTACTTTCATCTGTTATCTCAAAAGCCTGTGGCATATGATTTCGTTCCAAAAGTCCTTGATTTTGCTGTTGAAAAGGTATGGAAACCACTGGACTAGATAAACTCTAAGGGCCCTGTACTTGTTTCCTGTGGACGCCATAACAGATGGTCATAAATTGAGTGGTTTGAAAAAACAGGAATTTACTCTGCTCTGGTTCTGAAGGCCAGAAGTCCAAAATCAGGCGGCTACTGACATGCCTTGGCTTGTGACTGAATCTATCCAGTCGTCAAGACCTGTGTCTTCAAATCTCTCTCTTCTCTGTCTTTACATCTCCTTCTCCTCCGTCGGTCTAGTCTCCCTCTGCCTCTTCTTATAAGGCAACATGCGATTGCATTAGGGCCCATCCAGGTAATCCAAGATACTCTCCCCATCTCAGTATCCTCAACTTCATCACATCTGCATCTCCATAAGCTTTTTTTTTTTTCCCATATAAGTTAACATTCAGAGGTTCTGACGGTTAGAGCAAGGATATCTATTGGGGGGCCATTTTGCAGCCGACCACAGACCTTTCCAACAATAAGATTCTAAGAATCATCTCCTCTCCCCCAAATTCCCAACTTAGTAGCCTTCTCTATATTCTCATGCCTTAAAGAACCTAAAAATACAGCATTAGTTTTTCATTCAGCTCAGAAGTAGGGAACTCAAACTTCATTCTTTCATCATGAATGCATGTAGATTTGAGTGCCCCACCCAACCTGGGTGCTTTTATTTCTATGAAAGTCTCATGGGAGTTATGGGTTGGTTTTCCATTGGTTGGCCTGGCTGCCGGAAGATGCTGTGCTCCACGCATGGCCACCGCAGCATAGAGGGAAGCACCGGTGCTGGTCCCAGGGCTCGAGACCACAGTCCCGGCACCTGTCTCCCAGCTTGGCCTCTTTCCTCTGTCCTGTGACCCAGCAGCATCTGTCTGCCCTCTGACAATAGGCAGAACACCTGCAAGGCCTCGCGGCGGTACCTTCTAGAATCTGTTTGAAAAAAAATTTTTTTTGCAAGGACAGTTTTCTCCCCCTTCTATTTTTTTTCTCGTCATAAAGTAATCCCTGCTTAGGGTCAAAAAGTATAAAGAAACAGCATAAAAGATAGCCCAGAATTTCACCTTTCCAGACAACCACATGTACTGAATGCTTCTTATCTGCCCAGACACAGGCTAAGCGAACTCCATCCTTTATCCTCTGCTATCCTCACAACTACCCCGTGAGGTGGGTCTTATCAGACCCATTTTACTTATGAGGAAACTGAGGCACAGGGAGATTCAACAACCAGCCCAAGGGCACGAGGAAGGGATGGAGGTGAGACTTGAACCCAGGTACTCCTGATTCCAAAGCCTGTGTTCTTGGGACTTCCCTGGTGGTCCAGTGGTTAAGACTCTGCGCTTCCACAGCAGAGGGTGCGGGTTCGATCCCTAGTCGGGGGAACTAAGATCCCGCATGCCGCATGGTGTGGCCAAAATAAATAAATAAATAAACAAAGCCTGTGCTCTTGACCTCTGCACCCGCCACGCACCGTAAGTACAAGTTTGTGTTCGGAGCTGTCAAAACAATCTGCCGGTAAGGCTGGATGCTCGCGGGGGCATTAGCCCACCAGGACACACCCTCGCTAGGATGCGTTCTTGCAAGAATGTACCGTTACTGGGATTCACTTTTATTCTCTTCTGCTCAAAGCTTTGTTCTGTGAGGTGATTGCACCAGTCTGGGTTTCTGGAGGGGAAGTTCGGTTGGCGGGGTACTCATCTGGCTACAGGTTGATCAGCGACTTGGGCAAAGCGAGAGTACATCAGGAGGGCCTGAGAAGTGTCTGAGACCTCCCATGCCCCACCCCGGGACTCAGTTCCCCATCTAGAAAGGGAAAAGTTCACGCTAGATGCTCATGGTCCTTCCACCTGTAAAGTTCTATGATTTATCAAGTGTCAACACACGCTGAGCTCATCACAGAATCCCCAGCACCCCGATTGCGAAGCGAGATCTGGAAGAGAGAGGGTGACGCCCAATTTGACCCTCTCTTTGCTCTAGATCCCCCAGTCAAGTGTTCCAGAAGCTGGATTTCCGTGTGATCCATGGCTCATCATCTCTCTGTAAGATTAAAGGCAGGAAGCTAGCCGGAGGCACTTCCCAGAGGCCGCAGCCGCAGCGGCAGGGGCGGCAGCAGCAAGGCCACTGCGGGTCTCTCTCCTAACCCTTGTTTTTTTTCTCAGAGCTTTTAATTGGCTGCACTCATTACCAAATGCTGCCCCTCATCTCTCAACACCGGCGAGCCAATTCTACCTCACTCAAACTTTACTCCAAGATCCTAGCAGGGGCCAAACCTTTTGTGGGGCAGTGGGCTGTTGTATCCCTGGGGCAGGTACAGAAACGACTAGAATACTGGGGGCTTTCAGGCCCTTAGCAAGAGTGTGAACGGTGCTGAGGACGATCGCAGGACCTCTGCGTGTGACTGGGGGTAGGGCGGCAGGAACCTGGCTGGAAGCAGATCTTGAGGGGGTCTTTCTGTGGCTTGGTCTCAAGGTTCCAGGGACTCACGAAAGGATTTTAAACTGAGCAGTAACAAAACAAGTGTACATTTCTAAAACATCCCTTGGGTCGCTGGCGTGGAGAACGAGCGGGAAGGCCAGTTAGGGGTCCGTCGCGGCGGCCCAGGGGAGCGATGATCACGGCTCGGTAGTGGGATGCGGAGAAGCTGCTGGATTGGGGAGGTGTTTCGAAGAGTGAGTCGCCAGGGTTTGGGGACAGCACGCATGCGGGAGATGAAGCAGTGATGGGAGCCAGGCAGGACGGGCTTGGGGGAAGGGCTGAGAGTGGGGAGCTTGGTTTGGGACACACTGGAGTGAGGTCCTGGGATCGCTCATCTGATGACTGCAACAACTGCCCTCAGTCCCTTTGACTTTTGCTGCCCTTCTCTCTGGGGCTGTAGGCAGGCAGAAGGCTCCTGGATGGTCATTGTTTGCCCTCGGGAAATATTCCAACATTGAAGCCTGTTAAAAAGACAGGGAGGCAGGAGACGTTGATTGACTCCCGATACAGCTCCTGATGGCCTGGTGCCCTTGTCAAAACACTTGCTTTCAATCCATTTCCATTGTTTTTCAAAATATGCCTACATATCTCGCAGGACCTTTGTAGGGTGCAGTTAGATAGCAGATACGCAAGCACCTTGTAAACTGTTAAGGGACGAAATACGATGTAGCATTAGACCGTCATCATGATCATGTTCTCTGATCTGACTTGGGCCATTTGCAGTTTATGTTTACAGTTCCTTACCCTTAGCATTTTATCTGGTTGTCCTTTTCTCTGAGAACCAGTGAATGTGCAGGTCAGGTACGAGCATATCCAAAAGTAAGTGGAAAGTTAAGATGATAATCTACATATATCCTGTTAAAAAAGAAGGCTTTTACTTGAAACATCTCAAGGCAGGCTGATCTGAGAGTCACATCATATTGAAAAATGTGTCTAGAATCATTTGCAAAGATTACCAAGCAAAGGAGATCCGTTTATGAATAGAAACATACTTTTGTATGAACATCCACCTCACTGCAAGACCACAGAATCCGAGCATCTCCACCCATTTATTCATTCGACCAATATTCACTGGGCATTTGCAGCGTGCTTTCTTCTAGGCATTTGAGAAAGCGGGCGGGAGGATGGCTGCCCACGAGGAGCTTAGGCTCCAGCGCCCTGGAGATCATCTAGTATCTAGTGCAATTCCCTGACTGTCCAGAAAGGGAGACTGAGCGGCAGTGAGCGTCAGGGGTTTGTCTAGGGATTTTCCAAGGCCTCTTGCAGCTGTGGAGGAGCAGAGGGCAGAGCCCCTGCCTGTGATCCTAGGATGATAGTCCTTCTAAGATACTTCTGTGTGTTTGGATTTGGAAATGCAGAGCTATTTGCCCGGTACTTCATCAAGTGATATTCCCTGGCGCCTCAGAAGGCAACAGTGAGGTTGGCCCTTGTCAATTACTTAGAATGTCCATTTCAAAAATGCACATTTGTTCTACCTTGGACAAAACTCTCCCTCACAGCAAACACTGGCCGGCTGAGCCTAGACTCTGTTGCAGGCCATGGAGGCGGGGCCGTTGGGAGATGAGGAGCTCAGTCCTTGCTCTGAACCTGGCGATGACAGTACCATGTCCTACCTGCCCCCTTGCTAGGGTTCTGGCCCCTCCCCACTCCCCGCTCAGGTGCCGGGAACTCAGGACCAGGAACCCACCAGGTATTTAGAGGACAAATGTTGTGCAGGACTGGTGTGGGCGTGAGGGCGGGTGTAGGGGCGTGCATTCAGATGCACCGGTCCAGCTTGTCTTGATCCTATAGTTCAGGTCGCAGACAGCCCAGAGAGAGCTGATTTGCTAAGGAAGATGCAATTCCCAGCATAGACAACTGTTTCTTGGCTGTGGACAAATATGGTTCAGGCTTGTGCCGCCTATGTTTGGGTCATCCTCTGACTGCTACTCCTCTGCATTGTCTGAAGAGCTCAAAGTGAGATCCAAGGTGACCATTAGAACCGTGAACACTTCTCGAGTGAGACGTTGCCCTGAGTGTTTCACAAGGTCCCACAACAACTTATGATGTGGGTACTATTACTGCTCTCACTTGTGCAGATGGGGACACTGAGGGACGGAGAGCCAAGGTTGCTTGCCCGAGTTGCACGGCTGGCATGTGGCCCCTGCTCTTTCCCACACACCTGACCGAAATGCTCCGCGGTGCTATTCGGACTCGGGAGCTCCCTTTGTGAGCCAGAGCCCTAGTGAATGCTGCAAATCCACCGCAGGACTCCAGGGCTGAGAAACAAAGAATGGGAGTCCCCACCCTCCCTGCGGTCCCACAGCGCTGCCCTGGGTACCAGGCAGCCGAGGGGGCCTGCCTTGGGCTGTCTTCCACGAGTGGGGTAGACACATGCAACTCCCCTGCTGGGCTGAGTGAAGTCCTTTGTGGAATTGGCGCTGGTCCTCTAGTTTCCTCATCACCTCTCCCCCCAGTCAGAGAGGGCCGCCGCCTCCTTCTGCGAGGGCGTTCCCTCCACACCAGCATCAGATAACACAGGCATGCCTTTGCTTTCTCAGGCCTTTGCTCATTCATCTAGTATTTCTCTGAGTGTCTCCTGGGTCCCCAGCCATGTGCTCGTTGGGCAGAAGCCCAATTGAGACAGACACTCAACGAGCAATCGCGCCACAAAGGAGACCAGAGGGAAGCAAGGAAAGTGTGGGCAGGGGATGTCCCCTCACTGGCTGGGGGCTGGGCTGAGGTCTCAAGGGTAGCAGCATTTGCTTAGGAGCAGAAGGGGGAGCGGGTCCCAGGCAGCAGGAATAGCAAGTAAGCACACACTCCCAGGGATGGGAGAGAGGATGGCCTGTGGAGGGAACTGGCATTAAGAGTGAAGGGGGCCTTCCCTGGTGGTCCAGTGGTTAAGAACCCGCCTTCCAGTGCAGGGGACGCAGGTCCAATCCCTGGTCGGGGAACTAAGATCCCGCGGCCCGTGCGCTCCAGAGCCTGCGCACTAGAGAGCCCGCGGGCCGCAACGCAGATCCTGCAGCCAAATAAATAAATATGTTTTAAAAATAGTGAAGGGGAGCTGGGGTTAGGGAGCAGAGGGTGGGGAAGAGGCTGCAGAAGCACGCAGGGTGTGCTCTGGTCTGCAGAAGTGGGGAGGAGAGGCCACGGAGGGCTGACGTGACAGCTAGATTTACAATTTGAAAAAAGATCACACTGGCTCTGGCTGGGAGGTGGGCAGGTCACAAATCCAGCTACTTTCCCCACCCTCACTGCCAAGGTCTCAAATCCAGGCCCACACCAGCCTCTGGGCCCCTCTGGCCCATCCCCCACCCCCACCCCCGCAGCGACAGGGGAGAGCTTTCTCAGATGGAGCTCTGATTGGGTCACCACCTGCTCAGAATTCTGCCATGGCTGCCCATTTTCCGGAGCCTCTGCAAACCTACTGCGTCTGCCAGGACAACCTCTGTCTCCAGAGCGGCTCTTACTGCCCCGTTTCCTGGCCACAGTGGCTTTTGAGTCCTCCTCCAGTTCAGTGCACACTTTCACACCTCCGTTCACGGGTCCTGCTTTCCCCATGGCCTGCGGTAATTTGCTCCTTCTCAGCCCATGGAACCCTCACGAACCCTGGATGCCAGGCTCAACGTGACCTCCTGTACTCAGAAAGCCTTCCCAGACCCACTCCACCTTCCTCTGGCCTTCGCTTGTTCTATTCTGCTGACATTTATTTCATCCTCCACCCGTTTACTGCTGTTGGTGCGTCTGCTCTCTCGAGATTGCGAGTTGCCTGAGGGTGGGGACTCTGCCTTAAGAATGTAAGTGGTCAAAGTCGATGGAAAACTCATTGTTAACAAATCTGAATGGAGTCCCCGCTCTGCGCTACACGCTGGGGAGATGGCAGAGAACAGAGCAGACAGAAGTGTCCGCTCTCATGGGGCTCACTGTCCAGTGGGGAGGCTGGCAATCAGCAAGACGAATGGAAAGGTGTAGTGAGTGAGCTCACGAGCTCGTGTTAAGCGCACGTGGATAAATAAAGCAGGGGGAAGGAAGGCAGGGGATGCGGAATTGCGGCTTTCAGTTTTCAATAGGGTAGTCAGGGAAGGTGACATTGGAGCAAAGATCTAAAGGAGGTGAGGGCAAGAGCCTCGCAGATATAGGGGGGAAGAGCATCCCAGGCAGAGGGAAGAGCATGTGCCAAGGGCCTGGGGTGGCTATTCCCGAGTGAGGTGGGGGCAGGGTGAGGAGAGACTTGAGAGATAGAATCAGGGGTGAGTGTGGTGAGGGGGAGTGACTTGGGCTGTACCCTGAGGGGACAGGGTAAAGGTCCAAGGGTCCTGAACAGCGGAAGGACAGGGTCTGGCTTAGCAAGTTGCCTCCGGCCGCTGTGCAGAGACAGACTGATGACAGGTGTCATCCTTGGCAGAGTCAGGCTCTATCGCTGGCCGCTGGGCCTGTTTCTGAAGCCCTTTTCCCAGAGCACTGGGCATGCGGAGGGCCTTTGCAAGGCCACATTTCAGGTTCGTTTTGGTTTTGGGGGAGGGGCAGGGTGGGTGAAGATGGCAGTCATTCTCTTTGTGAAGCCCCATCAGCCATCCTAAGAACGATGATGCCCAGAGAGATGCCAGGGACCAGCCGCTGCCCCTCCTTCTCATGACGGGAAACTTAGGCCCAGAAAAAGGGCACGGGGAGCATTTTAAAAGCAACAACTCCTATCCCGAAAGTGGCAATCTTCAGCTCTCCCCTCCCCACCGCAGGAATCCCTTTGGTTCAAGCGAGGAGAAACAGTTTGTACTGTTTCCCAAAGAGGGGGATGCTGGCCCATTGGCTGCTCAGTGAGTCAGAGCCGGGCCTTTGCATCAGTTGGGCGGTCACAGAAGGGCCTGCAGTATCAGGTGGTCAGAAACCCGGGGCGGCTCTGAGAATCTGGCGCTGCGCTCTAGGTGCGAGGGGGTCTGGGGTGAGGCGGTCTAGACCCAGTCACCCAGCAGTGGGTAAAGTCTTCAAGGCCTGACAGGGCAGGGCTGCTCCCGGAATGGGCTGGGTCAGCGGAGGTGACCCCACTGAGTGTCTCCGCCCCTCCTCGCCCTTCCCCCATCACAGCTCTCCCAGGACTGGGTGCCTGGGAGAGCAGGGACCCTTCATTTCATCTTCATCTTCGCCAGGAACCCTGGCCCGCCTGGCACGTCCTTGACTCGAGATGGGCTTGCATGGAGGAGGACTGTGTGCCCACAGGGCAGCAGTGTGGGCAGCATCGTGGAGGAAATCCTTTGGTCGTTGGCCCACTTCTCACTTTCAGTCAATGTGAAGGGGGGGCCGGCAGGCCTGGAGGCGCTGGTGTGGCCGCGTCATGTTAAAGAGCACTGGCTCCCGCGCTCCCTTCCCGCGGCGGCCTGACCCATGGCCTCGGGGGCAGGCGAGGTGGCGCAGGCTGGCCCCGCCCTCCCATCTGTTCCCCACCTGGAACGCCTTTTTCTCGAGGGCGCTGGCTGCCCCTGCCACCTCGCCAATGGCTATTGCATCCACAGTGGAGCTGAGCTATTAAGAGTAAGACAGGGTTTCCCTGGTGGCGCAGTGGTTGAGAGTCTGCCTGCCGATGCAGGGGACACGGGTTCGTGCCCCGGTCTGGGAAGATCCCACATGCCGCGGAGCGGCTGGGCCCGTGAGCCATGGCCGCTGAGCCTGCGCGTCCGGAGCCTGTGCTCCGCAATGGGAGAGGCCACAGCAGTGAGAGGCCCGCGTACCGCAAAAAAAAAAAAAAGTAGAGGGCTTCCCTGGTGGCGCAGTGGTTGAGGGTCCGCCTGCCGATGCAGAGGACACGGGTTCGTGCCCCGGTCCAGGAGGATCCCACATGCCGCGGAGTGGCTGGGCCCGTGAGCCATGGCCGCTGGGCCTGCGCGTCCAGAGCCTGTGCTCCGCAACGGGAGAGGCCACAACAGTGAGAGGCCCGTGTACCACAAAAAACAAACAAACAAACAAAACAGAGTAAGACAAGTGTGGGACTTCCCTGGTGGTCCAGTAGTTAAGATTCCACGCTCTCACTGCCAGGGGCCCAGGTTCAATCCCTGCTCCCTGATCGGGGAACTGAGATTCCCACAAGCCCCACGGCGCGGCCAAAAGAAAAAAGAGTAACACAAGCGTGACACTAAGGGTCAAGAGACCAGTCTTCCAGCCCCTGCTCAGCCACTGACTCCTGGGGGGCCCTCTGTGGCAGGAGGGGGCTGGGCTAGTGGGCTTCCGAGGTGCCAGTGTCTCTAATGCTCTACAATCCCATTAGAAGAGAGCCGGAGAGCCTTGGTTCCTGTGTTCGGGAAAAGAGTCCAGTTGGAATGTAACTCCCACCCAAGAGCAGAGGGAAGGTGAGGTGGAGGCGCCAGGGGAGGCCCCAGATCCCCTGGGAGTGAGCAGAGTGGGGCAAGGGCCCTGGGAAGGCCTAGAAGCCAGCAGTTAGACTCCCTACCTGTGAAGACTGGAATTTACAAAGGCTCCCAGTTTGCTAGTGAAAGGCTGTGCTCATTGTGGGATCTTCACAGCAAGTGCCCTTAACATATTTTAAGTGATTCAACAATCTGACCCCACCTCTGCCCCCCGAAATCCACCCTGGCGCGTTTCCATGGATTCTTCAAAGGAGGCTGGCCTGGATGGGCCTCGGGGATGCCACCTTTAAGCCCTGGGTGCTCAGGTGGAGACCTCGGGTGGGGTTGGGGGACGGTGAGGTCTAAGGAACCAGGGTTTCATTTTTGTTGAATGATGAAGATTCCCCTTAGTTTTGGGGGAAGGGGGTCTTGAACTGCCAGGCATCGAAAACCTCTTTCCCACACTCCGTCATATTTCCTATTGCCTTGGAGTATTTTCCTAATTTCTCCAGGCAGCGAAGCGGCTTACAGGATTCTTGTTTGAGATTCCCCTGCGTGGATGGGCCTGACCTCAAAGGGGACTGATGCAGCTAAAGCGCTTTCCAGCGCCTTGACCAGTTGGAGCGACCCCAAGCCACTGGGCAGCGAACTTCGCTGCAGACAGAAGAGGCAACTTGCCTTGGAAGCCCTGAGCCCAGGCCATGCCCGGGCATCCCTGACTTTCTGTCGCTTTTTTCACCTTCCAGGCTGTTTCTTAGCCGTGCCCTGGTGGCCTTTTACAGGTGACAGTCAGATCACTTTCACACACACCCTCACAAGCAGACTGGACAGTGGCTACGGTGGATAACGCAGGTCGAATCACCTTTGACACATGACACTGAGGCTGGCAGAGCTGAGGTGACATGGCAGAAGGCCCCCCATGAAGTCAGTGACAGAGTCCAAAGCCGCTGCCTCGCCCCTGCCCTCCAGTCCCAACCCCGCTTCACCCCATCTCCCTTCTGTTATTTATTTATTAGCAGACATTCAAGACGTGTACGTGGGATTGAATTATGAGAGAGTTTCTGCTGAGGTAGGGACCTACCAGGCACCGCCTGCGCTCCAGCTGCTGCCACAGACAGGCCGTGCTGAGGAGAAACCTAGGCTGCGAGGGGCCTCCCAAATGAGGCTCATGTGGAATAGATGGAGGAACTGGGGAGACTGGGCCTGAAGGAGACATGGAGACTTGGGGTGATATGTGTGTTTGTTGGGGGCAGGTCAGGGAACCATGGCAACAGCCTTCACATCTCTGGCACGGGTCAGCGTGACCACAGGTCGAAGCTTCAGGCCAAGTGCTTCAACTTGATAAGAGGAGTGGCTTTCTTGGGAGCAGACGTGAAAATTCTTCCTTTGAAGAATGGGAGGAAGCCTTTCGTCATTCAAAGTACGTACACAGAAATCGGAGGCAGCGGGTAGGGAAGAGGGGTCTTGCCGGTGATGTCTGGACACCACTTACCGTAAGCTCTCTTCTCTGGCTTGGCTTTCAAACTCCTGCCCCTGGGAATGCCCTGGGTGTGAGTGTGTACACACGTGCTGCTTGTGACTTCCCTGTGCTTGTAAGTGTGACCCTCACCAACCACTCGAGGGCTTGCCAAGTCGTGCCCGTGGGCTCTGAGGCTGACCACTCCGGTTCCCCCAGCTCGGTGCTTGCCAACTTCTAAGGGCAGCTTCCCACTGTGGCCAGGACACCAGGCGGTGGCTGGACCAGAAGGAGGCCCCTGTCCTGCCTGAGACCCTGACTCCCATCTCTGGCCTAGAACGGCCTGACAACATTGAGAGGCTAGGGCACTCTGTAGACTGGTTAGACCATAAGTGGAGGCCCTGCTCCCCCCTGGGAAGGGTAGAAACAGAAGAGGGGGGAGTGGCTTGGGCAGATCAGACCCTGAGAACCTGATCGTGGAAGAAGCTGGAGCTGTCCACCTGGAGAAGAGACTTGGCCTGCTGTGAAATCTCTGAAGGGTAAGGGATTGGACTGTGTGTAGGATGGTGGCCCCAGGACTCAGAGATAGCCCCAGACGGAAAAGACAGCCCAGAACGGAGGTGGTAAGCTCACTGTGAGTGGAGGTATGCAAGCAGAAGGTAGGCAACCACTCAGCTAGCTCTAACAGGGACGCTTAGACGAGGGAGCCTTAAGATGTCTGCATTCCTAAGAGTCTGTATGTTGGGGACCTAGGAAACTGACTTGATACCTGTGGCTCTTGTCAAAAGAGCACTATCTTTGCCTTTTGGTCTCAGTTGGATCCCTAATGTTGGAAGCCCAGCAGTGCCAGCTGCAGGGGCTCAGACTTGCCCAGGACATTCAGAGGAGTTGGCAAGAGCTGGGTGGGGGTAGGGAGGTAGGTGTCTTGTGAGGTCAGCTCCCTTGCATACCTCAAACTCAGCTACAGTTTCTGGAAACAGCATTTGGAAAACTCATCTTTGGGTGGGTCTCATCTCTAACTATGGAAATTGTAAATAGCTGGCTAGCTTGGCCTTCCAAAGTGCTTTAGAAAGGGAACTTCGATAGAAACTCATGATGCCTCTTCTACTATTTTCTCTAAATTTCAGCCCTTGAAATGTGCTCCTTTTTCTCCCCCTTCCTTTTTTCTTCCATTCTTTCCAGGATGCTCATGGTATCTCCAAGAGGGAAGGGGGCGCTCAGATATTTTTCGACAGGCCTGATACTAGCATCTGGAAAGGGACATTTCTTCCTCCTGTGTGACTCTCCTGCACAAGGCAGGACATTTGGCAGCCCTGGCCATCCCGTCCTCATATTAAACTCCAGCAGCATATCCCAGTCATGGAGCATTTCCCAGCATCCCTTAGAGGTGACACTGTCCCCCTCGACACACGCATTTTGAAAACCATTGCCTGAATCCCCCCAAAAGAATTGACTGGCTCAAGGCCATACCACCCAGTGACAAAGCCCAGGCCAAGTCAAACCTCATTCATTTATTCCAAGAACTTTTATTCTTCAACAGGGTGTGTGTCAGAAGAGCAAAGGGAACGCGG
The DNA here is from genome assembly GCF_951394435.1 of Stenella coeruleoalba. Classification (NCBI taxonomy): domain Eukaryota; kingdom Metazoa; phylum Chordata; class Mammalia; order Artiodactyla; family Delphinidae; genus Stenella; species Stenella coeruleoalba. The sequence continues at coordinate 120,559,749 of NC_137152.1, forward strand.
GCCTGAACTGAGGCAGTGAAGAGGGGACTCCCGCCCGCAAAACTACTACTTCCCACGATTTCTCTCCTTTTGCCAAACTCCGGTTCCCTCCTCTAGCCCACCTAGCTCGCCGTTTCCGCAATTGCAGCACAGATTGACTTTCTGGCAATTAGTGGAAAGAGTGTAGTCGAGCGCGATCCGCGGGAGGAGAATCAGGTGCTTTTCAGGCGGGGCAGGGGACTGAGAGTGCCGAAACCCAGAGGTCTCCGGAGTGAGCAGCCGCCTTCCGCCGGGCATTCGAGAGTGAGCTGCCGCCAGGCCCCAGCGGCAGAGTCACGGCGGAACTCGGTGGAGGTGGAGGACCGTCGACCCTCGCGGTTGATCCCTGGAGGTGTCCCGGGGCGGGGGGGGGGGGGCTGTCTGGGGGCCAGGGGTCGGGGCTGGGGGCTCACAGGCGGCGGCGCAGATGGAGCAGAGAGCAGCGCAGCCGGGCTCGACCTCGCCCTCCAGACACCAGAGGCCGAGGCCGCTGGGAATGGCGGGGCCACCTCTCCAAAGTCCTTTGAGATCCCAGCTCTGTTCGAAGACGGGGGTGCGGGGGGTGGGACAGCGAGATTATTATTATTCCTCCGTTTTGCCTCTGCAGCCAGCGCCGGCGGGTTGTTCTGTTTGAATGAATGATCCCAGCGGCCGCGCCCAATGGGCGCCCGCGCCTGTTTAATATTCATGAGGCCCGCAGCCAATGGCCGGGCGAGGAGGCTGTTTTAAACGGCGGAGCCCGCTGGCCAATCAGGCGGCTCTCGTGGAGGCAGCTAGCGCGAGGCTGTGGAGCGCTGAGCCGCGCGTCGTGCCCTGCGCTGCCCAGACTAGCGAACAATACAGGTACGTTTTGCACCGCCCGCCCGCCCGCCGCCGCCGCCGCCGCCGCCGCCGCCGCCGCCGCCGCCGCGCCCGCACAACTTTCCGGCCCGCGCCGCCGCGAGCGCGCTCCGCCGCCGCCCCCTGCCTCTCCTCCCTGCGCCCTTCCCTCCCCCTTCGCCTCCTTTCTTGCTAGGTGCGGGAAGGAAGGAGCAATTCAGGTGTTTCAACTTTTCAGTGCTTCAAGCTGAGCTCCCCGCTGTCGGGGCTGGGCTCCCTCCGCGGAGCCACCCTCGGCCGACGCCCCCGGGGCAGCGGCCCAGGGACCGAGGCCCCCTGAAGCCAGAGGTTCGGGCAGCTGCGGCGGCGCGAGCCGAGGGGCGGCTGCGGGTTCGGGCGGCGCGCGTCCCGGCGCGGGGCGGCGGCCCGGGGAAGGGGGCCGGTGCTCCCCGGCCCGGGACGGACTCCGCGGGGGGCGGGCGATCGCTGCCCGCCGGGGGCTACGGCGCAGGCAAACTTCACTCCCGGGCTCGGCGGGCGCCTTGCAGACCCGCGGGCTGCACTGCTGCTTCTGCATTAACATGGCCGTCGCGGGAGCGCCCGGCGGCCCGTGGTGGGCGGGCGCGGGCCAGCCGCCCCCCGCTCCTCTCCTGCCCGCCGGGCACCGCCGCCGCCGCCGCGAACATGGCTGGCGCGGCGCTGGGCTCGGGCGAGCGGAGGACCGGCGGGCGGGTGGGCGGGGTGGGCGGCGGCGGCGGCTCCCGGGCGGGCTCCGGGATCGGCCCCGGCGCTCGCGGCCTGCGGCCGGAGGCGTGGAGAGCCGGGGTCGCCGCCGCGGGCCCCGGCGCGGCCGAGCGTCATGGCCGCACGGGTGCCTTTGTTATCCGGAGCAGTGCGCCCCGCGCCGGCGGGGGCGGGGGGGCTCCGGCCCGCGGCCCCCGCAGCCCCGGGCTGGGCGGGGCGGGGTGGGGGCTGGCGAGCAGGCGGCGGCGGCGGCGGGGCCCGGACCGCTTTGTTCGCCGCCGCCTGCGCCGGCCGCGCGCGGATCAGCCATTTTAGCGAACGGGGCTCGGAGGCACGGCTGGCGACGCCGTCGCCGCCGCCGCCGCCGTTGCTCGCCCGGCTCCGCGCCCCCGGCGCGCTGCCGCCGCAGCCGCCCCCGACCCCGTGCGCCCCCCGGGGGTGGCAGCGGCGGATTTCAGGGGCACTTTCTTTCATCAGGAAGCTTTTGACAAAATGGAAGGTGAATTATGTGTGTCCCGGTGACCCAGCGCGGGGCCGAGCCCGGCTGCCCATGGCCAGCCCGGGGTTCCCCCGCCACCCGTCCCGCCGCACCCATGCCGTCGCCGCGGGGCCCTAATTCAGCCCTTCGGTCTGTCCCTGCGAAGGGGAGCGCTTTAGTTTTGCGTGATGACCTTGGGTGTGGGAAAAGGAAAAGATGGCGGGAAGCAGGGGGGGTGGGACAGGGACGATGACACGCCACAGCTGCATTTTTATTTGGAAACTTTGGAGAAAGTGTTCCTGGCTGGACATGCGTTCCGCTTTACGGACGAGCAAGACTACCCCTTTTGGTCTCCCCTCCCCCTTTAGGTAACGATGAAGTGACAGATTTGAACTAGTAGTACAAGGGATATCTGCTCACTTGCCAGCTCACCCTTCTTGTAAAAGCCATTTCTATAAGCCAGAACGCTTCAAAAATAGTGAAATTTCAAATGTTCCCTCTTTGCACTTCTGCTGCTTGGATCTTGTGTTTGGCAGTGGTGACAGTATTTTCGTCTCTAACATAGTAAAACAGATGACCAGCTAGCCTTAAGCCGTTGGTTTCAAGCTTCAGCCATCCACCTGCGCCCTCTACAAATGTGTCCTCCCCATTATGTGATTGTCGTTTTCAAAACGTGGTAGTTCTGAGTCGGAATATACCTGAGCCACCCCACTTGAGTTGGTTCCATTTGGACAACTTGATCTCTCTCAGAGAAGTAACTCGCAAACCAGCGCACTTCATGCTGGTCAAAAGTTAAATGACATGCGACAGTGAAACTGATTTCCTCCCCACTCTTCCTTCAGCTGCAAGTGGCATCTGGGGGGAGGAGGGTTCTTCCTAAATGGCCACCTTTGGTATATCTTGTATACATTCATTGTATTTGTTTTTTTCTCTCTTCCTTTCATCAGTCAAGATGGGTAAAGGTGATCCCAAGAAACCAAAGGGCAAGATGTCTGCTTATGCCTTCTTTGTGCAGACGTGCAGAGAGGAACATAAGAAGAAAAACCCCGAGGTCCCTGTCAATTTTGCAGAATTTTCCAAGAAATGCTCCGAGAGGTGGAAGGTATTTTTCTCTTGTGTCTTTCAAGCCAGTCCTAGTTGGATTTCACACTTTGTGCTTACTTACCTTCAGTGTAACCGCAGGTGGCTGTTTTCTTCCTCTTGGACTCATCTTGCTTGTCTTTAGAACTTTGCATGTGTGCTTTTATTTTCGAAGTCTCTACCAGGGTTTAAGTCCCCTTTTGCAAGTGATTATAGCAGCTGCCACTTTAACTACAGGACAGCCGAACAGGTATGTGCTCACTGCATTGAGGAATTTAACAGGTCCTATTCTTTGCAGACAATGTCTGGGAAAGAGAAGTCTAAATTTGATGAAATGGCAAAGGCAGATAAAGTGCGCTATGATCGGGAAATGAAGGATTACGGACCAGCTAAGGGAGGCAAGAAGAAGAAGGACCCGAATGCTCCCAAGAGGCCACCGTAAGTGACTGTAGGATTCAGGATAACAGTTAAGAGCTTTCCTTCTGCTTGAAAGATTTTTTAAAAGATAACTTTACCTAAAAAATGTTGAGATACCTCTGCAAAACATTCTGTACTTTGAGCTTTAAAATGCAGGGCCAGGGAAGTCCGGAGTTACGGCTGTGCTTGTGAGCTGTGCGCCTGGTTGGCTGTCGGCCTTTCCACTGGAAAGGAGGCAGACAGTCCAGTTCTGGGTGTCAGGGTCCATAGGCACGTTCTCTCCCCTCTTCCCAGGAACTGAGGAAGCACCATATATTTCTGAAGCGTCGTAAGCATTCTGGTACCTACAACTTTGTAACATTGTGCATGGCATCACACATTTCTTCAGGTGGCAGTAGTCATAGTGGAAGGAACACGGAATTTCGACTTCAGCTTCCGTTTTGGTGGGTTCTCATCTAATGTATACCATTCTCCCCTCCAAGGTCTGGATTTTTCCTGTTCTGTTCTGAATTCCGCCCCAAGATCAAATCTACAAACCCTGGCATCTCTATTGGAGATGTGGCAAAGAAGCTGGGCGAGATGTGGAATAACTTAAGTGACAGCGAGAAGCAGCCGTACATCAACAAGGCAGCAAAGCTGAAGGAGAAATACGAGAAGGTGAGAGGGGAATCAGTGTGCCCTGCGCGGGCTGGGGCCCCTGCGAGCCTGGATGGGTGAGCAGTCAGCTGCCCTGGCTGTGGCTGGGCCGGGGGTGGGAGGCTGCAGGAACCGTCTCCGCTCCACATCAGCCTGGTGTGCTGGTGGTCTGGCTTCTGACCGATGTTTGTATCTGGGGCAGCTTTTCAGGCAGGCCTCGAACTTGGATCATGTGGGATGCCCCGGGCAGAGGGTCCGATAGTGCTATTCACGGGACTTTGAGAGCCCTTGAACGCCCATTCACTCTGCAGTTGCGATGGCTGAGAACCCAACTTGAATCTGGAAACAAATACTTGAAAGTTCAGCAGCCCTGTCTTCCTCCCTCGTTTTCTTATTCTGGGTCGGGGACGGCTTTGCTTCTACCCTTTGCTCATTTGGAACGTGTCCCTGTTGCTTCCAGGATGTCGCAGACTATAAGTCTAAAGGGAAGTTTGATGGTGCCAAGGGCCCTGCTAAAGTTGCCCGGAAAAAGGTGGAAGAGGAAGATGAAGAGGATGAGGACGAGGACGAGGACGAGGAGGAGGACGAGGAGGATGAATAAAAGGAACTGTTGGCCTGTCTCCTTGTGAATTACCTTAGCGTAGTGGGCACAGGGATGGCCACAGCTCTCGCCTGGGGTGTGCCTGTTGCCTCCATTAGGTTGAATTACCCAGTTGGATCATGATTATATCGTAGTCTCTCAGAGTGCTCTAGCAATTGTCAGTGGTTTACGTGAAGTGGCCATGGGTGTCTGGAGCACCCGGAAACTGTATCAAAGTTGTACATATTTCCAAACATTTTTAAAATGAAAAGGCTCTCGTGTTCTCCTCACTCTGTGCACTTTGCTGTTGGTGTGACAAGGCATTTAAAGATGTTTCTGGCATTTTCTTTCTTTTTTTTTAATTTGTGAGGTGGTGTGTTAACTCTATGGTCATTGGCTAGGAATCCCGAGTTCTCAACTGTACATATCTATAGTTTGTAAAAAGAACAAAGCAACCGAGACACACTCTTAACGCTCCTTGCTTGGCGTGGAGGCTGTAGGAGCGATGCCTTCCGGAGGGGCCGTAGCTCAGGGCGTGCACTGTGGGGCTGGACCTGTGGACACTGCAGTGGGCATCCATTTAGCTTCAGGTTGTCTTGTTTCTGTATATAGAGACATAGCATCCCGCTGCCATTCTTAGCTGTGGAAAAGGGGGGGGTCAGCTGGCATGAGAAGTGTTTTGGATCCTTTTTAGTTGAAGTGCAGTAGTTTTAAACTGTTTGTTTTTTAAACAAACCATAGAACTCTTCATTGTCAGCAAAGCCAAGAGCCACTGCATTGATGAAAGTTCAAGAACGTTCTGTACTAAACACGATCTGCAATGTTCTGTTATTTTTTTTTGTATGTTTAGAGTGCTGAAATGTTTTTGAAGTTAAATAAACAGTATTACATTTCTAAAATCGTGCTCTATGATAGTCTAAATGTCTGACTCACAGCAGTCCTAGCAGGAGGACAACCTACTCCATGGTATCTGGTGACTAGCCTCCTGGTGAATCTGGTAAATGACGGACCTACTGTGGCCAGCCTCCTGAGGATGGAGATTGGAAGAGGGCTACTTGAAGCTGCTGCATGATTTTGTTTGTGTCTGAGAGGCATTAAGATGCACATATATACAATGGAATATTACTCAGCCATAAAAAGAAACGAAATTGAGCTATTTGTAATGAGGTGGATAGACCTAGAGTCTGTCATACAGAGTGAAGTAAGTCAGAAAGAGAAAGACAAATACCGTATGCTAACACATATATGGAATTTAAGAAAAAAAAATGGTCATGAAGAACCTAGGGGTAAGACAGGAATAAAGACAGACCTACTAGAGAACGGACTTTAGGATATGGGGAGGGGAAAGGGTGAGCTGTGACAAAGCGAGAGAGACGCTTGGACATATGTACACTACCAAACGTAAGGTAGCTAGTGGGAAGCAGCCGCATAGCACAGGGAGGGGTGGGTTAGGGAGACGCAAGAGGGAAGAGATGGGAACATAGTATATGTATAACTGATTCACTTTGTTACAAAGTAAGAGGGAAGAGATGGGAACATAGTATATGTATAACTGATTCACTTTGTTACAAAGTAAGGGGGAAGAGATGGGAACATAGTATATGTATAACTGATTCACTTTGTTACAAAGTAAGAGGGAAGAGATGGGAACATAGTATATGTATAACTGATTCACTTTGTTACAAAGTAGAAACTAACACAACATTGTAAAGCAATTATACCCCAATAAAGATGTTAAAAAAAAAAGCTTGAGCTGTTGAATATAGGCGCTAAGGTCATGGCACAGGCAAGGTTTAGCACCTTTCAGAGGTTCCGGAAGGTGGGTGGTTAGGATTAAGGCTGACTACTGTGGAGGGTGTTTTTGTTTTTGCGTTTGGTCTCCCACTCTACCCTCCACGTTGTGGGTGTGAAATTCATTGGTAAACAGCAAAAAAAAAAAACCTTTTGGGCTTTATTTTTCCTTTCACCCCTTGCGGCTACCCCCCAGAACTCATACAGTAACATTATTTGTTCTGCTCAACAATCAAGGTGGTCTTGAGCTGTAGCAACCTCTCCTGGACCCCAGTGAGGGGTGTGTGGAGGGAGCAGTGTCCTTTTTTTCCCCTGACTTCAAGAAACTAAACACTCCAAGGAGGATGGCTGGGCTCCTGTTGCAGTTTCCATCATGGGGTACCTGCAGGGCAGGCTGATGGAATCAACTGCTTCCAAGCACTAAATGCATCAGAAAGGACCCGTCTACCAGTGGTTTGACCTCTGGCGCCTAGATCGTTAAAATGTGAAATTGTTGTTAAGCTGGAAGAGGCCTCTTGTAAGTTTCCGTGGTTATTTCCTGTTGGAAGATGAAGCATTTTGTCTCAAGTTGGGCTGAGGGGTGAGGGCCATAGTGGCAGATGGTGATCTTAAATATCATTTTGAGCCCCGCTGTGTACGTGCATTGGAACCGTTGGCCGCAGTGCAGTAGCTGAGTGTTGGTATTGCCCAGCGTTAGTCCGCGGATGTGTGTGTTGGAGACGGAAGCGCTCGGGTGTTTTAATGACACTGAGGAGAAAGCAGTTTATTTAAAAGTCACTATTTAGAAGCTTGCATGTCTGCAGGCAGCATCCTCCACATGCTGTCAGGGACGTGGTCATGGTCAGCGGCCCGATCTCTAATCTGTATTCATAGTCATTCCTTCTCACATCACAACTGTTTGTCCTAAATGTGTTTTTCTAGTTCTAGAAAATGACCACTAATTAAAAAACCCTTGGTCCTAAGGTTTGCCCAGAGGTACCTGTCCAAGCTCGCCCCTCTGTGCCTCAGCTCCCCCTCCAGCCATTGTTTGGCATTGTTGTGTAAAGCCTCTGCCACCTGGCACACAACCGACCAGCCGAAGACGTGGGAGCTGTGACCAACCTTGTCAGATACGGGAGAGAAGCCCAACTGGTAGTCACGAAGGACAGATTTCTCGCTAAGAGGTGCCCCTCTATCTGGTGGAAACTAGGCAAGTCAACTATGGAAGGGAAAGACTCGAAAGGGGTGACTTTCTTTCGTGCTCCTCCAGTAGTTAAACCTAAGTGGGGGACCTGTTAAGTGGTCTTTGATTAAGTAGACATTTACTTCTAAAGAGACCCAGGGCAGCTTGGCCCATTAGCTGCTTGCAGCAAGAGGACTACTGTAAGGTTTTCACCCATTACCACGGCTTCTCTTGATGGAATGATGCCTCGCAGCTTCTCTGTGATGCTACAAGTGGCATGGCGTCACCACCTAAGGCTTCAGCTTAGCATGATTTCTGGGCCCAGGTATGTGTCCCTACGGTGCCAACCTGTTGTTATTTTTTAATCAAAAGGACAGTATCTGCTTTCTCTATCTTCTATCACCCTCACCCCGTTCTCGAATGATGTTTCATCCTTGAAAGAACAAGGCTGTGATGTAGCAACTATTGTCTGCGTCTCCTGTGTGTCTGTTCTTGTTACAAATGTATTTGGGGACGTTGAATGCATTCATTTTCTGTAATAAAGTTTCTTAATCAGTCTTCACCAAAAGTAATCAGTGGGCTGTCTGCAATCTGTTTGAGATACTGAGCCTCTGTATTTTGGGTTGATTATAATCAAGGTTTTAAAAGTACAAGCTTCGCTGTAACTATAGATCTAAACTAACGTTTAATGGAAAGATGCCATCAAAAAGAGCAAATGTTAAGGACTCCAAAGCCCCGAACTAGATCAACCCTTCAGCCAGAGGGGTAGGGGGAGCGCTGGCTCTGGAGCCCTATGCCAGGGCGAATATGCAATTTGCAGGAGCTGCTGTTGATAAAGTGGCTGGGTACTTGTAACCGGCCAGCCCTGCCAACCAGGACTCCCTGAGGCCGAGGGTCCGGGCTCAGTTGGCCGGCAGAGCCAGGCCCAACAAGGAGTTTTGGATGAGAGCCACAGGGCCACTTGCTGCACTTGGCCCCTGGCTTAGTTTCATGTGGAGCCCAAAGCTATTTGGGAGGAGGTGATCTGTGGGCCAACTCTGCAGCCCCAGCCTTCCCTTCCTGCTTCAAACAGAGCAACCCCCGCCTTATTTTGTATCTTGAGCATCCTCCTAAGACGTTGGCTTAAAAAAGAAACGGGAGAGGCCACGACAGTGAGAGGCCCGCATACCGCAAAAAAAAAAAAAAAAAAAAAAAGTAACAAACTGAACAAAATAAGTGTAAAATGTATATGGGGAGAACTACAAAACATTACTGAAAGACCAAACACTTAGTAACAAACTGAACAAAATAAGTGTAACATGTATATGGGGAGAACTACAAAACATTACTGAAAGACCTTACGTACGTAAAGAAATGGAAAGACATGCCATGTTCATGGGTGGGCAGAAAAGGTTGTTAAGGTGGCAATACTCCTGAAACTGATCTATGGATACAATGAAATCCCTATCAGAATCCCAGCTGGCTCCTTTGTAGAAATTGACGAGGTGATCCTGAATTTTATATGGAAATTCAAGGGACCCAGGATAGCCAGAAGAATCTTGAAAAAGAACAAAGTTGGAGGACTCGGTCTTCCCAATTTCAAGACTTCCTACAAAGCTGCAGTAATGAAGACAGTGTGGTAATGGCATAAGGACAGACATATATACCAATAGATTAAAATTGAGAGTCCGGAAATATACCCATATATATATAGCCAATAGACTTTCAACGACGGTACCAATACAATTTTATGGGGAAGAGGATTGTCTTTTTTTTTTGCGGTACGCGGGCCTCTCACCGCCGCGGCCCCTCCCGTTGCGGAGCACAGGCTCCGGACGCGCAGGCCCAGCGGCCATGGCGCGCGGGCCCAGCTGCTCTGCGGCACGTGGGATCCTCCCGGACCGGGGCACGAACCCGCGTCCCCTGCATCGGCAGGCGGAGCCTCAACCACTGCGCCACCAGGGAAGCCCCAAGGATAGTCTCTTAAGCAAATGGTGTTGGGCCAACCGGGTATTCACATGCAAAGAAATAAATTTCGACCCATAACTCAATGCCACATACAAAAAATTAAAAATGGGTCAAAGATCTAAATGTAAGAGCTAAACTATAAAACTCTTCCTACGAGACATAGGTGTAAATCTTTGGCAATGGTTTCCTAGGACACTGAAAGCACAAAGCAGCTAAAGAAAACATAAATTGAACATAAAAAAAAAACTTTCATGCTTCAAACAATATCATCAGCAAAGTGAAAAGACAATCTACAGAATAGGAGAAAATATTTACAAATCATATATCTGATAAGAATCTAGTATCCAAAACATATAAAGGACCATTATAACTCAATACTAAAAGGACAACCAAATCAAAATGTGGGCAAAAGATCTGAATAGACATTTCTCCAAATCAGATGTACAAATGACAACATGCCCATGAAAAGATGCTCAGCATCGTTAGCCATCCGGAAGATGCAAATCAAAACCATAATGAGATACTTCACTCTTACTAGCATGCATTTAATAATCATATAAAAAAGAAAATAACTAGAATTGGTGAGGGTGTGGAGAAATCGGAACCCGTGTACATTGCTGGCGGGAATGTAAAATGGTGCAGTCACTGTGGAAAATAGTTTGGTCCCTGAATCAGAGTTATACATAGAATATGAACATAGACTTTGACCCAGCAATTCCATTCCTAGGTATACACCCAACGAATTGAAACCAGATCGTCAAACAAATACTTGTATGAGAATATTTGTAGCAGCATCATTCATAATAGTTAAAAAATGGAAGCAGTCCATCAAGTAATGAATGGATAAACAAAACGTGGCCTATCCGTACAATGCAGTATCATTGAGCCATAAAAAGGAAGGAAGTTCTGGGCTTCCCTGGTGGCGCAGTGGTTGAGAGTCCGCCTACCGATGCAGGAGACACGGGTTCGTGGCCCAGTCCGGGAGGATCCCACGTGCTGCGGAGCGGCTGGGCCCGTGAGCCATGGCCGCTGAGCCTGCGCATCCGGAGCCTGTGCTCTGCAACGGGAGAGGCCACAACAGTGAGAGGCCCGCGTACTGCAAAAAAAAAAAAAGAAAAGAAAAAGGAAGGAAGTACTGACACAGAGGCCACGTAGATGGACCTTGGAAACATTGTGTAAAGGGAAAGAAACCAGTCACAAAAGGCCACATATTGTATGATTCCATTTATATGAAATGCCCAGAATAAGGCAAATGCATAGACTTAGAAAGTGGATTAGTGGTTGCCAGGGGCCAGGGGTTGCTGGTGGGAAATGCGGACTGACTGCTAATAGGTAGGGGGAGTCTTTTGGGGAAAATGAAATTGTTCTAAAATTAGATAGCAGTGATAGTTGTACAACTGTGAATATAGTAAAAAGTGTATACTCTAAATGGGCGATGGCAGCGGCAGAAAGGTGTTTTTTGCACTTGACAACGTGAGGAACTGGATGGTCCTTATGGACAGCTGGTTCGGGGGAGTGATGCCGATGGAGATCTGAGTCCAGAGTGGAGACAGTGGGGGGCGTGGGGTGAGGAACAGAAGCAGGGTAGGTGGTTTTGTTTGTTGCTGTTCTTATTTTTGAGATAGGAGACACATGAGAGGTTGGGATCCATGATGACACTACCTGTATATCGCCAGGCAGAGCCTCTCCCCCGAGCTCCAGACCTCTAGATCAAATCATCTCTTTGACAAGCCACTTGGATGACCCACAGGCACCTTGAATTCCACATGTTCAAACTTAAGCTCCTCAGCTTCTCCCAAATCTGTTCTTCATCCCAGCCTGCAATCTGGAACTCCATCCCAGCTTATATTTACAAATAACTATTCACTTAAAGAGAAGTTTCAATTAATAATCACAATGGGAATTTAGTTATTTAATGCAACCACAACTCTAATGTCACCAATAAAATCTAAGCAGTTATCCTGGGCTCCTTTTCTCACCCCTCCTCTCATTCATGCTGTCAGTGTAGGTAGATCTCTTGTCTCCAAATTCTCTCATACCCTCGTAGAGCAAGCCTAGAACTTAAATTTTTCAGGCTTTTGCTCACCAATTTCCCACCAGGGAAATCTCCAACTCTGATGCCCTGGTTGTACCTGTCTGGTATGGTACGTCAGAGCCGGAGACAAGCTGTGGCTCGGGCCCTTACTATCTTTTGTCTGGATGAATGTAACAGCTTCCCCAATGATTTCCGTGCATTCCCTCTTACCCCTCCTACATCCCCAGACCTAGTAGAGCCACTGATGCGTACTTGGTGCTAAATATGTATTCATTGTCTAAATAAATGAATGAAGAGGGACAGATAAGGGGAAAATTCAGCAGAGCTGGACCTCGTAGGCCATCTTAAAAATTTGAGCTTTCCTAAGGTCAAGGGTAAGCGTTGAAGAATTTTTCATCTGTTGGTGTTTGGGGTGTGGTGGATGATGACATGATCAGATAGGTATTGTAGCTAAATTACGATGGCATCTGTGAGGAGGATGGATTAGAAGACACGGGGAGGGGCAAGAGTGAAAGCAACCCTCAACTCTTAGTGACTTAACAACACAACAGAAGAGTCGCATCTCACTGACATTACAGTCCAGTCAAATATTTGGCAGGTAGCCCTCCATACTGTGACTCAGGGATCACAGCTCCTTCCATTTGGCGGTGGGACCATCTTCAATCCACGGCCTCTGTGTCACTGCAGAATAGGCTTTATTTTTTTTAACTTAATTTTTATTTATATTGGAGTATAGTTGTGTTAGTTTCAGGTGTACCGCAAAGTGAGTCAGTTATGCATATACCATTCTTTTTCAGATTCTTTTCCCATATAGGTTATTACAATATACTGAGTAGAGTTCCCTGTGCTATACAGTAGGTCCTTGTTGGTTATCTATTTTATATATAGTAGTGTGTATCTGTTAATCCCAATCTCCCAATTTATCCCTCCCCACCTTTCCCCTTTGGTAACCATAGGTTTGTTTTCTATGTCTGTGAGTCTGTTTCTGTTTTGTAGACCATTTGTGTCATTTTTTTAGATTCCACGTATAAGTGGTATCATACGATATTTGTCTTTCTCTGTCTTACTTAACTTCACTTGGTATGATAATCTCTAGGTCCATCCATGTTGCTGCAAATGGCATTATTTCATTCTTTTTTATGGCTGAGTAATATTCATTGTAGATATAGACCACATCTTCTTTATCCATTCGTCTGTTGATGGACATTTAGGTGGCTTCCATGTCTTGGCTATTGTAAATAGTGCTGCAATGAACATTGGGGTGCATGTATCTTTTCGAATTATAGTTTTTTTCTGGATATACTCCCGGGAGTGGGATTGCTGGCTCATATGGCAACTCTATTTTTAGTTTTTTGAGGACCCTCCATACTGTTCTCCATAGTGGCTGTATCAATTTACATTCCCACCAACAGTGTAAGAGGGTTCCCTTTTCTCCGCACCCTCTCCAGCATTTATTGTTTGTAGACTTTTTGATGATGGCCATTCTGACCGGTGTGAGGTGACACCTCATTGCAGCTTTGATTTGCATTTCTCCAATAATTAGTGATGTTGAGCATCTTTTCATGCGCCTGTTGGCCATCTGTATGTCTTCTTTGGAGAAATGTCTATTTAGATCTTCTGCCCATTTTCTGATTGGGTTGTTTGGGGTTTTTTTGATATTGATCTGCATGAGCTGTTTGTATATTTTGGAGATTAATCCCTTGTCGGTTGCTTCTTTTGCAAATATGTTCTCCCATTCTCTGGGTTGTCGTTTCGCTTTGTTCATGGTTTCCTTTGCTGTGCAAAAGCTTTTAAGTTTCATTAGGTCCCATTTGTTTATTTTTGTTTTTATTTTCATTACTCTAGGAAGTGGACAGAATAGGCTTTAGAATGAGTCCCGGAAGTGACATTACTTAACTTTCACTCACATTCCAGGGCTCCCGAATGAACTGCAAGGGCAGCTGGGAGATGTGGTCACTCTGTGTGCCCACGGAGAATATGAAATGGATTCGTGAACACATAGCATTTTCCATTCTGTTCAGGGAGATGGAGTAGGGGTGGTTGTGGGAGTCCATCTAGGTGAGGGATGCTGGGGGCTTGTACAGAGTGGTGCTGATGGGGGTCGAAAAGAGTAGTTGGATTCAAGAGGTACTTAGGATCCCTAGGACTTGGTGGGGGGTTGGATGTGGGGGATGAGGAAGAAGGAGGTATTGAGGATGAGCCTGTTTTTCTCACTTGGGGCACTGGAGGGGTGGCAGAGTCTTTCAGCAAGATAGAGTCCCTGAAGAGAAGCAGGTTTGAGAGTGAATCATCTCCAGGATTAGCAATGTTCAAAAAGGGTAACAGGTCCAAGCTCACGTTTCCCGACTAGGGAGTATTTGGAACTTGGAATCACAGACCATTCATGCTGTCAGCCTCACTCTTTCCCTCTTAGGACTAGTCTGGAAGTTGCATTTTTCAGGCTTTTTTTCATCAGTTTCCCTCTAGGGAGATCTCTAGCTCCAACCCCTGGTAGGATCTGTCTGCTCCGGTAGGATCTTACCAGAGTGTCAGAGCTGGAAATGTCCCTGGAGGGAAACAAAATCCCTTGGGCTAGAAGAGGGCTTCCCCCTTTCCATACTCACACTTCTCAATCTGTTTCTAAACCGGGAGTATTTGAGGAAAAGCTCACAGAATCTTCCTGCTGTTAGCCTCAGGCCACAGTTGGTTTTTTTCAATCCGCATAGGAAATATGAGATGCACACTTTCCTAGGCTGTGTATTTTGTTCCGGGTTTGTGGTGGCTTTTTGCATGCATGTCAGCTCTGAGACTGTGGCAATGTTGTTTGCGACATTTGACAGTTCCCATTGCAAGATGTGTAGAACATATGATGCTTCTGTCCTCTGTCCAAACCCTCAGTCATTTACATGAAAAAGGGCTCCTATTTCTGTGATGAAACATTCACAGAAGGCTGAAATATGTCACTTAAAAATATTGGGTTAGCCGTGATTTTTTTTTAATCCTCTTGTGCTGGAGCTGCTTTTAACTCCTCTATCAAGAAACACTCTTCTGCATATATTTAATTGATCAAATGAAAGCAGCTGATTGATTGAGGAGCATAATCCCCAAGGTTTCTACCTTGATTTAGACAGGGAAGATCACCCTAAGACTAAGAGGCCACACGGGATTGTAGACGGAACATCAAATACCTAGCTCGGTGTCCGGATGCAGGAAGAGTACAAATATGAATTTCCCTCCCTGATGCTGCTTACTCCGGGAAGGAGGAGATCTGGGTTCCAGAGAGTCTAAGTGACTCACCTTAGGTTACACAGATGGTTGGTGGTGGAGCCAGGATTCAAATTGATGTCCGTGGACTTCCAAGTCTGTGCTATTACCCACCCTGCCTATAGAGAACACACACTCTGTGCCAAGTATCCCACTAAAAGCTGGGGATATGGACATCATGGCGCTAGAGCATGATCCTCGTCCTCGAGTTGCTCATAGACGGTTGCAGAGTTAAGTAAACTGGTAATTAAAATACAGTAACTGTGCTAATAGAAGTCAGCAGGGGGTTCCTAGGGAATAAGGAGGAGGAGCCATTTATATAGTGCTCAATTAGGGAGGTCTTCCTGGAGGAAGAGATGCTTGGGCTACTTGTTAAAGGCAGAGGAGTTAGCTAAATGAAGAGGGACGGGCCGAGGGGATGGCACACACAAAAGCATAGGGGAGAGAAGCAGCCTGGTGAGTCCTGGGAACTTGCAAGCAGTTTCATTTAGTGAGAACTGTCTTAGTTATTTATGGCTGCAGAACAAATCACCCTAAACTCTAGTGGCTTAAAATGTAACAAGATTTATTAGCTCACAGCTCTTTGGGTCAGAAATCCAGACCACTTAGCTGGATCCTGTGGTTCAGGGTCTTGGCCAGGGTTACAGACATCTCCAGTCTTGTCTGGAGGAGGACTGCTTCCAAGCTCACTCACATGGTTCTAGGGAGTGTTTAGTTTCTCATTGCCTGGTGGTTAGAAGCTGACCTCAGTCCCTTGTCACTTGGGCCTCCCCATAGGGCAGCTCACAACATGGCAGCTTGATTCATTCAGGGAGAGCAAGTGAGAAGAGTCAGACAGAGTGCAGGAGCAAGACGGAAGTCCGTTTCTTTGGAACCTAGTATCAGAAGTGAAATCCCATCACCTTTGCCATATTCTATTATTAGAAACAAGCGACTAGACCCAGTTCCCACTCAAGGGGAGCAAATTACATGAGGGCATAGATACCAGGTGGTGGGGATCATTGGAAGCCAAGTCAGAAAATTTCAGTTGTATTTAACTTTACAAAAAGGTACCATTCTATATGCACTCTTCTAAGGCTTGCTTTTCACATAAAATTATGACAAGGATTCTTGCATATTGTTTTGTTGCTTTAGTTCATTCATTTCGACTGCTGTATTCCATTGTGTGTGTATATATATATATATATATACATATATACATGTATTCCATTGTATATCTATATATATGTATTCCATTGTGTGTGTGTGTGTGTGTGTATGTGTGTGTGTATATATATATATATATATATATATATATATATATATATATATATATATATCATAGATTATTCGTTTTCTCCCATGATGGGCATTTGAGTTGCCTGGGGCTAAGGAAGGGGAGTTGGGGAAAAATGGGGAGTTACTGCTAAGGGTTTTTTGTTCTACAATTACATGGCAGTAATGGTTGCACAACTTTGCATGCTAAAACGCATCAAATTGTGCACTTTAAATGGGTGAATTGCATGGCATGTGCATTATATCTCAATAAAGCTGTTGTTAAAACTCTATGGCGATGAATTTGAAAATGTAGAGGAAAAAAAGTGATGATTTCCTAGCAGAATATAAAATACCAACATTGACCCAAGAAAAACTGGAAAAATTAAAGATATAAATAATCATTCACAAATTATAAAGGAAATTAAAGGTCTACCATAAAAAAATCAGAGTGGCCAACCAGCACATGAAAAGATGCTCATCACCTAACAGGGAAATGCAAGTTAGAACTACAATGAGAAATCTAAAATACGACACAAATGAACTTGTCTACAAAACAGAAACAGACTCACAGACACAGAGAACAGCCTTGTGGTCGCCAAGCGGGAGGGGAGGTGGGGGAGGGCTGGACTGGAAGTCTGGGATGAGCAGACGCAAACTAGTATATATAAGATGGATAAGCAGCAAGGTCCTACTGTGTAGCACGGGGAACTCTATTCAGTATCCTGTGGTAAACCATAATGCAAAAGAAAAAAAACCTACCATGAGGTATTACTGCACACCCACCAGAATGGCTAAAATAAAAAAAAACGATACGACCAGGTGTTGGTGAGGATGTAGAGCAACTGACCCTCTTATACAAAAATCTTATACACATTTGCGTATCCTACAAAGCAGAAATCCCATTCCTAGGTGTGTATACCCATAGGAATGGCTCCATCCTCATAAGCCATGAACAAGATGTTCGTTAGGGCGCTATGTGTAGTAGGTGAAACCAGAAACAACGCAAATGCTCAGCAACGGCAGAAAGGAAAAATCAGCTGTGGAATACTCATGCAGTGGAATGCTGTGCAATAATGCAAGGTGATGAAATATAGGTACATACAGCGACAGGAGTGAATCTTGCAGACATAATGATGAATGAAAAAAAGAGTACTTATTGAGTGATTCCAGTTATATGAAGCTCAAAACAAGCAAAAGTAATGGATAATGATAGTGGATATTCCTGGGAGCAGGGTACTCACTGGGAAAGGGAAAGAAGAAACCTTTTGGGGTGCTAGAAACACTCTGTGTCTTGATCTGAATGATAGATATATGTGTGTGTGTGTATATATATATATATAAATGCATCTGGATATACAGTTAAGATTAGTAGACTTTATACACTTTACTGTATATTCATTATCCCTTAATAAAAAAGTTACACTTTTTTTTTTTTTTTGTACGCGGGCCTCTCACTGCTGTGGCCTCTCCCGTTGCGGAGCACAGGCTCCGGACACGCAGGCTCAGCGGCCATGGCTCACGGGCCCAGCCGCTCCGCGGCACGTGGGATCTTCCCGGACCGGGGCACGAACCCGCGTCCCCTGCATCAGCAGGTGGACTCTCAACCACTGTGCCACCAGGGAAGCCCCAACATATTTTTTTTTTAAGGAAAAACGATGTACATATTCTGGATTTTCATTTCTGATCATGGAAGACTACATAATGTGAACCAACCCTCCTGTAAAAAACCTGGACAAAATCTTTGAAAACATCACTTTAAAAGCATCAGTGAGCTAACTAGAGAGTCTAAAAAATGACGGAGCCAAGATCCAGGAGACCAGGGACTGGAGAGAGGTGAGCCTGGCACTTAGAACTGTTTTTACCCTGAGATGTTTGGGGTTTGCTGGCCAAGAAGAAGCAGCTGGGGGCTTAGAACAAAGAGTCACAGTCCAGACTCCACCAAGAGCATATATGGACACTTGATCTGTGACAAATGTGTCAATGTGCTAGGGCAAATGTGTAACAGTGCTAAGACAATGAGAGAGCCATACGAAAAGATGAAATTAAAGCCCTGCCTAGTACCACACACAAAAGCAAATCCTCGGGCTTCCCTGGTGGTGCAGTGGTTGAGAGTCCGCCTGCCGATGCAGGGGACACGGGTTCGTGCCCCGGTCCGGGAAGATCCCACATGCCACAGAGCGGCTGCGCCCGTGAGCCATGGCCGCTGAGCCTGCGCGTTCGGGGCCTGTGCTCCGCAACGGGAGAGGCCACAACAGTGAGAGGCCCGCGTACCGCAAAAAAAAAAAAAAAAAAAAAAAAAAAAAGCAAATCCTGGGTGGGTTGTAGACCTACAGCTAAAAGGTGAAACTAACAATTTTAGAAGGTAACATTAGGAGGTAGGGAAAGACATTGTAATCAACATTCACAAAACAAACATTCACCGCAGAAGACTGATCAATTGCACTACAATAAAATCCAGAACTTTTGTTCATCAAAAGACACCAGCATCGGGCTTCCTTGGTGGCGCAGTGGTTGAGAGTCTGCCTGCTGATTCAGGGGACACGGGTTCGTGCCCCGGTCCGGGAAGATCCCACGTGCTGCGGAGCGGCTGCACCCGTGAGCCGTGGTCGCTGAGCCTGCGTCTGGAGCCTGTGCTCCGCAAGAGGAGAGGCCACAGCGGTGAGAGGCCCGCGTACCGCAAAAAAAAAAAAAAAAAAAAAAAAAGACACCAGCATCAAAAGGCATGAATAGGCAAGCCACAGAGGGGGAGAGGATATTTGCAGTACATATAACTGCAAAAGGCTTGCCTCCGGAATATACAGAGAACACTTACAAGTTAATACGAAAAAGTCAGACAACCCTGTAGAAAAATGGGCAAAAGATTTGAACAGTTACTTCACAAAAGGAGCTATTTATCGGCCAACAAGCGTATGAAAAGGTGCTCAATCTTGTTAGTAATAACGAAAATGAAATGTTTAGATCACAACGAGGTACCTTCAGATACTCATCAGATTGGCTAAAATGGACAAGTCTTACGATTCTAAGTATTGAGGAAGATGTGGAACAAGGGGAACTCTTGCACTGCTCATGGGACTTTATGTTGGTACCACCACTTTGAAGCATGGTTTAGCTTCATTTAGCAAATTGGGTGTGCACTTGACGGAAGGGCAGGCCTGTGAGGGCTGGGCGATACATTCACAGCAGCACAGTCTGTAACGTGCACGAAGTGGAAACAACCCTAACGTCCATCTACAGCAGGTTGGATCGGTAATCTGTGGTGTATTCCCACAAGGGAAATGAATGAACTTCAGATACCCTCAGCAGCATGGATGAATCTCACAGGCATTGTGCCTGAGGAAAAGAAGCCAGATGATTCCATTTATACAAAATTCATAAACTGGCAAAACTAAACCCTGTTGTTTAGAGATGTACACAGAGATGGCTCAATTATAAAGAAAAGCAAGTAGTGGATAATCTAAAAGTCATAATGGTGTTCACCCCTGGTGGGGGATGAAGACGACCGTTATCAAGAGGGGTGTTAGGGGCTGAGTTGTGTCCCCCAAGTTCACATGTTGAAGTCCTTAGCCCCAGGACCTCAGAATGTGAACATAGCTGGAGCTAGGGTCTTTAGGAGGTGATTAAGTTAAAGTGAGGTCCTTAGGATGAGCTCTAACCCAATGTGACTGGTGTCCTTATGAGAAGAGGAGATTAGGACACAGACATGTACAGAGGGAAGACCGTATGAGGACACAGGGAGAAGGTGGCCGTCTCCAAGCCAAGGAGAGAGTTCTCAGAAGAAATCAACCCCGCTGACACCTCGATCTTTGACTTCCGGCCTCCAGAACTGGGAGGGATAAATTTCTGTTGTTTAAGCCGCTCAGTCTGTAGTACTTTGTTACGGCAGCCTGAGCAGACTAATACAAGGGGGCATCTGGGAGGGCTTCTGGATACTTCCAATTTTCTATTTCTGGACTAGGGTGATAACTGCACAGGCATTTGCTTTACCATAGATTGTTAGGTTGGATATTTAAGCTTTATTTGCTTTTCTGTACATGTATTATATTTTGCAATAAAAGAGTAAACCAAAACAGAATGGCTTGGCCTGGACAGGGAAAAAAGATTTTGCTCTCATTGGATCTTCACACCAATCCTATCAGAAAGACTTGGAAAAGACTCTGTTCAGTAAAGAGCTTTATTGGGATATAATTCACATACTACACAATTCATTTATTTAAATTTAATAATTCAGTGGTTTTTAGTATACGTACAGTGTTAGCAGTCATCACCATAGTCAATTTTAGAATATTTACATCATCTCAAAAATAAACCCTGGACCTTTTAGCTATCATTCCCCATCCATACCAGCCCCTGGCAACCACTAATCAACCTTCTGTCTCTACAGGCCTATTCTGGACATTTCATACAAATTAAATCATGTAGTGTATGGTCTTTCTGTCTGGCTTCTTTCGCTTAGTTTTCAGGGTTCATCCACGTCGTAATGAGTATCAACACTTCATTCCTTTTTATGACTGTATAGATAGACCACATCATGTTTATCCACTCATCAGTTGGTGGACACTTGGGCTGTTTCCACTTTTTTGCTATTATCAATAACGCTACTATGAATATTTGTATACAAGTTTTTATGCAGATATATGTTTTCAATTCTCTTGGGTATATACCTAGGAGTGAATTGCTGAGTCATATGGTGATTCGATGTTTGACTTGCTGAGGAACCACCAAACTGTTTTCCCCAGAGGCTGCACCATTTTACATTCCCATCAGCAGTGTATGAGAGTTCCAATTCATCCTAGTAGGTGGGAAGTGGCATCACTTTGTGGTTTTATAAACAATTTTTCTTTTTGGCCACGCCACTCCGCATGTGGGATCTTATTTCCCCCACCAGGGATGGAAACTGTGCCCCCTGCCATTGGAAGCAGGAGTCTTAACCACTGGACCACCAGGGAAGTCCCTTTTTGTGGTTTTGTTTTGCATTTCCCTAATGACTAATGATGTTGAACTTCTTTTCATGTACTTACTGGCAAGGACTGTTAACTCCATCTTCCCTGATGAGGAAATCGAGACCCAGAGCGGTTAAGTGAACCATCCCACATCATGCAGTCCAAGGCTCCTTTTTCCTTCCAGCACACCCCTGCCATGTCCATGGAAGGCCGGGTTCTCTCAGCAGGTCAGCCCCACGCTGGGGCCTTTGGTTTGTCTGGGTCAGTTTCTGCTGCTGCCACCAACCCCCTGAAATCTCACTGGGTCCCCTTGTTTCCCAGGACTTCCCTACAGAGGGAATCGTGGCTTTACCAGAATCAGGTACTCAAGCATTCCAGCTTAGCAAACAGAGAGTTCCAGAAAGCCAGGGCTGGCAGGACCATGGGAGGACATCAAGTTCAAACCCTTATCATTCACAGGAGGAGACTGAGGTGCTGAGAAGGTGGGGAACTGTCTGAGGTCTCACAGGACACTGGTGGTGGAGCTGTGGACAGGGCAGAACTCTTCCTGATGTGCACATGATGGAAGAATTAGAAGAATATTCTTCCCTTTACCCTCTTCTCAGCAAGGGAGCATGCAGCAGGGCTGTCTGGAGGGGGAAGGGCAAGCGCCTGCTGGTTGCCTCTCAGCGTAGAAATGAAGCCAGAGCTTAGTGTTGATGGACAAACGGGACAGCCGCTGAAAGCTGGATTTGACCTGCACTAGCGGGTGCCCTGATCTGGTAGAGCAAGGTCTTCTGCCCTGGTGACAGGTTAACCACAGTCACTTGAGAAAAGTAAAGATAAATGGATTTCTCCTCCAAACCCTCTGACCTCTGCAAACCAGGTGCAAAGTATGCTTAGCCCCAGCGGAGCTTAACCTCCAGGGGGAGGGAGGGAATAATAGGTCTTTTCTTTTGCAGTTTTACAAGCTTTGACCTTTAGCCAGTTCGCTTGTTTCCTCAAACCTGCAGTCTCACTGTGACCACTGGGAGTGGAAAGCCTGGTGTCTGCTGGGACCCGAGTCCCCGCTCCGCCAGTGGTGTCGTTCACGGTCTCCTTAGAGGAGGGGGCTATTGGGGCTAAGATTCAAGCTTCATGTCAAAGTCCCATGCAGGTCATCTTTCCTTCTGGAATGTCAGTGCTGCAAGAACCCCAGGGTCTTGAGGAAGTGCCCTGGGCTGGGAGACAGAAACCCGGATTCCACCCTCAGCCTCTCCAGGAGCTCACTGTGTCACTACAGGCATACACTTTTCTGAGCCTCAGTTTCCTCATCTATACAATGGAGTTAAGAACAACCCTATCATACCTTCCTTGCCAGAGCCTTATGAAGATAAAATCAGACCGTGCATGTTGACATACTTTTTAAGTCCTGAATGAACAGATAACCAGTTAATACCCTTTATCTAAAAAGAGCCACTAATAGCCAGAGATAACAGACAAATCCCACATTTGAAACTGGAAAAAAGTTATGAAAAGAATTTAGCAACATGTATAACATTTTTGAAAAGTGCACATGCTTTAGTCTTGGGGTGTACCCTAAGAGCACCTGAGATACATCAAAAATGTAAGTACATGCCATCATATTATTCTTTTAAAATTTTTTGAATAATTCAAATTTTTATTGAAAGCAAACTTCTATAGTGCTTTAAAAATATAGCCCATTCAAAAAAATATATATAGCCCATTCACAAGCATATTCGTATTAAGGTAAAAACCATTTTCATTCGAATTTCTCTTCCAACTACTTATCTAAGTTAAAAATTTCAGAAAACTGACAGATTTTTCCATTTGTATTCCTTTACTGTAGAATCCCCAAATTACATATTAAATATATTTAAGTGGCAGAAACTGACACCCCATTTGGAAGTGGACGCATGTGCCCGATGTCCTACAGATGTAAACGATTGCAAAGGAGAAGTCTACGCAGGTTTAAGACTACACGTTCTTAAACCTGGTACCCCGACTGCTTTTTATGTTATTTTCATACTTATCGTTTGTATGGAATACTTCACAGTACATTTTAAAAAAGAAAACGCATCATCAACGAAAAATTATCGAATAAGGTTGATTGCCATGGCCTTTGCTTATAATGGTAAAAAATGTAGAAGGATCTTTACTTAGTATGTGGTTATAATAATGCCCTCTGTGAATTACACCTCCCCGTGTCCATCCGCCTTTGCAATGTAACCCCACTACTCCTTCCATCAAGGGAAAAGTGGATTTTCCCAGCCACTTGGCTCTGGGCTAGACTTGTGGCTTGCTCCTGCCAATACAGTGCATCAGAAGTGGAACCGTGTGCCTTCCAAGGCTAGGTCTTAAGAAGCCTTGCAGTTACCATTTTCACCCTTGGAATCCTCAGACCACCGTGGTATCCTCCAGTACCGGAAGATTAGAGGTGTGCAGTAAAGAAAGGGCTAGCCCCCTCCTGGCTCCTGGGAGACAGCTCTGAGCCCCTGGCCTAACCTGCCTGAGGGCGTTTATGTATGCCTGAGGCTTTGGACTCTGCTGTATGAATTTGACCTCTGGGGAGCTGAGTAGCCGAGGTCAGTCGCATGGGTGCTGCAGTAAAGACCCAGAACACTGAGGTTTGGTGAGCTTTCCTGGTTGGCAGTACTTTGCATGTGTCGTCACACATCACTGCTGGGGGAATTCAGCATGTCCCCAGGAGACTGCACTGACAGGAGATACTTGGAAGCTTGTGACTCGTTTCTGTTGGACTTTGTCCCATGTGCCTTTTGCCTCTGCTGATTTTGATCGGCATCCTTTCACCGTAATAAACCATAACGATAACCATAACAGCTTTCCTGAGTCCTGTGAGTCTTTCTAGTGAGTCAGCAAGACTGAGAACACCTGGGGCCTCCGAGCCCCAGTCAAGGCGCTGGGGCTCTGTAGCTGCATGAGCGAGCCCAGGAGAGCCCAGCAGAAGGATCGCCAGCCTCCCAGAAAAATCACGAGAAATAACACATTACTGTTATTTTAAGGCATTGATGTTTGCGGTGATTCATTAGTACCCGTAGGTGGCTGAAATGGTAGATGACTGAAAATAGGCAAACGGTTAAAGAACTTATCACATATCTATACATTGAAATACTAAGATGTCCTTAAACATGCTGATATACACCGCGTGTTAACATGGAACTGTGTTCACTGTATATTTCAAGTAATGAAATGTTATAAAAAATAAGTATGTATTTATAATATAATCCCATTTGGAAAAATATATATGTATTTAGAGCTAAATGTATAATTAGGATGAGCCACATGCAATTGTTGATATTCAACCATTTTTGACCTACCAGAACAACACTTTCCTGTGATCAACTAATACATATTGATAGAATCGAGGCTGGAAGGCCCTGTAGCAAACGGTCGCCTATGGCTGTGTTTGGGTGGTGGGTAATGGGCACTATTTTCTTTTTGCTCATCTGTATTTTCTCAGTCTGGTACATCGCACATGTAATTCTTATGGTAATATTAAGAAAAAAACAAAAGGGAGCTCATCTTTTTATAAAGTGCTCATTAAACACGTGAACAATGATGACTGGACGAGGAGAGCAAGCTGAGAAGGGGGATGGGCATAGCTGGGGCCTGGAGCCAGGTCCCCCACCAGCCTGGGATTCGGGCTTTCGCCCTGTGACCGAGAGCAAGTTCACACAGGCTCCGGGTAAGGCGGAAGGAGGCTGAGGCCAAGGGCGGAGGCTTCTATGTTGGCTGGCTGGCTGGCTGGCTGGAGCTGGGCTCGTGCTTTGGGTCCGCTTGCCGGGGGCCTCGTTAATCATTGCCTTTTGTTCTCCACAGCACCGCGGGCCTCAGTCCTCCTCAGGGGCTCTTACCCATGATGGAGCCTACTACCAGATGGCTGCCTCTCCCTTCGAACTGGAGCATCTCCAGGGGCGGTGGTTGGGGGGTGGGGCGGTGGGGCGGTGGTGTCTTAGCTCTGGAGGGAGCCTTGGAGATCATCTGGTGCCGTCCCAGCAGGATGCGGGACTCTCCCCAGCAGGATGCGGGACTCTCCCCAGCAGGAGCTCCCTCCACGCCCCGCAAAGGTCAGCGTCCTCTGCCTGTGCGACCACAGCCTTACACTATGCCCAGAAGCACGCACCCTATGTGGCAGTGACCAACAGAAAATCCATTCTTACTGGTGATACATGGAACACTGCCTGCTGTATCGGTAAACAAAGGATGTCAGCGATTGCAGCCCTCCAACGTGAGCCCTGAGAGAACTCCGGAAGGAAAGAATACCTGCCATCTAGCAGCCATCAGACTGTAGCCGCTCCCCACGGTGAGC
Organism: Stenella coeruleoalba; assembly: GCF_951394435.1. Classification (NCBI taxonomy): domain Eukaryota; kingdom Metazoa; phylum Chordata; class Mammalia; order Artiodactyla; family Delphinidae; genus Stenella; species Stenella coeruleoalba. The sequence goes on from NC_137152.1 coordinate 120,585,205, forward strand.
CCTGAGGATGTGAAAACACAGGATACTGGCCCCAGAGAGCTGAAGTGCACATCAAAGGAATGATTTCAATGAGCCCAGACTCCTGCATCTTCCCATACACAGAAGAGTGCTACATTCATTAACTTGAGATGGCTGGCTTTCTTTAATTAACAGTAAACTTTTGATGTTCTGACTACCTGCCCATTGTTGCAAAACTCCTACATATCCTGGTCCCCCCCCCCCCCCCCCCCCCCCCCCCCCCCCCCCCCGCTCACGTCCTCGGAACAGTCCTCTCAGGGTTACCTGAGATGCTGCCTCCCGGGGTTGAAGTCCTAAAAATTCCTGCCGAATAAAACATATAACTCTCAACTTTTAGGTTGTGAATATTTTTTTTGTCGACACTGGGAATCCCAAATCGGCTCAGAGTTTTTCCTGTGGGAATCCTCTCTCTTTACTTTGGGCAGCAGTAGTTTCCTCTAAGTGAAACACCCATCTCTAAGAAAGTGCAAATCCTTATTGACCGAATGGCACATTCCAGGCATGGAGCTTGGTGTTGTGATGTATATATGCTCTTTCCTTTAATTATCCAAACAACACTGTGACTGAGATATTACCATCTACATTTTACAGATGGAGAAACTGAGACCTAGCAGGGGAACATGAACGCCCAAAGTGTCATACCGAGAAGTGGCAAAGCTGGGGTTTGACCCTGGTCTGTCTGTTTGAACCACTATATTATACAGCTGCCTCCGTGTCATTGATTAACACCCGACTTCATTCGACAATGAATTTGAGATAGCTTAGAATATGCACAAGTTAATATAATAGAAATAGAGAAGCAAGCCTGGGGAAAACACAAAAAGCAGTAGAAAATCAAAACAAAGTAAAGAAATGTATGAGTATGTAGAACATCTGGGCTACAGTTGACAGGGTTATCAGAGGCTGTCAGGCTGCCCAGCTGAAAAGGGAAAGACAATTATCTTTATAATTCTCATTACCAGTAAGAAGTTCTTTAGAGAAAATGTAGCAAGCAAAGAATTCTAAAAACCGTGTATGAATAGCATCGATGATATTGTCAACTGTCAGCATTTGGCACCTCCCAGATGCCATTAAGCTCACCTTGGGTCCTGCTATCAGTGATGGGGCAGAAGTATATCTATACTTGATCTGTGTCTCTATCTGTACCTGCATCTATTTCACTATCTGGATCTGTGCCTTTACCTGTCCCTGTATCTTTATCTGTGTCTCCGTTTATACCTGTATCTGTGTGGCTATAAGTATGTGTATCTATGTTTCTATTTGTACCTGCATCTGTATCTCTAGAAATTCTTGTTTCTGTGTCTCAGGCTATACTAGTAACTGTGTCTCTGTCTGTGCCTGTATCTTTTTCTTTATTTATACCTATATCTGTTTCACTCTCTGTACCTTTATCTGAGTTTCTATAAGAACTTGTATCTGTGTCTCTATTTGTATTTCTTTGTGAGTCTCTCTCTATATAACTGTCAGCGTTTCTATCTGCATCTGTATCTCTGTCTCTATATATCCCTGTATCTGTGTCTGGGTTTCTATGTGAAATTGAATCTGTGTCTCTATCTGCACCTCAAACTGTGTCTCTGTCTTTAACTAGTACTTGGTCTCTATCTGTACATAAATCGATGTCTTTACCTGTTCCTGGATCTGGGTTTCTACCTTGTAGATCCATCTGTGTCTCTATCTGTATGTATATCTGTTTCTATATCATACCTGTATCTGGTTCTCTGGTTGTACCTGTATCAGGGCTTCTACCTGTAACTGTATCTGTATATGTGTCTCTAACTGTACTTGTGTCTGTGTCTCTGTAACTACCTATATCTGTACCTGTGTTTTTGTCACTGTAAGTACCTGTATGTGTCTCTCTATCTCTACCAGTAATCGTGTCTCTATCTGTACTTGCATCTGCGTCTGTAATTGTATCTGTAACTATGTCTCTATCTGCCCCTGTATCTGTGTTTCTATCTGTTCCTCTATCTGGGTCTCTGTAGGTACCTATATATCAGTGTCTTTACCTGGATCTGTATGTGGATCTATCTCTTTACCTGTGTCTGGGTCTCTATCAGCCTGGACCAGTATCTTCATCTGTCCCTCTATCTGTAAATGTGTCTTTGTCTGTACTGTACCCTATAATGCTTTCTTGGTATGTATCTCTACCTGGACCTGGGTTTCTGTATGTATCTATACCTTTGGCTCTCTCTGAACCTTTATCTGGTTTGCTATAAGTATTTCTATGTGTGTCTCTAGATCTACCTGTATCCGTGTCTCTATCTGTATCTCTTTCTTTATCTTTACCTCTATTGGTTCCTGTGTTTGTGCTGCTTTTGCACTTCTTTTGTGTGTCTCTACCTCTATCCTATCTATATCTGCATTTATAACTGTACCCATGTCTGTCTCTCTGTGTGTTCCTGTATCTGGATGTCTATCTCTACCTGTATCTCTCTCTCTCTCTCTCTGTGTACCTGTATCTACGTTTCTATACGTACCCGAATCTGTTTCTATACGAACCCGAATCTGCTTCTATACGTACCCGAATCTGTTTGTCTACCTATACCTGTATCCGTGTCTTTATCTGTCCCTGTATCTAGGTCTGTGTCATACCTGTATATGTGTCAAGGGAGCTTGGAGATGCTCTGAGACTTGCAGGAAGGGTTACAAAATTTGCCTGTTAGCTCTGTTGCTAGTTCCAACATTGCTTCTCATTATGCTAGTTTCCTGAGACCACTGTAGGAAATTACCACAAACTGGGCAGCTTAAACAAGTGAAATTTATTGTCCTAATGTTCTGATGACTAAAAATCTAAGGTCAGTGTTTTGGCAGGGATAGTTCCTTCCGAGGGCTGTAACGGAGGATCTGTTCCATGCCTCTCTCCTAGCTTCTGGTTGTTTGTCGGAAAGCTTTGTCATTTCTTTGCCTGTAGGATCATCACTGATGTCCGCCTTCACCTTCACATGGCGTTCTCCCTGTGTGGGTGCCTCTCTGTCCAAATTTCCCCTCTTTATAAGGACATCAGTCACGTTAAATTAGGGTCCACCCTAATGACCTGATCTTTTTTAAAAAAATTAATCAATTATTTTTGGCTGTGTTGGGTCTTCATTGCGGGGCATGGGCTTTCTCTAGTTGAGGCGAGCGGGAGCTACTCTTCGTTGCGGTGCGAGGGCTTCTCATTGCGGTGGCTTCTCTTGTTGAGGAGCACGGGCTCTAGGCGCATGGGCTTCGGTAGTTGTGGCTCGCGGGCTACAGTAGTTGTGGCGTACGGGCTTAGTTGCTCTGCGGCATGTAGGATCTTCCTGGACCAGGGCTCGAACCCGTGTCCCCTGCATTGGCAGGCGAATTCTTAGCACTGTGCCATCAGGGAAGTCCCCTAATGACCTCATCTTAACTAATGCCATCTATTAATACATTGACTCTATTTCCAAATAAGGTCACACTTTTGTGGTTAGGACTTCCTATGAATTTTAGGGGATACAATTCAACACATAACACTCATCTTAGTCCTTCATTCCACTGCCAAGCTCTTACCTTGACAAGCTTCTGACTCCATCCTTCAGGCTGGCTTTGCTCTGGGTTCTCATTTGGGCCTGGGACAGCTAGTTGAGAAGGACACTACCATAATTTGGGGAAGGTAGCTCCAGGGCAACCCAGGGCACAGGCCTGTGAGGCAGAGGTCTGGGGGAAGGGTGGCTCCTCAGTCCTAGAACTGGAACTTGGGAGGAGAGTCAGTCAGGTTGAGTTAGGTGATGCTGCAGTAACAAATAAGCCCAAGATCTCAGTGCTTAACTCAACAAAGAATTATTTCTCACTATGCAATATGTCGATCATGGGCCAGTTGGAGTGTTTAGCGCCATACCCTCCTCACTCAGAGCCCAGGCTGAGGAAGGCTCTATCCTCATGGTTTCACTATCCCCAAGGCAGGAAAAAGGAAGCATGGCCTATTGTATACTGGCTGTTGATGTTTCTGCCCAGAAGTGAGATGCCACACTTGTATTTATACACCATTGGCCAAAGCAGGTCACATGTTCACACCTAATCTCAAGGCATCAAGGAAGCAATTTTACCATGTGCCTGGAAAATGAACTGGAGATATTTGGAGAGCAGCAGGCCTTAGGAAGCCTGGGAGGGGCTTCTGCTTCTTTCTCTCCCTTGTGTCTCTATTTGGGAGGGCTAACATATGTCCTGGTTGGCCAAGGCAATTTACACATGCTGCCCAGCCTACATAGTAATAGTGCTTTCTTTCAGTCTTAAAAGAGTCCCTCTCTGGATACAGATTCTATGTTTCTTAACTTCTTCTTACCCTTCAGCCCTCAGGTGAGCCTTCCTTAGGTACCTAACCTTGTCTCAGTTGTGTCCTAGGGCTGAGGAAAATGACATGCATTCAGAGAACAGAAAAAGAGTGTGTCCTTCAGAGGCTGGCATGGGGGTGGCAATGGTGATAAGCAGGGGGCACCCATGGGAAGGAAAATGATCAGGGTGAGTGTCTGGGGCCTATGTTGCCCTCTCTTACCCCTAGAAGTCTTCTAGTGATGACCAGGAGTTTGGGGGGTTTCTTTTTTAAGGAAGGTGGCATTTTCTCAAAGATACCTCCACAGTAACACCCATTCCTCCTCCATCTCATCTTTCCAGACTAGCGAGGAAGCCACTTCCATCCCAGTGCTGGCATCCCAGTACAGAGAGGCAGGGCTGGCAGGGAGCCCCTTACCATCTTGTGCCAGGATAGACAATGGGGACTCCGTTTGCCTGTGGAAGGGCAGGAGTGCCAGCACAGCCTCCTGGTGTCATCCTTTTTCTCCTCACACCTTCCTGCCTCAGGGCCTTTGTACCTACTTTTCCTTCTGAGTGAAATGTCCTTCCCCTCCTCTCTTCATGTCTAGCTTCTCATCCTTAGAGGCATAGCCCGTTAGTATCCTCTCTCCCTAGATTACCCTTTGCTTCCATCCTCTGTCCTGGCACCCCATTCATTTCCTTCATGACAGTTGTCATGGGTTTTGAATAACTATTTCCTTGTTAATTTTTGCTTTCCCCTCTAGACTATAAGCTCCATAAGGGTGGAAGCGCCACCTGTTTTGTCCATCATTGTGTCCCACAGCCTAGCACAGTGCTTGTCACGTAGCAGGTCCTCAGCACCTGTTTGCTGAATGAACGAAAGAATGGTTAAACAGATGAATGAGTGTATGCACTTGAACTCAGTTTCTGAGGATTTGCTGGCCCTGGACAACCACGTGGGAAAGTGAGGGACACCCTGGGAAACCGAAATCGAATTCAAGTTCAAAATGACCACTCCCAGCAGGTCAGACACAGAAAACTGAGAATCATCTAGGTGTCAGAGTAGAGCTCAATACATATACAGAAGCATCACACTGGAATTTATCAAAGGACAGTGTCTGTCTGAGAAGAGCAGCCGGCCCTTTGGAGCATTGATTGATTTTATCAGTAATACCCATTCCCCCTTGCGGGCAAGTTCTGTGGCCCTGAAGATGGTGCCAACGTAAGGGTGAGATGTGTGAGGTTGACCAGAGATGGCGCTATATAGATGGAAGGGTACCTGTCGGTACCCTTGTATGTGATAGCTCAATGGAGAGACACAGTGCGTGCTCACATCCTCGCACACAGAGATGACGTTGTTTTCAGGTGGCTCTGTGGCAGATAGCCATCCTTCCTGCATGTAGAAAATATTCAGAGACAGCTTTCTGCTTCTGCAAGTTCCTCTTGATGTCTCATCCCTGCCCTATTCAGAAGGTTCTGGAAAGAACATGGGGTCATGGGTTCGAGCCCTGGTCTGGGAAGATCCCACATGCCGCGGAGCAACTAAGCCCGTGCACCACAACTACTGAGCCTGCGCTCTAGAGCCCACGAGCCACAGCTACCGAGCCCACATGCTACAACTACTGAAGCCCACGTTCCTAGAGCCCGTGCTCTGCAACAAGAGTAGCCACAGCAATGAGAAGCCCACACACCCCAGCAGAGAGTAGCCCCCGCTCGCCGCAACTAGAAAAAGCCTGCGCACAGCAACGAAGACCCAACGCAGCCAAAAATAAATAAATAAATAAATTTAAAAAATTAAATACGTTTTTAATAAATTTAAAAATATTTTAAAATATTTTAAAAAAGAGAAAATATTCAGAGGCACTCAGTGCGGGGATAATTAGCCCCATTTTACAGAATAGGAGACTGCGGCTCACAGACGTTAAGCTTGCCTAGATCCTCCCGTGAGTGTGTAGACAGCAGGCAGGCTGATCTCTGCCACTCTCCTGCCCAGTGTTGGACTCTGAGTCAGTGATGGGTGGAGATTGAAGCTCAGAACTTGTGCCTGATTGGCACCAGTGTTAGCGATGCAGATATAAATGTGGGGGTCTGAACCTCTGGCTGTGGTGAGTGACGGTATCCACATTGAAAAACGTCACCAGATAATTTGGAGACCCTCCTCCTCGCAGGGGGGCTTCTCCCAAGCCCCTCACCCTTTGAGAACTACTTCATCGGAAGGTACGTGGGCAACAAGTTCTTAAGGAACTTACTTTCATTTAATGGGTTCATTATAAAGGCCACGGAACACGTTCCCAACTAGAGGTCAGTTACACCCACATTCCTCAGACTCACAAGATCTCTGACAATTAACAAGCCTCAAGGTGCCCGTGAGGCTTGCAAGAGGCTTGTATTAGCCAGAACATACCATCCTGTCTCCCAGGCTGCTGCAGAGATTTTACTGAAAATATATTCAGTGGGTTTCCCAAACGTTTCTCACATGGGGACAACTCAGATAGGAAGGACACTACGCTTGATTTCTACCCATCACACAAAGGCCTTGTGTGCCTTGAAAAATGTTCAAGGCAAAGATTTCTGTTGCCTGTAAAACCTGTTTAGAGAGTGCCTTTTCCATATATGTGTGGGCCCCCGCCTCCACCCACATTCCCCAAGTGCTCACACTTGTGAAAAAATGAAAAAAATGTTTTTTCTGTGGGGCTGTAAAAGAAATTAAACGAAAAAACCTTCTAGCCTTAAACTACTCAAAAGTCTAAGATGGAAAACTCATAAGTCAAATGCCTGGAGACACTTCAGGGAAAAAAAAACCCTAAGGTCACACTCAGCTTAGCTGGTACTTCCTTCAGGAAATCTTTCAGGGCCCCTACCCCTGTTTGCCCTCATTCCCCTATGGGTTAATTAATCGTTCATCCATCCTTTCATTCAGTAAGTATTTACTGAGAACTCTATATGCCAGGTACGGATCAAGGTGCTGGGTAAACAGACAAGAGAGACAAAAACAGACAAAGTTCCCTGACTTCCTGGAGCTGATGCTCTAGCTGGGAGATGCTGACGATATACAAGGTGAAGAATTGTATCTCATAGTGCACTTGAAGGTGGTAAGTGCTATGGATAAAAATCAAGCATGGGAAAGGCCAGCAGGTGCCAAGTGGTAGAGGTGATGCTGTAATTTTGGACGTGAAGGAGGAGAGGCAGGGTGCCACGTGGATGAGAGAAGTGCATCCCAGGCACGGGGCAACAGCATGTGCAAAGGCCCTGAGGAGAGGCATGCTCGGTGTGTATGAGGAACACAAGGAGGCCTGTGGGCCTGGAGTGGAGTGAGGGAGGTGGAGCTACAGGGAATGAGATCCCAGAGGGGTTCCCCCATCGCACCATGGGGATGCTCCTCTTGCAGTGCAACCGTAAGGGTCGTTATTGTCACTCTTGTTAGCTGGGTTCCCTGGGACACAGGCTTTGGGGTGGAGCCTAGTGTGCCCTCAGGATCGATATTTGGGCAAGGGAAGGGCAGGAAGCAGCCCTGGGAAGAGAGAACAAGGACATGCAGCCAACCTGATGGGGAACTTTGGAGCTGGGATGACCCTTTAGCATCATCCTGCATTGTGGAGAGGGGGCTGGGCCATTGTTCCCCTCCCCCGTACATCCACCGGTCACTGGATGGGGCTGCTCTTCAGAGGGGATGTGACCTGGGGCCAGGCTGCTCTCATCAGGTGTGGGCCATTCCCGCAGAAGCTGACACTCAGGGAAACTGACACTCGAGAACCCACATGCCCCGCAGCTGGGGAAATAAGTGCTTTAGCCCTGAAGGGAGACTTGGGGGACGCACCACCGCATCCCCTGCATTGCCTAACACCGAGGACTCTCGTGAAGCCAGGCTGTCCGCTAAGCACTTTGTCATGGTCTCATTTAGTTGTCACACAAAACCTGTGAGTTAAGTATTACAATTCACTTCACTTTATAGAAGAGACCCAGAGGTTGAGTAGCCTGTCCAAGGTCCACGCTACTAGGCAGCTAAATGGGTGTTCCAGTGCAGATGTATCTGACTCTGAAGAGTGAGCTCCTAACCACTGGATTCACCTCCCTTGCTCCGAATGCCTTGCCTCTGTTGATACAGCCCAAGGGCAGGGCCACCACTTCACTACGCTGACTCATATCGGACAGTTGAGTACTGCTCCTATCTTCCTGGCCCACCTCTCTGTCCTGCCCTGGTGCTGCGGAATTTATGGGCCCTGATACGGGGTCCTTAATCCTTCCTGCCCAGATGCTCTCCTAAGAGTCAGCCTCTGCTCCAGCATACAGGGGTCCCTTGGAAATTTGCCCAGCCATAGACCTCTGATGAGAAGGTTTATGACACTGAGGATACCAGGGTTGAACAGATCCTTAGAGACCTTGGCTAACTGTCTTCATAGGGGGCAATGTTGAGGTCTGGGAGCTGCCTAGGCTGACAGCCAGGAGTTGCAGGATGGAATCAGACTGAGTTGTATCTCTCAAACCTCATACATTGAAGTCTTAACACCTAGTACCTCAAAATGTGACTGTATTTGGAGATAAGGTCTTGAAAGAAGCAATTAAGGTAAAACGAGGCTGTTAGAGTGGGCTTTCATCAAATCTGACTGGTGTCCTTTTAAGAAGAGGAGATTAGGGCTTCCCTAGTGGTGCAGCGGTTAAGAGTCCACCTCTGGGCTTCCCTGGTGGCGCAGTGGTTGAGAGTCCGCCTGCTGATGCAGGGGACGTGGGTTCGTGCCCCGGTCCGGGAGGATCCCACATGCCGCGCAGCGGCTGGGCCCGTGAGCCACGACCGCTGAGTCTGTGCGTCCGGGGCCTGTGCTCCGCAACGGGAGAGGCCACAGCAGTGAGAGGCCCAAGTACCACCAAAAAAAAAAAAAAAAAAAAAAAAGAAGAGGCGATTAGGACATAGATGTGTACAAAGGGAAGACCATGTGACCTTGGTGTTGAACCTAGGTCTAGCCCAACAGACCTAGACACCAGGCCTGTGCTCCTCCCTCAGCCCCAATCACTGTGGCTCGGCCTCACTCTGTGGAACTTAGCTTGGTGTAGGGCCAAGGGCACTAGTCTTGGAGTCAGAAAATCTGAGGACTTTCTCTTCATCTGTCTATCTGTGTGAACTTGAATCAGTCACTTAACCTCCTTGAGCTTCTATGTCCCCATCTGCGAATTGGAAGGAATGAAGGAACACTTCCATCCTAAGGGCCCATTTGACGTGCCGGCAGTTTCGAGGGCCTGGTGGGAATGTTGGAGGACCCAAGGACAGACAGCTTTTTGTCATCATAATCCCAAACACTTGACCAGAGCATTACGTTACATGAAAAGAGCCTGGCCTGTAATGGATGGTACCGCATGCCTAAGCCACTTCCGGGGAAAAGAGAAAAGCACACATGAGTGGTCCATCAGGGCCTGGATTACTGCCCTGGGCAACTGGCAGCTGTTCGAAGGCCACACCCTGCAGGTGGGAGGGTGGAGAAGGAGGGGGAGAGGTGAGCAAGCTCTCTCCGCCTCTGTGCCTCAGAAGGGGACGGGCGCAGCTATGTAGTACCGACCCTGGGGCTCCATAGGCGTGGGGATCAGTAACCCCTCGGCACAACATGGAATGAGCAGGTATGCCATATAATAATCATGATACTAATAATAACATTAGCAGTTATAACGGGGGAGGTAATGCATCACTCAAACCCATGATTTCTTTCCTTTAAATTTGCGGAACGAAAATATTTCTCTTGTCAGTTCACCCTGAAGTTGGAAGTTCATAGTGGGAGTGAGGAGAGACAGTAACCCACTCTACCTAAATCCTCAAGTGATCGGTGGTTCATCCCTCTGTGGAAGACAGCTATACAGCGATGGGAGCCTGCTGGTCAGGGGATTTCTGTCTCACTCTCAGGGCGCTTGGAAAATCAGGTTAGTCAGTACAGATTTCTCAGGAACCAAGGGGGGTTGGTTGATCGTGAAGTAACTTTTATACAGGATTTTTTTTTTTACATCCTTATTGGAGTATAATTGCTTTACAATGGTGTGTTAGTTTCTGCTTTACAACACAGTGAATCAGCGACAAATATACATACATCCCCATAGCTCCTTCCTCCTGCATCTCCCTCCCTCCCACCCTCCCTATCCCACCCCTTCAGGAGGCCACAAAGCACCAAGCTGATCTCCCTGTGCTATGCGGCTGCTTCCCACTAGCTATCTACCTTACGTTTGGTAGTGTATATATGTCCATGCCACTCTCTCACTTTGTCCCAGCTTCCCCTTCCCCCTCCCCATATCCTCAAGTCCATTCTCTAGTAGGTCTGTGTCTTTATTCCTGTCTTACCCCTAGGTTCTTCATGACTTTTGTTTTTCTTAGATTCCATATATATGTGTTAGCATACGGTATTTGTATAGAGGACTTTTTTTTTTTTTGCGCCATGCGGTCTACGGGATCTTAGTTCCAGGACCAGGGATGGAACCCGTGCCCCCTGCATTGGGAGTGCGCAGTCTTAACCACTGGACCGCCAGGGAAGTCCCAAAGATTTTTTTTTTTAATTTTGTGGGGTTTTAAAATATTTATTTATATTTTTGGCCACACCGTGTGGCATGCAGGATCTTAGCTCCTTGACCAGGGACTGAACCCGTGCATTGGCAGTGTGGAGTCTTGACCAGTGGACCACCGGGGAAGTCCCTTGGAGGCAAATCTTGATAAATTGTTCCAGTTCCATAGCAGAGTTCTGCAACTTTACCTTGCTAGGAGTCAGAACCCTGGGTCCTCTTCCTCACAGCTACAGCAGAATTTGCACTAACACAGTTTTACTAACCGTAGTGAATACATGCTTGTTTGTTGGGCCAACAGCACCTCTTCTTCAATCTACCACCTGTTAGATGTATAGCCTTGGGCAAGTTACTTAACCTCTCTGTGCTTCAGTTTCTCCATCTTTAAAGTGAGGCTAGTAACAGTACCTCCCTCATAGCGTTTCCATGAGAAATAATACATTATTCAAATAATACAACACACTCACTTAATATATTAAGTGCTTGCAAGAGTGCTTGAAGCATACTAAGCCTTCAATAGGCATTACTACTATTATGAGGATCACGATTGTTATATAGTATCCCTATCTATTCTACTTGGTTCAGAGTGATGAACGGTCCCCAAGCCCTTCAGCCTTAGGAGTTACACTGCATGACTCAGTCCTGGTCCCTAAGAGTACTCTATCTCAGGCAAAGGTGAAGACAAAAGTAAAAGAGAGCTGGGATCACAATCTTGTTCTCAGAGAAGGTTGAATCAAGAAGCAACAGAAGGGATATTATCCACAATGATCTAATAGTCCAGAAAAACTATGAACCAAATAATAGAGTATCAAAGTTCATGCAGAGGGCTTCCCTGGTGGTGCAGTGGTTAAGAATCCACTTAACACCAATGCAGGGGACACGCACTCGATCCCTGGTCCGGGAAGATCTCACATGCCACGAAGCCACTAAGCCCGTGTGCCACAACTACTGAGGCTGTGCTCTAGAGCCCGCGAGCCATAACTACTGAGCCCGCATGCCACAACTACTGAAGCCTACACACCTAGAGCCCGTGCTCCACAACAAGAGAAGCCACTGCAATGAGAAGCCTGCACACCACGACGAAGAGTAGCCCCCCGCTCGCTGCATCTAGAGAAAGCCCGCGCGCAGCAACGAAGACCCAATGCAGCCAAAATAAATTAAATAAATAAATTTATTTTTAAAAAAGCTCATGCAGAAAAAAAGTACAGAAAGTGCAAGGAGAAACAGAAACACATTTGTAGTAAGGAAATCTATCTCTCTCAGCACATAGGAGAGCAAGTGGACAAAAGATAAGCAAATATATAGAAGACCTAAAGAATATGACAAAGTCTCTCTATATGTACCATCTTTTATTAGGTTATGCTGTGGTATAACAGCGACTTCCAAGGTTCAGAGGTTTGCAACAGCAAATGTTTGTTTCGTGATCACATCACATGTTGGTTGGTGTCGCCTTTGGCTCTCATCCGTCGCTTTTCTTTACTCTGAGATCCAAACTGGAAGAAGAGCCCCTCTCCAGGATATATCAGCGTTGTGGCAGAGGGAAAAGAGCAATGGCGTAGCCAGTGTTGGCTCAAAGCTTCTGCTCCTTGTGGCTCAGATCACTTCTATTCATATTCTCCCGGCCAAAGTAAGTCACATGGCCAAGCCTGATGTCACTGAGATGAGGAGTTATACTCCATCCACAGGACGGCACTGCAAGTCATGTGGCACCGGGCAGGAATTGTGTAGTCTTTTTACATGGGTGGCAGCAAATGGTTGGGAACAATAATACAATCACAGTATCTTATTGACATATATCATGTTCTGTACTATGTAATGCAGCTTGTAAGTACCACTGCACATTCACAAAATTGAACATATGTTGGCCCACAAATAAAAAGTCAATATATTCTAAAATGTAGAAATAAAATTTTGCCTTCAGAGACAGCAGACTCGGTTGTCTCAATTCAATTCTCCAGCTGAGAACAACTAGAAAAGCTAGAAAAGTATTAAGATAATCAGAGAGCTAAAGGCAGGGAGAATTTACAGGGCCAGGATCTGAAAAAGAAGGGAAGCGCAGAGAACTGAGCCTGGCATTTGGCTATGATTTTTCCCTGGAGGGTGAGAAGTTGTGCAGATTCAGGACCCACTAAAGAGGAGCCTTGGTGACACCTTCTCAACCCCCAGGTCTTGAGTTGGGATCCTGAAGGGCGACATCCTAAGAGTAAGGGCTAACCAAGACTAGATTAATCCTAAAAAGGACAGAATTTCAGTTTAAAATCATCTCAGTCCCGAACTGGATTAAGCTAATCTGCTCCTAGCCTAGTTGTCTGCCAGAAACAAAACTATAGTGGAATACATCATTAACCAGAGTTTCACAATATCATGGTATCTTAAATTTTCTTAATAAACAATATTTTTCACTTAGTAAAAAATAACTAGTGATAAAAGAAGACAAGATATGATCCAAATACTTAAAGGAAAAAATGAAGAACTGAAACAGATCCTTTAGTCCTAGTTAGCCGAGTTCTTTTTTTAAATCATGAACGGATATTGGATTTCGTCAAATGCTTTTTCTACGTTAATTTTTTTTTTTTTGCGGTATGCGGGCCTCTCACTGTTGTGGCCTCTCCCGCCGCGGAGCACAGGGTCCGGATGCGCAGGCTCAGCGGCCATGGCTCACGGGACCAGCTGCTCCGCGGCATGCGGGATCCTCCCGGACCGGGGCACGAACCCGTGTACCCTGCATTGGCAGGCGGACTCTCAACCACTGCGCCACCAGGGAAGCCCTCTACATTAATTTATATGATTGTATGATTTCTGTTCTTTAGCTTGTTAATATGGTGGATTACACTAGTTGATTCTGAATATTGAATCAGCCTTGCATAGCTGGAATAAATCCTGCTTGGCTATGGTGTATAATTTTTTCATACATTGTTGGATTTGATTTGCTAATATTCTGTTGAGGATTTTTGCATTACTGTTCATGAGAGATATTGATCTGTAATTTTCCTTTCTTGTAACGCCTTTGTCTGGTTTTGGTATTGGTGTAATGCTGGCCTCATAGAATGAGTTAGGCAGTGTTTGCTCTGCTTCCAGTTTCTGGAAGGGATTGTAGAGTATTGGCATAGTTTCTTCCTTAAATGTTTGGTACAATTCACCAGTTATACCATCTGGGCCTCATGTTTTCTGTTTTGGAAGATTTACAACATTGATTCAATTTTAAAATAGATATAGACCTCTTCATATTATCTGTTTCTCCTTGTGCAAGTTTGGTAGTTTGTATCTTAAGGAATTGATCCATTTCATCTAAGTTATCAAATTTGTGAGCATAACATTGTTCATAGTATTCGTTTATTACCCTGTAGTCCATGGGATCAGTAGTGATGGCTCTTCTTTCATTTCTGATATTAGCAATTTTTTTCTTCTCTTTTTTTTTCTTGGTTTGACTGGATAGAGTTTTATCACTTTTACTGATCTTTCAGAGAATCAGCTTTTGATTTCATTGATTTTCTATACCGTTTTTACTGTTTTCAGTTTCATTGATTTCTGGTCCAATTTTTATTATTTCTTTTATTATACTTCCTGTAGGCTTAAATTGCTCTTCTTTTTGTAGTTTCCTAAAGTGGAAGATTAGATTATTGATATTAGATCTTTCTTCTTTTTTAATATGTGCATTTTATGCTATAAATTTCCCTCTAAGCATTGCTTTTGCTGCATCTCACAGATTTTGATAAGTTGTATCATTTAGTTAGCAATATTTTTAGATTTATTTGAGCCTTCTTCTTTGACCCATGTGTTGTTTATAAGTAGGTTGTTTAATTAATTTGACGATTTTCTAGCTATCTTTCTGTTTTGAGTTCTAATTTAATTCCATTGTGATATATGAATATGTTTTATATGATTTCTACTCTTTTAAAATTGTAAGGTGTATTTTATGACCCACAATGTGGTCTATATTGGTGAATGTTCCATGGGAGCTTGTGTATTCTGTGGTTGTTGAATGGATTATTTTATTATATTTTCATGCTGTATTAGATTTAAGTTTAAAAAACCTTTTCAAATTATGTTACCTGCTATAGATCATTTTACCTACTCCTCTGTCTGGCAGCCAGTCTCTGGTCTCTTCAGCAATAGTGAGGTAGACACCTTTTCCTCAGGGAAGAGGAATCCATGGTTTGTTGCCTTTGCCAGTAATGAAAATGTTGGAGATCTAGGTGGCAAAGCTGTTGCCTTTGGCATCTTTCATATGAACCATATCAAAACAGCCAGGATGTCTCTCCGTTGGTGGTCATACCTACTCTTTTCAGGTTAGCACCTCTGGTCACCACCATACACAGTATCCAAATCAATTTGAGCGGTGTCATTCACCTTGCTGAGGGGATTAGGGTAGCAGATAATTTGAGGATCACTGGTCACTGGAGAAGTGATTCCTTTTGTGCCCACAAAGATCTTTCTCCCTTTGCACAATTTGCATGTGGCCTCTTTGGGCATAATATGATGAACAGCAAAGCAACACTTGGTGTCATAGATTGGTCTTGTCAATGCTGATGACATCCATAAAACCAGCAGGGTAGGTTATATCAGTTCAGACCTTACCATCAGCCTTAATGAGCTGCTTCACGCAGATCTTCTTTACTTCCTACTGGAGCATACTTAAGTCTGTTACTTAGGAAAACGATGAGAGGGGAACATTCTCTCAGGTTGTGGGGATTGGTAGATGGACAAGGAGCCATGTATTAATTGCATAATTTAAAACTCCTTTGTTTTTAAGACAAAATGTTCAGTTTGATAGTTTAAGGCTCATAGAAGGGTCAGATGCTTCTTGGAACTATGAGCCATGGCTGCGCTAGGTACTGAAAGAGCTGCGTGGAGTATTCTATAAATGTCAATTACATTAAGTCGATTGATAGCGCTGTCCAGGTCATCTACATCCCTACTGACTTTCTGCCTGTGTGATATATCAATTACTGACAGAGGGTTGTTGATGTCTCCAACTATAATTGTGGATTTCTGTATTTGTTTTTTTCAGTTCTAGCAATTTTGGCCTTGTGAAATAAAAGTGTCCCTATCTGCAGATGGCATGATTGTCTATGCAGAAATCCCAGGGAATCTATGTCAAAAACTCTTAGAACTAATGAGTTCAGCAATGTTGCAGGATACGAGATCAACATACAAAAATCAATTGTATTTCCGTATACTAGCCATGAACATGTCGAAACTGATAATAAAAATTATAATGCCATCTAAAGTTGGACAAAATATACTTAGGTGCCCTCAAGGAGCTTGCAGTGTAGCTATGTACTGATCTGTGCTGTGGCCCAACACAAAAAGATGAGCCCGGCCCATCAGATCCTCTAAGGAACTTGTGGCTGGGAACTTCTAAAGGATGAGGTAGTGAGCAGTGGGAGCAGAAGCTGGAAGGCCATGAGGTCAACAGAGGTCAGAGGAGCCATAAGAAGAGACGTACCTCTGCCAAGTTCTTGGGAGGCTGAAGTTATCAGGGAGAATGAACC
Organism: Stenella coeruleoalba; assembly: GCF_951394435.1. Classification (NCBI taxonomy): domain Eukaryota; kingdom Metazoa; phylum Chordata; class Mammalia; order Artiodactyla; family Delphinidae; genus Stenella; species Stenella coeruleoalba. The sequence goes on from NC_137152.1 coordinate 120,601,503, forward strand.
ACAGTAGTGTAGAAGTCATGAATAGAGAAGTAAATAGTAGAGGGTGAGGAAATCAGTTTGGGACAGTAGCTATGGGCAATCAATGCAGAGTAGCTGGGCCATGTTAGTGGTCTGAGTGAAGAGCCACAGAATTCTGGGTTCCCATGTATGTGCGTTGCAGCTGTCAGGACAATTTAGGTGACAGGTGATGGAAACCCACCTCAAACTAGCTTGAGCCAAAAAGGCATTTATTGGTTCACTAGACTGGGAAGTTCAGGACTTGAGCTGGCTTTAGGGGCTTAAAATTGCTACGGCTTTGCCCCTCCTTCCTTGTCTTGGGATGTTTTTTTCTCAAAAATTGACTCCATTCTGTAGATAATTTATTCCTTCTGTAGACAGCCACTGATGACTGAAGTTAGTTGGTTCTTAGTGTTTTTGGTGCTAGCAGAGAGAGGGATCCTCACCCACCATGCACTTCCTCTCTGTGAAGAGTCTCACCGACCCAGCCTCAGTCAGGTGTTCACCCCTAGACCAATTCCTCTGGCTAGAGAGATGGATTACCCTCATTGGCCAGTCTGAGCTATGATTAACAGCCTCCTCCCTCCCTCAATGAACCATATTAATTGAGGAGGAGTAGTTTCCTAAAGGAGAAACCCAGTATTCTTAGAAGACGGAGGAAGGGTTATGGGCTGACCAAAGCAGTCATGTCCACTCCATGGAGTCCCCTCTCTTCCCACTTGAGGATACTGGAAGGAATCTCTTTCTGGGAACCAGAAGGCTCTCCCTAGAATAAGTGCTGCCTGTCATGTCTCTCGTTTGGTTTTGGTTTTCTTGATGTTTAGGGAAATTCTGTGTGGCATGGTAAGGGGAAACAGCAATGAGACTAAGTGCTGCCTGTCATGTGTCTCCACTGTGGGCATCCCTGGCTTTCTGAGTGCACTTCTCTCCAAATCCTTTAGTCATAACACTATTTAGGCTGTCTTAAATCTTGTTTTTTTGTAACGACTAAATATACAAATAAAGAAATAATTAATGTTGTGAGATTAACAATTTATACTCACCCTACCCAGATAGGCAAAGAAGTTCAGCCTTCCTAACTTGCTATAATTCTTCTTATCTCACTTTGAAACTCCTGTTCCCATGATGTAGAAGAGAAAAATCGTGGACTTGGTAATTAAAGGATATGAACTCTTCTGCAGATTAAGGTCATTGTTTTTTTAGGTACTTCAAACTAACTAAATGCTCAGTCTTTTCGACTTTCTTCTCCAAACACTTGTGCTATCCAAGATGGCATCTGGCATGGGGAGATTCCCATGTATCTTCAGGGAGAGGGAATCCCAGCTCCACACGGGGGTCTCTGTGCTGCCCTCTGTGTTCTTGCTGGCCGCTGTGGCCATGTCCTTTGTCCTACCTGGTCACTGGGTGTCTTGCTGCCCTCTGCTGCTGAAGGGTGCATTAATGAAACTCGGGAGGTGGACCACCAAGCCCTGATCATGCCACCACTGCCCCACTCAGCCCAATATTGGGTCTTATTGGTGCTGAAGATCTTCCCCAAGCACTAATGTGTGTGACGTGCCGTGGCACCATGATTTCAAGAGAATGGGTAATTGGACAGTTTAATACTCTGTATCATTGAATTTAAGAAGCACTGTTATTTTGCATACCCCTAACAAAGTGAATATGTTGCCAGCTAAACCATGAAATACCATTGCTTGTAAGATGCGTCTCAATTTCAGAGATGAGAAAAGTGCATCTCAGAATCATTAAAATATGGCATTTTGTAATTAATGTAATGGTTAAGAGCTCTGATACTAGAGCCAGGCTGCTTGGGTTTGAATCCCAGCTCTGCCACGTCCAAGCTCTGGGGTCTTGGGCCAGTCACTCACTGTCACTGTGCTTCCGTTTCCACGACGGTATAATGGGGATAGATCAACTTCCTGGTGGTGTTGTGAGGATTGAATATATGTGTAAAGCATTCCAAATAGTGCCTGGCACACAGTAAGCACTATATGTGTTTGCTATTTCTATTATAAAATATCCATCACATCTGCAAATAAGGGATAAACTGCTTTACCACCACCTCACTGGGTAAGTAGGGCTCTTGCCAGCCCTCCACCATGGGCAGGCAGGCCTATGGTGCCACTGCAGGTGCCTTGCTGCAGCAAACAAGTGGCCCCTTTTGCACAACTTAGCAAAAGTTCAATTAAGACTCGTGTTAATCGCTCCTGGATTCCATTGTCCTCCTCCACCGTAATTAGTGAACAGTGAATCAGGGTGGCAATATTCAGTTTGTATCACGGTAGCTTTTTTTTTTTTTTGTACGCGGGCCTCTCACTGTTGTGGCCTCTCACGTTGCGGAGCACAGGCTCCGGACGCGCAGGCTCAGCGGCCATGGCTCACGGGCCCAGCTGCTCCGCGGCATGTGGGATCCTCCCGGACCGGGGCACGAACCCGTGTCCCCCGCATCGGCAGGCGGACTCTCAACCACTGCGCCACCAGGGAAGCCCGCTTCTTCATTCTTAATAGTTTTAAGAGAATAATCACTTTATTTTTTTTTATAAAGTAGGTAATGCATATTACAAAACTGAAGCAATTTAAGAATTACAATGAAGAAACAAGTAAATCACCAACAATTTCATTACCCAGAAAAGAAAGAAATACGGTTACCATTTGGGGAATAGCTTCCCAACCGTCTCTTTATACACATGTCCAGGTAGAAGACAGCAAATTGTCTAGAAAGAATTTTATAATACTGGGATCATACTGTTGTTTTTAATCAAAAGTGTGAAATTTGGTTTTACTTGAATTTAAAGTATAAAAAAGGAGCTAGTGTAAAAATAAAGGTACTGCTGAACTTGATGTAAATCTTCCTTCCCGCTAAGGTTTATTAGCTCCAGAGAGGCTCCTCTGGGGGACAGAAGGGTGATTGGAAAACATTGTTTCCTTTTCCTCCTCTCCCATCTTCTGCCCTTCCTGTCTGCCTCTCCCCTCTCCTCCCCCACTTTTGAAATCTACATAACTACTAGCGTTTGAAATCTACATAGCTACTAGCTGTTGAAATCTACATAGCTACTAGCAACTGACTCTCCACAATGGAAGATGAGACTTGTTCTCATCTTTTCACTTTCCACCTCATTTTCTTGTTCTCCCACTTTCCAATTTTTGTTGGTTATTTTGGCTTCACTTTTTAAACGGTTATAATATACTCTATTCTGCAAGGCTGTGACTCTTCCGGTCATTTAGTGGAGATTCTATAGTTAGCCTTAGTTTCATATTTTAATGGATTCAATAGACATAGAGAGCTAATGCTCATAGCTATCTATTTCTGAATTCTCATCTACCCCTTGGTTGGCAAGATTTTTCTCATTGGGTATGTTTTTCAAGAAGGGCTAATGCATACTCAATTCCCTGAGTCTTTCCTGACTGTGAATAGCATTTATCCTTGAATAATAAATTGGCTGGGTGAAATATTCGAGTCATACTTTCTTTCCCTCAGAACTTTGTAGAACATCGCTCCACTGTCTTCTGGCACTGATAGTATCTATGGAGAAGTACAGGAAAGTCTGGTTTTTATTCCCTTTGGTGATTTGCTTTTTCTGCTTGACTATCTGAAGAACTCTCTACTTCAAGTTAAATAATTTAATCAAGACATGCCTCCAAGTTAATGATTCTGCATCCATTTTTTCTTCATATGTGGTATGCTTTTATGACCTGCTGATTCAGTTCTTGCTTTGAGAAAATTTATTCTCAATAGACCTCTGAATATTTTCTCCTATTTTATTTATTAAGTTCTCTTTGAGCTCTTATTTTATTAAATCCGTTCATCCGCTCAGGCAACAAATATTTATTAAGGGGCCACCAAGTGCCTGGCATTGTGCCAGATAAAAATCCCTGCCTTCCTGTAGTTGACATTTTAGTGGGATGAAGATAACAGGAAATAAACAAAATACACACATAGTGTATTCGATGGTGATAAGTGCTATATAAATTAGGGAATATATGGGGCTAGAATCCTAAATAGGGTGACCAGGGAAGGCCTCCTGCAGGAGGTGACATTTGAGAAAGGCTTCAGCTTCTCTTGATTTGCATTTCCCTGATCAATAATGACGTGGTCTCTCTCTCTCTCTCTCTCTCTCTCTCTCTCTCTGTGTGTGTGTGTATACAGACAGACAGTAGAGAGCGACAGAGAGACAAACAGAGACACAGAGAGACTATACATATTTCCTTTCCTGTGAAATACCTGCTCATGTCCTCTGCCTGTTTTCATTGCAACTCTTACCCACTTTTTAATGATTTGTAGTTCCTTGCCTTGGATATTTTGTTGTTTATATATGTGGCAAAACTCTCCCAATCTCAGACTAGTCCTTTCGTTTTGATTATGGTGTTTTGCTTTTTAAAAAATATTTGTTTATTTATTTATTTATTTGGCTACACCCGGTCTTAATTGCGCCACGTGGGATCTTTAGTTGTGGTATGCGGAATCTAGTTCTCTGACCAGGGATCGGACTCGGGTCCCCTGCATTGGGAGTGTGGAGTCTTAACCACTGGACCACCAGGGAAGTCCCTTATCGTGTCTTTTGAGTAGGAGAATTTGCTACTTATTGATCTTTTCTTAGTTAGTGCATTTTGGGGCTTGGTTAAGAAATTCTTCCCTACCCCAAAGTCAGAACGCTATGGTCCACTAAAAGTTTTTAAGTTTTACTTTTGACATTTAAGCATTTGATCCATCATCTGGAGTTGATTTTTGTGCGTGGTGTAAGATGGGGCAAAACATCTGGAAGGCTACATACTCAACAGTTAACAGTGGTGACCTCTGGGGGTAGAGGACTTTCAGTTTTTGTGTTTTTTTTAAGATTATTATTTATTTAGTTTATTTTTGGCTGCATCAGGTCTTAGTTTTGGCAAGCGGGATCTTCGTTGAGGCGTGAGGGATCTTTCTTTGTGGCGCACAGGCTTCTCTCTAGTTGAGGTGCACGGCCTCAGTAGTTGTGGCACACGGGCTTGGTTGCCCCACGACATGTGGCAATCTCAGTTCCCTGACCAGGGATTGAACCTGCATCCTCTGCATTGCAAGGCGGATTCTTTACCACTGGACCATCAGGGAAGTCCCGACTTTCAGTTTTTTTTTTAATCTTTTATCAAAGTAATATATAAATGCAATTTAAAATCGTAGCACTTTCCATATAAGTGGACTGATCTTGAAAAACAGCAGGGCCCACTCTCCTCCCCATTCCTGCACATCACTCTACAGAGATAACATGTTCAAATCACATCTTTTTAAACTGGTATTAACCTCCTATATTCAAAATAACATTCTTATACTAATATTCCTTGATTTTTCATTTTACACATGATTTAATCGGGCCTAAGTATTTTAAGATGAGGAGTGGTCTCTCTCACACTAGTGGGCACCCCTATACTCCCTCTTCCCCCTGCTCCCAATATAGTTCTATCATAATCTTTGGTGGAATAAATGTTCAGTGTTTACATTATCATGACTATGTAGATACCATTCACAGCCAAGCAATATCTTTCTCTCCCATTACAACACACCTTTTGATTTTTCCTGGAGTCAACACTTGCTGCCTTTAGTTGATTTGCTTCATTTTCTCTGCACCTATGAGTCAGTGTTCTTCCAGGCTTTCTAATCAGAGATGTAAAATTCCTTGTAATACAGCCACACACATCAGATTTGCTTCCTTGTTTTTCACCCTTGGGGGTCGCCTTCTTCTAATGACTTGTTCTTTAGACGTAGTGCACAGCTTTCATCCTGGAGATTCTCTTCTCCTTCCTCTTTCTCGCCCATTTTCTTAGATCACATGTTACCCTCTTTTATGTTTTAATTCTTCATTTTGAGGGGGCATCCTCTGGTAGCTTCCTGAGAAAGTGTGCATGGAAGTTACATATTTTGGGGGATTGTATATGTTTGCAAATAGCTTTATTTCTCCCTCACGTGTGATTGATACTTTGCTGGATATAGAATTCTAACTTGGAAACAATTTTCTCTGAAAAAATTTAAGGCATGCCTTTACTGTCTTCTAGTTTCCATTACTGCAACTAGTCAGTCATGTACCATTCTGATTACCAATCTTTGGAAGCACCTTTCCTTTTCTGAAGCTTTGAGGATCTCCTCCTTATGCACAGTATTCTGAACTCTTATGATGCTGTATATTCATGTGGGTATTTTTTTCATTTATTTTGATAGGTACTTGGTGGGGACTTTTCAACTTCACATCTTTCATGAAGACTCATGTCCTTTAGTTTTGAGAAATTTCACTGTATTATTTTTTCTCTCCTCTATTTAGTCTGTTCTCTTTTGTTGGAACTCCTATTCATTGAATTTTGGACCTCTTAGACGGATACCCTAATTTTTAGAATATTTTCTTTCTTCTCTCTCTATCTCTTGGAGAGTTTCTTGACTTTATTTTCAAATTTCCTCTTGAATTTTAAATTCCAACTATCATATTTTTAAAGTTACCAATAGCTTTTCCTTTTCCTCTTTCCTTTCCCATAACCTCCTCTCCTTCTTTAATTATTGCAACATCTTGCTGTATCTCCCTTAATATTAATGTTTGTTTGAAATCTGCCTTTTCTGCTTCTGCTGGAATCTGTGTGTGGGGATGATTGCTGGCAGGCAGGTGGGAAGCTGGTCACCTGGTGGCCTTAGATTCCAGAGTTCTGGGAGCTGGGGGAGAGGGAGACGTCACTTAGCGTGCAGGTTTGCTAATCTCTCTGTTGCCCTCCCATCCTTCACAGTGCCTGGCGTTCACAGTTTCACAGAGAATAAACCTCTTGTCTCCTGACTGGAGGTATGCTACCTGACTGGCTGGGATAGAAATGGGCACCTGCCCCTTATAAGATTTTTAATAAACCCTTGTATTTTCAGCCCCATGCACTACCCTACCTTCCTTGGTGCCTGGCGTCTCCAATTCTGAAGGCTCTCTGGGTTCTCTGGAAATCAGCTTGCTTCTCCCCTCTGATGGCTTCCTCTAGCTGGTTAAGCCAGCCACTGTTGCTCTGTCCACGTTCCAGCTTCTGAAAATTGCCATTTCTCTCGCAGATCTTTTCTTTTGCTCTTTTTGCCATTGTGAGTTTATAATACTTTAAAACATCACTTTAGGCTCAATCTGAGTGAGGTTTCTGGAGGGAGCAGAATAAACTCATCTGTTCAATCTGCTATGCTTAACCGGAATTGTTAACCAATTCTTTTTCTTTTCTTTAGAACCTCGTTACAAAGAATTAGATTAATCATAACCCTTGGTTTACAGTGCACTATCACTACTGGTTTTTTCACGGCCTTAATATATTCATTTTAATTATTTAAATTAATATAAAGACTGCCTATGATCCTTATATCCAACTTGAGAACTAAGACATTACCCTTATCTGACACTGGCTTTGTGTTCATCTTCCATCCCATTCCCTGTCTCTCCCATAATTAAGAGGTAATCACTATCCTGAATTTTTGTATTTGTAATCGAAATGCATACATATGTATGTAATTTTATCATACGTATGCAATAGATTGTCATTTTCTTTTCGAAATTCATAAAAAAGGGTCATACCATATATGTAATCTTGGCTTGCTTTTTTCAGTCAACATTGTTACTAACATTTTTCCATGTTATTGTTTAAAATTTTAGTTCATTCACTTTCACCACTGAATAATATACCATAACTTGTTTATTCATTCTCCTGTTGTCATTTGCGTTGTTCTTGTTTTGTGCTATTGTGGGCAGTGCTGCTGTGAACATTCTTATACAGGTCTCCTACTCCACAATATTAGGCCAAATCGTTTCGGCTAAGTGGTCGTACCAATTTTCACTCGCATCAGAAAAGCGTAAGATATTCCAATGTCCCTCATCCTCTCCAGCAGTTGCCAGACTTTTTAATTTTTGCCAGTTGAATGAGTGTAAAATGGCGTCTCACTGTAGTTTTGGTTTTCATTTCCCTGATTGCTAATGAGGTTGAGCATCTGCTCATGTGGATATTGGCCATATGTGATCCCTCTTTTATGAAATGTCTGTTCATGTCTTCTGCCTATTTACCTGTTGAGTTATTTGGAGTTTTTTTCCTTATTATTGATTTGCAGTCCTTTATATACCAATCTTTTGTCAATCATACGCACTACCAAATATCTTCTCCCAATGTGTAGCTTGTCTTTTCATTTTTTTTAAGGTGACTTTTAATGAGCCGAAAATCTGTATTTTAATGTTGTAAATTTGTCTTCTTTTAGTTAGTGCTTTTTGTGACTAATTTAGGAAACCTGTGCTGGCCATTTGCCCGTTTGCTCTCAGATCCATTCTCTGCCCTCTCCCTGCTCTGGTTTGAAACACCGGGGGCTGGCATCCTTCAGGCTCGCGTGTCCATTGGCTGCCAGTTAGAGTTTGGCCAAAGGGAGGAACTGGTCTGACGTCTAAAAGCAAGAGGAGTGAGAAGCCAGGGTATTTTCTCCCTTCTCTCTTTGCTTTGGGTGGCATCTCTGGCAGTGGCCATGTCTCCTCCATAGTTATAATTCCTATTAGGCAAGCCTGTTTCTGCTCCACCTGAATAGTCTGTACTCTACAATTCCAGCTCCTACTGCGTGACCCCAGCTCCTGAGATCTGGTGATATCATCTCTTCCCTTTTTCCCCTCCATCCATAGGGGTGGAAGGGGCTTTCTACAGTCGTTAATCTCTGGGTTGCTTCATTGTCCTTTGTTTGCCTTTTCACCTTTCCAACACCTTTGCAACTAGTTTCGTCTTAGTTTTCCTCTCGTGATCTACCAGTGTGGATTTTGTTTATATAACTGGATCACCACTCCAAGGTGGAAATATATTCATCTCTAGTTTTAACTAAAAGTTTAATGTTTTTCTTTTGATAATCAAATTTTAATCCATCTGGAGTTAATTGTTGTGTAAGGTAGTTTATTTCATTGTGGTATAAAGTAGTGATCAAATTTCATCTTTTTATATGGACAACCATTGTTTTCCAGCTCAACTTATCAAATAATCCCTTTATCTCTACTGATCTGTCATGCCCCCTCTTTTATATGGCAAATGCCCATATATATCTGAATCAGTCACTGGTGTCTCTAGTTCCTTTGGTCTGTTTAATTGTCCCTGTAGAAAACTTTAATACCCACTCTCAACAGTGGATACATCATCCAGTCAGAAAATCAATAAAGAAACAGCAGATTTAAAAAACACTATAGACTAAATGAACCTTACAGACATATATACAGCAGTCCATTTAACAGCAGCAGAATACACATTCTTCGCAATCACACATGGGACATTCTCCAGGACGGATCATGTGTTAGGCCACAAAACAAATCTTAAATTCAAGAAGATTTAAATAATATCAAGAATCTTTTCCAACCACAATGGTATGAAACTAGAGATCAGTCATAAGAAGAAAACTGGAGGACTTCCCTGGTGGTGCAGTGGTTAAGAATTTGCCTGCTGATGCAGGGGACACAGGTTCAATCCCTAGTCCGGGAAGATCCTACATGCCGCAGAGCAACTAAGCCCATGCATCACAACTACTGAGCCTGTGCTCTAGAGCCCACAAGCCACAGCTACTGAGCTCACACACCACAACTACTGAAGCGTGCATACTGTAGAGCCCGTGCTCCACAACTACTGAAGCCCGCACACTTTAGGGTCTGTGTGCCACAACTACTGAACCCGTATGCTGCAACTACTGAAGCCTGTGTGCCTAGAGCCCATGCTCCATAACAAGAGAAACACCACAATGAGAAGCCTGCGCACCACAGTGAAGAGTAGCCTCCACTCACCACAACTAGAGAAAGCCCGTGTACAGCAATGAAGGCCCATTGCAGCCAAAAAAAAAAAAATCTTTATATAAATTATAAAAAAGAAAAGAAGAAGAAAACTGGAAAATCCACCAATATGTGGAAATTAACACATATCTGAACAGTCAATAATCAAAGAAGAAATAAAAAGGGAAACCAAAAAATATCTTGGCATAAATGAAAATGGAAATACAACACACTCAAACTTCTAAGATGCAGCAAAAGCAGCCTTAAGAGGAATATTTATAGCTGTAAACACCTACAGTAAGAAAAAAGAAAGATCCCAAATAAACAACCTAACATTACACCTCAAGTTATTAGAAAAAGAACAAACTAAGCAGAAAGCTAGTAGAAAGAAGGAAATAACAAAGATCAGAGCAGAAATAAATGAAACAGAGAATAGGAATACAATAGAAAATATTGATGAAAATAACAGTTGTTTTTTTAAAAAGATAAACAAAATTGACAAACATTTAGCTAGACAAACCAAGACAAAAAGAGAAAAGACTCAAAATTATAAATGAAAGAAGACACATTGCAAATACAAATGATTTGTATTTGTAAAAGACACAAAAATACAAAGGATGATAAAAGACTACTATGAACCATTATAAACCAACAAATTAGACAATCTAGAAGAAATGGATAAATTTTTAGAAACATACAAACTACCAAGACTGAATCATATGGAAACAGACAATTGAATAGACCAATAATGAGTAAGGAGATTGCATCAGTAGTCAAAACCTTCAAACAAGGAAAATCCCAGGATCAGATTGTTTCCCTGGTGAATTTTACCAAATATTTAAAGAAGAATTAATGTCAATTCTTATCAAACTCTTCAAAAAAACTGAAGAGGAGGGGACACTCCCAAACTCATTTTACAAGGCCAGCATTACCATGATACCAAACACTGAAAGAAAAGAAAACTACAGGTTAATATCCCTCATGGGTGCTAAAATTCTCAACGAAATACTACCAAACCAAATTCAACAGCACATTGAAAGGATCATACATCATGATCAAGTGAGATTTATCTCTGGGATGCAAGGATGTTTCAACATATGCAAATCAATAAATGTGATACACCACATTAATAAAATGAAGGATAAAAATTACATGATAATCTTAATAGATGCAGAAAAAACATTTCACAAAATGTCACATTTGTTTATGATAAAAACTCTCAACAAATTTGGTGTAGAATGAATGTACCTCAACATAATGAAGGTCATACATGACAAGACCACAGCTAACATCATACTCAATGGTAAAAGTTTGAAAACTTTCTTTTAAGATCAGGGACAACACAAGGGCGCCCACTCTCACCACTCCTATTCAACATAGTACTGGAAGTCCTAGCCAGAGCAATTAGGCAAGAAAAAGAAATAGAAGGCATCAAAATTGGAAAGGAAGAAGTAAAACTGTCTCTGCAGATGATATGATCTTATATATAGAAAAGCCTAAATGCTCCACCAGAAACCTGTTAAAACTAGTAAACAAATTAGTAAAGTTGCAGCATACAAAATCAACATGCAAAATTCAGTTGCAATTCTATACAATAACAATGAACTATCTGAAAAAGAAATAAAGGAAACAATCCTATTTATAATAGTATCAAATTCAATAAAATACTTGAGAATAAATTTAACTAAGGAGATGTTACACTGTTAACATCTCCTAATAAATTTAACTAAAGATCTCTAAATAAATTTAACTAAAGATCTGTACACTGAAAACTATAAGACATAGCTGAAAGAAATTGAAGACACAAGAAAAGGAAAGGTATCCCATGTTCACAGATCAGAAGAATTAATATTGTTAAAATATCCATACTACCCAAAGTCATCTATGGATTCAATACAATCCATATAGAAATTCCAATGGCATATTTCACAGAAATAGAAAAAAATCCTAAAATCCATATGGAACCACAAGAAACACTGAATAGCCAAAGCAATCCCAAGAAAGAAGAATGAAGCTAGAGGCATCACACCTCCTGATTTTGAACTATATTACAAAGCTATAATAGTTAAAAACAGTAAGATACTGGCATAAAAATAGGCATAGACCAATGACCAGAATTGAGAGCCTAGAAATAAAATAAATATATACAGTGAACTAATATTTGGCAAGGGAGCCAAGAATACTCAATGGGAAAAGGATAGCCTCTTCAACAAAAAGTGTTGGGAAAATGATGTTCACACGCCAAAGAATGAAATTGGACCCCTATCTTACAGCACTCACAAAAATTAACTGGAAATGGATCAACAACTTAAATGTAAAACCTGAAACTGTAAGACTCCTAGAAGAAAACACAGGGGAAAAGCTCTCTGACATTTGTCTTGTTAATAAGTTTTTGAACATGACACCAAAAGCACAAGCAACAAAAGCAAAAACAAACAAGTGGGACTACATCAAGGTAAAAAGCTTCTGTACAGCAAAAGAAACTAACAACAGAGTTAAAAGGCAACCTACAGAGTGAGAGAAAATATTTGCAAACCATATGTCTGATAAGGGCTTAATATCCAAAATATGTAAGGAACTCATTGCAATTCAATTAGCAAAAACCCAAATAATCTGATTTAAAAATGGGCAAAGGACCTAAATAGACATTTTTTCCAAAGAAGACATACAGATGGCCAACGGGTACATGAAAAGGTGCTGAATATCACTAATTATCAAAGAAATGCAAATCAAAACCACAATGAGATATCACCTCACACCTGTTAGAATGGCTATTATCAAAAAGACGAGACATAACAAACATTAGTGAGGACGTGGAGAAAAGAGAACCCTTGTGCACTGTTAGTGGGAATGTAAGTTGGTACAACCATCATGGAAAACAGTATGGAGGTTCCTCAAAAAAATGAAAAACAGAACTATCTTATGACACAGCAATTCCACTTCTGGGTATATATCCAAAGGAAATGAAATAATTATCTGGAAGAGATATCTGTACCTCCATGTACACTGCAGCATTATTCACTATATCCAAGATATGGAAACAACCTAAATGTCTGTCAATGGATGCATGGATAAAGAAGCTGCTATAGAATAGAATATTATTCAGCCACAAGAAAGATGGAAATCTTGCTATTTCTGATAACACAGACGAACCTTGAGAGCTAAGTGAAATAACTCAGTCAGACAAAGAAAAATACTATATGGTATTACTTATATGTGGACTCTTAAAAAAGCCAAACTCATATAAACAAAGAGTAGAATGGTGGTTGCTAGGGGCTGGGGGGGTAGGAAAATTGGGGAGATGTGGTCAAAGGGTACAAATTTTCAGTTTTAAGATGAATAAGTTCTGGGGATCTAATGTACAGCATGGTGATAATAGTTAACACTACTGTTGTATAGTTGAAATTTGCTAAGTGAAGATCTTAGATGTTCACACATACACGTAAGTAGTAACTGTGAGGTGACGAATGTGTCAACTAACCTTAATGTGGTAATCGTTTCACAATATATCATGTATATCCAATCAGCACATTATACATTTTATTCTTACATGATGCTCTTTGTCAATTATATCTCAATAAAGCTAGAAAATAAAATAAAACTCTGACATTACAAAATCCCTGTATTCTTGGCATGAACTCGAATTGGTCAAGGTATGTTATCTTTCTTGTAAACTGTTTTTGTTTTTCTGCTGATACTCCTGATATAGCCAGTGATTGTCTGTGGTCTGTTCTTTTGTCTATTGGTATTGGCAGCTTGTCTTGTGTTTAAATCTGCTGCCGCCCACCCCCCGTCTTAGGTGGTAAAGCTCTACCTCCCTTTTTTCACCATTGCAAGCTGGTTTTAGCAGGAAAAAAAATCACAAGTACCCAGTAAGATTTCTACTCCACTCCCCAGTGATTTTTCAGTGGAAGAAAGGGCTTAAGTTGAGGAGTGTTTCTTTTCCTTTCTGAAGCACTTTTTATATGTCATCCTCCAAACCAGAGAGAACTAGTGAGACCAGCTGGAATTATCTTCATTGCCCTATGCCCAGGAGCTGGAGGGTTGTGTGTTGTCTCCTAGAACCCTCTTTCACTTTAGTACAAGTTATATTGGGCCCAGCATATGCATTCACCAGAGAAAATTTTTTCTTCTTTCTTTGGGCCTTTTTGTTCATTTCAATGGGAGATTTCTGTCAAGGCACACATATACTGGCATCTTTCCCAGAAGTCAACCCCTTTTGTAAAAAAGTAAGAAAGACTAACAAGAAAAGATTGATCATTGAATTCAAGAAGTTAGAGAGAAATTATTACATCAACAGTAATGAAAAATGCAAGGAAAATAAAGGGAAGGAATTAATAAAGACAAAATAAATTACTGAAGTTGAAGACAATTGAAAAATTGAAGAGCTTGTTCTTTGAAGACATAAAGTAAAATTGTCTAAACACTGGCAAATACAATCAGTTAAAAAAAAAAGGATCATACAAGTTTACATGGCTCAGCATATGACAAAGGATAGTTCTGGCCAAGAGAGAGAGATTTCTTTTAAATTATAAGATATTATTATGCAAATTCTATGCTAAATTTTGAAGACCTGGGATGCCATGGATGGTTTTATAGGAAAATATAAATGACCAAAAATTGACCAAAGGATAAATAGAGAGTTGAATGGATGAATAATATTGAAAGAAATTGAAAACATTAAAGCACACTGTAAGGTCCCTGGACCACCTGCATCAGAATCCTATGGACTGCTTTTAAAATGAATATTCCTGGACTCCAACCCAGACCGGTTAGATAAGAATCTTTAGCATAATTTGGGTTTGAAAAGTTGAAAATGATAGCCCAAGAAGAAAAGAAAAAAGTGCAGACTAATAAAATAAAAATTCCTAAATAAAATGCCAAAAAATAGAATTCAGCACAATATTAAATGAATGACGAAACACATCAAGTGTTATTCCAGATGCTTGTATCCAAATGCCCACTTGATGTCTCCTCCTGTGTGTCTAAACAGGGATCCCGAACTCAACATGTCCCAAACCAAGCTCCTGATCTTCCCTCCAATACCTGCTCTTCCTGCAGTCCTCCTTATTTGAATATATGCAAATCAATTCTATTACCTGTGACACCTCTATTTCTCTCATGCTCCACAGCCCATCTGTCAGTGAATCTTGTGGGCTTTCACCTTCAAAACATATCCAAATATGTCCAACATGCACCTCCACTGTTAGCTCCATGGTCCAAGCTCTTCTCCACCCCATTTCCCACACAGCAGTCAGAGGGAAATTTTTCACACATAAATCAGACACCCCCTCCCCCCCATACTCACCAAAGGCTTCCAGCCACGCGGGTCATCTTGTCATTCCTCAAACAATGCCCAGTGTATTCTTGTCTTTTGCATGGACATTCTATATTTGTTTCTTTATTGACTCTCCCACTAGAACGAGAGCAGTGACTTGGTTTGTCTTGTTTGCTCTTGTGTTGTTGCATCCCCAGAGCCTAGAACAGTGCCTGGCACGGAGTAGGTGCTGAATAAATATTTTCTCACTGAATGAATCCACGAACGTAAGGGTGATTCAGCGTCAGAAAATTCACTGTTAACATTAATCACATCAACCAATAGTTCAGAGGTGACTGAGCACATGATAATTTCAATAGATACCAAAGAGATACTTGATAAAATTTAACAAATATTTCTAGTAAAGATTTGGTAAGCTCCCTGATTAAAAAAACCAATTCCAGGGCTTCCCTGGTGGCGCAGTGGTTGAGAGTCCGCCTGCCGATGCAGGGGACACAGGTTCGTGCCCCGGTCCGGGAAGATCCCACATGCCGCGGAGCGGCTGGGCCCGTGAGCCATGGCCGCTGAGCCTGCGCATCCGGAGCCTGTGCTCCGCAACGGGAGAGGCCACAACAGTGAGAGGCCTGCGTACCGCAAAAAAACAAAACAAAACAAAACAAAAACCAATTCCAAATGAATAGCTCAAACTGTAGCTAATTGTGAAACCCTAGGGATTACTGACAGTAGTGTAACACCAACTTATTTTTTCTTCTTGCCCTTTTACTAGGACTTACTAAACACTAGATGCTGTAATAAATACCTTACACATACCATGCGATTAACCCTCATGCCAACCTTATGAGGTCTGTGGTATCTTCTCTTTACAGTCAATGGCATGGTGGCCCTGCAAATGTAACCCCTGTACCAAAGTCACTCAGCACGTTCGGGAGGCAGCTGGGACACAAAGCCAGTGGCTGGCAGGGGTGGTGGTGGTGGTAAGGATTGGGCTTGATTGTGCCCCAGAATAACAATGAGCGTCAAAAGAATAAACTCCAATCGGCCCACAGATGTGAAAGATAGTTCCTCTTCACTAATAAACAGAGAAGTGCAAACGAAAGCAATAATGCCTATCAAATGAGCAGGTATTTTTAAGAAGGTAGAACGGCCCGTGTTGGCGCAGGTACCAGACGGTGGGTGCTATCTTTCAGCACTGGGGACTGCACATGGTTCAGTCTTTCTGGAAGGCAACTGTCAGCCCATAGTTTAAGCTGTGTGACTGTTCATTTTCTTTGACCCAGCAATTCTGCTTCTAGTAGTTTATCCTTAGGGAATAATTCTGGATGTGGGCAAAGACTGAGTTACAAGGATATTCAGCGCAGAGTAATCTTACAAAATACCCTGTACAGCATGAATTCCATTCTTTTGAGGTGTGTATACATATTTCTATACATATCTATCTCTATTTATCTATCTATATCATCTGCCTACCTATTTATCCATCTATCCATATATAGAGGGGAGGAAAGAGAGAGGGAGAGAAGAAACATATCAAAATAGTAACAGTGATTTTTCTCAAGAAAACCAGATTACATGTCATTTTTTGTTTTGTTCTGAACACTTCACTCTATTTTCTAAAGACTTATAATGATCATATATTAGCCTTGTAATCAGAGAACACAATAAAATTTTTCTCCTTCCGGAAATAAGGTGGGTGCTTTCTTTTCTCGTACTTTGGCTTTTGAGGTGGGATTACCTGTGTTTGTTCATCCAATAAACCATCCCTCTGCCAGGGATGGGGATACAGCAGTGAACGACAGAGTCTGAGCCCCCGCTTGTGTGGAGCTGACATTCTAGTGCGGTGCGACATTAAACAAACAACATGCAGTTACATAGGAACCGTGTCTACAAGGGATGTGTGCTATCAACGACAATCAAGATGGAGCGAGGGGTAAAGGGTGCTGTTTTAGATTCAATGGTCAAGGAAAGTCTGTCTGTGGAGGTGATATTTGTGGAGGAGGCAGGGGAGCTAGCCCCCTGGGTATCTAGGGGAAGAGTGTTACAGGCAGAGGGGACAGCACATGCAAAGGCCCTGAGGCAGGACTGTGCTTAAAATGTTGGAGGTCCAGCAAGCAGGCTGGTGGCCTGAGAGCAGAGGGAGTGAGGAGGGGCGGAAGGAGCTACCTTCAGATGGGTTATGGATACCAGATCAGGTGAGGCCTTGTTGGCCCAGGGGGTGATATGGCTTCTGGCTGCCTCTGCAGGAAGAGATCCGTTCCTGCTGGTCCTGGGTGGGAGCCGCCCGCACACCCAGGCCCACACTGCTTGTTCCTGCAGCCCGCTCTTTCCCTGGTCCCTTTTTGGGGCGGCAGACAGAATCTTGGTGCTGCCTTATGGATCTGAAGCTTCCACAAGAGGCTTACATCATATGACGGCAGGGTGGGTTACAGGGATATCTTCACTTTTCTGAAATGCACATGAGTTACTTTCATTACCAAAGACAGTTATTTTTAAAAAATGACAAAGGCAAAAACGTTAGCAACATGGAATTATTAATGATGCAATTTGAGGGGAGAAAAAGCAGAATGTAATATCTTTTGTATCTGATGATAATAACAGTACAAGCATACTGTTGCTTGTGGGGAGGTCCAAAAGGGAGAAGAAGAATGCTCTGTTCGAATAGGGGGTTATGGCTACTTTTCTTTCATTTCAAAATTGTCTTAATATCGTCTTAATATTGTTTTCTAGAGACAGGACAGGAACTGACACATGTTCCTGACTCCCTGGGCTGCTTACAGGAAGTGTCTCAAGTGCCACTTGGGCCTGGAGAGTCAGGAGTCCCCAGAGTGCGCGTTCCTTGCAAACTCTGTAACTGATGGGTGGTTTTTATTTTTTAATTCTTTTTCAGATTCTTTTTCCATTTAGGTTATTACAGAATATTGAACAGAGTTCCCTGTGCTATACAGTAGGTCCTTGTTGGTCACCTAGGTCCTTGTTGGTTATCTATGTTAAATATAGCATCAGTCTATCAAAACACACAGGCAATTCAGGGGCATTCTTAAGACCATTCCAGCAGAGCTTGGGAGACCACGCAAAGATCCTTTGGTGTGAACTAGTCTAGCTGCAGTCAGGACCCTGTGTACTGAACAAGATGGCTCTTTATCCCTGCTGGCCATCCCTACACCCAAGTACTCCGTCTGTGCTATGGTGTCACCCTTGTTAGCTCTGGACGTCACTCAAAAACCCTTAGCAGAGTTTGCAGGGTTTCTGATGGTTCCAAATTGGACACACTTGGGTTCCGATTATACAAATGATGTAGGGTAAGGGGGAGAGTGTTTGTATTGTTTCCATTTTACTTCTGAGGACAGAGGCCAAGAGAAGCAGTCATCTACCCAGGCTCACATAGGATATTAGTAGGGAAGTCAGGACTCACAGCCAGGTTTTCTGATCTTCTTACTCTGCTACCCTGCCTTCTAGCCGTGGCCTGGCCGTGCGTTGTCCTATGACCCTGCACCTCCATTTTGTCACCTGTACAACTGTCATGGCCTTGGTCAACATCTCCCAGCTCGGGTCAGTGATGGTGTGCCATGGGTTTTCTAGACTTGAAGATGATAATAACTCCTAGTTCGATTTCAATGAAAGGTTATTTCATTAAAATTACGGGAAAAACATAAAATAAAATAAAAAAATAAAATTACGGAAACATTTTTCCCTTTAAAACCAGAGTAGTTTGAAAGCATCTCAGTGAGTATTAAGTGAACATGTGTGGGGCTTAGCGTAGAAATGACTGATATCAGTTCATAATTCAGCTAAATACCACTATCCCCCATGGTCATTTTGACTCATTATACAGTTGTAAATTGATTTTATTCTTATGTAAATAAAACATTGTTTATTTTATATCTGTAAAGGGCCATGGGCATAAGCATAAAGAATACCTGATATTCACATACAAGTTAATGAGGAGGATAAAAATGATAACAATTTTGCAAATTTACCCCAGGATGATTTGTACCAGATATGTAAATTATATTCATGTCACCAAAATTCCCATAAAACACCCCAAGGAGCTCCTATTCCTTCAAAAAACAATGTTAAGAAGAGAAAACATAGTGGCGATTATAGCCAATTAGAATTTTCATTTGTTTGAAATAAAGGCTAGCAAATTATTTTGGAGAAAAGTCCTTACAACTAGCAGCCTTAAATGTCATTTCTTAGCTAATCATTTAGACACAAGATCTGTAAATTAAAAACAATAATTATGAGATTTTTAAAGTTAAAATAAGAGAATCTCAAACATTGGGTCACAAAAGCAGGTTTTGCATCTACTTGTTCCTGTAACTAATATACATAAAATGAAGAGTATATGTCACTTTTTAAAATGCAAAAAGTCTGAATTTGTTTATTGCTTATGAATGTTACATGATTAGTAATATTACTATGAAAGGAGATTATAAATCAGAAAAGAGTGAGACTGGGACTTCCCTGGTGGCACATTGGTTAAGAATCTGCGAGCCAATGCAGGGGACACGGGTTCGATCCCTGGTCCGGGAAGATCCCACATGCCGTGAAGCAACTAAGCCTGTGCGCCACAACTACTGAAGCCCGTGTGCCTAGAGTCCGTGCTCCTCAAGAAGAGAAGCCACCGCAATGAGAAGCCTGTGCACCGCAACGAAGAGTAGCCCTTGCTCGCCGCAACTAGGGAAGGCCCGCGCGCAGCAACGAAGACCCAACACAGCCAAAAATAAATAAATAATTTTTTTAAAAAAGAAAAGATTGAGACTTGCCAGCCTAGATGTTTCTCCAACTCTTTCCTGCTCTTCCCTCCCTGCCAGAGTGCAGTTTCGCATGTGTACTTGGACGACGTGTTTCTCTAGTGGGACCATTGTCATGTTTTCAGTTCAGGCCATTCTGACTGAGGAGTTTGGGGTTGTGTTTCCAAAGTGCTTTTCAGTTTTTTATATTTTGTTTTTTTAAACCTCAGAGCCCATTTTCACAGAAAAACAATTTTAGCAAGGGTGGTGAGTTTCCAGGACTATCTGGCAAAAATACATGCTTTTGGCCTCCGAAATGTTTTCAGAGTCTCCTGTCAACATTAACCTCCCTACCCCCACTGCAACTCCCCGGGAATCCACATTTATTTGTGACAAGGATGGAAGGCAGCTTGTGATTAAAAGCATCCATGGGCCTGGCCATGAGCCTCTCTCAACCAGCTCTGATACTCCCATGCCACATCCAGAGGCACAGGTAAGGGCGTTAGAAGTATACAACCTCTTAGGGCTTCCAAGGACTGCTCCCATCAGGACATATGCCTGCCTTCCTTCCTTCCTTCTTTCTTTCTTTCATTGATTCATTCAACACTGATTTAGACACTTGGGGTACATCAGTGAAGCAAACCAAGATCCCTGCCCTTCTGAGGTTTACAACATAGCAAGTAGTGATAGACATACAGGAGGCATCATAAATGAGGAACCAGTAGAGTATGTTAGCAAGCGCTATGGAAGAAAGAAGAGCACGATGGGGACAGTGACAGAGTATTAAATGGTGTGATCAGGGCAAAACTCTAATTCGACAAGATACATGTACCCCTAGTTTCATAGCAGCACTGTTTACAGTAGCCAAGATATGGAAACCACCTAAATGTCCATTGATAGATGAATGGATAAAGAAGACGTGGTACATATATACAATAGAATACTATTCAGCCATATAAAAGAATGAAATAATGCCATTTGCAGCAACATGGATGAACCTAGACATTATCATACTATGTGAAGTAAGTCAAAGACAAATATCATATGATATCACTTCTATGTGGAATCTAAAAATATGACACAAATGAACTTATCTGTGAAACAGAAACAGACAGAGAACAGACTTGTGGTTGCCAAGGGGGAGGGGCGTGGGGAAGGACGGATTGGGAGTTTGGGATTAGCAGATGCAAAGTATTATATATAGAAGGGATAACCAACAAGGCCCTGCTGTATAGCATAGGGAACTATATTCAATATCCTGTGATAAACCATAATGGAAAAGAATATGAAAAAGAATATATCCATATAGATATATAAAACTGAATCACTTTGTTGTACAACAGAAATTAACACAACATTGTAAATCAACTATACTTTAATTAAAAAAACACAAACCAGGGCTTCCCTGGTGGCGCAGCGGTTGAGAGTCCGCCTGCCGATGCAGGGGACACGGGTTCGTGCCCCGGTCTGGGAAGATCCCACATGCCGTGGGGCGGCTGGGCGTGTGAGCCATGGCTGCTGAGCCTGCGTGTCACACCAGTGAGAGGCCCGCGTACCGCGAAAAAAACCAAACAAACAAAAACACAAACCAGAGTGGTCAGGGAAGGCCTCACTGATTAAGTGACACCCGGAAGGACGAAGTTGATATCAGGGAAAGTGCATTCCAGCAGAGGGGACAGCTAGAGCAAAGACCCCAGGGCAGGAATGCGCCTGGCATATTTGTGGAACAGCAAAGAGGCCTGTGTGGATGATTCAGAGAGCAAGGGGAGGGGTATAAGGCGATGAGATGAGAGTGGTGGTCGGGGCCAGAAGATGGAAAGGGCCTAGTAGGCCATGGTGAGGACTTGGGCTCTCATTCTGCATGGGATGGGAGTTGGTGCAGGGTTTTGAGCAGAGGAGCGATGGGACCTAGCTTGTGTTTTCATACAGTCTCTCTGGCTGCTGTGCTGGAAGCAGACTGTAAGGTGGCAAGGTTTGGAAACGGGCTGATGCAGTCATTCAGGGGAGAGACGATGGCGGCTGGTCCCATTCGCTGGGCTGAACTGCAAAACCTGCCTCTGGGATAACGGCAGGAATTGAGCAAGGTAGGTTTTCAAGGCTGGAGGTGGACACTTTTTTGGCAGTTTGGGGTTCAATTTTGCTTCCACCTCGTCTGGAGCTTGCCATATCTGCTCCACTCTAAGAAAGAGAGACAGAGTCAGAGAGAGACAGAGACACATAGAGACCTAGTCCTTCAGGTTTTTCTTAGATAGGCAGACCCTAAAGGGAAGCTGCTGCTTACGAATTCAGAGGATAAATATGAAACCCCTTCAGGGGTCTGGGTCCAAGGCCCTGGGTACCTGGTGCGGGGGGAGGGGGTATGGTGGTGTGGGTATTGGTATCAGATTCCAGGCCTGGCAGGCAAGTAGGAAGCAAGGCTGACTGCTCTTTAATTGATGAGCTGCCTCAGTTTCCCCCTCAGCACCCGCTTGCTTCTGATGGCCGTCTCTGGAAGCCTTCTGAACACAGAGGGTGAACAAAGTCCTCTCCTTCCCCCCCCATCAAATGACTCCACTGTACTTTGCCGGTGTGCCCTGAGCAGAAATCTGGGAAGATGCACCCCACCTCCCCTCCCAGTCTGTTGGCTGTGCCCTGGAGGAATTTAGGGAAGGGATCTGTAGGTGCACCTGGGCTGGAGCCTTTTTGGAGGGGGAGGAAGCAGCGTACTTTGGCAACTTCGGGTGGGAGTGGCAGCAAGACACCAGGGAAAGGGCTAGACGCGGAACTTTGCAACGGGGACCTTGCGTCCACTGCACAGACCGGGGACGTCCAGAATTTTGCAAAGGGTCCCGGACAGGTCGGTATTCGGAAGGCCGGGTTTCCGGTCCTGACTGCACCACCGTGGAGCTTGAGCAAGGCCCCGTCCCCTCTGGATGCCTCCCCCGAAGTAGAGGGTGGGCCCAGGTGACCTCCAAGGCCTTCCAGCTCGAACCCGGGGGACCGCGGCTTAGCCAGAGGCCGGCTTCTCCCGCTGCGCTGAGCCAGCTCCGCATAGGGCGAGATGAGCTCGGAGTCAGGGCTTTAATAATTCACGCGGTGGCGGCTCGCATTCGGAATACAAACGCGGCGGCCAAGCGCGGGAGGGCTGGGCGGGAGCGCCCGGGCTCCGCCGCGGGGCTGCGCTGCACGCGCCCGCCACCCTACGGTCAGTCTGCGCACTGCAGGCTGCTCTGCCCTTGACTCTGGGATTGGGGTGGGGGTGAAGGTGCATGCTTGTACCCGCAGTCCCTCCCTGACCATCTCTTGGTGATCCTTCCCTACACAGAGTCACAGAACGACTTTCCCCTTCCAGTTCCAGCTTTGGGGACTGCCCTTAAACCCCAGCAAGCCAGACCCCTCCTCCTGGGCCCTGCGTCTCAGGAGTCCCAGGCTTTGCAGTGCCTTCCTCGAAGGAAGCCCCCAACCAGTTCCAGGGAACCCCTCGCCCAGACAGAGATTTTCATGGGTCTTGGTCCCCGTTTCGCTCCTCTCTAGGCTCTTGGATCCTCTACTCTGACCCCACCCATGGGATCGATCAGACATCCCGAGAAGCTCCAGGATGCCTGCCTATGGGAGCAATCTCAGGGCCCCAGGGCCGGGCCTTGCTTCTAGGGGCTCCTTCCGGAAGGCAGATGGCTCCCGCTGGCTAGCAAGGAGAAAGAAAGCGTGGGCCATAAGACTGGCACCAGCGTGCTGATTTCAGTGGCTCGAATCATTCAGCCCTAGGGGTGCCCCGTAGTAAACAAACATGTGAAGGACTGCTGCCTGTGCAGTTTGTTACCGAAACACTTAAGCATCAACTCCTTCCTTCCACAAACCTTGAGTGCCTCTGCTGTGCCAGGGACATGGCTGGGCACTGGATATTGGGCCCGGGATTTAGATTCAAAGAGGTTCTCATCTTCTGGGGCCTCTTGACAGCTCTGGCCCATCGCTCCTCTTCTGAAAGGGTCTCTTCCACGGGCTTCCAGGACACCACCTCTCCTGGCTTTCCTCTGACCTCAGTCCACTCCAAGTTTCCTGTGTAAAATTCTTTGTCCCTCAGGGCTCTGTTTTGGGCTCCTGGCCGTTTCTCTGTCCACACTCCCTCTCCATCAAGCTCATCCACACTCGGGACTTGAATTACCACTTGTGCGCAGACAAAGCCAATGGCTCTGCCTCTACTCCCGACCTTTCCTCCATAGTAAGGTGGGCATCTGCACACGAACATCCCCACGGCCAGCACCCACTCACTGTGTCCAAATCCGACTTGAGGATCTTTCCCAGCCCCGATGGGTTCCGTGGCCATCAGGATATAGTGCAAACTCCTTAGCACGAGCTACAAAGTCACTCATGACCCAGGTCCTGTCCCTTACCTCTCTCCCCAGCCTCCCATCCACACTCCGGCCGCTCAGGTCCTCACGTGGGCCACACACACTCTCTTTGTCCATGCTCTTCTCTCTGCCCGTCTCACAGTTCATCAGCCTCTCCTGGCTCTTTGCTTTCCCAATTCATCTGAGTCCCCATTATGCATCAGTTCAATCCCTGTCTTCTAATATCTTCCAAACAATCCCATTCACCCCCCAGGTCCTGCTGCTGCGTCTACCTTGAGGATGCTAACCTAGCCATCCACCCTCTCCTGGAATATAATTCCTTCTCTACAAAGCTTATTTTAGTGACAAAGTGAACCTTGGTGACCTTAACAGAAATTGGTGGCATGATAGAGAAGGAAACCAGGTTGGAGTGAGTTGAGGAGTGAGTGGGACACTAGGGAATCCTGGTTTCTCTCGCTACAAGGCTTTTGCAGACATTGTTTGTTGGAAATCTTTCTCTCTCATCCTTGCCTAGTTAACCTTTTTTTTTTTTCACATTGTGTGGCTTGCGGGATCTTCCCCGACTAGGGATTGAACCTGTGCCCCCTGCAGTGGAAGCTCGGAGTCCTAACCACTGGACCGCCAGGAAAGCCCCTAGTTAACTTCTAATACAGCGTCTCAGTGCAACCATCACTTCTTGAGGGAAGCCTTCCCTGACGTCCCCGATTCAGAGAAATTCGCCCAGCTACTCTTTCATTGCACCATGTCCTTACCTCTCCTTCAGAGTGTTTTTCTCCATTACAATTCTTTATTTATTTGTGGGACTATAGTAGAATCAAAACCCATCACCCCGACCAGACTGGAAGATCATGAGAGCATGTTCTGATCTGTCTTTGTTCACCACTGTGTCCCAGCATCTAACACAGTGGCTGACACACAGTGGGGAGCTCAATGAATGTTTGTTGAATGAATGACAAGGGGGTGGTTAGTGACCTCAGTGAGAACAACTGAAGGGGCTGTGGCCATATTGCGTGATGACTACATGAGGAATTTCAGAGAATGAGTACATTTGGGTTATGACTATGGAAGGGGTGGCTGAAGACGGGAGGAGGGGAAGGTCCCTGGTGATGAGAAGGCTGATGTGTGAAGAAGAGCCCGTTGCTTCCTGAAAGTCTTCATGGCCATATATGGTGACAGATGGAGGCAGAGGTGCATAGAATGTTCCAGTTTGTCCTTGCTTTCCTCTGTTCTACACCCAGCTCTTCTTCCCAGCAGTGGCCCGGGGCCTCAGGCCCACCATCAGATGCTTAGTGATAGAACACAGAGGCAGCAGCTTCCATAGACTTCTCCACAGCCTCGCCTTCTTTGCTGACCGAAGCAGCTAAACACACTTAGCTTCTCCAATTTTCCTGTAAGCTCTCACTTGTTCATCATACCAGCGCTTTGGGGAAACGCTTTAGGAACCCTTGCTCTGACCCTCCAACTCTCCCTTCTAGACTTCACTGCCCAGCATCTCCCACCACGTTGTGAGGTCTAATCTCCCTTCACGCCCATCATGACTCTGCTTCCCTAACTGAACTGTGACTGGTAGGTAAACTTACGGCTGGGTTGCCCTCCTGGACACTGAAGTCACCCAAGGTGATGGTCTGGCTTTGGGGGAGAAGAAAGACTATGAGCCTGTGTCTGAGTCTCCAGTGACATATGTAGGAGGCCGGTAGATGACAGCAACCAGGAGGGGAGGAGGACGGCAGAGGCACCTGGTGGCCTGAGTAGCTGAAGAGGAGGAGAATTTACACGCAGATGGCGGAACAATGGCCTGAGAGGAGCATCGTGGAACGGGAAGGATGCCAGGGCTCAGGATGAGGTGAAGGGAACCTCCAGCTGGGCTTCCCTGGTGGCGCAGCGGTTGAGGGTCCGCCTGCCGATGCAGGGGACACGGGTTCGTGCCCCGGTCCGGGAGGATCCCACATGCCGCGGAGCAACTGGGCCTGTGAGCCACAACTACTGAGCCTGCGCGTCTGGAGCCTGCGCTCTGCAACAAGAGAGGCCGCGATAGTGAGAGGCCCGTGCACCGCGATGAAGAGTGGCCCCCCGCTTGCCACAACTAGAGAAAGCCCTCGAACAGAAACGAAGACCCAACACAGCCAAAAATAAATAAATAAATTAAAAAAAAAAAAAAAAGAGAACCTCCAGCTGACGGAGCCAGGCTGGGGAGCTTGATTTTATAGACCGGGAGTGGCCACTGATGTGCTGTGTGACCTTGGGAAAGGTTTGTCCTCTCTGTCTCAGTTTCCCTATCTGTTCCATAAAATTATGGTGGTACCTTCCTCATAGGGCCGTTGAAGAAATTAAATGAATTAATACATGCAAAGGGCTAAGAACAGTACCTCCTTCGAGCAGTGCTTGACAAATAATACATGCTCACTAAAACTTCTTTATTTTAAATTTCATTTGGCCCTCATCAAAATTTTGAGGGGTCAGTAGGGTTGGGATCATTACCCCCAGTTGAGGAATGTGATACCCAGGGAGGTGAGGGAGCTCGCCAAGACACCCAGTGAGTGAGGAAACAAGTAGGTAAAGCCCCCAGTCTCCCGATTTGCTGTTCACTACACTCTTTGCCACAGCTCACTGCGTGAAGTGTTCTGAGAAGTGGTGAGTGAACAGGTCAGATGAGAAGCACTGCTTCGTATGCCGGGAAATTCTCCTTCGCATCCAATCACACCCTCGCAGAGCCCTCAATTCCAGCAACCTTGCCTGACAGTTTCCCAGACCGTTCGCCATCACCCCTCCAAGCTGAGGTCCATGTTTTCATTGTTGCTTCCAGGTCCCTCCCCTGGTTGGTCCTGAGAGCTAGCTGGTGGAAGATTTAATCTGCCCCCGGTCTGACCCACTACATCCCATCGAGTTCCTGCTAAGCGTAATGTTCAGACAAACTAGTGATCTGATTAGCCTGGGCGCCGCCTGCTCTGGTCAGCCCCCTGTGGCGCTAATAGAGGGGGAGGGAGATTAAATTAGCAATGATGCTGAGATGGTAGGGCTGCTGAAATGTATTTACAAATGGATTTTTAACATAAAAAATAAGGGGATTGGCACTGGCAATTAGGATATAATGAAGGCCCTTGTAGCTAGAGCTGCTGCTAAGAGGGTAATAAATTGAAGAATGAGAAACTCCCATACCAACAGACTCTGAGAGTAAGTATCTGGAGATATTCATACAACCAGTAATGACGAACTTTTCTTCATCTTGGTTGTGGTGGCCAACTAGTGGAGCAGACAAACAGAAAGCAGAAATGTCCCCAATATCACCTGTGTCCACTTAAGAACACTGGTGTCCTCTTAAGAAGAGGGCGTTTGGACAAACAGAGAGATACCGAGGGCACGTACAGAGGGAATACCATGTGAGGAGAGAGCAAAAGGACAGCCGTCTGCAAGCCGAGGAGAGAGCCCTCAGGAGAAACGAAATCTGCCGATACCTTGGTCTTGGACTGCCAGCTTCCAGAACTCTGAGAAAATCATTTCCTGCTGTTTAAGCCACCAGTCTGTGGTGTTTTGTTGTGGCAGCCCGAGCAGACTAAAACATGAGCTGTGACTGTTCTGTGAACCAGCTCCTAACCTCTGCTGTGTACTGTGGTGTCAGAACCACATATGAGGCCTTCCTTTCCAGAGTCAGGGAGGTGAGAGGTGGCTGGCCGACGCTGGCCAACTGATTAGGACATGCCTGGCGTGGCACCATAAATGCACCTGTGCACCCGGAGGCTCTGCGCCCACTCTTGGTTCCTTCCACGAGCTTCCGACGGGGTCCAGGCCCCCTGTTCCCCCTGTCTGAGGGCAGGTCCCGCAACTACGGTTCCCACAGCCACCTCCGCTGTCCTGCACACCTTCTCTCCACCTGGAAAGCACCTTCTGTATTCGTTCCCGCACTTCCTTTGGAGCTTCATCGCGTTACTGTGTTTGGTGCCTTCCAGACTTTCTGGCAGCTTCTCCAGTTCTCCGTTCAGCATGTCCTGAGTTAAGTTCCCACCGGATCCTTCTAAAGGCCCCGGCACATGCTTGGCAATGACGTCCACCCTCTCTGAGATGACACCCAGCTGCGCTCGACCCACAGCAGGGCGAGTCCACGGGTAGGAGTGCGCTGGGGAGACCGAATCCTGCAGGCGGCAAATGTGCCCCTGTCCCAGCAGGATGATCCTCTCCATGTAGGTTGCGTCCAGCACACGACTGTCTTGCAGCTGGCTCCCAAAAGCCTCTTCCGCGAGGGCCTGCAGCTTCCCCACCAGCTGGCGTCTCTGGGTCTCATTGCTCACCAGCTGGCGGAGGTGCAGCCTGTTGAATTCTGGGAGCTTTTCTGGGTCCAGCAGGGCTGAGTGGCAGGTGATCCGGGTCAGGTTAAACTGTGTGATCAGCTCTGGCAAGATCCTCCCCATCTGGTTCTCTGCAAACCCTGAGCCGCAGTCGGTGATGATGTCAAGCAGGGCATCGGCAGGAAGCCGCCGGCAGCGAATGTCCCCTTGTCTCTTGGACAGCGTGCTGCCACCCCTGTTGAGAAGCAGGGGCAGGTGGGCAAAGCGCGGGGGCTGCCAGCCCAGGGCCTGGTAGAGGAGCAGATGCTTAGAGGTGGAGACCAGCCACTCGGAGCCCCGCAGCAAGTGGCTGATGCCCGTGTGGTGGTCGATCACCCCGCAGGCCATGTGGTACGTGGGGAAGCCATCACTCTTCAGGATGACCGGGTCCCCCTCCATGCTGGCCACCTTTGCGGATTCCAGCCATACACCAAGTCCTGGAAGGCTGGTGTCTCCCCTCCGGGCGGAAGTGGCTGGCATGCTTGGGGTCTTTGGCCAGCTTCTGGGCCACCTGCGCCTGGCTCAGGCTCCGGCACCGATTGCCATACTGGCGAGTCTGATGGTTCCTCAGGGCCTCCCTCTTCAGCAGAGCTTCGGTAGCATGCGTGTAGAGCGCAAGTCGCTGAGATTCCAGGTAGGGCCCTGCAGGACCTCCCCGGCGGGGGCTCTTGTCAGGGGGGACGCCTGCCCACTCCAGCATGTCCTCAATATTCTCTGCTTCCCCAAGCACAAGGCAGGTCTGATCCGTGTCCTCCAGCCTCAGGTGCTTCTTGGCAAAGACGTAGTTGTACAAGGCAGTGTGGAGGCCGCCCTGGTGCAAGAAGCTTGTGGGGCTGGGGGCGGACCGCACTCGCACAGCAGCCCTGGGATCAGTGCCCAGGCTGGCCTCACACCCCGTCCCAGGGGGTGGCCCAAGGCCACTGGGGGCCTCCGGGGATGCAGCAACCTCTTCAGGATAGAATTGCACACGTGGGCTTCTCGGGGCATCACTTCCGGGGACCGAGAGTGGTTTATATATTCTAGATACT
Organism: Stenella coeruleoalba; assembly: GCF_951394435.1. Classification (NCBI taxonomy): domain Eukaryota; kingdom Metazoa; phylum Chordata; class Mammalia; order Artiodactyla; family Delphinidae; genus Stenella; species Stenella coeruleoalba. The sequence continues at coordinate 120,630,929 of NC_137152.1, forward strand.
AGACCCCTATCAGATATATGATTTGCAATTCTTTTTTCCCAGTCTGAGGGCTGTCTTTTCACTTTCTTGGTAGTGTCCTTTGATGCACAAAAAGTTGTCATTTTGATAAAGTCCAACTTATTTCTTTTTTCTTTTGTTGCTTGTGCTTTTGATGCCATCGTACTGATTCTTAAGGCAGTAGTTCTTGATTGTTCCTGTCCTCTGACCACCCGAGCCCTATCCCCAGTCATTCTCTTGAAGGTTCTTGATCCCAAGCAAAGAAACTAGAAACATTTTCTGAGAACACATTGATACGCCCTCAAGTATTCTCTTATGATATTGCTAATGTATGGGAAGTTGTGAGACCAGACCTAATCACGATGGGTGGAGGGAGGCTGTAACAAGTTGTATTTCCATAGGTCTGCAACACAGATACACTCAGATATTTCCGTTAGTCATTGTAGGTTGTAATGATACCACGGAAGAAATGTGACCTTCGCAGTGACTGAACAATACAAAGATGAGGCATTTTCAAATGACTCTAGTATTAATGGTGGTACGTATGATTGTTCTGATGAAAGCACTAAGCAAAAGTAATATTGGTAATGACAATAACTGATATGAAAACTCTGGGTCCCACCAAGACCAGTCCTAGATCGAGAACCCGTACTCTGTATTTCTCTCTGTTTCTTCTCCATGTCTTTGACACTGTTCCTCACTTCATCTTTACACGCTCAGTCCTCCTCAGCCTTTAAAGACCAGCTCACCTCTATGAAGCTTGCCCTGATGTCCCGAATCCTTAATCTCCAGAAGTAGCCTGAGGTGAGGGGCACTAGTCAACTGCAGATGGAGTGATGACTTGGGGGGAAAGCCAGGGCTCGGGACGAGGAGGTGGAGAGCCTCACGTTGAGACAGCCAGGCTGAAGACTTTATAGACTAGGAGTGGCCAAATAGTGTAATGGTGAAACGCTTAGCCACTAACATGTTGGCTGACCTTGGGAAGATTTTTTGTCTTCTCTCAGTTTCCTCTCATCTGTTCAATGAGATTATGACAGTACCTAATTCATAGGACTGTTAAGGAACTGAAATGAGTTAACACCCGCAAAGGACTAAGAACAGTAGTCCCTTAGAGCAATACTTGACAAGTAATGCACACTTACTAAAGGTTTTATTTATTTCTAAATTTCATTTGGTTAAAATCTCAGGCTCCTGCCATAAGAAACCCAGGGGCATGTCTCATGAGCCTCAGGTTACACCCCAAAAGGACTTCTCATAAATGCTATGATCTGCACAGAGCAGAATGGGATATGGTAGGGAGCAGAGACTCATGGACCAATGCAGTGTCTCTAGTAATATTTTAATTTAAAACCTGGAGCAGGCATAATTTTTAAAATCTACTGATAAACTATTAGAATTAATGAGCAATGTTATTTTATATACTAGCAACAAACAAACAGAAAAAAAATTTAATGATACCATTTACAGGGCTTCCCCGGTGGCACAGTGGTTGAGAGTCTGCCTGCCGATGCAGGGGACACGGGTTCGTGCCCCGGTCTGGGAGGATCCCAAATGCCACGGAGCAGCTGGGTCCATGACCCATGGCCGCTGAGCCTGTGCGTCCGGAGCCTGTGCTCTGCAACGGGAGAGGCCACAACAGTGTGAGGCCCGCGTACCACACACACACACACACACAAAATGATACCATTTACAGTAGCAACAAAAAATCCATTAATTATGCAGGATTTAATATAAAAATAGATGCACAAGATTTCTACACTGAATATGACAGAACGTTGCTGATGAATTAAAGACAATCTAGAGAAATGGACATATATATCATGTTCATGGATTGGAAGGATCAGTATTGTTAAGAAGTTAATTCTCCCCAAATTGATCTATAGACACAATGTGATTGCAATAAAAAATCACAGTATGCTGTGTGTGTGTTTGTGCATTGACAATCTGATTATCAAATTTAGATGGAAATACAAAGGGCTGAGAATAGTTAAGATAATCCTGAAGAAGAACAAAGCAAAGGGCACTTACATCACCATATATCAAGACTTGAAGGGGCTTCCCTGGTGGCGCAGTGGTTGGGAGTCCGCCTGCCGATGCAGGGGACACGGGTTCGTGCCCTGGTCCGGGAGGATCCCACGTGCCACGGAGCGGCTGGGCCCGTGAGCCATGGCCGCTGAGCCTGCGCGTCCAGAGCCTGTGCTCCGCAACGGGAGAGGCCACAGCAGTGAGAGGCCCGCGTACCGCAAAAAAAAAAAAAAAAAAACCTTGTAAAGCCATAGTAATTACGTTGATGTGTTATTGGCACAGGGATATGAAAAAACAAAAGAAAACAAAACAAAAAAAAAAACAACTGAGCAATGGAATAGAGAGTCTAGAAACTGACCCAACACATGTCACTTGATTTCTGTCAAAGATAATACTGAAGTTCATTGGCGAAAGGATGGCCTTTTTGGAAAATGGCCATCTGGATATCCACATGGGAAAATACGTATTTGGATCCCACCTCACGCCATATGCAAAAACTGATTCCAGATGTATTAATAACCAAATGTGAAAGATAAATCAATACATCTTATAGGAGATAAAATAAGATAATATCTGCAGGACTTTAGGTAAAGATTTCTTAACTAGACACAAGAGACACTAACTACAATGGAAAAAATCAATAAAATGGACTACATTAAAATCAATAATTTCTGTAATTAAAATACATCATAAAGAGAAAACACAAGTGAAAATGCATGCCACAGAGTGGGGGATACTTGAAATGCATGGCAATGACAAAGGAGTCATGTTAAGAAATGTATAATGAAGGTCTACAAATAATGAGAAAGACGACCTAATAGAAAACTGAGTAAAAGACTCAGAGACGCTTCATGAAGAAGACATCAAAAGGTCCATACGCATATGAAATGGGCTCATCTTGACTGATCATCGTAAAATGCAGATCAAAACATCTATGTGATACCCCCACATATCCAGCAGAATGAATCAAATGAGGAAGGTCTACAATACAATTTTGATGGGTATCTGGAGCAGCGGGCACGCTCATACATTGTCGGTGGGAGACCGCTTGGTTCACCTGTGGTTACCAGCCGGTCCCTTCCCCAGAAAAAAAAAAAAGCCACACTCAAAGTAGGAGTCCGCTATCTCCCAGGCCACTGAGTTAGACTCAGGGCCTCAGTTCCCGGCCCAGTTTTGGAAGGTAATCCCTAAGTCTTTCTAAGGGCAACACTCTGTCTCCTCCCATCGCCACGTCCCTGCCCACTGCCACCACAGACAGATGCCAAGTGGAGCAGAAGGGCAGAGTCCTTGGAGAACACCTTAGGGATTTTGCGTGGCATGGGCCAAGGGATTGCACCACACGCTTTCCAACCACTGAATCTGGGCAATCAGCCTACAGTTGTCCACAAGCAATCACCCCATTACAGGAAGGCAGGCTTTACTAACTGTACTCAGAAACACCTAAGACACCACCCCACATCTGAAGGAACACCAGGTCTTCCAGGACACCTTCTGTGGTGTCAGCCATCATCTCAGGGTCCCCAATCCCAGGCTCTTCCTAGCAGACGAGACATCCGAATGGGAGACTGGGCAAATTGGTCTCATCCCTCTGCCCAGCTGCCTCTATTGACCTTGCTGGAGACTCAAGAATGAGTTTCTGAGCTCATTTCAAATGAGAGAGGTCGCCCTCTGCCTCTAGCTTACTCCACTTTTCTGCCTGGACTCAGTGTTCCACTGCTGTGTTGCTCCTTGTGACCCCACTTGCTTAGAACCAGCCTGTACACCATGTTCTTATGAGCAGCTTCCATAAACCAAGGAGGAGACAAAGGCTTCCTAGGTAGAAGGCTCTGGTGCAAGAGGGAGTGTCCAGTACTGCTCAGGTCACTGAGCCAGTCGGCCTACCGTGCAGCTAGCACCTTGAGGGGAACAGGCATGTCATACCTTCACATTGCTCAGGACCTCAGGACTCCACTCCCCAACTTGTTACCAATCCACCAACTTCTAAACGTGTAACCCCATGATAGGCCCATTTATAACCTCACCATTCTTCTCAGGTTGGAAGCTAGGCACTACTTCTTGAGCTCTGCCCATGATTTGAACCTATCTGTTCATGAAATTGCCAATGGGGAAAATATCAAATGATGAGAGGAGAGGGCTGGGGTCCTAAGAAACACTCACATTTGAGGGACCCACAGAGAAAGGAAAGCCCACAGAGGAGAGGAAGAAGGAGTAGCCAGAGAGGTAGGAGGCATATCAGGAACACGTAGGGGTCATGGAAACTAAGGGAAGAGTGTTTCCAGAAGAAGAGAGTCATCAGCTGTGCGAAGGAAGATGAAGACGAGAGTGGCCCTTGGGTTTGGCAAGGTGGACGTCATTGAAGGCCTCGACAAGACTAGTTTTGGTGGAGCCATGGGTTTCTCAGCCAGATTGGAGAGATTTGGGGAAAGAAGGGAAGGAGCAGAAGTGGGGAAAAGGAGCATAGGCTTGTCTTTGGAGGAGTTTTGCTATAAAAAGGAGCAGAGCCAAGGGTGGTAGCTGGAGGCATGTGGAGTCAAGGAAAGGATACTTTGGTAAGGATATAAGCAACAAGGTTGCCTTGGCTGTGTGAAGAGACCAGGAAGCATGACTAATGATTGGGCAGACTGTACTTTAAAAGCCATTCATGTATTATCTCATTTGATCCTCACTACAATCCTGTGAGCTTGGTAGATGCTATTATTAGCCCAAGTTTACAGCTGAGGGAACACAGGCTTGGACCTGCCTTAGGTTACTGAGCTAATAAGGGGCAGAGCTGGTTCTGATCCTACGCAGGTAACTCCAGGGCTTGCGCTGTTATCCAGCTTATAACGCTGCCTCCCAGAGAAGAGGGAAAGGGTGGAAAGACAAGGGAAGAAAAGGGGAGAGTGGGTCAGTTATATGCTGGGAGGCTGGAGGTCATGGGATCCAGAGCCCAGGGGAAGGGCCAACCTGGGATGGAGAGGGGAGGACCTGTGGCGCATGGACTTAGTTGCTCTGTGGCATGTGGGATCTTCCCGGACCAGGGCTCAAACCCGTGTCCCCCGCATTGGCAGGCGGATTCTTAACCACTGCTGCCACCAGGGAAGCCATATGAAGGGATGTAGAGGAGAGCAAGGCTCAAGGCATGATGGGACTTCTCCCATTTAGGCCTTAATTTTTGGGGGGTATTAAGACATTTTTTTATCTGCTCAGAGTGAGGAGGGAGGTGAAATGGGAGCTTACACAGACGGTGGAAGTTCAGAAAACTGTGCTAGGTACAAGGAGAAAGATTGCTGTGATCCAGGTGGTGGCGAGGGCCCAGCTGAGGCAGAAAATCCTCAACTTGGGGTGTCCCTAACCTTCAGGCTGTGGGATGAGCAGGCAGGAGGTGGGTTCAATCCAGGGTTGAGGTTTGGCAGGGTGAGAGCAGTAGGGGCCAATGGGTCAAGAGCATGGAGGGGATTGGCGAGAGGGTAGACCATGAGAGCTGCGGTGGCTAGAGAAACCAGAAGCTCCGTGCCAATAGCAGTCATGGTAATGTTTGTAGTGATGGGGATGATGGTGATGATGATGATGGCAAGCTTCTATTGTTTAAGATCTGCCAACATGGTGCTAACTTCTTTTGTTTTAAAATTTACTTATTTTGGCTGCACTGGGTCTTAGTTGCAGCACATGGGATCTTCGTTGTGGCATGCGGGATCTTCTTTTTAGTTGTGGCATGCTGACTTCCTAGTTGAGGCATGCAGACTTCTTAGTTGTGGCATGTGGACTCCTAGTTGTGGCATGCAGACTCTTAGTCATGGCATGCATGCGGGATCTAGTTCCCCGACCAGGGATTGAACCCGGGCCCCCTGCACTGGGAGCACGGCATCCTACTCACTGGACCACCAGGGAAGTGCTAACTTTTTTATATACGTTCGCTCATTAATTCTCAAAATAGCCCTATGATGAGGGTACCGTTTGCTCCATTTTATACATGAGGAAGCTGAGGTGGAGTGAGGTTAAATGGCTGTTTAAAGACATACAGCTAGGAAGTGGCCAAGTCTGATTTCAAACCCAGGACTATTTGACTCCACAAGGTGAATGGGAGGAAACGGAAAGTCTCTGTGGGCTTGTAGATGAGGCTGCCTTAGGATAACCCAGGGGAAGCAGGAGTTAGTTTTCTTTTTTCTGTAAGCAGCCTGGTTCTGTGGGCAGAGGAGGGTGCTGGGAGATAGGGGACCAGAGCCTAACTCCAGCTCTGCCGTCGACTCACTGAAGGACCATGTGTCAAGCCAACACAGTGTAGATCTTAAACTTACACAATGTTATATGTCAAAAAAAAAAAAAAAAACCCAAGCCAAAAACTGCAGAGAGGTCTCTGGGAGCTAAGGGCAGTCCTCAGCTATAGCCAGCTTCAGAGCCTCCTGATATGAGCCTGGCTGGCTGCCACGGAGAGGTCTTAATCAGGGCAGTGGTATGATTTGATTTCTGTTTGCAAAGCTCACCATGGCAGCTGTGGAGAGGATGGACCAAAAAGGGGCTTTGGATGGAGCTGTTTGTAGTGCTGGTAAATTCCAGGTTGAAAGGTGATGAAGAACAATGGCCCCTTCTCTTCCTGAGCCCGGGAATTCCCCACTCAGGAGTACTCAGGCTGCCTGCTCATGCTGAGGGATACTCTTTTCTGTGGCCAGGAAGCCTCTCGCAGACAAAGAGTCGTGGGGGCTTTTGATGGCCTTCCCCATTGCCAGGGCATGCAGGTAGGCAGTAGCTTCCCGTTCCCGGGCCACTGAAGGGTCTGAGATCCATTTTCCACATGGAGAGCTCCATAGACTCTGGAACTTCCTGAAGTTGCCACCTGGCCCCTGCCTGCTCAGGTGCAAGTATAGGTTTTAAGGCCAGGGGAGGACTTTCCGAATCCAGCTGTTCCAGGAATGTCCACGATGCCATGATGATAAGTAAGGGGCCTTATCCTGGGGTGGAAGCCCCCCCTGGGCCAGACAAGGAGGCCCAGCAGTTCCTGGGATGTCTCACCACATCACGGGGCAGTTGGGGAGGAGTAAGGGAGGTGGTGCATCTGCCCTCCTCGCTACCCTTTCCGTGGCCCAGGCTGGGAGTGGACACAGAGCCATAGAAGGCCATGGTCCCATGTCTCTGCTGTTTACAAGCTTCTTCCTGCTTGAAGCCAGGGATAAGGAATGGCACACTTTGGGGCTTCCCTGGTGGCACAGTGGTTGGGGGTCCGCCTACCGATGCGGGGGACACGGGTTCGTGCCCCAGTCCGGGAGGATCCCACATGTCGCGGAGCCACTGGGCCCGCGAGCCATGGCCGCTGAGCCTGCGTGTCCGGAGCCTGTGCTCCGCAACGGGAGAGGCTACAACAGTGAGAGACCCATGTACCGCAAAAAAAAAAAAAAAAGTTTAAAAGGAATGGCACACTTGCATCCCTCCTCAGACCTTCTGCGGTCCGCCGACCAGGCACAGCCCTCACCCAGACGACCCCTCAGGGTAGCGGTGAGACACGATTCAAAGCACCACCCAGTTCCCAGGACTCCCGCTGGCCTTTAGTCTAGAGGCAAAGGACATCCGCAGACTGACTCCATCTCCCACGGTTCTTGATCTTGATGTCGGTTCTGAATCTCCTGCCATCAACTATACCATCTGCAACTGCTCTTTGTGGCAGAGCCATCTACAGACTTCTGGGTCATTCTCCTTCACTCCTTGGAAACTGTAGTTCCTGGCTCACCGTCACTCTCTCTAACACCATTCCTCCAGTAATCCTTGCTGATTCTAATATCCACATACCTGATTCTTCCAACACCGTTGTTTCTCCTTACCTTGAACTTCTGACCAAATGATCTCGTATCCGCCAGGATCTATTCAGGAGACAAAAACATGCCAGATATTTGAACAGAGAATTGTGATTTAGGGAAAAGTTGTTAACTGGGTAACTGAAAGGGTATAAAGAGAACATATAGGCATCATGGGAGCGACTGCGGGAAGCAGCTCCCACCCCTGGGCTAAGGGAACAGAGGAGAGCACAGCCGCTTGGAAACTTATAAGAGGGGCCCTGTAAACCTGGATCAGGACTTCTGAGGATGTGGTGCAGATGGCTGGTGCCGGTGTCTCTGAGCGTGGAAGAGGGGCCCACGAGGGGGGAACTCAGACCTCGGCAGTGGGTACTGGCTAGTGCTGGTGGCCCTGTATGTAGAGGGGGCCCGTGGGCTGGGACCCAGACCTCTGAGTGAGGAACCATGGCTGGCTTGTTCTTCTGTTTCTGAGTTCATAGGAGGAGCCCAGACCTCTAGGTGTGTGTGTGTGTGTTTGGCTGTGGGGAGGTTGGGGTAGGGGAGATGCCCCAGTAGGCTGGTTCTAGAACATCACACTCTGCTGCTTTTTCTCTTGTTAGCGGCAGCTTCTTCTCATCTTCTCCATGTCGTAATGTTACAGTGACCCAGAGCTCATAACTTGAACTTCTCTTTTCTATCCCCACTCCTGACGATGTCCTCACCCAGTCTCATGACTTTAAATACAATTCATATACATTGACTCCTGAATGTTACCTCCAACCTGGTCCAGAATCTCATATCTTACTGCCAACTCAACATCTCCCCTTAGATGCAAGTGGCTGCCCAGACATCAAACCTGCCAGCACCTTGATCCTGGACTTCCGTACTCCAGAACTGTAAGAAACAAATGTCTGTTGAATACAAAATCCCAGCCTATAGTATCATGATAGGGCGAATGGACCAAGACATGCGTTAAGGAAAACATTCCCTTTGGTCTGTTCTCACCATGGTAGGTAGAACAGTCCTGTTAGAACATAACCCAGATCACATCCCTACTGCGCTCAGAAACTCCCCCATGTCTCCCCGTCACACTCCAAGTAAAAGCCCAAAGCCCTACAAAGCCCTGTGTAATCTGGCTTCCTGTTAGTTTTCTGACCACGTCTCCTACCCCTTTCCCTCATGTTCACTCTGTTCCAGCTACCTGGCCTCCTTGCTGGTCCTCAGCAGGACCCTCTCACTGTCTGCTCCCTTTGCTTTGAACACTCTTCCTGCAGACAATCCCAGAGTTCCCTCTTGCAGCTCCTTTATGGGCCTTTCCCTACGATCCTATTAAAATGACAACTTCCTGACCCTCCCCTTCCCTGCTTTTTTTTTTCTCCATAGCACTTCCTGCCATCTGACATACTATATATTTTATTTATTTCATTGCCCGTCTCTCCCAACTAGCGATGAGTTCAATGACGGCAGAGATTCCGTCTCTTTTGGTCACCGCTGTATCCTAGGTAACTAGAAAATGCCGAGCGTAATAGATATTGTTGAATGAATGAATGGTGAATGAATGAATGAATGAACAACACCCATCTCTGCCTTTTCGGTCTGGGAGGCAGCTTTCTACAGCTCGCCTCCGGTTCATCCTGTCCTATTGCTCCGGGTAACGGCCTGTATAGAGTGGGCAGAGGAGTAGCTGCTACGAGCTTACCACTTTCCCCAGAGTGTTCTCTGGTCCCTGTTCTTGGGTAGTTAGGAGGACACAAGGCGGTGGGGCTGAGCTGTAGAAGGGGGGGGAGTCTGCGTGGGTGCTTGCTCCTGAGGTCCTCAGCTCCCCTAGGCACCTGGCACCAATGGGTGCATGCCCTGCCTTGCTTTGAGGGCTTGGAGAGTATTCTCGGGGGTCTTCCTTGGGGAGGGTACTGCAACTTCTCCAGGCGTAGGTTGCCTACTAGAGAGGGGCACTCAGGCTTCAGCAAAGCCCTGGCTGCTGTGGGACGCTGTTGTGGCTGAAGGAGCCGAGGATCAATTCGCGCGGTGAGATAGCCGGACAGGGGAGTTTTGTCACCCAGGAGATATGGGGGTGGGGCTGGACGTGGTGGTGGTAGAGTTCTGGGATTCCACTGTGCACACACACACACTCCTTGCAATGACCCTGAGATGGGTACTGTTATCATCCCTCTTTTAGCGAAGAGGAGAGTGAAGCACAGAGAGGTTAAGTACTTTGCGCAGCATCACACAGCTAATAGTCCAGATCTGAACCCAGGCAGTCTGGCTCCAGAACCACACTCTTAGCCAGCACACTGTCACCTCCCTAGCTGAGCCCAGGGCTGGATTTGTGATACATTTATCGACTGGTTAGGAGAGAACTGATTTTCTGTAAGGGGTAGACCCATTATGGTGGTCCTGGATAGCTAATCCAGGTCTATCTGACTGTATGTCTTTGGTCTGGCCAGGGACCAAGGGATGACAAGTGTTGGATGCCTGCATGTGAATGTGAAGGCCTGTGAAGAGAACTTTCCAGAGTGGGGCTATGATTCAAGGGCTAGGATTGGAGGTCAAGTGGGAGGCTTCCCCTACAGACAGAACATTTTTCTGTTGGAAGAAAGGGTGGCGGCTGGAACTGATAGAGGCCCAGTGCCCAGGGTAAAGCATGTGATCATGACAAGGACATCTGTCTATTCAAGATGGCGCTGTGACCTGGGAAAGGGGGGCGTGTCTGTGATGATGTCAGTGGTGTTGCTGTTCTAGGGACTGGGGGGACTGGGTTGTGGAGTCCTTGGGGTTCCCCACATCGGCTTTTGGACCGAGTTCTCCTATCTGTAGCAGTGGCATCTTGGGGGACATCAGTGCCCCCAGACACCCCCGGCACCATGTTCTCAGTATCAAATGGCCCTGGGCGGCCTGCTATGGTGGCAACAATATAAAGGGCCCTCTTCCCAGCCGGGACTTACTATCGGCTCTTTTGGAAAATAGTATAAGACCACCTCTGACACTTTGCCCCTTCAGCGGCTGCCCTAGGGTGGCTGGCATCTTGGCCCGGCACTGGGGTTTGCCCTGCTGCATTGCTTCCAACGTATGCCACCATGGCTGAATGGCCCCCATGTTCTCAGACTCTAGGATTCATGGGCTATAGAGGCTACTGCTGTCCCTTGAAACGACAGCTTCGGCGACAGAGATCTGGGTGGTGATTTTGGTTATTCACGGGATTACCTATGGAAGCTGAAATCTCTGGACAAACTGCCCACCTCCCTGAAAGAAGATGCGCTTTGGGGGTTGTATCACTGCTGCTGCCTCTGAGCATGGAGAAGAGAAGGGCCTCTGTCACCTGGTGCCAGCAGTGTCACTAGCTCCAGCCAGGCTCAGCTTCCATAGAAGCTGGCTCAGGGTACAGGTCACGCGCTCCGATCCTCTAGGACTGCGTAGCCTCCGGTGTGGCTCTGCAGAGCTGTTTTCCACGACCTTCTGGTGAGTTCGGTCAGGGTGGAGGGCAGCATTCCTTAGCTCCTGGAACAGCGGCCAGGGTAAGCGGACAGACAGCCCCTTTCCATTTCCAGAGGCGACGTGCCCTTGGGCTGGTCGGGGTGGGAAAGGGGAACTGCAGTGGCAACTTGGCCTGCTCCCAGCACTCAGGCCAGGGCCACGGGCAGCCAGGAGGAGCCCTGGCTAACGCTGCCCGGCTTCCTCTGGGCCAAGCCTTCCCACTGGCAAGTTCACTTCACCTCTGACACGGAAGTCCTCACTTCACCCCTGCTCACCTTCATTCTGCCAGCTCCCCACGCCCTCCCCCCTTCGTGGCCTGGTTCAGTCTGTTTCCCTCGGGCTGAGCTGGAACCCTTTCTCTGCATAGGAGGGGCCCTTATGGTCAGCTCAAGCCAAGGGACCCCACTGCCAGGTCTCCCTAGCCAGCCTGGACTTCACTTATCTGGTCCTGGCATCCCTGGTGCTACCCAGGGACGGACAGACAGAAGCCTCAACGTCTGCTGGTGCAGCGATGCCCCCTGACGGTCAGCGTGCCACATGCCTCTGGCAGAACTGACAGCCCCCCCTTCTGGGGGCTGTGCAGGACTGTGGGCACGTGCCCGGTCAGCTGCTGACCCCAGCCCCGCTTCTGCGGCAATCGACAGGCCACACCTGCAGTCACCTGCGGCAGCCCAGGCCAGGGGTGTTGCTCTATGAGCTCAGCTGATGCTCGCTGGGGGACTCAGACGTGGCTCCTCCCGTAGCTGGGCGGCTCCTCCATTCCTGCTGCCACCCTAAGAAAGGAGCAGGGGCGTGGTCTGCCCCAGACTCCAGTAGGGACAGGCGGAAGGAATCATTAGGCCACAGAAACTCTGCTAACGCCTATGGGCTTGCACGCAATGACTCAGCCTTTGAGCTTGCTTCCTGAGGCTGCTGTAAGAAAGTACCACAAACTGGGAGACTTAAAACAATAGTCACTTCTTCTCTCCCAGTTCTGAAGCGGGAAGGCTGCAATCAAGGTATGGGCACAGTTGGCTCCTTCTGGAGGCTCTGAGGGCATCTGTTCCTCTCTCCTGGCTTCTGGTGGTTTGCCGGCCATCCTCGGCGTTCCTTCACTTACAGATGCGTCACTCTGACCTCTGCCTCTATCTTCATATCACCTTCTCCCCTCCTCTCGTCTCCTCTTATGAAGAAACTTGTTATTGGGTGCAGGGCCCGCCCTTCCTTGAGATCCTTAATTACATCTACAAAGACCCTTTTTCTAAATAAGGTCACAGGCTCCAGGTGGACACATCTTTTGGGGGTCACCAGTCAATCCACTACAGGGCTCATGTCTCTGCCACTAGGCCCCACCTGGACCATCTGGCCAGCAGTGCTGGGTGGGGCAGCGTGTATATGTATGTAAGTCCTTGCTGTGCCTCTCATTAACCAGAGCAAGTTGCTCAACTGCCTTGGGCCTCATCTATAAGATGGAGACTTCCAGTCCTGCTGCCATTATCTCCGTAGAACTATTTGGGTTGGAGTCCAGCCCCCAGTGATGGTTCCCCAGAAAGCTCCAAGTTCCAGACCCAGATGCCCTCGGAACCAACCAAACAAATGCCAACAGGAGAAACTGAGGACAAGTGCAGGCATGTCTCTTGCTTTATTGCACTTTGCAGGCATATTGCGTTCTTTACAAATTGAAGGTTTGTGGCAACCCTGCATGGTCAGAGGATGGATTTTTCTTAGCAATAAGGTATTCTAAATAGAGTTATGTACGATTGTTTTTCTAGACATAATGCTATTGCACACTTAATAAACAGTATAGTCAATAAACACTTAATAAACAGTATAGTGTAGACATGACTTGTATATGCACTGGGAAACCAGAAAATTCGCGTGACTCAGTTTATTGTGGTATCGTCTTTTGTGGTGGTTGGAACGGAACCTGCAATATCTACGAGGTTTGCCTGTACTGTATTTGGCGGAATAACGCCCTCCTAAGATGTCCGTGTCCTAATCCCCAAGACCTGGGAGTATATGGTAACTTACATGGCGAAAGAGACTTTGCAGGTGTGATTAAGTATCTAGAGATGGGGAGAATGTCCTAGGTTATCCAGGTGGGCCTAAGGTAATTACCAGGCAGGAAGGTCAGAGTCAGAGAAGGACATGTGATGATGGAAGCAGAGTCAGAGAAAGAGAAAGAGAGAGAGAGAGAACAAGATGGAGAGATTTGAAGACGGTGCGCTGTCGGCTTTGAAGATGCAGGAAGGGGCCTTGAGCCAAGGAGTGCAGGCAGCCTCTAAAAAGTAGAAAAGGAAAGGAAATGGATTCTCCCTTAGAGCCTTCAGAAGGAACACAGCCCTGTTGACCCAGTTTAGACTTCTGACCTCTAGAACTGTAAGCGAATACATGTGTTGCTTTAAGCCACTACATTTATGGTAACTTCTTAGAGCAGCCATAGAAAACTAATACAAGCACCTACTGCTGTGGGTACCACGGTGCCATAGAAGGGTGCCTCTCCACTGCCCATTGTGTATGGGGTTCTGCACATCAGGAAACCGGTGCTGACTGTCGAGACTTGCCTCGTTTCCCCTTAACCATTTCCGAAGAGAGTTCACGATTCAGCTATCTTCACAATACTTCTACCTGTGTTTCAGAGAAACACACCACTCACCCACCAGAAAGCATTTGTAGACACGAAGGCAGAAGAACGGCTATGACACCATGACGCCATGGCTGAGGTCACACAACTGTGTGCCTCCTTAGCATAGGCGCTCCCTCTCAGAGCCCCAGACCTAGACCCTTGCAACCCAAGCACTTGCCCCGCACAACACCCAGCTCCTTTTCACATTCTCCGGAAAGAAGCTACACACATCAAAAGCATCAGTGAACAATCTTGATAATGACTTTGGCCTTTACGTTAAAAAAAATCTTAACAGGAAAAAAAAAAGCATCGGTGAACAAGGTTGGCTTTACCAAAGCTCTCACAGGGGAGATGACAGAGGGCTTCATATCACACGTCCTAGAGCGTTCTCTCTTTTATTAACGTTCAGTTTTCTCTCCCAGCCTTTCCACGCAATGGCTACTCCAGGTGCTGTAGCCACTCTTCTCAGAGGGCAAGGAGAACTTCTACATAACCAATGAAACTACACTTCAGTAAAAAATAACCAGTGAATAGTTTTGTCTTGCTACATAAAAGACCCCTGAGGTATGGCAGGGGCTCATCAAGCCCTCCACCAGTATATCAGGGTCAGTGTTCTTTATGCAAAAACACGTGGAACTCCCCTTGCCAGGACTCCTGGGAAAGGGGCCTGATCGGAGACATCAGCCTACAGTCTCCTCGCTCCCACTGACCCTGTGTGTCCTGGAAATGCTCCTCAGGCTGGCAGTCTTGATGAAACAGGATGGTGGGGGCCTTCATGTTCCCCTCAGTCAGTTAGCATATAGCACCAGTCATGACACTGAGGGCTGCCTTGAACAGACCGCTTACTATGTGCCAGGCGCCGGGCACAGGGGTGAACACAGATTGACACAGATTAGCGTATGCTACTTCATTTCATCTTGACAACAACCCCATGAGGTGCATACTGCAATCACCCCTGCTTTAAAGAATGAGGCATTGCTGGGTTGTATGGTAGCTCTATTTTTAGTTTTGTAAGGAACCTCCATACTGTTCTCCATAGGGGCTGTATCAACTTACATTCCCACCAACAGTGCAGGAGCGTTCCCTTTGCTCTGCACCCTCTGTAGAACTACCATGTGACCCAGACATCCCACTACTGGGCAGATATATACCCAGAGAAAACCGTAACTCAAGAAGACACATGCACCCCAATGTTCACTGCAGAACTATTTACAACAGCCAGGACACGAAAACAACCTAAGTGTCCAATGACAGATGAATGGATAAAGAAGATGTGGCACATATATACAATGGAATATTACTCAACCATAAAAAGAAATGAAATTGAGTTATTTGTAGTGAGGTGGATGGACTTAGAGACTGTCATACAGAGTGAAGTAAGTCAGAAAGAGAAAAACAAACACTGTATGCTAACACATATATACGGAATCTAAAAAAAAAAAATGGTTCTGAAGAACCTAGGGACAGGACAGGAATAAAGACGCAGACATAGAGAATGGACTTGAGGACACAGGGAGAGGGAAGGGTAAGCTGGAATGAAGTGAGAGAGTGGCATGGACATATACACACTACCAAATGTAAAACAGATAGCTAGTGGGAAGCAGCTGCATAGCACAGGGAGATCAGCTCAGTGCTTTGTGTCCACCTAGAGGGGTGGAATAGGGAAGGTGGGAGGGAGACGCAAGAGAGAGGAGATATGGGGATGTATGTATAGGTATAGCTGATTCACTTTGTTATACAGCAGAAACTAACACACCATTGTAAAGCAATTATACTCCAATAAAGATGTTAAAAAAAACCCAAAAAGACACATGCACCCCAATGTTCATTGCACAACTATTTACAATAGCCAGGACATGGAAACAACTGAAATGCCCAAGGACAGATGAATGGATAAAGAAGATGTGGTACACATATGCAATGGAATATTAGCCATAAAAAGGAACGAAATTGGGTCATTTGTAGAGATGTGGATGGACCTAGAGACTATCATATAGGGTGAAGTAAGTCAGAAAGAGAAAAACAAATATCGTATATTAACACATATGTGAAATCTGAAAAAATTGGAATAAACGATCTTATTTACAAAGCAGAAATAGAGACACAGACATAGAGAACAAACCTGTGGATACTAAGGGGAAAAGCACGGTTGTGGTGGGATGAATTTGGAGATTGGGATTGACATATATACACTATTGATATTATGTATAAAATAGATAACTAATGAGAACTGTATAGCACAGGGAACTCTACTCAGTGCTCTGTGGTGACCTAAATGGGAAGGAAATCGAAAAAGAGGGGATATATGTATACGCATAGCTGATTCACTTTGCTGTAAATTACAAACTAACACAACATTGTAAAGCACCTACACTCCAATAAAAATTAAAAAAAAAAAAAGAATGAGGGAACTGATGCACAGAAAGGCTGGACCACACAGATAGTAAGTGGCAGAGTTGGAATTTCAACCCAGGCAGTGGAGCTCCAGAGCCCTCGCTCTCAGCCATCACATTCTACTCCCTCCCTAGCTGTGCCAATTATCACTGTATTGCCTCTCAGACCCAAATCCAACCCTCTTTGCTTGCGTGTGATCCTGGAATATTTCCCCCTCGTCAGCCTGCACAATCTTAAGCTTTTCCAGTACAGGGCATTGGAGGGTCCGTGGAGGACGAAAGGGCTTCTTCTCCTGGTTCTGGTGCACTTTGCTTCTTCCTGCTCCCAGGGCACTCAGCTTGTGAGTTTCAGCAGCAACGCTTCCTCCCCTCATTCCCTCCACCTTCCCAGAGGCAAGTCCTGCAGCACCTGCCCTCTCCCCTGTGTGGATTCCCTGTGAGTTTTGTGGGAGCCTCACCCAGTTTCCAGGAGAATTCAGCAGCGCCGGCCAAAGGGCAGTTTCCTGGCAGGTTCTGAAGATGCCCTAGCTGGCTTTCCGGCATGGTCACCACCTCCTCCTGGGAGGCTTCCCAGAGAATTCATTGGAAATCCAGGAGATGGTTTCCTGCATGTCAGCCTGAGACTGCTGGCATCCCAGCAGGAAGCTTCAAGCCGAGTGAACTTCACCATTTAGTGGGCTGAAGCCACACCCTCTTCAACGAGGTCTGACTCCCAGCCTTAGGAAAGTCCCTGCCCCCTTCCAAGTTTGTTCCTTCCTTGGGTACTCTCCCTTAGTCCTAGGATATTTTTTTTTAAGTAAGAGATGTAAGTTAGCCTTATTTATTTAAAATGTTATCGTAGTTGATTTACAATGTGTTAGTTTCAAGTGTACAGCAAAGTGATTCAGTTATACATATATATTCTTTTTCGATTCTTTTCCGTTATAGGTTATTATAATATATTGAGTAGAGTTCCCTGTGCTATACAGTAGGTCCTTGTTGGTTATCTATTTTATATATAGTAGTGTGTATCTGTTAATCCCAAACTTCTAACTTATCCCTCCCCACCTTTCCCCTTTGGTAACCATAAGTTTGTTTTCTATGTCTGTGAGTCTGTTTCTGTTTCATAAATAAGTTCATTTGTATCATTTTTTAGGTTCCCCATATAAGTGATATCATATGACCTTTGTCTTTCTCTGACTCAGTATGATCATCTCTAGGTCCATCCATGTTGCTGCAAAAGGCATTCTTTCATTCTTTTTTATGGCTGAGTAATGTTCATCCTAGGATATTCTTTAAAGCCCTCTTTTATTCCCTCTTAGTAGTGAATTCTCTAGAGATAGTTAGCAAATTTTTATAGTAAATCTTTCTTATTTCAATTAATGTATGCTTTCTGTTTCTCTCCTGGTTGGACTCCAACTGATATATTGGCTGAGCCCAGGGCTGGACATACTTATTGACTGTATTTGTCTGTATGGTGAAAGAGACACTATTATGCAATAACTCTGTTAAAATTTCATAGCTAATGTAATAAGAGTGACAATAACAGCTACCATTCATTGATCATCTGCTCTCTGCCAGGCACTTTACATACCGTACATTAGCTTATTTAATCCTGACAGTAGCACTATGGGTTAGGTTCTATTATTTTTTAAATTTAATTTTTATTTTATATTGGAGTATAGCTGATTGACTATATTGTGCTAGTTTCAGGTATACAGCAAATGATTCAGTTATACATATATCCATTCTTTTTCAGATTCTTTTCACATATAGTTCATTACAGAGTACTGAGTAGAGTTCCCTGTGCTATACAGTAGGTCCTTATTAGTTATCTGTTTTATATATAGTAGTGTGAATATGTCAATCCCAATCTCCCAATTGATCCCCCCCACCTTTCCCTTTTGTTAGCCATAAGTTTGTTTTCGAAGTGTGTGAGTCTGTTTCTGTTTTGTAAATAAGTTCATTTGTGTCCCCGTTGTTTTAGTCCATTTGAGCTGCTGTAACAGAATACCATTGACTGAGTGACTTAAACAACAGAAATTTATATCTCACAGTTCTGGAGGCTGAGTATGCCGTTACCCAGTCAAGTTGTTGGTTTCAGGCAATACCCGAGTTGTCTCCCAGGATTAGAATACATACCGTCCCTTTCAATTTCTTGATCTGTTTTACATCTGAATGGCATCCTGATTTGTTCTTTAGCCTGGCTTTTGGACCCCTGGTTTCTGAACTTTTGAATTGCCTTTAGCAGTTCCACTTGCTGCAAAGCCAGAAAATTCATGTTTGAAAGCTTGGAGGTGGAAGGCCTGGGTGGCCTCTGTCCAGCCCAGGCGACCTCACAGGATAGCTGTCTCAGACTGGGAGGTCTCAGGTGAACCAACAATGTCTATCTAATTTTCAGTCCTCATTTCCATGCTCTGTGGGTTCTAATCACTAACTTGCCCTAAGGGAGCTGAGCTACTCTTCCTGAGTGGTTGACATCACCACTCCCTGGCAGGGGGAAAGAAGCGGCCCTCAGGCACAGAGCTAATGCCCTAACCTGCCTCAGGTACTTATCGCTGGAGTCCTTGAAAGATCCTCAGATGTAACCACAGGGCCCCAGGGACCGGTGAGCTGGCCGCACATATGACATGATACCCTCAATTCCATGTAGCACTAATTCTAACTCTTGTTCAAAGGTGCAAGGGTCAAGAACCAGCCTGCGTGACTTGGGTCAATACTCCCCGAATTTCTAATTCCTATATAGCCAAGGGATTATGCCTCTCAGGGCTTCATCCTAGAACAGTGAACCCCTTCCCTAATCCCCACCACTCTGTTGTTCGGAAATGGTCCATTTTGTCCCTATACCGGTACCCTAGATCTTCCACTTTGCCCAGCCGTGAGCTCTCTACCTCCACACACTGCCATGCCTGGATTACTGACCTGATTCCTATTTTGTGTCCTGTCCCGGGGAGGTTACTATTCAGGTCCCCTTTCATTCACCTGATCACCTTCTGTAGACTAATGTTAGTCAATTTCAGTCCTCTATGCTTTTCAATCACTCCACCAACAAAGATTCATTAACTGCCTACTATGTGCCAGATGGTGGCTGAAGTTACAATTGCCAAGTGTATATTTTTTCATCTTCGAGTATTACCTAGCATCTGAACCTCTTGTCATGCCTGGAGAATTCCTTGCCTCGTGACTCTTGGTGTAAGAGGCAGAGCCCACGTCCCGTTAGAGAAGATGAAAATGCCACATATCCCAGTATTGCAGCTGTGCTGTGGCACGTGACCTAGGCTCAGCCAATCAGAGGCCCCCTTTTGAGTCTTTGAACCTGGCATTAGGAACCTAAAGAATTGCAGCAGCAGAGAATTCTCCTCTGATGGTGGTAGTTGCATCAGGATCAGTATCCACTGCCAGCAGTCTGTGACCCTAGTGCTTAGTGGTGACAGCAGTAGGGTCACCCCCAGAAGCTCTGTGGTATGATTGGATTCATTGTTTCTGGCCTCATAGCTTGAGTCTAGTTCTTCAGTGCCCCCAGTGACTTAATGTTTTACCAAACATCCTTTTGCTAAACGACTTTTTTTGCTGTATTTAAGAACAGCCGGCTTCCAGTGCTTTCCCATAAGAATTCTGATTAATGCAGAATGTAGCACCGGAAGTGGGGTGTCCAAGGAACAGAGCTAAGATGTACAGTTGGCTGAGCAGAGGATGTAAGATCGAGGGCATTGAGGACCGCACGACTGCAGGCAGGGAAGATGGTGAGCATCGCGACGCAATTGTAAAACATTTGGTTAAACGGTTCCCTGTAGTATCTTTGGACACACACCATTTATACACAAGGCTCTATAATTAAAGGAAATGGTAAGAAAAATTCTCGAAGAATTTAAGAATAAAACCTTTACGCTGGGGATATCTCAGATCTATTACAAGGTGTCATCTCTCTGAAATCTCCACCCAGTGGTCTATATGATCACTGGGGATCCTCCACTCTTTTTGGCCAGAACTTGAACACCTGCCAGTCCTGTGTGAGCTGTGGAAATAGTTCTGCTGAAAACTTCCAAGTTGTTCTTTGCTCAGTCTGGTACTCGGTAAAGACTCAAGGAAAACCGTTCTCAGGTTGCTGGACCTCTTCCTCCCAGCAGTTCCCTCACCTCTGGTGCTCTGCGCACGTGTTCCAGCTGCCTCAGCCCCCTCAACTCTGACCTCCAGCTCGTCGACTCATGGAACCTCCTTTGCTCTACATGTATTTCCTTGCCTGTAATATCAGAGCCACGTGCTGCCTCTGGTCTGAAGTCTAAAATTTGTTGCTTCTGGTTGTTTATGATGGATGACTAATTCCAGATTCTGTTACTCCTTCATGGCCAGAAGCTTTACTTTTCTCTATTTTCCAAACTTTCAGAAATAAGTATAAATCAATTTCCCAAAAGACATATATAATAAAAATTTAATAGATTATGAAGGGAAATGGAATGCACGTGTGTGTATGTGGGTGTGTGCACCCACCCATGCGTGCACACCTATACACCCTGAGAAATGGTACTATTTCTAGGGCATAGGTCTGGCTGATGCTTGATGTCTGTGTTGTTGGTCCCACTTCTTCAGGCTTCAGACTCAGATCTCTGCCCAGAACTCCTGGAAATCCACACACCCGCCTCACGATCAGCTGTACTGCGTTACTCGCAAGTATCCATGCTTTGGAGGGAGAATTTGGCTAGAATCGAGGAAAGCTAGCAAGCAGAACCTTGCGGGATTCCTGAGGTTGTTTGCTTCCCACTCGCTCCACATTCTTCAATGTTGTCAATGCCCCTTCTGGATACTAGGTGGCGTTCCTGCACCAAGAATGACCAGCTCTTCCCTACGGCTTGTGTCGTTTCTCATCAGCTCTCTGCGGCCGAGCCTTGCTTGATCCCAGTTCTTTGGGGCAGCTAGGGATTGTGCTGCTACATGGCCCTAGGTAGCCTGTTCCCCATCTGAACGGTACCAGGTATATCGCTTTCAAAGACTAACTCTCTCTCCTCTCCTATCCCTACTCTCAGAATGACTCAGCCGGGCCTCCCAGGATACCTCCTAGTGCCAGAGATACCCTACTTTTTCCCTTAATAGCTAGTGGTCACTGGGGAAGGAGGTCTGGGTCCCTGGGTATTCCCCTTCATGCTGAGACTTTCTTGAAGGCCTATTTGTACAGATTTTAAAACCGAGAAATGGATTCTCCATCAATTCCATGTGCTACAAATCTTCTCCGGGGAACAACCGTGAATTTTGAGAAGTTTCTCTGTGCAAGAGGTTAGCCCTAAATTGGGCCTCTCCTGTCTGGAAAGGAGATGTCTAGAAGAGGGTAAGGAGGGACTCTGTAAATTCAGCACGAGCATGGAGATAGTAAACAGGATCTTGGGCAGCTAACTCCTGGCATATAGCAGGGACTCAATAAATATTTGTTAAATCAAGGAAAAAATGAGGGAGTGGATGGATCCCAGAATAAGAAAACTAGGGGGCATCAATTGAGGCTGCCCCGCCCCGATCTCCTCTCCTTTTTTAAAAACTAAAAAACAGCTTTATTGAGGTATAATTGATATACAAAGAACTGCTTATATCTAACATGTACAATTTGATGAGTTTGGACTACGCAACTCCCTGATACCATCACCACAGTCAAGGTACTAGACGTACCTAATGCCTCCAAAGCGTCCTTGTGTCCTTTCTTTTTTGCTTTTTGTGGTAAGAACACAACATGAGATTTACCCTAGAAACCATTCACCTTGCAGACCTGAAACTTTCCTGTTGCAACAAATAAAGTCCCTAAGGGGGTAAGCGACTTGCTCAGGGTCACAGAGCTAGTTAGTAGCAGAGGCAGGACTTGAGTCCCAGAGTTCTGATTCTTGTCTAGTGTTCCTCCGACTCTAATATGCAGCAGTGAGGCCTCAGATATTCGTGTGCCTGGGAGGTTGGTAGCAGGCAGGCATAACTGGTTTCCTTGTGATGAATCACTGCCAGTGCCAGCTGGGTACCAGTACTTTTCCTGGGTGCCAGCATCCTGAGCCATCCATCCTCACTGCTTGCTGAAGAATTGCTCTTTGCCACCCATGCTGTACACTGGGGGTGCTGTCGTTTAACCAGTGGGCTTATTTGCTCGGTTATTTTCCACTTGTGTCTTTGAGATGCCTAGATGTAGATTGGGGCTGTTCAAGTGTGACTAAGCTTGATGTCTAATGCCTGCTCCCTGCACCCCTCCCCCCAGCTTAAGGACCTCTGCTTTTCTCTAAAAGCAGATATTTTTCTCTTAAAAAATGTGAACATTTTAACCATTTGAGGAACCCTTGATACACAGGAATGACTGTATTTTGGGGGACCAACACAATTTTGCCCGAGGAGTGGCATAGGCTCGGGGGTGGGGAGTAGAGAATTTTTAAACACGTCAAAGTCTTTACCCAGCGGTCCCCTCCGTCCTTTGGGGAGAGTGCTGGCGGCAGCGCACAGCTCAGCCAGTCGTGACTGTGTCATTATATTCTCTTCAGCACAGATGAGTCACTCCATGTAGAAGTAACCACAATTGCATTTGATGTGACTTTCAAATCAGCTCATTTCCAAGTCAGAAAGATCTCTCAGGATGTCTGCTTACCACCCCTACAGCGCAGTGACTGGTTGCAGGACCTTCACCTGTTAAGATGATTCAGCTTGTCTGAGGGACCATCTCTCCCCTCCCCCCACTCTGTAATTAAAGGGGAGGGGGGAGCATGGAGTTCTCCTTCTTAGTGAGCATCTGTAATCCCAACAGCCCTGGGGAACACCTCAGATGTCATATCCTCGCCACGAATGAAGGAAACGTTTTCTTTTAGAACCTCTCATCGCTTCGCTGTAAGGCTCCATCTGATAAGAGCCTAGAAGAACAAAACTCACCCGTTTTCTTTTTTAATTCCTCCAAGTTGTGTGTGTCGGTGTATAATAAGCGAACTTGGCTTGATCTATAAACGTGTTTGTGTGCTTTCATCTTAAAGGGCGCAGAGGTTGGAGTGTTCATGCCCTTAGCACAGCTTCACGGGTTTTACCTTAGCACAGACTCGAGTATTTTGCTACCTTGTACTTTTGAGAAATGCAATGTCTTCATCGCTTTTTTTTTTTAAAACTACATCATACTTCGAATCCCCACAATACCTGGGGAAGGGAGGTGAGCTACTGGGCCTTTGGTTAAGTGCCAATTTCATTCTGCAAAATTTGGGTGGGAGCATTCCAGCTTCCAGATAGTTCCCACTTTCCCTGGTCCATTAAATGGAGCCAGCCTGCCTGCATATCTTGCTGCCCCAGATTCTGTGTCAATACATGTGTCCCAAGCTTCTGTGGGGCTCCAGACCCTGTGCTGGGCGCTAGAAACCCAGGGAAGGATCAAGCAAGGCCCCCGGCCCAGAGGACTTTTCTTGAGGTAGGGCAGATGAAGAAGGCATGCAGAGAACAGTGATGTTAGGCGAACACCAAAAATGAAGTATTTTTTTAGAAGAGAGTTTATTAATTCTATGAATATTTTGTATTTTTCTACATTTATTTACTTACTATTTTCTTCCTTCTAGTACACAGGAAGGGGAACAACAACAAACAGCCCCAAACAAACCCAGCCACTACTCTCCCTCTACCTTCCTAACGAGCATCTCATCTCCATTTTACAGAAGTTGTCTTTCCTACCTTATTAAGGGTCATCTGTTCAGGAGTTTTTTGTTTTGTTTTGTTTTTGCGGTACGCGGGCCCCTCACTGTTGCGGCATCTTCCGCTGCAGAGCACAGGCTCCAGACGCGCAGGCTCAGCGGCCATGGCTCACGGGCCCAGCCGCTGTGTGGCACGTGGGATCCTCCCGGACCGGGGCACGAACCTGTGTCCCCTGCATCGGCAGGCGGACTCTCAACCGCTGCGCCACCAGGGAAGCCCTGCTCAGGGGTTTTAAAGATGACAAGTGGCTAATTTGGTTGTTCATGCTCTATGCTGCTGGAACTGAGCACTTGAATGATAATAATATAGGAAGGCAGGAAGTTACTCCCTACAGCATGAACCTTGTTCTTTTCCTGACGTGTTGACTGACCCCCAGCAAGCCACCCCGTGTACATGTGACCCGCACTGCAAATTAAACAAGAGTTCAGACAGTGGGGTGCATCTGAAAATAGAATGAGCTCCATTAGCTTAATCCCAAGCACGACAGGCTGTGAATCACCTCTTGTCTGAAGGGAGTACAGGGATTTTCCATCCCAACAGGTATTGAGCCAGGGCAGGCTGCCAGCAGAGCCCTCTGGACTCATACATCCCTGGCACCAGCTGTGGCCAGATGCTCTCATTATGGCCTTTGAACCACCACTACACGGCTTGTGAAAAGCAATCATGAAAGAGGGAACTCTGAGACAGTTGCCACCTTCCTATTTACAAACAACCACGAAATATATTTCTAAATCAATAATGGCAGATATTCAGCAAAAGAAAGGAAGAACGCTGCCTACCAAGCCACAATATACACAACAATATTTAAAGTATTACTTATAAAAATCCTTTTTTAGTGTTTTTAAAAAATTTTATTTTTATATTGGAGTATAGTTGATTTACAATGTTGTGTTAGTTTCAGGTGTACAGCAAAGTGATTCAGTTATACGTATACATATATCTATTCTTTTTCAGATTCTTTTCCCATTTAGGTTATTATAGAATATTGAGCAGAGTTCCCTGTGCTATACAGTAGGTCCTTGTTGGTTTTCTATTTTATATATAGCAGTGTGTATCTGTTAATCCCAAACTCCCAATCTATCCCTTCCCCCTTTAGTAACCATAAGTTCATTTCCTAAGTCTGTGAGTCTGTTTCTGTTTTGTAAATAACATCAAAGTCTTAAAATATAGGAACCTGGTGTTAGAGTGGATGTGGGGAGACAGTGTCAAACATACACTGTCGTATTGGTGGCAGGGAAAACTGGCACAGCTAACTCGACCCCCATGAATTTATCTTCTAGAAACACAAGGGGGTATTCACAAAGATGTCCATTGAAGTGATGCGTGTACTAGTGAAAAGCTGGAAGCAGTGTAAATGTCCATCTAGATATAAATGGTGGTGCACTCGTATTTGAGCACACTATAAATATGGTAACAAAAGTGTGGTAT
This sequence comes from Stenella coeruleoalba, assembly GCF_951394435.1. Classification (NCBI taxonomy): domain Eukaryota; kingdom Metazoa; phylum Chordata; class Mammalia; order Artiodactyla; family Delphinidae; genus Stenella; species Stenella coeruleoalba. The sequence goes on from NC_137152.1 coordinate 120,656,248, forward strand.
CTAACATTGGCCCTGTCCCAGGTACTGTTCCAAGTGCTTTGTGTGTATCAACTGGTTTAATCCTCAGAGCAATTTATGAGGTTGGTGCACTTTACAGAGGAGCAAACTGGGAGGCGAGAGGTTCAGTCACTTTCCTGGAATCACTCAGCTAGCAAGTGGTAGGGCTAGGATTTGAAGCCACACAGTATGGCTCCAGAGTCTGTCCTTGAAGGAGCCCCCTAAGGAGCACTGTCTTGGGGCAGCCTTCTCCTGGATGGCCAAAGCTAAATTATTAGGCAACAAGAAACAAGTTACTGACTAGTGTGTATAGCAGGATTTCAGTGGGTAAGAAAAGAGATAGTGTCCATGCCTGTGCTTGGTCAGTGTCGGGAAGGATGCCCACAGAATGCTAACAGGGATCCCTTCTGGGAAAGGGCAACGTGACTGCAGGATTGGTGAGAAGGCAGGTTTTAAAATTTCACCTTACACGCCTCTGGACTGTTCAAATTGTTCCCATGAGATTTTTCAAAAATTAGATTTAACGTTAAAGAATCTTAATTTTTTGGAAGAAAAAATCTTAATATAGCCTCTGAATTCAGAAATGGAGATCAGCTTTAGTTGGGGGGAAGCAGTGTGGGGTAGTAGAAAGAAGGAGCGTGGAGCGCTGCCACTGGATTAGACTTACACCAACAGGAATTTATTCTCCCACAGGTCTGGAAGGCAGAATTCTGAGATTAAGGTGTAAGCAGGGCCATGCTCCCTCTACTGCTGTGGGGAAGATACCTTCTTTGCTTCTTCCTAGCTTGCGGTCATTGCCAGTGATCTCTGGCATTCCTTGGGTGGCAGCTGCATCACTGTCTTCCTATGGTGTTGTCCCTGTGTCTCCCTGTGTCTGCACTTGGCCTTTTTATAAGGACATTAGGCATTGGATATAGGGCCCAACCGAATGCAATATGACCTCATTTTCACATAACTAATTACAACTGCAAAGAACTTATTTCCAAATAAGATTACATTTTGAGATTTCAGGTGGACGTGAATTTGGAGGGTTACACTATTTGTATTAGTCAGCTTGGGCTGTCACAATAAAATACCAGACTGGGTGGCTTAAACAACAGAACTTTATTTTCTCCCAGTTCTGGAGGCTGGAAGTCCAAGTTCAAGGTGCCAGCAGGGTTGGTTTCTGGGAGAGCACTCTTCCTGGTTTGTAGATGTCCAGTTTCTGGCTGTGTCTTTCCTCTGTGCACAAGCATGCGTGTGCACACACACACAGAGAATGAGAGAGAGGGAGAGAGAGAGAGAGGGGTGTGGCACGTGGGATCTTCCCGGACCGGGGCACGAACCAGCATCCCCCGCATCGGCAGGCGGACTCCCAACCACTGCACCACACGGTCTCCCTTCCTCTTCTTACAAGGACACAAATCTTATCAGATCAGCACCCTACCCTTAAGACCTCATTTAACTGTAATTATCCCCTGAAGGGCTCTCTCTCCAAATAGAGTCACATTGGGGGTAAGGGCTTCAACATGTGGATTTCGGTGTATTTGGAAGGGGAGGGACAGAGTTCAGTCCACAGCACTGTTCAACTCAGTACTAGCTGTGTGGTCCCGGGTAGATTATTTGACCTACCTATCCAGCTGGGGCCCCAAGCTCAGACTCTTCAATTAGCACAGGAAATCTACTTGCAAGACCCTAACTCCTGTTTTTAATTTAACTTCTTGTTAGTTTAATAAAACACTCTTAAATGCATAGGCGTATAGTGCACTGCCCTCCTTGTGTTCTCTGTCCTGGGCTCTGAAAAGATTAGGGGTGGAGCTGCACTCAGGAGTCCCCTCTGGTTTCACCACACAGTCTGTCCTGCCATCCTGACTCCCTCATTGCCTCCCGATTATTTGGAGGATGTTTTCCTGGACCCCTTTTTTTTGAGCGGGTGGTAGTGGGGGCAGAAGGAGGGGCACAGTCTTTAGAATCAAGAGGGCTCTTGGAGATGATCTGCTTCACTCTCACGTACACCTTGACCCCAAGATTTCCCCACAGATGGAAAAACTAATGCCTGTGCTCTGGAGCCAGCAGCCATATGTGGTGATTTACGTCTAAATCTAAATTAATTAAGAATTAAATAAAATGAATGTACAACTTCCTCAGTCATGCTGGCCACATTTCAAGTGTTCAATAGTCACATAGGGCTGGTGGCTACCAGATTAGAGATAGAGAAAATTTCCATCATCACGGAAAGTTCTACTGGATGAGGCTGAGTTATAAATCAGGTCTAAACCATCCAAGGGTGCTAAAGATATGACATCTCTCAGTTGTTTCTAAACACGTATTAACAGAGATGAGTTAGACGTCCTTTTCTCCCATTGCAGCATTAGCTTAATGTTGTTTTTCCTAAACAATCACATCACATAAGAGAATTCAGCTAGTGAAAAATGCCAGCATATTGGAGAACTTCAGATACTTTACCACAAAAATTAAAAACTAGAAAAACAAAAGAAACTTTTCCCTCACCATCAAAGTTTCATGGTGATTTGCTTTGGGAGCACATGTAAGACTAAATTATAAAAGCAAAGAGCCCATCATTCTTATAGAATACTGAAGACATACCATTCATTTACTGGGGAGTGATTTTTTCCAAGATGACCTTCTAAATGTATCTTTGTGTCAAACAGGGTATCCCACTGTGATTCAAGGAGGGGACCAGATGCTCTGATTCTTTTGCTCTTTTTGACACAGCGCCCGGTAAGGTTATTAAATATTTCTGTTTAAACCCAGAGTCCCACACAGGATGTTCTAGTTAAAAAAGAAACATTTGGTAACATATCATACACAGCTAAATGAAAGCTACTGAGCTCTAAAAGGCATTTGTTCCTCTAAGTGAGTTTCGTTTTTTAGAATGTACCATTAAATATTGTTGGCTAGAACTGGTGTGGTCCTATTCAGCTTTCGTAGACATTATTTACTATCCTTTCCATTCCTGAAAAGGTCTTCAAATATATGGAATTATAAAACCTTAGAACTGTAAGTGCTGCTAGAAATCATAAATCGAAGTCCAGAGAGTGGAAGTCATTTGTTCAAACTGAATAGAGTCAGAAAAGAAGTCAGGTCCTTTGAGCCTGGGTTCAGTGCCCATTTACGTCATTTACAGGAGAAAAAGCTGGCAAACAAAGCCCAGAGAGGTAAGTAGAGGGTCAAGAGAGTATGCTGTCATGTAACGAAAGAGAACAGAGTGTTTCAGGAAGGAGGGAGTCGTCATCTGTATCAAATACAACTGTATCAAATCAAGGAAGAGAGATGTAACATATCCATTGAATTTAGCAGCATGGGGGCTGTTGTTGGGTGACCTTGCCAAAGGAAGTTTCAGCAGATTGGCAGAGGCACGTTCAGGTTACAGTGGGCTGAAGAGTGAAGCGGATTCCCATTTAGAGATGATAGATTGAGCTCTTCTGTTTATCTTCAAGCCCTAGTGAAACTCCACTATAAAAAATAAAAGGCGAAAAAGGATAAACCAACAATAACAAAGTCTCATAGTCTCATAGCAGAGAGATTCCAACGACTATCTGCAGGGCATCATGCAGATGAGAGTGGTAACTGACCAAACCATGTGCATGAAACTGCCTCCTGGGGACATTGTTAAAGAGGGGAAGTCCAAGAGACCCTCAGGATTTGGAGATGCCAGAGGACAAGATATGGACAAAATGGAGAAGGGAATTATCTGAAAACCTGTACATAGAGTAGTTGGACCACTGCACTCCAGAATACAGGCATGTATTTCTGGGGAGGAAAACTCTCCTTACAGAAAATGAGAGAGTTTGAGGCTTTCCAGTTCCAGGGATATGGCAGGCTAGGTTAATTGGGCCAATTCATCTGTTGAAAACAACCAGAGAACTTAGGTAAAATACACATCTTTTTTTTTTTTTTTTTTTTGCTGTATGCTGGCCTCTCACTGTTGTGGCCTCTCCCGTTGCGGAGCACAGGCTCCAGACGCGCAGGCTCAGCGGCCATGGCTCACGGACCCAGCCGCTCCGCAGCACGTGGGATCCTCCCGGACCGGGGCACGAATCCGCGTCCCCTGCATCGGCAGGCAGACCCCCCAACCACTGCGCCACCAGGGAAGCCCCACATCTTTTATATACATTACCAAATGTAAAATAGATAGCTAGTGGGAAGCAGCCACATAGCACAGGGAGATCAGCTTGGTGCTTTGTGACCACCTAGAGGGGTGGGATTGGGAGGGTGGGAGGGAGATGCAAGAAGGAGGAGATATGGGGATATATGTATACGTATAGCTGATTCACTCTGTTATAAAGCAAAAACTAACACACCATTGTAAAGCAATTATACTCCAATAAAGCTGTTAAAAAATAAAATCTTAAAAGCATGAAAGAGATGACAACAGAGAAAAGAATTACCAGCCTGAAATCTAATGAAACATGATAACGCAGAAAGTTTAACGGAATACAACCTTTGTTCTGAGGGTATTTGCTGATCCCGGCATACTTGAACTTGGGGTTGGACAGCCTCATGGGGAAAGGGAGACAGAAGTCAAAGACCAAGAGTGGACCGGGGTGAGAAGTCTTACAGGAAACGTTCTGCACGATAAACTGAGATCCCAGAGAACTATAACTTCAAGGTAAGGATAAAACAGAATTAAACCTGTCCCTTTCCTAGGTGACTGCAAGGAAAGTTACCTTGGCATTGAGCAGAGCAGGGGGAAAACCCTGAGGAGTTGTAATCACAGCCCTGCTGTAGATTTGCAAACCAAATTTGCAACAGCTAAGCAGTCCATAAAACTCCAAACCTGAATTTAGTTTAAAGTACTCCCAGACTGATAATGACTTTAGTCTCTGGCAGAAATTAAGTCAAATCCTCCCTGGAAGAAGGCATTTTTATTCTGGGCTTCAAGGAATCCCCTCAAATAATTTTTCATGGACACAGTAAAAAAAAAAAAAAAGTCACATAGGAATCAAAATACCATGAGTGAAAAGTAGCAGAAGCAAGAGATGGGAGAGACCCAGATCCAGAAAGACTTCAAATAATCAAATTATTAGACAGGTATGAGAAAATAAATATATTCCTTATATTTAAAGAAATGAAATAGAAGCTTATACATTTCTTCTTGGTACACGTATTCAAAAGAAATAACCTAGGAGATTTAAGAAACATAACAAATATAACTTCTAGAAATTAAAAATACATTAACAGATTAGACAGCGCTAAAGAAAGAATTAAGAAGTATCCGGAATGCAGAACGGGAAAACAAAAGGGGTAGAAAATATGTAAATGAGGCCAAGTGTATTCATAATAGAGGGAGAAGGTCTACCATATGTTTACTTGGAATTCCAGAAGGAGAGGAGAGTGAGAGGGAATTGGGCAACTGGCAATATTTGAAGAGGAATTTTCCAGAAATATTAAAAGATAACAAGCTAGAGATTCAAGAAGGCTGGTGAAGTCCAAGAAAAATGAATTAAAAGAAATCTAACTTTTATACATTATGGTGGAACTGTAGTACTAAAAGATAGAATAGGAAAAAATTTAAAGCAACAAAAGAAGAAAAAAAGAAGTTATTTCAGAGTGTCAGTTATTGATATATTGATAGCTGATTTCCTAACAGCAAATTAAAAACACACAAGGCAGTGAACTGTAATCCTTAATGTGTGTTCAGAGTAAACAACTGTCCATCCAACAAAAATGATATCTTAGGAATCAGGGGAAAAAGGCAAAAACTAAGAGAGTTTATCATAGGTGATGCACAAGAAAGGAAATTCTATAGAATGTACTTCAGACAGAAGGATAGAAATCTGAGAATGAAAATCTGACTTGTTAGAAAGAATGAAGAACAAGAAAGTATTAAATTTGTGGGTAAAACGAAATGAACATTTACTAACTGAAATGATAATAATGTCTTCTGAGGTTTGAGATAAAAGTTCAAATTAAAACAGTTGAAAATAGTAATATATAAGTTGGGAGGGACTAAATGGAGCTAAAGTGTTTGCAGATCTTTACATCATCTGGGAAGAGGGTGAAGATATTGATCAATTCCAAACTTCATAAGTAAGTCATGCATGTTGTGAATCTAGGTTAGAATTGGAGATGATAACTTTCTGACTGGCAGAAGGAATAAAATGGAATGATTCGAAAAGGTACTCAATGAAGCCAGTGATGTTAACTGCTGTACTATTTGGGACATTCACTGATGTAAGTAACTAAACACTTCAGTTAAAAGACCGTGAATATCAGTCTGGACAAAAATGATCCAACTAAATGCTATTTATAAGAAACTCATATAGAAAAGAAAGATACAGAAAGGTTGACATTTTAAGAGGCTAGAAAAAGAAATACCATGAAGTTGCTAACTAAAAGGAAGCTGGTCTGGCTATATTAACATCAGACAAAATAGATTTTAAGGCAAAAAGCATGATTAGGTATAGAGTTATTTTGTAACGATAGAAACTTCAATAACAATTAGAAATGTGTATGGAATTAATAACACAAGGTCAAAATATATAAAGTAATAATTTCTAGAACTATTCAATGGAAATAGATAAATTCACAATCACAGTAAGAGACTGTAATACTCCTCTTAGAAACTGATAAAGCAAAAAAGACAAAAAGTCAATAGTGATGCAGAAGATTAAAATTACATGGTTTAATAACTTGGCCTAACACACATATGTAGAACACTGCATTCAGAAGTTGCAGAATACACACTATTTTTAAGCACACAGTTACAAACGTTGACCATATTTAGGGCCACGAAGCAAGTCTTGACAAATTTAAAAGCCTTAAATCATATACAGTATGTTTTTGATCACAGTGGAATTAACATCAACAGCAAAAGAATTTCTAGTATGCCTCTATATGTTTGGAAATTAAGAAACATAATTTTAAATAACCCATGAGTCACAAAAGGTATTTTAAGGAAAAAAAGATATCTAGATCTTAATAATAATGAAAATGTTGTATATTAAAAATTGTGGAATGCAACTAAAGAACTGCTTAGAGTGAAATTCATAGCCTTAAATGGTTATACTAGAAAAAGAAAAAGGACTGGGCTTCCCTGGTGGCACAGTGGTTGAGAGTCTGCCTGCCGACGCAGGGGACACGGGTTCGTGCCCCGGTCCGGGAAGATCCCACATGCCGCGGGGTGGCTGGGCCTGTGAGCCATGGCCGCTGAGCTTGCACGTCCGGAGCCTGTGCTCCGCAACGGGAGAGGCCACAACAGTGAGAGGCCCGCGTACCGCAAAAAAAAAAAAAAAAAAAAAAAAAAAGGACTAAAATTAATAATCTAGGCATCCGTCTAAAAAATTATTAAAGAACAGCAAATTAATCCCAAATAAAGTAGAAGGGATAAAATAATGAAGATATAAACCGAAGTTAATGAACTAGAAATCAAGCATGCAATGGAGAGGTCAAACAGGCCAAAAGTTGGTTCTTTGAAAGAAATCAGAAAATAAAACTTTTGGAGAAGTTGATGAAGAATAAAAGAAAGAATGAATTGATAACAAATATTAGGAAAGAAAAAAAGGATATCACTACAGTTGTGCAGACATTAAAAAGATAAAAAGGATATATAAATAACTTTGTGCCAATATATTTGATAATGTAGATGAAATGGATAAATTCCCAGAAAACAGTAACTCTCAAAATTGAATCTAGGAACACGGCCGACTGGGAAGGTCTAGGTTCTCATATTCCCATGGAAATACAAATACCTAGAAAGTTATTAAAATAACTTTATAGGAGCTCTGGAAATCAGTCAAAGGTCTATAGCAACCAAGCAAATGCCCAATCGAGAAAAAAATGACATTTAAAATGGTAGGAGATATCACGGCATTTTTACTTGCCCTTTCCCTGAAGTTTAGGGGAGCAGCAATCCAGTTCCAGTGCCGTTACATGAAATGGAGAGAGCAGAGTGAACTGAATTTGCAAGCTCCTTGAGGGATTCATTTCTATCTGTCATATCAATGAATTCAACCATTTAGAGAAGAATTAATACCAATCTTCCTGAAACTCTCCCCAAAACTGAAGATGATAGAACACTTAACAAACTCATTCTACAAGGCCAACATTAACCTGATATCCAAACCAAAGACAATATTAAAAAAGAAAACTACAGGCCAATAACCCTTATGAATATTGATGCAGAAAACGTTTAAAAAATACTAGCAAACCAAATCTGACGGCATATTAAAATGATTTTACACCATGACCAAGAGGGATTTATTCCTAGGATGCAAGAAACAGAAACCTGAACAATACTATAATCCTTAAAGAAGTTTAATCAGTAATTAATATCTCCCCTTCCAGCCTTGGTAACAAGAAAGAGCCCAACATACTCCCAGTTACATATGACTAACCAGGTGGCTTTCCAGGGCCTGCATGAGGCCTGGGATCTCGGGGCTTTATCACCAGCCAGGGAGAGGGAAACCATTTAACTAGCCAGTTCCCATCCAGAGCAAACCCTCCTTTTCACACTGACAAACCCAGCTAGTCCCCATTCCCCACCACAAGAGCCTGGGTCTATCCTGACTGGGGGTATCGAAGAGAGGGTGGAAGTTAAGGGAAGGAGAGGATGTACGTGATGGGAGAGAGGGTCTCCCCTCTCATAGCCTCTGTTTCCTCCTAATAATTCCATCCCTCTGGTTTGCGGTGAGGAAGACATGAGATGAGGCCCTGTGCCTGACACTTAGAGGACATTGATAAAGAAGAACTGTTGCCATTATCACTGCGTGTGGAAGGAGGGCTGCTGCGTTCCAGTCCCTCTGTTGAAGGGCTGGGTAGATGCAGAAGTCTTCCTACTCCAAGACCACAGAACATGGTAGCTGGGGCTGCAGACTGAAGGAAAAGGCTCGGTGATCACCTCAAAACTCTCTCCATGCAAATTACTTGAGTTTTCCATTAAAGCCAGAAGGGGTGCCAAGAGGAGGGGAAGTCACAGAAAAGCTTTTTTTTTTTTTTTTTTTTTTGATATTTTGTGAAAACTGATGTGGCTCAGGGAGAACAGGAAACATAACGGGAAGAGGAGGCTGGCAAGTAAGACAATTTTGATTAGAAAGTGGAACTTAAATATGGAATATCTGTTTAAGAGGGGCCAGAAGCATCAGAACTTCTAGCTTATTGTCAGGAGGTGTTCTGAAGATGAAGGACGGGAGGGGTACCCCTCAGATCAGAGTCTTGCAGGCCAGACAGAGAGGGAAGCCTCCCCAAATGCCTATGGTTTCTGTTCCAAATGAGAACTCAGTGGGACCAAGTGTCGCTGGAACACAGTAATCTGCTCGATCTAATTACCTGGGGTGTTAGGTCCTGCCAACTGATGCCAGCCTCAGCAAAGAGAAAACAGAAGCACCTGTGAAGTCTTAAGAATCTTTTTGACTTGGGCTAGCGACTCTACAAACAAATGGTCTTGTTAGGTTGTTTCGTTGCTGTTCGTCCTTCTGCTTGTTTAACATTCCAGACAGCCACGTCTCCTAATCTGGCCCTCTACACGCTCTCCTCTCCAGGAACACCTAGCTTGAGGAGGTGGCGTCTGCCCAGAACTCACAATTCCCCACCTTTCACTCGTGAACCTCCCTCTGCCTGGGGTGGATACAGAAGTAACATTAGACGGTCCTGCCCTGACTCCATGGTTAAGGTGACAAATGTATGCAAGTGAAAGTAACATTTTTCCTGACTGCTTGTTGGTTATAACATCATGTAAAAATAGCTAGATGGAAGTTCACCAAATTTGGAGGTAGCTTGGAGATGACCTGACTTAGAATAGGTTACGTGGGGTGTACAAAGTTCTTTGGGAGGACTCCTGAGAAGAACACCCCAAACCTATGTCTTCTGGGGCATCTAAAACTGAGGTTCTCAAAGATAACTTACTACACCTTTAAGATATCATCTGTAGAAAACATGCAATGGTTTCAAATACAGTATTAGCTGAAATCAAAACATAGAAATGTCAATACCTCAAAGGACAGGGATCAACTTGCAGTTAAGCTGCTACTCGCAGGGGTAGCTCGACAGTACTGTGTATCTCAGGTGAACGGGAGGCAAGGATTTCTTTTCGGGCGGCTCAGGAACCTCCTGTGTAGACAGAGGACGCTGACTGAAGCAAGTGGGAAACACGCACAGGCCAGTATCTACTGGAGGCAAGGTGATAGCCACAGGGCAAACCGGGATCCTCTGGTCTTGAATCAAGAGGCTCTGCTCCCAGAGTTGACCAGGCCCCTTTTGGGGGGAAAGTGTGAGAGGAAGGAAGGCAGGCTCTTTGCCAATCCATGCCAAGTCCTCATGTTTGACCAGTACTCCTCTGACGTAACCAGATCGTCTGCTGAAGCCACATTAGACCATTGATTGACACTTTAATATAGGAAGACTGGCAAAATGAGAATTTGGTGCAAATTTGGTGCAGGGGCCGTGGCCCTCAGTCATAGGGTTGCCAGATAAAATACAGGACACCCAGTTAAATTTGAATTTCCGATAAACAATGAATAATTTGTAGTATAAGTATGTCCAAATATTGCATGGAACATACTTATACTAAGATTTTATTAGTATTTATTTGAAATTCAATTTCCACTGGACATCCCATATTTTCAGCTGCTAACACAGGCAACTTCACTTGGGCGGGCCACCAGGCTGAGTCTCGCAGCAGGAAGGGGGCATGGTCAGGCCTCTGGTCTCTGGGAGAGCAAGGTAGCCCTGTTACCAGGGAGCTGAACAGGTCATTGTCAGGCACTGGGCCAGGATTCTAATCACCAGGATTGAGGTACAGGGTGGGATTCAGTCTGAGGACCAAAGCAAGAGTTTATGAACTAGAACAAGTAGATCAAGTCCCAGCAGGATCTCAGTCTCAGGAGCAGCTCAGGCACTGAGTCACTGACGGCCAGGTCTAGACTTCCTTCAATTGCCAGGGGCTAGGTGTAAGACTGGATTGTAAGAGCAGGGTTTCTGTAAGAGGGGTCCCTGGGAACCTTGAATCGAGAATCACCTGGGGCACTTGGGAAACATGCAGATTCCAGGGTTCCACCCAGACCTGCCGAATCAGAATCTCTAGGGGCAGCCCTTGAAAGCTGCATTTTCCCTACGTGCTCCTGGTGGCTCTAACTCGCACTCGGTTTGAGAACCAGTACCGTAGAGCCGGGAACAATGCGTGCAGTGAGGCATTTTGGTGAAGCCACAGACTCTGGAGTCAGACCACCCAAGCTAGACTTCTAGCTCTATCATATTATCTGTGCAACCTGGGACAAGTGACATAACCTTTCTGGGCCTTAGCTTCTTTATCTGTGAAAGAGGGATAGTCATTGTACCTGTCTCATATATATATATATATATATATATATATATATATATATATATGAACAAAGCACTCAGAACAGTGGCTGGCTTCTAGGAAGGACACATACATGTTAGCCATCATTAGGGGCTGAGTGGACCCACTGGGGAGGAAGAGGACGGGGTTGGGCCCTGATCAGTACCCATGTCCTATGCCTTGTAATAGAGGGGGCTAAAGCGGAGCTTCCGGGACAAGCTGTTTATTGCACCAGAAGTCAGAAGGTTGATTAATAAGAGGGACAGTCTGTAAACGCATGGGTGATCATGCTTGGCTTGGGTGAGAAACTAGGACAATGGATATTGTTCATTAAGCTCTAATTATCAGGTAAATTGAATAAGGGGTAGGGAGTCCATGTGTCACTACAAGTAATTAATGTGCTGCTTCTTTCCCTGGTAACCCTTTGATTTGCACCACCTAACCTGGAGTCTTTATCAGGCACTGGGATTTTGGAAATACTGGCTGCTAATTGTTTGGGTGAGTTCCCTGATCGCACTAAAGAAAATGGATGTGTCCTGCTCCTTCTAACGACTCAACCACAGGGGAAGATAAAGTGGTCCTAGCCATGATGAATTAAGCCCAGAGGGTTTGGAGAGGACAATCATTCTCTTGTTCATTTAACAGATCTGGAGACAGTGTCTCCAAGTTGGTAACGTAAATGCGACCAGACATAGTCTGTTTAGGAAAAAAAAAAAAAATCACCTGTCCCAAGCTGCTCTTGAGTTGGTTGATGTCATGACCTGGCTGGCTCCCCATTCCAGTGGCTTGATTCCTGCCCAAATTCCTGCGCAGTTCCTTTGAGGCCACAGCCTTGCCCCTGGAGTCCTGGCCCCCATCCTCGACCTGGGACTAGACCTTCTTCAGCCTGGCCTGGTCCCACGCTCTGCTGAAACCCAGCTCCCCCAGCCCCCTGTGGACTTCAGGTCTGACCCGTCTCTAGACCAACCATCTTCCATGCTTTTATTCTGACTGATGTCAAGAAATCTGATTGTTCCTTCTCATGGAAAACATACAAATTGTATCAGTGAAGCATCTCAGGGGGGCACTGGAAATGCGAGTCACTCTGTATGTCCCTTTCCATCTAACACACTGTCACGTGTCATGGTGGCCTGGGATGCTGGTGAGTGCCCATTGGGTGGCTTCTGCCAGGAATTAGAGCCTAGAGGCAAGAGCCAGCAGGGGACAGAGTCTCTGATGTCTCAGAGAGCCTCTGTCTTCTATGGAATTGTAACCAAATAGAGTTTAAAGTATTAGAAATGTTCAGAATAATGACAAGAAGAATAGCTAGTGATTGCTGAATGCCCACTCCATTCTTGAGAGTGTTCTAAGTGCTTGCATGTATTATCTCATCCAACTCCCCCATTCACCCTATGACGAGTTTTGAGGCACCATTATTATCTGCATTTTATAGCTGAGGAGACTGAGACAAAGAGGTTAGGTCACATGCCCAGGGTCATACAGCTGACCAGTGGCAGAGCTGGGTCCAATCTTGTTTTCATTTTCAAGAATTGAGCCAAATGCAGTCTCCTTGAATCAGGCATCTGCTCAGTGCTGGGGTAGGAGCAGTTTGCGAGGGAGCAGGGACTGGGTGTGCAAAGCACCTTCCAGACTCCTGTGTACTGTCCCAAGAAGAGATAAGACATCCCCCAAAGTTCAAGAACAAATGAAGAATGTTCTGCTTGTACTCAAACTGAAAGACTTTTTCACTCTTACGGGGTTTGCACCAAATTCTCGTTTTGCCAGTTTTCATATATTAAAGTGTCAGTCAATGGTCTAATGTGGCTTCAGCAGACGATCTGGTAACGTCAGAGGAGTACTGGTCAAAGAAGGTCGGAGTGACTGGGGCAGCCCTTAGCCGTCCTGCCCTCCCTGGGTGGGAGAGGAGGTGTGAACTGACACTTAGAGGCCCTCTGTCTCTCTTGGGCCAGTGGTTGCTTGGGGGCTGAAAGAGAACTCAAAATGTTCATAGCAGCATTACTCATAATAGCCAAAAATTGGAAACAACCCAAAGGTCCATTGATGGACGACTGGATAAACAAAATGCAGTCTCTTCATACAATGGAATACTATATGGCCATAAACAAGAATGAAGGACTAATACACGCTACAGTATGGATGACCTTGAAGATATTATGCTAAGGGAAAGCAGCCAGGCACAAAAGACCACATATTGTACAATCCTATTCATATGAGACACACATCAGGTTAGTGGTTCCTAGGAGCTGAGGGGCTGGAGGGAATGGGGAGAGACTGCTAGTGGATACAGGGTTTCTCTCTGGGTTGATGGGAATGTTCTGAAATTTGATAGTAATGATGGCTGTACAACTTAGGGAATGTACCAAAAAACCCGCACTGAATTGTGCACTTGAAAAGGGTGAATATAGTACGTGAATGTGTCTCAATAAAAATAATCAAACAAAAAATAGAACAACAACAAAAAGGAGAACACAGAATCCACCCAATCAAGTCTCAGAGCAAAACACTATCTTCCGAAGCTGGGCTGTGGGAGAGAGGCTCCTCCACTAACCTTGGCATGGCCTTGGGGAAGCCCTTTGCCCTCTCTGCACCTCAGTTTCCCCACCTGTTAAATGGCATTGTTGTGAGAATATATCCCTGATGGGACTTTTGGAAACTCTAAAAAGCTTATTTAAACTTACAATGCACTAATTACAAGCGAGGTATCATTATAGTACTTGAGGGTGAACATCATTATAGTACTGATGGGATTTTTTGAAATTATAAAATTATTATTTAAACTTACAATGCACTAATTACAAGTGAGGTATCATTATAGTACTTGAGGGTGAACAAGAAGGATGATGAAAAGTAACCTGCCATTGCCTCTATAATAAGAGGTCTGAAGATGTAGCACTATCCTTGTGTGTGCAGAAAAAAATCACTCGCTTGCTGTCACTCACTTTGAAAGAGTGGCCAGCTGCCACCCTGACTGCCAGGCCCACCCTGATCTTCAGTTTTTCAAAAGATGAGTAATGCGGGGGGAGGCGAGATAAATTAGGAGTTTGGGATTAACATATACACACCGCTATATAAAAAATAGGCAAACAACAAGGACCTTCTGTATAGCACAGGGAACTCTACTCAATATCTTGTAATAACCTATAATGGAAAAGAATCTGAAAAAGAACACACACATACAAATATATATATCTGAGTCACTCTGCTGTACACCTGAAACTAAAACAATCTTGTAAATTAACTATACTTCAAAAAAAAAAAACCTTAAAGAAAAAGATGAGAAATGTGGAGGCTAAGATGAAAGGTTTCTGCATCAACAAGAAGAGGGGAAAAATCTTCTAATGTCTACCTTCCGTACAGAGCACCAGTCGGCACCACCTCTGCCTGGGATGTCCCGAGCTTTCAGTCCTGGGGGTCCTTTGGGGCTCCCTGGTCTCCCTAATCTCATAATAAGTGACCTAGGGGAAAGGACCACGCTGACTGGGTTCCAGGACTGCAAACTCTCTATACATTCTCTGTCCACTATCCATCGCTTTTTCTCCTTCCCAACTTCCATATGGGTTTCCACGGTTTTCCTGGGATCCCCAGGGAACATCCTAGCTCTCCTCTATTTTGAATCTATACCTTAATAGCTTTCATATCCCCAATAAAGTGTTTCTCTCCATCGCCGGTTATTAGCACTTCGTAGCAGCCCTTTTAGAAAGACACTTAATTAAAAATCTTTTGGAAGCTTAAATAAACCATATGCACTGCACTCTATCCAATAAAAAGCTACTCCCTTAACTTCCAAAATAATTGAACTTATTGCCTGTGGATCCTGTCCTACTGGGGCAGAGCCTGAACGCTTTTCTTCTTCATATGCATCCACATAATGGATTCGATATCCATCTGTTTTTCTTAGGATAGGGAATACGTTCAGAATTTTTATTAAGATAATTCATAAAAATAAGAAAATTAATTTAACCAGATGCAGAATTCTCTGCCCCTCCATTATTAAAATAGTTGCTTCTCCTACTTGTCTAGTATTTGAAAAATACAAGCCCCATGAGGTCACGATCAAGCAGTGTTCAAACAGGGGCGGGGGCCAGGGGATTCAGGTCACCCTCTCTCCTGCTCGGCCCTCAGTCCCAAGGAAGTCCAGGCCGTAGTCCATCCAGAATTTCCAGTGTCCTGGGCCTCCGCCTGCTCTGGGGTCACGTCATCTAGAAGTACAGTGCACTGGATAACAGTTTGCCAGCTCTGTTTACAAGACTTTGGGTGGGGGGAGGTGGCTTGGGTAGGGGACACTCCAGTGTCTTAAGTCATTAGAATGCTGATTTCCTTTTCTCATTCCAATTTTTGTTTATTTGAATTAAAAACCGCTCTTTGCCACGAGTAAAAGGATCCAAACCCTCGGGGACCCAGCATCAGCAGCCAGATGTGAAGAACTGCTTCACGGTGTGGGCGGCCTTTCGGCTTTGGTCTCTTTTCGGGGCTCACAGTTGCCTGGGGAGGATAGCATAGCTGTGCTGCCTTTACGGTAAATCCTGGCTAAGTCCGGCCCAGACAGCGCGCGGCCGGGGATCCAGGCGACGGGGGGCGATGAGATAATGAATGAGAAAAGGCTCCAGGCGGGAGATCGTTATTCATGCCGATTCTCTTCTCAGTAGCGTGCGCAGTATCGGGGTGAGGGGTTCATCTTCAAACAAGGAGACACATTACTAGTTTGGACTTTTCAGCGAGAGAAAGTGCATGCACTCTTGATTTTTCAGTCGTATCTGTCTTTCCGTTAAAGGTCCCTAAATGTTGAAGTCCCTCGCGGAACGCGCCCCAGCCCCCAACCCCTGTGTCCGTCTCCTTCCCCGCGGGTCAGGAGGGCGGCAGTGTCCAGACGGTGGCGCTCCGGGACAGTGCAACCCCCTATCCCCCCACTGCAGCAAGAAGGCTAGTCTGGGACAAGTTTCAAGGTGCTTGCTGAAATTTTCTGGGAGGTTTCTCAACAAGAGTCATAACTTTTAGTAGCCGGCACAAAATCCACCCCCGTAACCAAGGTCGTTGAGGGAACGAGTATCCGAATCTCGCCCCTGTAGCCCGAATCTTTCGGATTTCCCGTAGCCCGTGCGCTCCGAGAGCCTGGGCGCACCGCAGGGAACTGTGACGCCTGCGGAGGGAGATCCGCGGGGCAGGGGGCGGTCCGACCCAGTTGAGGTTGAAATGAGACCCCCCCGCAAGGGAAAAGGACTGAGCTGAGTTATTCCTGGGGCGGGGGCCTCTGGTCTGCCGGTGGCTTCCAGGCTGCGCAGCCCAGTACCTCCGCGCCTGTCCCGCCGCTCCGGCACAGCTCCCCGAGCTTACCCGAGTGCCCCGCGCCACTCCGTAAGGCGTGCGGAGCACCTAGAGAGGGGACGGGAGTCGGAGCCGCTCGTCCCGGGTTTCTTTGAGGAGTGGCAGTCCAAGAGAAGGGCTTTATCCCCCGTTTTAATTTTTCCCAGAGCAGCCTCGAAGCTCCCGCAGCCAGGGCGCCAGGCAGCAGGGAAGGGGACGCGCTCTCACTCTCGCTTGCCCCAGAGTTGGGGGCAAGCGGCCACCATCTACCTCTTCTCACTCCCAGAGTACAGACACGATCCCTGCTCCCAGAGCCTGACGTAGGGGCCATCTCCTCAAGGAAAACACA
The DNA here is from genome assembly GCF_951394435.1 of Stenella coeruleoalba. Classification (NCBI taxonomy): domain Eukaryota; kingdom Metazoa; phylum Chordata; class Mammalia; order Artiodactyla; family Delphinidae; genus Stenella; species Stenella coeruleoalba. Next base: position 120,673,173 of record NC_137152.1, read on the forward strand.
AGTCGGGGACCGGATTGAGTGCCACCCGCTGCTGCTGCTAAGGGAGCCAACCAGCTCCTGCCAAGCACCAGAGTGGGAATAAATTCCCTAGAGGCTGCTGTCCAGATTGGGGATGGAAGCCCCCAGCAGCTGTCCCCTGCTTTCCGCGGAGTATAGAAGGCTTTGAAAAGGCAAAACACTGGGATGGGATGAACCTCTCAAGGAGACTGCAGAGGCGAATACCTAGGGTCCAAGGGGCCACTGGCCACTCCTCATGCTCTGCTGGGGGCTTCAGACAAGCTTGGGTTGGCACTGGACCCCCAAGAGGGACCCTATAGCCCCGCTCTGCAATCTACAGCGCTTTGCCAGGTGTTTGCGTAAGAGAGGGAGGGAGAACTTGCTAGAAACGGATGCGCAGTGGCTGGTGGGGAGGAGGTGGATTCTGAGCTGGTCACGACGCAGGGTACCTGGGGGATGTGGTGGGAGGCGGAGCGGCTAGAGGGGAAGCACATACAAGGCAGCCGGAAGCAAGACGACACCTCGATGTGGATTTGTCCAAAAAGAGTTGGAGATCAAAGCGGGGGTGATCAGGGAGCTCTGATTGGTCGGGGGGAGGGATTTGGGGTGGGGCTAGCCACCTCTTGAGGCTTTAAAAGCTCATCGGAGAGGGGCGGGAGCGCTGTCATTTGCTCTCCGACTCTCGGAGGGGTGACAGCTTTCCTGAAGCTCCTGGCGACAGAGCAGGTGTTCGCTGTCCAGACCCGGCTGGAAGGACCTAACGGTCTCCAGCAGCAACATGAGGCCTACCCTGGCAGTTCCCAGCCCATACGGCTGTGTCGGCTGTAAACTGCCGCAGCCAGACTACCCACCAGCTCTAATCATCTTTATGTTCTGCGCAATGGTCATCACCATAGTCGTAGACCTGATCGGCAACTCCATGGTCATTTTGGCTGTGTCAAAGAACAAGAAGCTCCGAAATTCTGGTAAGACCCCTTTCCTTCTCCCTACCCACCGTGCAGCCACTTGCAACCCCTACCTAGGGTGTTAGTTTGGGCTCCTGCAATAGGGAACCCGTGGATGGATCCTGCTCCCCATTTCCCTGCGAGCCTGAGTGATGATGTTCCGCCGTGGGGGGGGGGAGCCCATAAACTCAGAGCTTCTCCAGGCTGCGGAGGTGCGGAGAAGCTCTGGGCAACCAAGTGCAAATCCCCGTCCCTGCGGTGCGCGGCACACCGCCGAGCCCGGCCCCGTCGGGAACCTGATGCAGAGGGAGCCGGCACCCGAGCGGAGAGTCCGGCGGCCGCCCGGGGACAGCACGCCGAGCCGGACGCCGCAGAGGTGGCCGCGCCGAGGCAGCGCGGGAGGAATTAACGCGGAGGGAGCAGCGGGGTTGCTACCCGCTCCGGTAAAGTTAAGTTCTCGGCGGCTGAGGCGGCGCTTGCCGGAGCGCAGCGCGGCGGCCGAGCCCAAGCCCGGCCGAGTCCCCGCTCGCCGCAGCCCCGTGACTCCAGGGTGGCTCCCGGGCAGCTCCCGGGCGGCGGAGCGCAGACCCCCGCGCCTGAGTGTGAAGCAGGGCGGTCTGAGCCCGCCAGAGCCGAGCTCCGTCCGCCCGTCCCAGGGCGCACGGCGGAGAGAGGCGAGCGGCCGGCTGGGCGCAGCAGGCGGTGGCAGCGACGGCGGCGGCGGCGGCGGAGACCCCGAAGTCCGTAAGCGGGGTACCGGGGGTCGCAGGGCGGGGCGGCGGAAAGGTTCGGGAGCTCGGCGTCCCGGGGACACAGAAGACGGCAGAACCGGTGAGGATCGCGGGAGGGCTGCAGGAGAGCTCAGAGGGGATGGTGGGGGCGCAAGGGAGACCGCAGAGCGCGCGGACGTGGGACGAGGTGGGGCGGCGAGCGAGACTCCCCTCGCGGCCTGCCAGTGCCAAGGGGAGGGGGCCGGCTGCGAGCGGGCCTGGGGGACCGTGCTGGAGGCTGCAGGGCGCTGCGCCCCTTGCCGGGGGCGGGGGCGGCAGACGCTGCGGAGCCTTGAGCCGCCTTTGCAGGTTGGGCGGGAGAGGGCTCGAGAGGGGAGGTGGGGGAGGGGCCAAGGGGCCCAAACGCCCAGCTCGGGCCCCGGATGGGAAGGGGCGGCGCCCAGGGCCTCCGCTGCCTGGATCCCGGCCGGCTGGGGCCGGAGGGCAGAGGGGAGCGAGGGGGCGGGGTCTGAGGGGGTCGGGCACCCACAGGACCCGGGCGGGCGGGGTGCCGGGGAGTGGAGGCCGCCACTCTCTGGGGGATTACTTTGCTTGGACGAGGAATCACAAACACCACTGAAGTTTCCAAATGCAGTGACGGGCACACAGTCATTAAAAGTTTTCTTTTCAACTTTTGATGGGTGTGTCTGATTTCTCCTCGGTCCCCCGGAGACGTGGGGCCGCACACTTGGATCTCACGTGCGCTCCAGCAGTGCGGTCCCAAGGGGCCCAACCCCGGAGCCCCCGGGGGTTGGGGCACCTGCAAAGTCCATTTTCTCTTTTTTCCTTTTCTCCTTCACCTTCCTTTCCTTCCATAATTCAAATAAAGGTTTTTAGCGTTGTTGTGGTTTTGTTTTTAAGTCTTTGCCCTCTCTCTTCTGCTCTTTTCTTCTCCGAATTCATTACTTTGAGGGAAAACCCTAGAAAGAACCTCTTGGGTAGAAAGCGCCGAGGCCTGGCCTTGGCAGTGCTGGCGGAAGGAAGCAGAACGAGCCGTTCCTTTGCCCTTTTAAAAGTGCTCATTTTCTCCCAGTCCGAGATGAAGTGCAATATTTTGCCAAACCAATGCTAATTAGCAATGAGGTGTTTCCAGAGAAAGGGCTCCGCATCTGCACTTGGCCTTGCAGGTTTTACAAACAGCGTTCCTCCCGCCGCCCTACAAAACAGGAGTGCCCCCCCCCCACCGGCACTTTCCTGTTTAGCCCGCAGGCTCCAGTAAAGCCCGGGACCGGGGGCCTGGAACCAGTGTGCAGGGTGGCGAACGTGCTGGTGCCCGGCTCTGCTCGGGGACCCGCGTGAAGCAAGCAGTTCTGCTAATCCTTGCAGGGATTTTCCTGATTTTTTCCCCTCTTTGCTCACTTTCTCAGACTAAATTTTACAGGGCCTCTCCCCACCCTCAGTTTTTACTCTTAGGTTACCTCTGAAATGGTAAGTATTTACTGGGCTAAGTCTTAGATTACTGTCTGATCCCGCTGGGAAAGACCGCTTAAGAAAACGACATGCCCTTTCTCGGACAGTTCTCTTTAGACATGTTTGCGTTGTAAATGCGATGGTACGTTAGAGAAGGCAGAGGGCTAATTTTTTTTTCGGGGTTGGGGGAGGTTGAGGCTTCCTGACAGTCCTCCAATCTCTCCACCCACCCCAGTCCCTACCCTCCAGCCTGTTTCCGACAGACAGCTCCATCCAGCTCCCCTCTACTCCCTCCCTCCCCCCACCCGTACTCCGCCAAAACTTCGCGTTTTGTTTTTGTTCAAAATGATGGCCACAGGTCTGTGTGTGTGGGAGTGTGAAGGGCTCCCCAACGGGCTTTCGTGTTTACTGCTTTCTGACTTCACTTTTTTCCCAAAGCAGAGATGATGTTGTTTGAAAGGAAAAAAAGGTTGTCAAAGGACAGGTCCCCCAAACCTGCTTGTGCATCGGAATCATCTGGGACATGCTTGTAACTAAAAATAAAAACACAACTGTATTTCTTGAAAAGAATTCTAGAAGTCGAAATTGTCACGACTCCAGCTGGCCTTTTCTTCCAGCTTATATTTGTAGATTTCCAAATGTAACCATTTGTTCTTCTGTCTTCCTCCCCCGCCCCCACCCCCACCCCCGCCCCACCCCGCCCCGCCCCAATATGCTTTTCAGGCAACATCTTCGTGGTTAGCCTCTCTGTGGCTGATATGCTGGTGGCCGTCTACCCCTATCCTCTGATGCTGCATGCCATGGCCGTTGGTGGCTGGGATATGAGCCAGTTACAGTGCCAGATGGTTGGATTCATCACAGGGCTGAGTGTGGTCGGTTCTATCTTCAATATTGTGGCAATTGCTATCAACCGTTACTGCTACATCTGTCACAGCCTCCAGTATGAGCGCATCTTCAGTGTGCGCAATACCTGCATTTACCTGGTTGTCACCTGGATCATGACCGTCCTGGCTGTCCTGCCCAACATGTACATTGGCACCATCGAGTATGATCCTCGCACCTACACCTGCATCTTCAACTATCTGAACAACTCTGCCTTTGCTGTGACCATCGTCTGCATCCACTTTGTCCTCCCTCTGCTCATAGTGGGTTTCTGCTACGTGAGGATCTGGACCAAAGTGCTGGCAGTCCGCGACCAGGCTGGGCAGAATCCTGACAACCAGCTTGCCGAGGTTCGCAATTTTCTAACCATGTTTGTGATCTTCCTCCTCTTTGCAGGGTGCTGGTGTCCTATCAACGTGCTCACTGTCTTGGTGGCTGTCAGTCCAAAGGAGATGGCAGGCAAGGTCCCCAACTGGCTTTATCTTGCATCCTACTTTGTAGCCTACTTCAACAGCTGCCTCAATGCTGTGATCTACGGTCTCCTCAATGAGAATTTCCGAAGGGAATACTTTACCATCTTCCATGCTATGCGGCATCCTATCCAGTTCTTCTCTGGCCTCATCACTGATGTTCGGGAAATGCGGGAGGCCCGAGCCTTCGCCCGCGCCCGCGCCCGCACCCGTGACCGAGCCCGCGAACAAGCCTGTACTGCTGTGGAGGAAATACCGATGAGCGTCCGAAATGTTCCACTACCTGGTGATGCTGCAGCTGGCCAACCTGAGTGTGCCTCCGGCCACTCCAGGCCAGCCTCCGGCCACTCCAGGTCTGCCTCTGCCCACCGCACATCTGCCTCTGTTCACCATAAGTCTGTCTTTAGTCACTCCAGGCCTGCCTCTGGCCACCGTAAATCTGCCTCTGGCCACTCCAGGTCTACCTCTGGTCACCCCAAGTCTGCCACTGTTTACCCTAAGCCTGCCTCTGTCCACTTCAAGGCTGACTCTGTCTATTTCAAGCCTGCCTCTAGCCACCCCAAGCCTGTCACTGGCCACCACATCCCTGCTGGCAGCCACTCCAAGGCTACCTTCAGCCCTGCCACCAGCTGCCCTAAACCCACCACTGGCCACACCAAGCCTGCTACCACCCACCCCGAGCCTGCCGACTATCCTGAGCCCGTTGCCACCAGCCACCTGGAGCCTGCCATCGCCGGCCAGCCTGAGCCCACTGCTGCTGGCCACCTGGAGTGTGACATCACTGACCTCCCTGAGCCCGCCTCCAGCCCTGCCGCTGAGTCCCCCAAGCCTGTTGCCAGCCCGCTGGAGCCTGCTGCTGCCGCTGCCCCTGTTGACCCCTTTGTGGTCACCATTGCCACCGATGATTACCAGGAGGTTGTGGTTATTGATGTTGAAGCTGATTCTGATGAAGTGGCTGTGTGATCTTAGGGGCGGCCAAGCAGTGGTCCTCTTTCGAGGTTGGCTAGCATATGTAATACAAAGTGAGATATCTTAGTGCACCTGCACACAGACACATGCAGACACTGACGGAGAGTGTAAGCTACACCTACCTTTCAGGCATACTCCTCCTTTCCATTATGTCTGCAAAAGTGTGAGTGTGTGTGTGTGTGTGTGTGCGCGCGCGCGCTTGCTCCTTTAGAGACCAATTTCCCCTCAAGTTTGACTTCTGTTGTTCTGAGCCTCCCTTTCCTCCTGTGGTTGACTGTGAGCCCACAGTGATCCTTGAACTTGTAGACTTTGGTTTTTCCCCACTCCTGTGTAGCCGTTTCTCCCCACTCCTCATTTCCTTCTCCTTGTTCCTGCTCTCTTCTCCCATTCCTCTGGGGGGGGGGGGGGGGGGGAGGAGCGCATGCGCAATGGTAAATGTGTGCTGTGGTAAAGCCTTCTGTAAAGTGAATGTGACCGCAGAGCTTTATGTGTTTAAGTATTTATTGTACATTTAACGGCAGTAAGAAAGGCAATTGCGATAAAGTACAAGTATTTGAAACAGTTTCCTTTCTAAATTCCAGCAACAAAATATGACCCCTATCTGAAGAACACAATTTACTGACCTCTTATTAAAATAAATATTTATGCCTATGAGATCAAATGGCAAAAGGAAAGATATTGCCGCACCAAATACATTGGTGCTGATTTTCGTAGTCAAACACGAATGCAAATGATATGTGTTTACTTTATTCGTAGTTACTTTACCTTTTATAGTATTTGCCAGGATTTTCTTTCATTTAGTTCCTTAAAAACAAATCTATCCATAAACTGGTTTCTCCCCACATCCAAACTTATGGTTGCTAGGATCAGTTACAGTCATGCTTTTAATATTATACACAGCCTGATGTTTTTACGCAATCAGTTTTTACGTTTTTCTTTTTCATTCAGAAGGGAATTTGAGGGAATAACTGGTAGCCAGAAGTGAATGGAGTACTGCCTGGACTTGTAAACAAGTGCTGCTTCAAAAGCCTCCCTCCTGCCCCATCCCTCTGAGCCTCCCAGCTGTGGTGGGGATGGTGGGGGGAGGCTGAGGTCCTGTGATCCACCGTGTTAAGGCGTAGATGTCTCGTATCCTCGCACTTGACAGCCCAGGAAGTGATTTTTCTCTAGAATTCAAGAAAACGTTGTTTAATAAAAATCTCGATTATTGATTCAAATTGACACTTAAAGTTTACTGTACAAAAGATTGTAAGGATAAGTGGAAATGTGTTATACCGCCTTAAGTTAGTTCTCTGTTTGTGGTAGCAATTAAATAAATGTTTTTGTGTCTTTGGTGTGTGATCTGTGGATAAAATTTGCTTCATCCACCAGATTCACTTGTGGGGAGGCTTGGGGGTGGGTGGAAAAGCATACCCCTTGGGGGATCAAGAGACTCAGATGCAAGTACCCTCCCTGCTGTACCCCAGGGCGAGTCACATGACCCCTCTCTCCACAGTTGCCTGGCTTAGCAAACTGTGGCCAGGTCGGGGCGGGCTGGAGGCAGAGGAGGGCTCCCTGGGTGTGGTGGGTTCTTCTCGCTAGTACTGCCAAGGCTTCTGAAAACGGGTCCTCTTTTACCCCCATGGAAGGAGTGGAGCTGGGCCCCAATTATGTCACAACTCCGGAGGCTACTGGGACCAAGTAACGGAGCCCACAGTCCAGTGGGGGAGAGGCACAGGAGTGAGGGGCGGGCAGACAGGTGGGTTCCTCTCTAGCTGGAAGTTAGGTGGCAAGACCCCAGCAACTGGGCAAACGTCCTAGCCTCAGGAACATAGCCTCAAAAGAATCTCCAATGACGACGTAATGCCCCAAACAGACTACTCCATAAAAATAGAAGATTCAAAAGAATACATGGTAGGATATCAGTTTGGTTAAGAACGTATACACATTAAAACACGCACATATACATAGGCCCACGGAGTTAGGCATGTATACGGTTGTTCTATCCAGGTTTAACTAGACTGTAAGTATAAGCTGAGGTCATCTTCACTTCTGATGCCCAAATTACAGTGGTCCCAGCAGAGTGGCTGCTGTACCTCAGGCTGATTCCTTGTCAACATTTCTGCCTAGTTTCCCTGGACATGCAAAAAGGATGCTTGCTCGTGTACTCAAATCGCTTTACAGTTGCCACCCTCTCCCCATGTTTTCCACGTTCTCCCTGTCTGCCCTCACTCAAGGAGCTTTGCTTTGGGTAACACTGCAAGTGTTCAAACCAAGGATGCTGCGTCTCAATGCTCCGAACTGGGTGCAGGGTTCTGAGAGGTGATGGGAGAGGTGAAGAAACTCTTGGCACTTTTTACAGCTTTGTTTCACACTCTGCTCTGAGGTGCCCGAAGCAACACTGCTTATGCCCAGAGTCTTACAAAGGCTTATGAAAGCAGCCACTTCATCCACTCTGCTCACCTGCAAGGTGCGTTCATCATTCCTGCCTCCCCACCTCTGCCCCCATAACCCACTCCCATGGGAACAAGCAACGGTTGAAGCGCAGTGCCTCCTGTTTGTACATGGCCAAGAAATATTTTTCTCTGCCCCTCTTTCCCTTATCCTGTCCCTTTCCACCCCCAAAGTCAAGAAGCCTCATAAGCACATCTCTGACTAGCCACGCCCACTATGAGTAACCAAGGCAAGACACTGAATCTCTGCGGTCAGTTTTAAGGTGCTTTGTAGTTGTCTCCATGACAACGCACAGCTTCTGGTTTTATACAAGTAGAATCAGAAGGGCCAATCTTACCGACTTCCCCAAAGAGAGAATCTGCCTCCAGGTGAGCCGAAGTCTCCATGATCAAGGGATAAAGAAACGGAAGCAAATTTTAAATGGCGGTTCCCCCAGTTTCTATTCCTCTTTATTTTCTTTTTAAATGCAAATATAATGTATATACTGTAAAGTGAAAGTTTGACCATATTTTTACACAGGTATGCATCCATGTAATGACCCCTCTGACCCTCCAGAAGGCTCCCTTTTGTATCCTTCCAGTCAATACTCCAACCAAAGGCAAACGCTGTCCTGACCTCTATCACCATACATTAGTTTTGCCTGTTCTAGAACTTCATATAGATGGAAGCGTGCAGTATGCATTTGTCCCGTTTCTTTTTAAAAATAGTGATAAAATATACATAACATAAAACTGACCATTTCAACCATTTGTAAGTGTGCAATTCTGTGGCATTAAGTACATTCACAATGTTGTGCGATCATCACCACTGTTCACTTCCAGAACTTCTTCATCATCCCAGACATAAATTCTGTAGCCTTTAAATGCGAACTCCCTATTCCCCCTCCCCCAGCCCCTGGTAACCTCTATTCTACCTTCTGTCTCTATGGATTTGCCTATTCTAGGTACCTGATATAAATGGAATCATATATTATTTGTCATTTGGGGTCCGGCTTCTTTTACTGAACTTAATGTTTTCAGGGTTCATTCGTGTTGTAGCAGGTGTCAGTACTGCATTGTTTTTACGGCTGAATAATATTCAGTTGTATGGATACACCGCATCGTGTTCGTCCATTCATCCACTGATGGAATTTGGGCTATTTCCACTTTTTGGCTGCTGTGAACATTGATTTACAAGTATTTGACTCCCTGATTTCAATTCTTTTGGAAATATATCTAGGAGTGGAATTGTTAAATCATATGTTAGTCTGGCTTCTTTTGCTCAATTAGTTATGTTTTTGAGATTCAGTCATGTTTTTGTATCAGTAGTTTGGGGTGTGTTTTCATTTTTATGTAGTACTCTACAATATGAATATACCATAATTTACAGATTGATTCTATTATTGACGGACCTTTAGGTTGTTTATGATCTGGGACTACTATGAAAAGTGCTTCTATAAAGATTTTTGTACATGCCTTTTAATTTAATTTTATATAAAGTTATAATTTTACACACAGTGAGGTACATAAATCTTCGGTGTAAAGTTGAACGAATTTTTACTTATGTACACACCTATGTAACCACCACACAAATCAAGATATAGAACATCTCCAGCACTTAGAAGGTTCCATTATGCCAGCTTAATTTTATTGGTTCTCACGCTTTATTTCAGTGGAAGCATACGGAATATACTCTCTTGTATCTGGCTTCTTTCACTTATCATTTTGTCTGTGAGATTTATCCATATTACTTTGGGTAGAAGCAGTCCATCCTTCTTATTGCTGTGTAGAATTCCATTGTATTGAGTATAAGAACTTCTTATCAATTCTACCATAGGTGGACATTCGGTGTGTATTCTAGTTTGGAGCTATTATGAAGAAAGCTGTTAATGAACATTCTTGTACGTGCCTTTTGGTACATATATGAACTCATTGCTCTTGGAAATACACCTAGGATTGGAATTCCTGAGTTGTGAGTATATGTGTATTTAGTTTTGGTAAGCACTGCCAAATATTTTTCCAAAGTGGTTGAAACAATTTATATTCTTACTAGCAATGCATTAGAATTCAAGATGCTCTGCATTCTTGCCAACATTCAGCATTTTCAGCCCTTTTAATTTTAGATATTTTTCTGGATGTCTACTGCTATTTCATTGTATTTTCAGTTTTCAATTCTTTTCTTTTCTTTTTTTTTTGCAGTATGAGGGCCTCTCACTGTTGTGGCCTCTCCCGTTGCGGAGCACAGGCTCCACACGCGCAGGCTCAGCGGCCATGGCTCACGGGCCCAGCCGCTCCACGGCATGTGGCATCTTCCCGAACCGGGGCACGAACCCGTGTCCCCTGCATCAGCAGGCGGACTCTCAACCACTGCGCCACCAGGGAAGCCCCAGTTCTTTAATGAATAATGATGTTGACCATCTTCTCACATGGTCATCGTCCATTTGGATATTCTAAAAAGTGAAAAGTTTGAACAAATATTTTGACTGTTTTAAATCTGAGGTTCCTGTCTTCTTATTGGAAGTAGAAGTTCTTTATATATTCTGGATACAAATATATGTATTTCACGAATATCTTCTCGGTCTGTGGTTTGCCTTCTCTCTCTCTTATTGTATCTTTTGATGAGCAAAAATCCTTAATATTATGAAGGGCAATTTATTAGTTTTTTTATGACTAATAATTTCTGTTTAAGAAATTTCTGACTAATATAACGAATATATTCTCCTAGTTTTTCTTTTAGAAACTTTATTATTTTGCCTTTAACATTTAAGTCTATGTTTAGTCTGAAGTTAATTTTCTGTGTTTGGTGTGAGGTAGGGGGACAATTTTCTGTTTTTGGTGTGAGGTAGGGGGTCAAGATTCATTTTTTAATATAGTCAAGGTTCGTATTTTCATTTAATCACCATTTATTGAAAAGACCATCCTTTGCCCAACTGAACTGTATGGAGACTTTGTTGTAAATTGGTTAGTCATATAAAAATAAAAATTATCTATCATCTATCTATCTATCTATCTATCATCAATCATCAAGCTCTTTCTGAGCAGTTTAGTCTATTCCATTGGTCTGTTTGTCCAGCCTTGCACCAATGCCACATTGTTTTTTATTTATTTATTTTTTGTTTTTTATTTTTAATTGAACTATAGTTTATATACAATGATATGCAAACATGTTAAGCATACAGATAAATGGATTTTTACTTATAGGCATATTTTTATATCACCATCTTCCAGATGAAGATACAGAACACTTCTAGTACCCCAGAAGGCCCTTAAATGCCCCAACTCAGTCAATAACTCCCCAAAAGTTGACCACTAGTCTAAGCTCTAATATCACAGATCAGTTTTGCCCATTTCTGAATTTCATTAAGGGGAATAGAATAACATGTATGCTTTTGAATCTGGCTAATTTCGGTAAACATGCTTTTGAGAAGCATGAGTGTTGTTGGACGTATCAGCAGTTCTTTTTAAAAACTGTCATAGGAAGATTTAATGATGTGGAATATCTTCAAGTCATATTAAGTTGAAAAAGCAGAGAATGGTATGTGATTTTGTTAACAAAACCAAAATGCATATGTGAAAAGACACACGTTTTAACACTTTCTATAGTAAATACATAAACATTTTTATCGAGATATAATTCATTTTCCATAAATTTCATCATTTTAAAGTATTCGATGTTGGGTTTTCTTAAAATTGAGGTATAGTTGATGTACAATATTATATGTTTCAAGGGTACAACATAATGAATCACAATTTTAAAGGTGATACTCCATTTATAGTTATTATAAAATATCGCTATATTCCTTGTGGTGTACAATATATCCTTGTAGCTTATTTATTTTATACATAATAATTTGTACCTCTTAATCCACTATCTCTATCTTTCCCCACCCCCTTCCCTCTCTCCATTGGTAACCACTAGTTTGTACTCTCTATGTGTGAGTCTGTTTCTTTTTGTTATATTCGGTAGTTTTTTGTTTTTTGTCTTTTTAGATTACACATATAAGTGATATCATACAGTATTTGTCTTTCTCGTCTGACTTATTTCACTAAGCATAATATGCTCCAAGTCCATCATGTTGCTGCAAATGGCAAATTTTCATTCTTTTTTATGGCTGAGTAGTATTCCATCATATATATATATATATATATATATATATATATATATGCCATATCTTCTTTACCCATTCATCTGTTGATGGACACATAGGTTGCTTCCTTATCTCTGCTATTGTAAATAATGCCGCTACGAACATTGGGGTGCATATGTATTTTTATTTAATGTTTTCATTTTCTTTGGCTATATACTCAGGAGTGGAATTGCTGGATCATATGGTGGTTCCATTTTTAGTTTTCTGAGGAACCTGCATACTGCTTTCCACAGGGCTGCACCATTTTACGTTCCTACCAACAGTTTACAAGGGTTCTTTATCTCCACATCCTTGCCAACATTTATTATTAGCAGTTTTTTTGACGATAGACATTCTGACAGGGATGAGGTGATATCGCATTGTGGTTTTGATTTGCATTTCTTTGATGATTAGTGATGTTGAGCATCTTTTCATGTGCCTCCTGGCCATCTGCATTTCCTCTTTGGAAAATGGCTGCTCAGGTCATCTGCCCATTTTTCAGTTAGGCTGTTTGTTTTTTGATGTTGATTGTTTTTTGATGTTGAGTTATATGAGCTGTTTATATATTTTTGATATTAACCCCTAATGGATAATATCATTTGCAAAATTTTTTCCTATTTAGTAGGTTCTCTTTTCATTTCTTTCGATGGTATCCTTTGCTATGCAAAAGCTTTTAAGTTAAATTAGGTCCCATTGTTTATTTTTGTTTTTGTTTCCTTTGCCTTAGGAAACAGATCCCCAAAAATATTGCTACTATTTAAGTCAAAGACTGTTTTGCCTATGTATTCTTCTAGAAGTATTACGGTTACCAGGCTTACATATAGGTCTTTAATCCATTTTGAGTTTATTTTTGTATATGGTGTTAGAAAATGTTCTAATTTTGTTCTTTTACGTGTAGCTGTCCGGTTTTCCCAGCACCACTTATTGAGGGGACTGTCTTCTCCATTGTGTATTCTTGCCTCTTTTGTCGTAGATTAATTGACTATATGTGCGTGGGTATATTTCTGGGATCTCTGTTCTGCTCCATTGATCTATATGTCTGTTTTTGTGCCAGTACCATAGTGTTTTGATGACTATAACTTTGTAGTATAGTCTAAAGTCGGGGAGCATAATTCCTCCAGCTTTGTTCTTTTTCAAGATTGTTTTGGCTATTCAGAGTCCTTTGTGTTTCCATACAAATTTTAAAATTATTTGTTCTATTTCTTTGGAAAATGCCATTGGTATTTTGATAAGGATTGCATTGAATCTGTAGATTGCCTTGGGTAGTATGGTCATTGTAACAATATTAATTCTTCCAATCCATGAACATGGAATATCTTTCTACCTGTTTGTGTCATCTTCAATTTCTTTCATCAGTGTCTTACAGTTTTATGAATATAGGTCTTTAATATCCTTAGGTAGATTAATTCCTAGGTATTTTATTCTTTTGATGTGATTGTAAATAGGATTGTTTCCTTAATTTCTCTTTCTGATAGTTCATTGTTAGTGTATAGAAATGCAACAGATTTCTGTACATTAATTTGTATCCTGCAACTTTACCAAATTCATTGATGAGCTTTAGTATTTTTCTGGTGGCATCTTTAGGCTTTTCTATGTATAGCATCATCTCATCAGCAGACAGTGACAATTTTACTTCTTCCTTTTCAATTTGGATTCCTTTCATTTTTCTTCTCTGATTGCTGTGACTAGGACCTCCAATACTATGTTGAAAAAAAATGGTGAGCATGAGTGGGCATCCTTGTCTTGTTCCTGATCTTAGAGGAAATGTTTTCAGCTTTTCACGGTTAACTATGATGTTAGCATAGTTATGTTATCGCATATCGCCTTTATTTTGTTGAGGTATGTTCCCTCTATACCCACTTTCTGGAGAGTTTTTGTCATAAATGAATGTTGAATTTTGTCAGAAGATTTTTCTACATCTATTGAGATGATTATATAGTTTTTATTCTCAGATTTGTTAATGTGGTATATAACGTTGATTGATTTGAGAATATTGAAAAATCCTTGTATCCCTGAGATAAATTCCACTTGATCATGGTATATGATCCTTTTAATGTATTGTTGGATTTGGATGGCTAATATTTTGCTGAGGATTTTTGCATCTATGTTTATTAGTGATATTGGCCTATACTTTTCTTTTTTTGTGATATCTTTGTCTGGTTTTAGTATCAGGGTGATGCTGGCCTCGTGGAATGAGTTCAGAAGTGTTCCTTTCTTGGCAATTTTTGGAAGAGTTTGAGAAGGATAGGTGTTAACTCTTCTCTAAATGTTGTGTCTAGTTCACTTGTGAAGCCATCTGGTCCTGGACTTTTATTTGTTGGGAGTTTTTTGATTACTGATTCCACTTCATTGATGGTAATTGGTCTGTTCATATTTTCCCTGTCTTCCTGGTTCAGTCTTGGGATATTGTATATTTCTAGGAATTTGTCTATTTCTTCTAGGTTGTCCATTTTATTGGCATATAGTTTTTTATAGGAGTCTCTTATTATCCTTTGTATTTCTGTGGTGTTGGTTTTACCTTCTTTTTCATTTCTGATTTTATTGATTTAAGCCCTCTCCCTTTTTTCCTTGGTGAGTTTGGCTAAAGGTTTATCAATTATGTTTATCTTTCCAAAGAACCAGCTTTTAGTTTCATTGATCTTTTTATTGTTCTTTTAGTCTCTATTTCATTTTTTTTTTCTGCTCTGATCTTTATGATTTCTTTCCTTCTACTAACTTTGGTTTTGTTTGTTCTTTCTTTCTCTACTTCCTTTAGGTGTAATGTTAGGTTGTTTATTTGAGATTTTTCTTGTTTCTTGAGACAGCTTTTATTGGTATAAACTTCCCTCTTAGAACTGTTTTAGCTGTGTCCCATGGATTTTTGGGTCATTGTGCTTTGTTTTCATTTGTTTCCAGGTACTTTTTTCTTCTTAGATTTCTTTAGTGATCCACTGTGTGTTTAGTAGCATATTGCTTAGCCTCCATGTGTTTTTGCAGTTGATCTGTAGTCTCATAGCACTGTAGTCAGAAAAGATGCTTGATATGATTTCAATTTTCTTAAATTTACAGAGGCTTGTTTTATGGACTGGTGTGTGATCTATCCTGGAGAACATTCCATGTGCACTTGAAATGAATATGTATTCTTCTGTTTTTGGTTGGAATATTCCGTCTCTCTCTCTCTCTCTGTCTCTCTGTCTCTCTCTGTCTCTCTATCTCTCTCTCTATATATATAATCTATTATATATATATATATAATCTATTAAGTCTATCTGGTCTAAAGTGTCATTTAATGCCACTGTTTCCTTATTGATTTTCTGTCTGGATGATCTGTCCATTGATGTAAGTGGGGTGTTAAAGTCCCCCACTATTATTGTGTTACTGTCAATTTCTTCTTATATGTCTGTTAACATTTGCCTTATATATTGAGGTGCTTCTATGTTGGGTGCATATCTACTTAACAATTATTACATCTTCTTCTTGGATTGATCCCTTGATCATTATGTAATGTCCTTCCTTGTCTCTTGTAAGAGTCTTTATTAAAGTCTATTTCGTCTGATATAAGTACTGCTACCTTGGCTTTCTTTTGATTTCTGTTTGCATGGAATATCTTTTTCCATCTCTTCAGTTTCTGTGTGTGTCTTTAGATCAGAAGTGAGTATCTTGTAGGCAGCATATATACAGGTTTTTTTTTTTTTTTTTTGGTATCCATTCAGCCACTCTTAGTTTTTTGATTGGAGCATTTAGTCTATTTGCATTTAAAGTAATTGTTCTTTCTCTTCTTCTCCTGGGACCCCTATAATGGGAATACTAATGTGCTTAATGTTGTCCCAGAGGTCTCTTAAATAGTCCCCATTTCTTTTCATTCTTTGTTCTTTTTTTTTGTTCAGTATCAGTGATTTCCACTACTCTGTCTTCCAGCTCACTCATCTGTTCTTCTGAATCATTTATTCTATTGCTGATTCCTTCCAGTGTATTTTTCATTTCAGTTATTGTATTTTCATCTCTCTTTGGTTGTTCTTTATATTTTCTAACTCTTTGTTTAAGACTTCTAACTTCCTGCTTTGTCCATCTATTCTTTTCTTGAGATCTTTGATCATTTTTCACTATCATTGCCCTGAACTCTTCCTCAGGTAGATTGCCTATCTCCATTTCACTTAGTTCTTCTTCTGGGATTTTATCTTGTTCCTTCATTTGGAACATATTACTCTGTTGCCTCAGTTTGTCTAACTTGCTGGTTTTATTTCTATGTATCTGGTAGTTTGGTTATATTCCTCAACCTTGGAGATGTGGCCTTTTGTAGGAGACATCCTATATGCATCTCAGCAACACAGTTCCCTCTGGTCACAAGAACTATATGCTCTAGGGATGCCCCCAATGTAGGCTGCATGGCTTCTTTTGTTGTGATGGGCTGACTTCTGTGGGTGGTCTGGTAGGCTTGCTTGGTCTCCCATCCAGTTGGCTGCCTGGTATGGAGCCTGCTGGCAACTGTTTGGTGGGGCCAGGTCACAAGGCAGCTGACTGCAGAATCCTAGGGAGCCCTGGGGCTAGTGCTGGCTCACTGGTGGATGGAGTTAGGGCCCAGGCAGAGCTGGGTCCTGGGTCATGGTTCCTGGGTCTTGGGTCCTGGCTGCAGGATCCCGGGGTCTCAGAGCTGGTTTTGGGCCACTGGTGGGTGGGGCAGGTTCCTGAAACAGCTGGTTGCAGGGTCTGGGATGTTTCAAAGCTTGTGTTGGCCTGCTAGTGGGCAGGGAAATGGCCCAGATGGTCCCAGGGCTGGTACTGGCTTGTTGGTGGATGGGCTGGGTCCATAGGCTGAGGGGCTATGGTAGTCCTATGGCTAGTGTCTGCCTGCTAATGGGTAAGACTGTTCCTGAGGCTACAGCAGGCTCACTGGTGGGTCGGCCCAGGGATTCTGGGGCTGGTGCCTGCCCACTGGTGGGTGGAGCTGGGATCCCAGGGTCCCTGGCTGGAGGGCCCTGGGGATATCAGGTCTAGTGCTGGTGCACTGTTGTGTGGGACCAGGTTCTGGGCCCTCTGGTGGGCAGGTCCATGTCTAGGGGTGGCTGTGGGCTCTGAGGTTCTGAAGGCAGCCTGCTTGTTGGTGGGTGAGGCTGTGTCCCTGCCTGGCTAGTTGCTTGACCTGAGGCATTCCGGTATGGGTGTCTACAGTCTGGTGGGCAGGGGCAGATGTGGGTCCTGAGGCTAATAAACTAGAAGGAGAATTCCAAAATGACACTTGCCAGCACCAGTGTCTATATTCCCAGGGTGAGCTGCAGTTGCCTCCTGTCTCTCTGGGAGATTCTCCAAGATCAGCAGGTAGGTCTGACCCAAGCTTCTTTCAAATTATTGCTTCTGCCCTGGGTCCCAGAGCATATGAGATTTTGTGTGCCCCTTTAAGCATGGAATTTTTATTTCCCCCCAGCTCTCTGGGACTCCCAAAAGTAAACCCCACTGGCCTTCAAAGCCAAATGCTCTGGGGGGCTCATCTTCCCAGCAAAGGGCCCCCAGGCTGGGGAGCCTGAGGTGGGGCTCAGACCCCATGTTCCTTAGGGAGAACCTCTGCAGTTGTAATTATCCTCCCATTTGTGGGTTGCCTGCCTGGGTTTATGGGTCTTGACTATATCATGAGTTCGCCCCACCTACCCAGCTAGTTGTTGTTTTTTAGCATAGTTTTCAAAGTGCATCCATGTTGTAGCATAGATCAAAATTTCATTCATTTTTAAGGCTGAATAATATTCTTTTGTACTTATGTACCACATGTTGTTTATCCATTCATCTACCAGTGAAAGTTTGGATTGTTTCCACCTTTTGACTATTGCGAATAATACTGCTATGAAGATTGGTGTATATATATATGTTTGTGGATATGGGATACTAGAGAGAGAAGTGTAATATGAGTCTAAAACAAACAGAAGGAAAGAAACAATAAAGATCAGATCAGAAATCAATAACATTGAAAACAGGAAATTGATAGATTAAAATTAATGAAATGGAAAGCTAATTCTTTGAAGAGATCAATAAAATTGGTAAATCTCTAGCCAGGCTAGCTACAAAATAAAGAGAGAGAATACAAATTGCTAATATCAGAAATGAAAGACCGGTCATCTCTAGTGATCCCAAAGATATTAAGAGGATAATAAAAGAATACTATGAACACTTCTATGCTCATAAATTTGATAACTAGATGAAATGGGCCAATTCCTTGAAAGACACAACCTACTAAAACCCACGCAAAGAATTTTGTGCAACCCCAAACCTGTTAAGTCTCCTTCAGTGGCCACTAGGTTTCTGGTTTTCAGAACTGCTTTAGTTGTGAAGCTATTGCCTTTTCAAAGCTACTGAGGAGCTAAGGGAGGGGAATGAAATGAGTGCTAGTTAAAGCACCACCAAACTCACTGTTCTTACCAAAATGCAATCATTTTTCTTAAATAAATCCTCCTTGGGTTGTTGCAAGACTTAGGTTAATTTCCAGACTTCTGAAAAAGTTGATTTTGACAGTTTTTGAGGTGTTCTCCTTGCTTTTATGGAGAAGCACATTTTTGGAACCTTTTTTTTTGCCCTGCTGCACCTTAATTTTCTTCTCTTGGGCAGTATGTCATAGAAATCATTCCGTATCAGTTCTTCATTCCTTTTTACAGTTGTATAGGACTCCATTGTGCCAATGTTGCACAATTTATTCAAACACTCTCCTATCTATGGGCGTTTCAGTTGTTTCCAATATTTTGCAATTACAAACTATGTTGCAATGAACATCTTTGTGCATATGTATTTTTGGATTGTTGGAAGTTCATCTTCAAATATAGATTCTTAGAATCGGGATTTCTGGGCTGAAAGGTTATGTTAGGTATGGCCAATTTCTCTGTGGAAGTGTTGCACTGATTTGTATTCTCAGCAGCAATGTATGTGAGTGACTGCTTCGCCACAGACTCTTCAACAGATTCTGTCATCACACTTTTTAATTTTTTGCTTGTCTGATAGGTATCTCAGTGTGGTTTTAATCAGCAGTTCTCTAATTATGTACTGAGTTTGAACATTTTTCATGTACTTAATGGGCATTTTTATATCCTATTTTTTTTGTTGAATTGTCTGTTTTTATATTTTCCTCACTTTTCGATTGAGTTTTTGGTCCCTTGCACTCAATTTTTTAAAAATTTCAAATTGCTCTTTATTTTTATAGAGGTGTTAATCACAAGTCATGTCTGAGATTTGACATATTTTCTTGTGCAAATATTTCAGATCAAATTAAATGCCTTTTTTCTGGTGGCTATGGCTCACTTTGATTAAATTCAAGCTGTTTGACCATGTCATTAATTGACTGTTCTTAATTCTGGTGGAAGTTCTGGAGATCAGCGAGAGTTTCAGAAAAATTCAGCAGCCTGAGTAATTTCCATCACAGCCAAGCCAGACGGACTGAGATTCCACTGTTGAATGAAACTCCTGTGTGGGGTTGGGAGTGGAGATGGGAGTAGTTGTCAAGAAGTTTTATAAGAAAGTGTCAGAAATTAGGAAGCATGGGTCATCATTTGCCTGTAAGAGAGAGAGAGGGGGATATTAAGCAAAATAAATTTTGAGCAAGGAGAAGGGGTTATAACTATGAAAAGAATACTTTTAAAACGAAGGTTAACAGCCTTGGGCAGATAAGCAGGAAAAAAGAAAGGTCAAGCAACAAACAATTATCATAGATTTGATACTTATTTATTGAGTATCTATTACGTATAAGACCCTCTTCTAGGGCGGGTAGGGTCTATGGGAAATACAAAGATAAACAAGGGCAAATCTCTTGTCCTAATTTAGAGGCATGAAACCAACAATGTTGCCTTTTGTTTAAACTATAGTTTACTAAGTTCTTACTATGTGATAGGTATCACTCAAAGCACTTTACCTCTCTTATCTCTAATTCTCATAAAAACGCTGCCAGGTTGATATTATTACTCTTTTTTTTTCCTGAGGAAGAGTCTAGAGTCACAAAGCTAGAAAGTTGTGCAATTTGAATTCAGATCTGCTTAAAGAATGTCAATATGTATTGTGAATAGTACTTTATAGTCGATTCTGTTAGGACAAATCAAACCAGTTTAGCCTGAAGTAACAACGACTAACCTTATTTCATAATTTCCGTGTGCGGAGGACAGCAGTGAAAAATTTACATGGATCATCATATGTAATCCTGAGACAGAATTTAAATGTTTGCATTCTCTACATTCTCTGTGACACTAACATCTACCTCATTGCTTATGCTGAAATCTCAGGTTTCATCCAGGACTCCCAACTCACCCACATCTGTTTGGTTTATAAATCCAGTAAATTCTGCCTCTTCAATAGCTCTTTAATTCATCTTTCCTTCTTAATCCTCATAGTCACTTTCTTAGTTTGAGCCACCATTATCTCTTAGATTGATTACTTTAAAAGCTTCTGAACCCCTCTCCTTGCCTTTCTAATTCACTTGCACCAAGCCAATTTACTATTCTTCCTAAATTGCAGAGCTAAGTATGTCTCTCCTCCAGTGCTCCTCCTAACCCTAACTTGATAGTAATCCTCCCTTGATCCACTCTACGTCAGTTATACTGAATTGTCTGCTCTTTCTTCCCTGGTACCGCCTCTATGTCCTTCAATTTTCAAGAGTCCTTCATATATTAAATTTATTAGTCCTTCGCCTGTGGTATATGTTGCAGAAGTTTACCCATTTGTTAGTTGTCTTTTGACTTTGTTTATGGTGCATTTGCCATGCAAATTTTGAATAGGTAATCAAATTTATGAAATTAGTTAATTAATTGCCTCTGGAATTTGAGTCATAGAAAGTCTTTTCCTACACCAAGATTAAAGAGGAATTCCCCCATGTTTTCTTCTAATACTTGTATGGTTTCATTTCATACATTTAACTCTCTAATCTATTTGGAGTCTATTTTTTTGACTATGGAGTGAGATATGGATGTAGTTTTACCTTTTTCCTCTTGAAATCATCTGGGTCCAGGTTTGTTTGTTTGTTTCTTTGGTGGAGTTGTCCCCTAATAACTTTGTGTTGTATATTCCTTCTATAGAAACTGATCTGTTTCAGCATTCTAACTCTAACAGGGTCAGTTTTGGTAACTTGGATTTCCTTAGGACATTATTCATTTCCTGTAGGTTTTCAAATTTGGTTTCAAATTTGTTTACCTAGAATCTCATATAAGTTTTAAAATTTCTTTTGTTTCAATGCTGATTTCACTCTTGTCATTTCTTATTTTGCATATTTGTTCTTCCTTTATCCATTTTTCTCTTGATAAAGTTAGGTCATAGTTTTTCTATATTGTTCATCTATACAAAACTATATTTTAATTTTTAGACCATTTTTCTATCTTTCTTTTCATTAATTTCTGCTTTTACTTTTATTATGTCCTTTTTTATGCTTTCTTTTGGTTTACTTTTAAAATTTTTTTCTAGTTTTATGAGCTAGGATCTTAATTCAGTTTTCTGTTGTTTCAGTTTCCTGAATAAATGTTTAATGCAAAAAAATTTTTTCCCTGATCACGTCATTAAATATATTCCATAGATTCTGATATGTAGTGCTTTTATTGTCATTATTATGTTTTAATTCTGTAATTTCAGTTTGTAGTTCCCATTTCACACAGAAATTAATAGGAGATCCCTACATTTTCAGGTAGAAAGACCTTTCTATTTTTGTTTTTATTAGCATATTCTCATTGTGATTGCATTTTAATCAGAGAATGTTCTTGTAATATTCACATTTTATGGAAACTACTGATATTTTCTTTGTGAGCTAATAAATGATCAGTGTCTGTGACTGTACCATAGACACTATTGTCATGGTGTAGACTTCACATATATTCAAAATACCTGTCCTATGGATTATTGTTTCCTAATCAATATGTACATTCTGTCTCCATCCATACTGTTTTCCACTTGATTTGTATCGTACTGCAAATGGTGCATTAAAGTCTCCTATTATTAGCGAATGTTTATCTATGACTTCTTGCATTCTTTGTAGTTCTTGCTTCAAAAAGGTGGTTGCTGTGTCATTTGGTGCATAAATATTAATGTGTTATCTGTTCATTGAGGACTGTGACTTTTGCAGTACAATTGTCCTTCTATGTCATGTTTAATACTTTGGGGCTTGAATTATACTTTGTGTGATATTGGGATCACTATGCTTTCTTTTGCTTTCCACTTGCTTGGTGAACTTTTGTCTATCCCTTTATTTTTAGTCTTTCTGAATGATTTTGTTGTAGGTATGTATCTTGCATACAGCATATAGTTGTCATTTAATTAGTTTACTGAGGTATAATCTACCAAACAGAATTTGCCTGTTTTAAGTGTACTGGTCAATGATTTTTAGTAAATTCATAGAGTTTTGCAAACATCAACCACAATCCAATTTTAGAACATTTACATCACCCCCAAAAGATCCCATTTTGGGAGAAACTTCACATATCAATAAATGGAATTATACAATATGTGTTTCTTTTGCATCTGGCTTCTTTCACTTAGCATAAAATTTTTGACGTTCATCTTTGAAGCATGTATCAGTGTTTCATTCCTTTTACTATTAAATAATATTTTCTTGTATGGATAGACCACATTTTGTTTATTCATTCAGGGGTTGATGGACATTTGGAGTTTCTATTTCTTGGTTACTATGAACAAGGCTCTTATAAACTTTTCTGTACAAGTTTTCATGTGGACATAGGTTTTTAATTCTCTTGAGGATATATCCTTAGGAGTGGAATTGCTAGGTGATGTGCTAACTCTATGTTTAAATTTTTGAAAATATAAAGGTGCCAGTTTCTCCCTATTCTCACTAACAGTTGTAATCTTTCTTTCTTATTATAATCATCTTAACAGTTATATAATGATATTGTGTTTTTAATTTGGGTTCTCCTAAAGACCAATGAGGTTAAACATCTTTTCATGTATTTATTTGCCTTTCCTATATCTTTGGTGAAGTGTCTATTCACATCTTTTGCCCATTTTGAAACTGGGTTATTGCTCTTTTTCTTTCTGACTTGGAAGAGTTCTTTAAATATTCTGTTAAAGTCCCTTGTAAGATACATAATTTGCACTTAGTTCTCCCATTCTGTGGGTTGTCTTTTCACTTTGTTGATGTGTATTATCATGCATTTTAATTTTATGTATTTTTGATGCTTTGGCATCTTGGGGCCTTGCTGACTCTAGAGGGACTGCTCCTCCTGGGGCTAGCCAATTCCTGAAGATAGCAAATTATTTCCTGTGAGCACACCTTTTATAGACAAGCCAATTACTCCAGAGTCCACACCCCCAACCAACTCTTCTACGTGACTCCTATACTCTAAGATACAATATTCTTCTGTTCTAATCACCCCAGGGCCAGGTACCAGATAACTAGGGACAGCTCCTATGCCCCAGAGCCTGCTGAAATTATTTAAGATAGCCAATACTAAGCCTGCTTACCACATGCTTTGCCCATTCCTTCCTGTGGAAATGACAACAAAGGCTCTTGGCCATATGTTCTCCTGCTTGCCATGCCTCCTGACCAACCTCTCGCTTCCCCATGTGGCCCCTCCGCATGTCATGCCATGCCTCTTATTTCTAGAGACCTGTGAGTATAAACTTCTTCCTTCATGACAGTCATCTCTGTGTCCGCATGTCTTACCACATCTGATTGAGACAAATCCTGGGTTCCCTTAAAACATGATAGTGTCCTTTAAAGCACAAAAATTTTCAATTTGGATGAAGTCTAATTTATCTATTTTTTTCTTTTGTAACTTTTGTTCTTGGTGTCATATCTAAGAAGGCTTTGCCTAAACCCTTTCACATTTGGTATCAATATTGAGTTTGCATGATATATTTTTTCCACCCTTTTACTTTTAATCTATGTATATCATTATATTTGAAGTGAGTTTTCTTTTCAGAGTGAATATAATTGGGTGATATTTTTTCATCCATTCTGAAAAATTTTGTCTTTTAATTGATGTGTTTAGATCATTTAAATTCAATGCAATTATTGATAGAATTGGATTTAAGTTTACCATTTAATTATTTGTTCTGTTTGTTCCCTTTGTTTTTTATTGCAGTGTTTTGCCTTTGCTAATTTATTTGGTTTTGGGAACATTTTTAGTATTCATTTTATTTTATCTATTCTGGTTTTGACTATATATCTTTGTATACTTTTCTTAGTGGTTTATCTAAGATATATATATATATATATATATATATATATATATCCCTAGTATATAGAAATATACTATATTTCTATATATAGTATATATAGTGTATATATAAAAATATATATATATATTTCAACCATATAGTTTTCTTTCCCTTTTCTCTTACTATTGTAATTGTCTCATGTATTATATTTATATACATTAAAAACCCCATCAGTAAATGTTATAATATTTTCTTTCAACCACTAGACATATTTTAAAGAACTCAAATGACAAAAAAATCTATTATATTTAACATTTCTGTTACTTTCCCTTCATTTCTGATACTCTATATTTCCTTCTGGTTTTATTTCTTTCTGTCTAAGGAAATTCATTTAGCAATTCTTTTACAGCAGATCTGCTGGCATCAAATTCTCTTAGTTTTTCTTCATCTGAGACTGTCTTTATTTAACCTTTACTCCTGAATAATATTTTCAATGGATATATAATTCTGGATTAAGAGTTCTTTTCTTTTAGCATGTGAAAAAGTTGAGCCATGTTTCTCTGGCTTCTATGATTTCTGATGAGAAAATAATACCACATGATTCAAATTATTATTCCTCTCTAAGTAATGAGAAGTTTTTTTCTGGCTACTATTAATATTTTTTTCATGTGTAGTTTTCAGCAGTTTGATGATGATTTGTCAGAGCATGATTTTCTTTGGGTTTATCGTGTTTAGGGTTCCTAAAGTTTTTGAATATGTAGGTTTATATCTTGGCCGAAATTTGGGACGTTTTCAGTCTGTATGTCTTCAAGTATTTGTTATGCACCACACTTTCCTCTCCTTATGGGACTTCAGTGACATGAAAGTCATAACTTTTGGTCTTGTCCCATAGGTCCTTGAGCCTCTGTTCGTTTTTTTAAAAATCCTTTTATTCTGTCATTCATACTGAATAATTTCTATTGCTCTATCTTCATTGAGTCCATCCTGTGAGGGGTTTTTGTTTGTTTGTTTTGGTTATTTTATTTTTAAGTTTTATACTTTCCATTTGGTTGTGCTTTATAGCTTCTATTTCTTTTCTGAGCCTTTTTGTATTTCCTTTTATTTCCAGAATGTTTGCCCTTACTTCTTGGGAGTTAATAATAGCTACTTTAAATGCTTTGTCAGATAACTCTCACATCTATTTCATGTTGATGTTGGCATCTATTGTCTTTTCCTAGGAGAGTTGATATTTTCTGGTTCTTCATATTCTTTCTTTTCCATATTCTTCATTTCCAGTGATCATCATCTTTGTGTAAATCCAATTTTCTTCCACCATTCTCCTTTAATATTGTAAACAGCTTTATTGAAGTTTAATGGGGGCATATAATAAACTGCATGTATTTAAAGTGTACAAATTGGTAAATTTTGATACATGTAGACAGCTATGAAACCATCACTACAATCAAGATAATGAGCCTATCGGTCACCCACAAGTTTCCTCATGCCCTTTGTAAACTCTTCCTCCTACCCTCTAGCAAACACTGGGCTGCTTTCTGTCACTATAGTTTGCATTTTCTCATGTTTTAAGTAGAATCATAGAGTATATATTCTTTCTTTTTAAGATTCATCCATGTTGTTGCTGGCATCAATAATTCATTCCATTTTAATGCTGAGTAATATTTCTTTGTTTGAATGTACCATTTTCCCATTCACATGCTGATGGCCATTTGGGTAGTTTCCAGTTTTTGTCTATTACAAATAAACCTCCTCTGAGCACAAGTCTTTATAAGAATGTATGCTTTCTTTTTTTTTTAACATCTTTATTGGAGTATAATTGCTTTACAATGGTGTGTTAGTTTCTGCTGTCTAACAAAGTGAATCAGCTATACATATACATATATCCCCATATCCCATCCCTCTTGCATCCCCTCCCACCCTCCTGTATCCCCTCCCACCCTCCCTATCCCACCCCTCTAGGCGGTCACAAAGCACCAAGCTGATCTCCCTGTGCAATGCAGCTGCTTCCCACTAGCTATGTATTTTACATTTGGTAGTGTATATATGTCAATGCTACTCTCTCACTTCGTCCCAGCTTACCCTTCCCCCTCCCTGTGTCCTCAAGTCCATTCTCTACATCTGCGTCTTTATTCCTGTCCTGCCCCTAGGTTTGTCAGAACCATTTTTTTTTCCTTTAGATTCCATATATATGCATTAGTATATGGTATTTGCTTTTCTCTTTCTGGCTTACTTCACTCTGTATGGCAGACTCTAGGTCCATCCACCTCACTACAGATAACTCAATTTCGTTTCTTTTTATGGCTGAGTAATATTCCATTGTATATATGTGCCACATCTTCTTTATCCATTCATCTGTCGATGGACACTTAGGTTGCTTTCGTGTCCTGGCTATTGTAAATAGTGCTGCAATGAACATTGTGGTACATGACTCTTTTTGAATTATGGTTTTCTCAGGGTATATGCCCAGTAGTGGGATTGCTGGGTCATATGATAGTTCTATTTTTAGTTGTTTAAGGAACCTCCATACTGTTCTCCATAGTGGCTGTATCAGTTTACATTCCCACCAATAGTGCAAGAGGGTTCCCTTTTCTCCACACCCTCTACAGCATTTGTTGTTTGTAGATTTTCTGACGATGCCCATTCTAACTGGTGTGAGGTGATACCTCATTGTAGTTTGATTTGCATTTCTCTAATAATTAGTGACGTTGAGCAGCTTTTCATGTGCATCTTGGCCATCTGTATGTCTTCTTTGGAGAAATGTCTATGTATGTCTTCGGCCCATTTTTTGATTGGGTTGTTTGGGTTTTTAATACTGAGCTGCATGAGCTGTTTATATATTTTGGAGATAAATCCTTTGTCCATCGATTAGTTTGTAAATATTTTCTCCACTTCTGAAGGTTGTCTTTTCATCTTGTTTATAGTTTCCTTTGCTGTGCAAAAGCTTTGAAGTTTCATTGGTCCCATTTGTTTATTCTTGTTTTTATTTCCATTACTCTGGGAGGTGGGTCAAAAAAGATCTTGCTGTGGTTTATGTCATAGAGTGTTCTTCCTGTGTTTTCCTCTAAGAGTTTTATAGTGTCCGGTCTTACATTCAGGTCTTTAATCCATTTTGAGTTTATTTTCATGTATGGTGTTAGGGAGTGTTCTAATTTCATTCTTTTACACATAGCTGTCCAGTTTTCCCAGCACAACTTATTGAAGAGACTGTCTTTTCTCCATTGTATATCCTTGCCTCCTTTGTCATAGATTAGTTGACCATAGGTACATGGGTTTATCTCTGGGCTTTCTATCCTGTTCCATTGATCTATATTTCTGTTTTTGTGCCAGTACCATATTGTCTTGATTATTGTAGCTTTGTAGTATAGTCTGAAGTCAGGGAGTCTGATTCCTCTAGCTCTGTTTTTTTCGGGGTCTTTTGTGACTCCATGCTAATTTTAAGATTTTTTGTTCTAGTTCTGTAAAAAATGCCATTTGTAATTTGATAGGGATTACATTGAATCTGTAGATTGCTTTGGGTAGTATAGTCATTTTCACAATGTTGATTCTTCTAATCCAAGAACATGTTATATCTCTCCATCTGTTTGTGTCATCATTGATTTCTTTCTTCAGTGTCTTATAGTTTTCTGAGTACAGGTCTTTTACCTCCTTAGGTAGGTTTATTCCTAGGTATTTTATTCTTTTTGTTGCAATGGTGAATGGGATTGTTTCTTTAATTTCTCTTTCTGAACTTTGTTTGTTAGTGTATAGGAATGCAAGAGACTTCTGTACATTAATTTTGTATCTTGCAACTTTACCAAATTCATTGATTAGCTCTAGCGGTTTTCTGCTGGCATTTTTAGGATTATGTATGTATAGTATCATGTCACCTGCAAACAGCGACAGCTTTACTTCTTCTTTTCCAATTTGTATTCCTTTTATTTCTTTTTTTTCTCTGATTTCTAGGACTTTCAAAACTATGTTGAATAATAGTGGCGAGAGTGGACATCCTTCTTTTGTTCCTGATCTTAGAGGAAATGCTTTTAGTTTTTCACCACTGAGAATGATGTTTGCCGTGGACTCTCATATATGGCCTTTATTATGTTGAGGTAGGTTCCTCTATGCCCACTTTCTGGAGAGTTTTTATCATAAATTGGTGTTGAATTTTGTTAAAAGCTTTCTCTGAATCTATTGAGATGATCATATGGTCTTTATTCTTCAATTTGTTAATATGGTTTATCACATTGATTTGCGTATATTGAAGAATCCTTGCATTCCTGTGATAAACCCCACTTGATCATGGTGTATGATCCTTTTAATGTGCTGTTGGATTCTGTTGCCTAGTATTCTGTTGAGGATTTTTGCATCTATATTCATCAGTGATATTGGTCTGTAATTTTCTTTTTTTGTAGTATCTTTGTTTGGTTTTGGTATCAGGGTGATGGTGGCCTCATAGAATGAGTTTAGGAGTGTTCCTTCCTCTACAATGTTTTGGAAGAGTTTGAGAAGGATAGGTGTTAGCTCTTCTCTAAATGTTTGAGAAAATTCACCGTGAAGCCATCTGGTCCTGGGCTTTTGTTTGTTGGAAGATTTTTAATCACAGTTTCAATTTCATTACTTGTGATTGGTCTGTTCATACTTTCTATTTCTTCCTGGTTCAGTCTTGGAAGGTTATACCTTTCTAAGAGTTTGTCCATTTCTTCTAGGTTGTCCATTTTATTAGCATAGAGTTGCTTGTAGTAGTCTCTTATGATGCTTTGCATTTTTGCACTGTCCGTTGTAACTTCTCCTTTGTCATTTCTAATTTTATTGATTTGAGTCCTCTCCCTCTTTTTCTTGATGAGTCTGGCTAAAGGTTTATCAATTCTGTTTTTCCTCTCAAAGAACCAGCTTTTAGTTTTATTGATCTTTGCTGTTGTTTTCTTTGTTTCTATTTCATTTATTTCTGCTCTGATCTTTATGATTTCTTTCCTTCTACTATCTTTGGGTTTTTTTGTTGTTGTTGTTGTTCTTCTTTCTCTAGTTCCTTTAGGTGTAAGTTTAGATTGTTTATTTGAGAGTTTTCTTGTTTCTTGATGTAGGATTGTATTTCTATAAACTTCCCTCTTACAACTGCTTTTGTTGCATCCCATAGGTTTTGGATCGTCGTCTTTTCGCTGTCATTTGTCTCTAGGTATTTTTTTGATTTCCTCTTTGATTTCTTCAGTGATCTCTTGGTTATTTAGTAACGTATTGTTTAGCCTCCATGTGTATGTGTTTTTTACGTTTTTTCCCCCTGTAATTGATTTATAATCTCATAGCATTTTGGCCAGAAAAGATTCTTGATATGATTTCAATTTTCTTAAATTTACTGAGACTTGATTTGTGACCCAAGATGTGATCTCTCCTGGAGAATATTCCATGTGCACTTGAGAAGAAAGTGTAATCTGCTGTTTTGAGATGGGATGTCCCATAAATACCAATTAAATCTATCTGGTCTACTGTGTCACTTAAAGCTTGTGTTTCCTTATTAATTTTCTGTCTGGATGATCTGTCCATTGGTGTAAATGAGGTGTTAACGTCACCCACTGTTATTGTGTTACTGCTGATTTCTTCTTTTATAGCTGTTAGCATTTGCCTTATGTATTGGGGTGCTCCTATGTTGGGTGCATATATATTTATAATTGTTACACCTTCTTCTTGGATTGATCCCTTGATCAATATGTAGTGTCCTTCTTTGTTTCTCGTAACATTTTATTTATTTATTTATTTATTAATTTATTGGCTGTGTTGGGTCTTCGTTGCTGCATGCGGGCTTTTCTAGTTGCAGTGAGAGGGGGTTACTCTTCGTTGTGGTGCACGGGCTTCTCATTGTCGTGGCTTCTCTTGTTGCAGAGCATGGGCTGTAGGCGCGCAGGCTTCGGTAGTCGTGGCACGTGGGCTCAGTAGTTGTGGTTTGTGGGCTCTAGAGCTCAGGCTCAGTAGTTGTGGTGCATGGGCTTAGTTGCTCCGTGGCATATGGGATCTTCCTGGGCCAGTCCTCGAACCCGTGTCCCTTGCATTGGCAGGCAGATCCTTAACCACTGTGCCACCAAGAAAGCCCAACATTATTTATTTTAAAGTCTATTTTATCTGATATGAGGATTGCTATTCCTGCTTTCTTCTGATTTCCGTTTGCATGGAATATCTTTTTCCATCCCCTCACTTTCAGTCTGTATGTGTCCCTAGGTCTGAAGTGCATCTCTTGTAGACAGCATATATATGGGTCTTGTTTTGTATCCATTCAATGAGCCTGTGTCTTTTGGTTGGAGCATTTAATCCATTCACTTTTAAGGTAATTATCGATATGCATGTTCTTATTACCATTTTCTTAATTGTTTTGGGTTTATTTTTGTAGGTCCTTTTCTTCTCTTGTGTTTCCCACTTAGAGAAGTTCCTTTAGCATTTGTTGTACAGCTTGTTTTGTGGTGCTGAATTCTCTTAGCTTTTGCTTGTCTGTATTTGTTTTTTCTTTAATTCTTCTAGGTGTTTGTTCTTTAATTTTTCTAGGTCTTTGTTAAACATTTCTTGCATCTTCTTGATCTTTGCCTCCATTGTTTTTCTGAGGTCCTGGATCATCTTCACTATCATTATTCTGAATTGTTTTTCTGGAAGCTTGCCTATCTCCACTTCATTTAATTGTTTTTCTGGGGTTTTATCTTGTTCCTTCATCTGGTACATAGCCCTCTGCCTTTTCATCTTGTCTATCTTTCTGTGAATGTGGTTTTTGTTCCACAGGCTGCAGGATTGTAGTTCTTCTTGCTTCTGCTGTCTGCCCTCTGGTGGATGAGGCTATCTAGGAGGCTTGTGCAAATTTCCTGATGGGAGGGACTGGTGGTGGGTAGAGCTGAGTGTTACTCTGGTGGGTGGAGCTCAGTAAAACTTTAATCTGCTTGTCTGCTGATGGGTGGGGCTGGGTTCCTTCCCTGTTGGTTGTTTGGCCTGAGGCAACCCAGCACTGGAGGCTACAGGCTCTTTGGTGGGGCTAATGGTGGACTCCAGGAGGGCTCATGCCAAGGAGTATTTCCCAGAACTTCTGCTGCTAGTGTCCTTGTCCCCACAGTGAGCCACAGTCACCCCCCACCTCTGCAGGAGACCCTCCAACACTAGCAGGTAGGTCTGGCTCAGTTTCCTATGGGGTCACTGCTCCTCCCCCATGGGTCCTGATGTGCACGCTACTTTGTGTGCGCCCTCCAAGAGTAGAGTCTCTGTTTCCCCCAATCCTGTCAAAGCCCTGCAATCCAATCCTGCTAGCCTTCAAAGTCTGATTCTCTAGGAATTCTTCCTGCCATTGACGGACCCTCAGGTTGGGAAGCCTGACATGGGTCTCAGAACCTTCACTCCAGTGGATGAACTTCTGTGGTATAAGTGTTCTCCAGTTTGTGAGTCACCTACCCAGCTGTTATGGGATTTGATTTTATTGTGATTGTGCCCCTCTACTGTCTCATTGCAGCTTCTCCTTTGTCTTTGGATGTGGGGTATCTTTTTTGGTGAGTTCCAGTGTCTTCCTGTCAATGATTGTTTAGCAGTTAGCTGTGATTCTGGTGCTTTGAGTAGAGGGAGTGAGTGCATGTCCTTCTACTCTGCCATCTTGAACCAATCTCCCGTGTAAATCCAAATTTTATCTGGAAACAGAGGAGGAAGCCTGTGCCTTTCACGCAATAGTGGGTCTGCTTGCATTATCTTTTTTAAATAGATTGTAAGTCATGATTTCTACTCTTCTCATTTCTAGTACATAAAATACCCATGTAATCATTCCTGTTTTCTCTCTTACACTGATAGGGTGAGGTGCTGACCTCAGTGATTGGGACTGGTTTGAAGTTTCAATAAAACTTAACTTAATTCTGGTTCATCCCTCTTGTTGCTCATGGCCCTCCTGCGCTTTTAATTGAGAGCCATGTAGGTCTCTGTTTCCTCAGCCCTAAAAGACTTAGGGGTGGTAATGTCAAAAGGGTGAAGCAGTAGTATAAACCTTCTCACAGATAACAATGGTAGAGATGAGGTGATTTAAAACAATTGCTTAAAGGCACTGAAAAACCTCGAAGAGCCTCCAGAATACAGATGACAATTTACTCTAAAACTTGCAGCTGTAAAATTTTGCTTTTCTTGCTTTCTGGCCTGAGAATGGTCCTTAAGCCCTATAGCTATGACTACTAAAGTAATACCTGAAAATGACAACTTTATCAGCTGAAGGTGTCAGAGTTCAGAGTTCAATGATGTAAAAACAACTTGAAATGTAAAGGGGAAATTCTGGAAGCACGATTGAAAATTTAAGATGATAGTCCTGTTATCAAGAAAACTGCAGAAGAAATGTGACCCAAAATTTGAATATAAATTCTACCTAAACCCCTAAATATTAGCAAAAAGCAGCTTGACACCATAGAGAATTCTATTCTTAAGAGATAGAAGAAGATACGGATTGGGGTTACAACAATCTCCACAGAACCTTAGCGCTCTAGAGGAAACCAGTAGTTCTTTCAAGTGTCCCCAGAAACAAAGGATTCTTGTGGGGTGGGGCGGGGAAGTAGAAGGAATAGTGTTGGAGAGACTGCAGAATTGAGAATATAGGTTAAAGTGTGGGAGGATTCTCTCCATTTCTTGCCTCTTCCTTTTCAGACAGACCCAGATTGATGTAGTGATATACCAAAGACAAATAAGTCCTTCTGTTGGAAAAATGAGTATCATTATAGCCATTGGCCTATCACTGGGTGGTGTTTGATGGCAATGGTGTTTTCCAAACATATTAAAATGGGGTAGCTCATATTTAGAAATTTTTAAAAGAATGGCGAAGATTTTATTAACCTGAGAAGGAAAATGACATTCGAAGGAGAGGGCACAGCATGGCCAAAAGCTAAGAGGTGGGAAGATGTGTGACAGGTTGTAGAATTCTGAGTTGTGCAGTTGGATGAGGCATGAAGAGGACAGAACTGTAGAAAGAGAGGCCTGCATTCTAGAGCTGATTCAGTCCCCTCCTCCCAACCCACAGTCTATTCAGAGCTACTGACAAAGGGGCAGCCTAGACAGGTATTTTATCACTTATATAATTCAGCTGTAAAATCCAATTCATTCTTTGGCTCATCATATAAAAGCAATTGTAAAAATCCCAGCCAATAGTTTTGGAAAGCTTTTATGTTGGAATAGACTGAAATTGATCTACTTCATTTAATTATTATGTTTTTTAGGATTCGCCAACCTTCCCTCAGACTCAATTAGCTTAAAACTAAGAAGGCTTTCTCCCGCCTCTGAATTCTTACAGCATTTCTTTGACCAGACCTTTTATTTGGCATTTGGTATATAGACTCATAAAATTTTAGAGCTGGAAAAAAGTTTAAAAGTTATATAATTGAGCTTAATACTCAGTATAGGGGTTTCTTCTTTCAGATACTTCTCTAGCTTCTGATTGAACACTCCTAGTGATGGGGAACTCTCTACTGCTTAAGGCTGTTCTGCAGTTGGATATCTAGATATTTTCTTGGAGCATGCAGAGGACAGGTCTGAGCGGGAGACTAGGAAGGAGCCACTAGACAAACAGAAGGGAAATGAGGAGGCAGTGGTGTCCTGGAAACAGAGAGAGTTTAAAGAATGAAGGGATCATTGCTGCCAGGGTCAATAAGATGAGAATTGATATGTGTCCATTGAATTTGGCCTTAAGAACAGTTTCAGGGAGAAGAGTGAGGGTGGTACTAAGAATTTCAATGGACTGAGCCATGAATAGAGAGGTAAGGCGAAGGAGGCGGTGAGTAGGAGCTATCTGTTTTTGAATAAATTTTATTAAGGAGGGAGGGAGATATGACAGTAGCTAGGACAAGGTATGGGGTTCAGAATAGGGTTCTTTGAAGTGGGGCATGTGGACTGGTGTGCCAGACAAGAAACCATAGCTCTGACAGGTGGAGGTCCTGAGGAAGTGACTAGAAGTGAATGGACCAGATCCTTAGTGGGAGCATCTGTATGGGTAGGTGACTTCCTGGGAGCACTCCATTGTGCTGCTGTGGGAGTGAGAAAGGCACCAGTGGAATGAATCCACTTGTGGGCGCTTTGGGGATGGGACAAATCAAACTATGGACAGTGAGGCAAGGTAGTAAAGGATGCTGGCAAGAAATTACTAAGGAGATGGACCTTGCTCCGCCGTTTCTCAGTTGTGTGACTTTGAACAAGTCACTTCCCCTCTTTGGACCTCAGGTTGCTTATCTCTGAAATGGAGATAACACCTACTGACAAGATTGTTGCAATTCCAAATATAATGGTATATGCAAGTGTCATCATAAATTACAGAGCACAGCATGAGTATGTTGGTTATTGTTCAGATTTCCTTCTTTATTCTGAAAGCAAGTAAAACAAGGCTATGAGTAAGAACACTGGGTACTTTAGCTGGTGTTGGTTATAAACCAGACACAATCTCTAGTAGGGTCTCTCTTCTTATAACTCATACTTCCCCTATTTTCACAACAGAAGTGCACAGTGGGAACTGAGGTTAGACAAATAAAGACTAGCTAGGGAAGGCCTCAAAACCTGGCTAAGGACTCAGGAATTGATCCTGAGGACAACAGCAAGCACTGGACATTTTTGAGCCAAAAAGTGACATTAGGAATGTAATGTTTTAAGAAAGTTCATTTAAAATGGGTATACAAGGAGATATGGGGATATATGTATACATATAGCTGATTCACTTTTTGTACAGCAGAAACTAACACAGCATAGTGAAGCAATTATACTCCAATAAAGATGTTAAAAATAAAGTAAAATAAAATGGGTATACAGGCTGGGTTGAAAAGAAAGGGAAACTGGAGGCAGGATGAGTAATTGGGAGGAAATTACAGTGATTAGTTTATAGGATGAAGACTTAGGGAATAGAAAGGAAGAAACAAATCAGAGAGAGATTTTGAAGGAAGCATCCTGTGAATGACTGGACATGTGGAGTGAAAGAAAGTAAAAAGGGGGAGATAACTACGTTTCTAATTCAGGAGCTTAGGGGAACTGGGATATCATTAAGAGAAACAGAACCAAGAAAGGGCTCAGCTTGGGATATGTGTGTGCTGTGCGTGTGTGTGTGTGTGTGGATGGGTAGAGAATGGGCAGATATGGGTCCACTAATAATGAGTCATATTGGGCATGCTAACCACCATTGGGCTCCACCTCTGCATAAGCTACATCTGCCATCATCTACCTTACCAGAGCCTTCCATTACAGGCAAGCCAATCTACATCACCCACCTCACTCCACCATCTCAGAGGTCTTTCGCTGATGAATATCATAATTTAGTCATTTCCCAGTTGATGGATAATTGAATAAATTTAAATTTTTCACCATTATAAATAATGTAACTGGGTTTTAGAAAATATGATATCAATCAACTCACATAACCTTCTTGAGGACCATGCCTATTGCAAAACATGTCTCCCACAACCCATTTTATTGCATGGACACTAGGCAAATTTACCTGATTTTGCTGCCTGGACTCTCCAAGAAGCAGAGATGAAATGGCATGACGATGTAGGCATCTTCACCTCAAGATTCTGGCTTTTTGAACCCACCCCCGCAATAGCAACTTGGTCTGTTGTGGTTTCACTCAGTGCCCTCCTGGAGCTCTGATGTGTTCTGACAGTTGCAGTGCTAAGAGACCTTATCTTTTGATTTGTCAACATTCAACACTTTTCTTTTCTTTTAGGAATCAATTGGTTTTAGTTTAAATAATTTGGCTCCTTTGTTTTTAGTCTATTTATTCTCCCAAGAAAGAGAAAATAAAATAAAATGCTCCTCGTGCCCCTTCCTGCCCCTTAATTCTTCACCCTCTCCTTCCACCCTTCTGTTCCTAACTAGCTCTGTGACCCTGAGCAAGTCGCTTACCCCCTTAGGGACTTTATTTGTTGCAACAGGAAAGTTTCAGGTCTGCAAGGTGAATGGTTTCTAGGGTAAATCTCATGTTGTGTTCTTACCACAAAAAGCAAAAAAGAAAGGACACAAGGAAGCTTTGGAGGCATTAGGTACGTCTAGTACTTTGACTGTGGTGATGGTATCAGGGAGTTGCGTAGTCCAAACTCATCAAATTGTACATATTAGATATAAGCAGTTCTTTGTATATCAATTATACCTCAATAAAGCTGTTGTTTAGATTTTAAAAAAGGAGAGCAGATAGGGAGGGGGGCAGCCTCAATGGATGCCCCTTAGTTTTCTTATTCTGGGATCCATCCACTCCCTCATTTTTTCCTTGATTTAACAAATATTTATTGAGTCCCTGCTATATGCCAGGAGTTAGCTGCCCAAGATCCTGTTTACTATCTCCATGCTCATGCTGAATTTAAGTGGGCAGTTAGCAGACTTGCTCATTTCTACTTGCTGAGACATAGAATCTCAGTGTTGTGAGGGTCTTGGAGAGACTTTAGTTCTACAACACCATTTTACAAATGAAGAAACAGAGGCTAAGAGACGTGTACTGACTTGCCTAGACTACACAGCTAATCCTTTATTTGAGGAACCAAGAAGAGATTTTATAGGCCCTTTCCTCATTCTCAGACACCCCGGTGTCTCCCAATTCTATGCTCCTTCACTCTGCTAGATTATACTTCTTGTATTTGAACCCTATTCTCCCATTTTACAGATGAGGAGACTGTATCCCAGAGAGTGAAGCAAGTCAGCCACCCAGCTAAGTAAGAGGCAGCCAGCAGCCAGAGCCAGATGCCCAGTTCATCAGGGGCATGGGAAGAACTCACAAGGAGTAAAGAGAGCAGAATAGCATGTCAGGGATTAAAGATGTATTAAAAAAGCACTGCTTCAGGAACAGCAAATGGCATCCACACCACTTATGGTCCATTCTTGCCAGCATTTTAACTTTGACCCGGAAAGAAAACAAAGCAACATGCGAGTTGAAGGCACACAAAGTCAACGTGAGAATTCCCTACTTACTCCTCTGTGCTGGCACCTTCACTAGGTTTTCTATGACATTCCACTGAAGTGAAAGAGAATATACTCCTTTGTAAAAATTAGAGACTGACTGTTCAACTGAATTTCTCTTAGGGGAAGATCTAGGTGGAATGTTTCCCAGAAGATATTATATTTTCAGGGAAAACCTTTATTCAGCTACCAAACATTTGATGGCAGCCTTGGCCTAAGAAATGAAGACAGCAATGGTAGAGGGAAAGGAACATTTGACTCCTGAGTCAAGAGAACCCAAGAATGTGTTCCTGGCTTAGTTACTCACTAACGAGCATCAGTTTCCTCATCTATAAAATGAGGCTTATGAAATCTTCCGTATCCACCTCATAAGGTTATTGAGAGCATCAAAGAGAGATGGTAGATGTGAGAGTGCTTTGGAAACTCTAAAGCACTGGATGCTATGATGGGTTAGCTGGGGCCCCTTGCAGGAAAATGCTTGATTCTGTTCCCATCCCAGAGCAGGTTAGTACACCTTGAGCTCCTTGACAGTGGGTTAGCATCTCATATTTATCCTTTATCCTGAGAACACCTAGAACAGTGTTTGGCACGTAGTTTGTGCTTACTATATCTCCATTGAATGAATGAATTATCTGGAAATTAATAGTCATTTGTCCAAGGATTTGCCTCCGTGAAGATGAAATCAGATGCATTAGAGTATATCTGTCTCTATTAAACAAATTGTGGACACAACATCATAAGCTAATATATTTTTGGTAAAGGGTTAGAAGTAGTTTATTTGTCTAATTTTGCCATTAAGATCTATCTGCACTCACCACACAAGCATGCTTGGATGCATGCTCACATGCTTATTCCTGTTGCCATGAGCTAATTGACAAATTTCCCTGTTTTCCATTTCACCTTGGAGAAAGAACTTTTCACTGCAAATTAACCAATTTGCCAAATTGGAAAGAGGGATTCTGTCAGAATGACTTCTGGGCAACTCGCTGAAAGAATACAAATGCCAGAGATTTTTCTTTTAATTCAATTTAAGTAAAGTCAGAGAAAGTCAGAGGTAAAAGGAACCTTTGAGATTAGTCCAAACCCACCAATTTCCACGTGTGAAAACTGAGGCCCAGAGAGAGTAAGGGACTTGCTCAGGGTCACATCTGTAGGTCCTAATGGTTTGAGAGCAGAGAGAATGATTGGGCAGAGCATGTCTTATTCCAGAGTCACAGAATTAGTCGTATGTTCTGATTTTGCAACTGTGTGAATTTGGCAAAGGACTTATTTCACTAAGCCTATTTTTTTCACCTGAAAATTGGGTACAGGTCATACAAACAGTAACTCCCACTTCATAGGGTATTGTGAGGACCAAATGGAATAATATAATCCCTATCCCAGTATCTGGGACAGAGTAGGTGCTCAGAGTAGGTGCTCAGAAGGAATGTGAATTCCTTCTCCTTCTCTTCCCTTTGTTTTCCCTTTTGATCAGCCTGGTGGCTAGTACATAATAGGGACTTTCATAATATTTGGTAATTTAATTGACTGTCACCCTGATGCCATGCAATGCTTTAGGGACAGCACAACTGTCTGAACACTGGCATATCCGCTCCTTGGCACTCATCTGCCATCAGACCATTGCAGAGTGGAGGAAGCTGGAAGGAGTCGGGGTGAGATCAAAACTGCCAGAAAACATATATCCAGACAAAACTATAATTTGAAAAGATACATGCACTCTTCTGTTCATAGCAGCACTATTTACAATAACCAAGACATGGAAGCAACCTGAATGTCCATCCACAGATGAATGGATAAAGATGTTACACACACACACACACACACAATGGAATACTACTCAGCCATAAAAAAGAATGAAAAAATGTCATTTGCAGCGGCATGGATGGACCAAGAGATTATCATACTGAGTGAAGTAAGTCAGACAGAGAAAGACAAATATCATATGATATCACTTATATGTGGAATCTAAAAACATGATACAAATGAACTTATTTACAAAACAGAAACAGACTCACAGACATAGAAAGCAAACTTATGGTTACCAAAGGGGATAAGTGGGGAGGGGAGGGATAAATTAGGAGATTGGGATTAACAGATATGTACTACTATGTATAAAATAGATAACCAATAAGGACTTGCTGTATAGCACAGGGAACTATATTCAGTGTCTTGTAATAACCTATAATGCAATATATATAAAAAACTGAATCACTTTGCTATACACCAGAAGCTAACACAACATTGTAAATCAACTGTACTTCAATTAGAAAAAAACTGCCAGAAGAACTACTTCCCACAAGGATAATTTCTCTTATCTTGGCAATTTCCCACCTTATCTCATAATGGCAAAAACCAGTGTATCTGAAGGCCAGCTCAAGTCCCATCTCCTATGAGACTCCACAGCACTTCATACCGCTCCGTTTTACAAATACAGAAATGAAAGCTCAGAAAGGTTAAGTAACTTACCCAAAGTCATGGGCCTAGTAAGCTGCACAGCTGAGGGGTGAGAGAATGCCGAGCACTTATTGAGCACTTACTCTGTAACATAGCTGCTGCTACCATCTCTCCCATTTTACAGATGCTGCAAATTGGCTTACAGATCTGCAGGGACACTGCTAGTAAGTGACAAGCTGAGATTCACAGTAAGATTTGCTGAGTGAACAATCATCCCACCAGGACAGGATTTCTTGACTTCAGCACTATTGATACTTTGGGCTGGAAACTTTTGTGTGTGTGATGGAGGGTTGCCCTGTGAATTGTGGGATGTTTAGTAGCATCCCTGGCCTCTACCCACTAGATGCCAGTAGCACACCTCCCAAGTTGTAACCACCAAACATGTCTCCAAACATTACCAGACGTCCCCTGGAGGACAAAATTGCCCTCTCCACCTTCATTTGAGAACCACTGCTCTGGACCCCTGGTCATCAGCCCTTACATGGAACTTCTGCTGGGTTCCAAGCTTTGACTGATGCATTTGGAACAAAAGAGATAATCTTTCTTTCCAGGAAGTTCTCTCAGGGCTGTTCTCAAACTCAGGTGTGACTTAGAGTTTTTAGTTTTGTCTAAATCTTCTATGAACACCCGATGAGATAACCTAGAAGAAGTCTAACAAGTTAGTAGAAACATATAATTCACAAAAAAGTGAAATGAATTGAAGATGGAATTATAGATATTTTTACCTTACTTTCCATTTCTGTTTGTTCTTGACTCAAACCCAAGATGAGCTGTACTCTTTGGGTTTGTTATTCAAACTCCATTTACCACGGGCTTCTGGACTTCTTATAATTGTGATCTGGCCAGGGTGTTCATTTAATCCTGAATCTAAGACAATGTATGTAGCTATTATAATGGCTGAAGATATCTTGGGATGGGATTGGTGGAGAAGGACATCACCTTGTTTTTTGAAAACCTTCGTCTCCCACCATCTGGAGTGTGCACCAAGCCTTCTTTGGCCTGAGCCCTCTTTTACTCCATTTAGGGCAAGACCATGATAAAGGGAAATTCTCCAGGGGAAGCAGATACGTATTTGGTCTTGAGGTCATAGAAAAATCTTTTCCTTCTCGGATCCTCAGTTTCCTTCCTGAACAACATGAGAGGTGTGCAACAACTGACTATGAATGTTACCAAGTCTCTTTGGCTAATAAACCTAGGACCACTGTTAGCCCCTAATAATAGTCACTTGCATTGGTAAAGCATTTTACAGATATAAAAGAGATATATGATTTCATAGATTCGAAGACACACTCTTTTTCATGTTTTAACATCTCAAAGATTGGGATGCATCCTAAATTGATGACATCTTAGGTTAGATGAAATATATTTTATTTTTCAAAAAATTGGGAAGGACTTCCCTGATGGTGCAGTGGTTAAGAATCTGCCTGCTAATGCAGTGGACATGGGTTCGAGCCCTGGTCCAGGAAGATCCCACATGCCGTGGAGCAACTAAGCCCGTGCGCCACAATTACTGAGCCTGCGCTTTAGAGCCCGAGCTCTGCAACAAGAGAAGCCACTACAATGAGAAGCCTGCACACGGCAAAGAAGAGTAGCCCCCGCTCGCCACAACTAGAGGAAGCCCGCGCGTAGCAACGAAGACCCAACGCAGCCAAAA
The DNA here is from genome assembly GCF_951394435.1 of Stenella coeruleoalba. NCBI lineage: Eukaryota > Metazoa > Chordata > Mammalia > Artiodactyla > Delphinidae > Stenella > Stenella coeruleoalba. The sequence continues at coordinate 120,714,239 of NC_137152.1, forward strand.
ATAAGTAAGTAAATAAATAAACATGTAGAGCTTTTAAAAAAATTGGGAAAGTGATATAGAATTGTCAGTATTTTATTTTTCAAAATAGGGACATCTGAAACAACTCCCATCTTAGCATCATTTCATTTAGAAATAGAAAGGTCTTTTATCAGAATGTAGGATAATCCTCCCCAAGAAAGGAAACTTTCAACTTTACATTGATGTAGTATCTAAAATAAATTAGAATTAAAAAATTTTAATGTCTATTTGGCATGACTTACCACATTAACACAATCCAGCATCATTTGGGAACAACTGATCGTTCTTCAAATATTTTCATATCCATTATCTATCTGGATCCTCAAACACACTATGAGGTGAAGGAAGTAGTTAATATCACCATTTTACAAGTAAGTTAGCTGACGTCCAGGGTAAATAAACTGCGTTTTTCAAGATCATATTGCTAGAAACTCAGAACATGTAGTGTAAAGGCTCTTGTCGGGGAATTTCAGGCTAGATGCATGGTGGTAGTGGGAAAAGACTTAAAAACTGTGGGGCTGTATCCTAGGGGCAAATATTTCAAGTACAGTTAAGATTATCTTTCTAAAGTCACAAGACCATTGTAGGACTAAATATTACCTTTTGAGTTCACTGAAAACAGAGCTGTTCTTGTCATATCACACACGATTTTACTGGCTTACATAATCTACACAGAATACTTTATTACATTTGATTTTGATTATTTTCCATTAATTTAGTAATTTAGCCTGGTTGACTTGAGGTTTAGGATAAAAGGAGTTTGATTAATGAAATGGTGATGAACTTTGGGAATGCTGGTGATTATATTTTTATATAATGCTCCTCCCAGGCACAGGAGAAGAAGGAAAGACAATAGCCTCTGTTGCCTGGGCCGTGTTTCTGCTGGGGCAGGTCCTGGACCGAGCACTTCAAAAAAGCAATTGACCATTCATGTACAAGTTTTTGTGTGGATATGTGTTTTTATTTCTCTTATGTATATACCTTGGAGTAAAAATTGCTTGGTCATGTGATAACTCTATGTTTAAACTTTTGAGAAACTGTCTGATTGTTTTGACGGGTGGCTGCACGATTTTACATTTCCACATCCTCATCAAAACTTCTTTTTTTTTTTTTTTTTTTTGCGGAGCACAGGCTCCAGACGCGCAGGCTCAGCGGCCATGGCTCACGGGCCCAGCCGCTCCGCGGTATGTGGGATCTTCCCGGACCGGGGCACAAACCCGTGTCCCCTGCATCGGCAGGCGGACTCTCAACCACTGCGCCACCAGGGAAGCCCATGTTGAACATTTTTTTCAAGTGCTTATTGAGCATCTGTGTATCTTATTTGGAGAAATAGCTATTCAAAAGTTTTGACCTTTTAAATATCCATTAAACAAATTTGGTACATCCATACAATGGAATATTATTCAGCCATAAAAAGGAATGAGATTCTAATACACACTGCAACATGGATGAGCTGAGAAAACATTATGCTGAGTGAAGGAGCCAGACGCAAAAGTCACATATTGTATGATTCTATTTATATGAAATGTCCAGAATAGGCAAATCCACAAAGACAAAAAGTAGTTTGGTGGTAACAAGGGACTGAGAGTAGTAGGGAATGTGGAGTGACTACCAATGAGTACAGTTTCTTTTTGGAATGATAAAAAATGTTCTGGAATTATATAGTGGTGATGGATGCATAACATAATGAATATGCTATAACTACTGAATCGTGCAATTTAAAATAGTGAGTTTTAGGGACTTCCCTGGTGGTCCAGTGGCAAAGAATCCACCTTCCAATGCAGGGGACGCAGGTTCGATCCCTGGTTGGGGAACTAAGATCCCCTGTGCTGCGGGACAACTAAGCCCACGCGCCACAACTACTGAGCTCACATGCCCTGGAGAGAAGCCTGTGTGCCACAACGAAGAGCTGGCATGCTGCAACGAAAGACCCCATATGCCTCAATGAAGATCCTGTGTGCCACAACTAAGACCTGATGCAGACAAATAAATAAAAACAAAACAAAATCAAAACCAAAAAAAAATCCTTCACAGATTCCTCAATGACTTGAGTGACCTCTTTAAAAAAAAATGAATTTTATAGTATGTGAATTATATCTCAGTGTTAAAAAGCAAGTGATCACAAATGTTTTCATCTATTTCTGAGCTCTCCATTCTGTTCTATAGATCTATATTTCTATCTGTCCTTAAATACCATGCTGTCTTTTTTACTTATTTTTAATTTTTATTTTATATTGTAGCATAGTTGATTAACAATGTTGTGTTAATTTCAGGTATGCCATGCTGTCTTGATAATACTAGTTCTATATTGCCTCGAAATTAAGTAATGTGAATCGTTCAACTTTGTTCTTGTTAAAGATTGATTTGTAATTTTAGTATCATATTGCAATTTCTGCAGGAAAGCCTGTTGGAATTTTAACTGGGAATTTGTTAAATTTATCCAACAATTCATCTGAACTCACCTTGCTCTGAGAAGTACTCTTACTAGTGGTATGATGATCCTTCTCAAAGGATGCTAAATAAAGATTAATATGGACAAATGGATAAACTTAAGTTTAGAGAGATTAATTAACTTGCACAAGGTTACAATTGATGTTGCAGGTGTGACTCAAACCTGGATCTGATTCACAAGCCTGTGTGCTTTCTCTGACGCCATACTGCTAATTTCAATTTCATTGAAAATTCAATGTGATTCAGCAGTGTACTGTGACTGCTAAAAGATGATCCTGATGATAAGCTACACTAATTGCTTTGTCGTTTAGAAAGAGGGAGGTGGGAATTTTGCCTTGCTCTGACCTATCAGAACAGTTCTCAGGTATTGTGTCCAGTTCTGGGAAATATGCTCTTAGAGGGCTTGGGGACAAACTTCACCATCATGTTCAGCAGAGAGCCAATACCAGTGTAGAAGCCTCCCAGAGCTCTGCCGAATGTGGGAGAGCTTCAGCTTAGCTTGGGAAGGGAGAAACCCGAGGAGAAATAATAAATAGTCTCAGAGATCCGAAAGGCTGTCCTGAGAAGCTTCTAGTGGCAGAACTTGTGAAATATCTAGGGTTTGGCTCAGTAAGCTTAGGGACCTTTCCAGCTTTCATAGTCCATGAATTCGTGATCATTAGAAGTTGCTGTTTTTGCCTTATCAAAGTGCTTCCTATCATTCTAGTACTTGCGCAGGACCTTAGCATAGTAGTGACTCATTAAATGTTGGTTGAGTTGAATGGAATTCTTGCTATACAATGGAATCATTAGAAAATTGAACCTCAGTTATACTTAAGTTTAACTGGACAATAGAATTACCCAATTTTTCAACCCCTGAAACAAATATCCTTTGTTAAGTGATACAATATTTATGTGAATTAGTACCAGTCTTTGGGAGGGCATTAAACATTCCCCATTAATAATTGCTTCTAAGTGATAGTGCATACTTGGCAGGGAATGGGAGCATTTATGGGTTTTCTCTCCCACTATTCACAGCCTCTTAATGAAAGCAGTGGCTCACTTGAGGTGAGGGAATAAAGGACAAGGGAGCACTTGGATTCCTCCCTCTGCTCTTCACATTGTGACTGGTGAACAAGGCTGACTTCATTCCACAGCTGGATTGATATGCAAATTTAGCCCGACTAATTGGCTTCCCCAGCTGTCTCCAGAGGGCGGATGTATTCTTTTATAAAGTGCTGTCTAGGGCGGCATTGAGAACATTAGAACTACTTAATTGAATATCAATGAATCTTTATAAACTAATAATGATGGGGAGCCTGGGAAGCTTGATGTAGGTTTGGTGTATTGAGGAGAGCCCTGACTTGAATTTGTGGGAAGTGAAAATTTCTCTGGGTTTTGTAAAACTCAGTTTAGGCTTCTTTGAGCTGACGTCCTTGAAAGCCCCACTGGTGCCTTCTTGAACATATGATGTGGTGAGTGTCGGACATGAGCAAGTGTGTGAGTCTATGTCCCCCCCACCCCATATATAGACAGAGGCACACCCTCCCTTAATTCAGGAAAACTTAATGATTGTTGTGCTTAATTCTTGCTCCTGCAAGAAGAGTCACTACTTTCCCCAAGTCAACTTTAGGCCCTGGGGCAGTGCAACCAAACTGAGTATACCTGGTCTCTCTCTGCACAGGTCAGTGGGGCATGTCTCCTCTGTCCCTGTAGAGCTGACATTTGGAGACTGATTTATGCCTTTAAATCTTACCAGGAAGTCCGCTGAACTAAAACAAACCAAAAGACCAAACCAAGTAAAAACAACAAAAAATTATGTAAAAAATTGCTAAGATTACATAATATTTTAGGGAAACATGTTCTTTCATGTTTATGGAATTTTATTTAGATTATTTTTATAAAGACTGTTGCTTGTGTTTTCTCCCATGGTTTACATGAGCTTCCTGCCATGTGTTTGTGATAAGATTATCTGTCCACACACCCCAATTTTGTTATTTTCTTGAGTTGGTCTATCATCTCCATTGTACACAAACAAACTGTGTACATGTTTTTGTGTACATGAGACCGTCTTTTTCTCCATGTAATGCTCATTTAGGATCCCTCCTTTCTTGTTTTCTCCTATTCATTTATCTGACCTGTACTGTATTATTTGGCTAATACCTTTTAGATTTAAATAAACCTGAACATTGGAAAAAAAAAACCAAAGAGAGAAAAATGTAAATATTGCCTTCATTCTACATTCTTTTGAGGGAGTAATATAAAGTAAAAAATGAGAGTGCCCACTTTAGTCCCTCCAGTCACATCAAAGGGGTAAGGCTCAGCCCTAAAACATTTTGGTGCATAAATATCTTGACCTTGTCTGTGCTTGTAAGTACATGGTTAAGTGTAAATAGATATAAATATGTTCTTTTTTATTGAAGTACAGTTGATGTACAAAATTGTGTTAGTTTCAGGTGTATAGCAAAGTGATTCAGTTATATATATATATATATATATATATGTATGTGTATGTATTATTTTTAAAATTGCAATCATATTAGACATATGAGACTGCAATTTATTCTTTTACCTAACAAGATATCATGGGTGTCTTTACAGGACATATCAATCTACCCTTGCTTTTTTATGGCTACCTAGTGCTCCATTGTGTGGACATATTGTAATAAATTGAAGCATTCCCTATTGATACACAATTAGGTTGTCCACCTCCCTTTTTAACTACTAAAAACAAGGCTGAAATAAACATTTTCATACATATACCTTTATACATATATATATATACGTGTGGTAATATTTTTGTAGAACAGCTTATAGGTTCTTGGAAATGGAATTTTAGTGTTGTGAAGCATATAGACACAAAATTTTATTAGATATTACCTAGTTTCATATATATATGAATGTATATACATATATATACACGTACACACACATATATACACATATGTATGTGTGCACATTCTGTTTAACAGTCCATGAATACCCAGTTCCTTTCACACCCACTAATACGTGATGTTACCAATCTTTTTAATGCTTATGGATCTGACTGGAAAAATAGTGTATTATTTTAATTTTATGTTCTTATTTAGTAAAGCTGAACATATTTTAATACATTTATTGGTTATTTGTATTATTTTTTAAAAATCGGTGAATGACTTCTGGTGTTCTTCAATCATTTTTTTGATTGAATTGTTTGTAGAAATACTTTGTATAGAAGACCTATTAACCCTATGTCAGATGTGCTGCAAATATTTTTCCTAGTCTACTGCTTGTCCTTTAACTTTGTATATATTTTACCACATAGTTTTAAATCTTCTATGTAGTCATATTGTCAATATTTCACTTTATGGCTTTTGGATTTGAATATCTTACTTAAATATCATTTCCTATTTTCTTGTAAAACTGCATAGTTTTTACATGTTGCTTTTTAATTCACCTGAGTATTTTTTGTATAATGTGTGAAATAAGGTTCTATATTTTATCCCAAATAGATAATGGTCCCTACACTCTATTTGTTGAATAATGTTTACTTTCCCCAATGATTTGTAAATATCAACCTTATCTTACATTACATTCATAGACAGATATGTATGTCTGTTTCTAGAATGCTTATTCTGTTTATTTGATCTACTTGATTCTTTCTGTGCTGGTATTCTGCTGTTTTAATAGATTTTGATATTTATAATAGATTTGTTTTTTTAAAAATATTTTAAAATATTTTTTAATTTTTAAAATTATTTTTTTAAAATAGATTTTGATATTTAGTACATATGTTCTCCTTTATTCTTCTTTTTCAAAAAAATTCTTATTTATAATTACATTAAATCTCCCAGAAGAAATTCAGAATCAATTTGTAAAGTTCAAAAAATATCACCATTGATTCTTTGATTGGAGTCACATTTTTATATCAATTTTCAAAAAATCTGCATCTTGATGATATTGTCTTTCTCTCTAGGAATCAGGTGTGTCAAATCTATTCATTCGGGTCTTGTTGTGTGTCCTTTGATACAATTTGGATTCTTCTCTCTAAATCCTTCTAGATTTGCTGTCCATCAAGCCTCTGTTCTGGCATTTGGGCCAGACTGGATAAATTAGATTTTTATTAATGAGGGATAGGATATGCAGATCAGGGACAGGGAGAGGGAATGATTGTCTCAGAGTCACACAGCAAATTAATGATGGGGCTAGGGCTGTGGTAGACAGAGAGATGTGGAAAGAGGGCAAGAGGGAGAAAACAGGGACATTTTGAGCTGAAGGTAAACGATCTTTGCAAAGGGGGGAATTGTGATAAACCCACAAAGTGGGTGGAAGGAATGGTAAGGGCAAAGAGTGGGGGGACCATCACGTCCCTCTTCTGCTCACGGAACTTACTGTCAAGAGGGTACAGAATGTGCATAGGGTGCTTAATACACAATTATTAGCAGTAGGTCTGTTATTAAAAGTTCAGAAACTCTGGGTGGGAGCTCAAGTCATTTAGAGACTGTTATCTGTAACCAGACCCCCAGTCTCTTGGTGGTAGGCATGGTCTGGGAAATGAGGGTCATTCATAGATGGCTGGACTAAGTCAGAAGTTATTTAGGTAATGCATTGTGGCAACATCTACTAGACAGACTACCCAGCTAAGAGCTGGGAAGCCTGAGTCATAGTCTTGCCCCAAACACCAACTCACCAAGGGAGTTTGGGCCAATCATGAAAGCTCTCTGGGCTTCACCTTTCCTTAATGCAACATTGAGATGCTACCTGATCGCTGCCCTATTTTCCTAAAAGGGCACTGGAAGGTTAGAGCAAGTGTCACTTGTAAGTAAACAATGAATGCAAGGAAGAAGACAACATGGCCACCACGAAAGGAGTGCCAAGTAGCTCTGAAGAAGTAGCAGTTCAGGCTGCCAGACCCAGAGGGAGAAGAAGAGGATAACAGACAGGGTAGGCGTAAATCATGGTAGGGAAGGAAACTTGACTACAACACCTGCTTTGGAGCCAGCCACAAGCAAGAACCCTTTACAAGAGGTGAGACAAGGAAAACCCCAAGAACTGGGGCAGGTTGGAAGGAGGGAGGTAAATGTGAAGAATTTCTTTTTTTTATTTTATAAATTTATTTATTTTATTTTTGGCTTCATTGGGTCTTCGTTGCTGCTCGTGGGCTTTCTCTAGTTGCTGCTCGTGGGGGCTACTATTCGTTGCAGAGCACGGGCTCTAGGGGCGCAGGCTCAGTAGTTGTGGCGCACGGGCTTAGTTGCTCCGTGGCATGTGGGATCTTCCTGGACCAGGGCTTGGACCCGTGTCCCCTGCATTGGCAGGCAGATTCTTAACCACTGCGCCACCAGTGAAGCTCAAGAATTTCAAGGATAGCATTGCTGTGTTTGCAGTGTCCTGACTAAATGCATTGAGAGGAAGGAAGGGCGAGGGGAAGTGAGAAGCAAGCCTCCAGTTTGCGCAGGGTGGGTGAGAAAAGGTGGAGACCTCTGCAGGGGAAGATTTGTCCAGAGGGAGGACTAGAGCAGCTGTTCAGTCAGAGACAATCTGGTGGGGACCCTACTTATTAATATGATTGCAACTGACCCACGAGACGGATTAACAGTAATTCACATCCTGGGGAGTGAGAGGTTTGATGGCAGCTTCAGATGAGCAGAGAAATTTGATTTGTGGTGGAGACTATATCAGGAGAAAAGGGGCCAGAGTGGCGGTGGGATGATTCTACCTGGCAGGCCATAGCCAGGAAATCTGTTCATTCTCTGCAGGAAGGAAACACTGACCTGATTACCGAGCCATTGTAGACGTATTCACAGTCTCAAAGAGATGGAGGGGCAAGCGGGGGCTCTCCGGCCTGAGTCAGGCAAGAGTTGGGTCTGGGGAAGGAACCCTGCTTCTCTGGGGTTTATTTCCCAAAACATACACATGGAACACATCCTAAGAACTCAGTGGAATTTGGTCTCTCTTGCTTTAGAGGAGACTTCATAATTGCAAAGCCCAAATCAGAAAAAAAGCCATCACCGTTTCAGTTTTGGTTGGGAAATTGTTTTCAGTGCAGGTGTTGGGGACACCCGAAGACAGGACATGGATATTGCACAAGAAGTCGCTGGTGGAACAAGGGGCTTCGGAGACTCAGCTGTGCCATTGGCAGAAGGGCATTGGGTGTAAGCTTTGTCTAGGGAGAGAGGCAGGACCACAAGGCCAGCCTTGAATGGCAGAGAGAAAGGAGAAAAAGAAGAACAGAGTGGCCTAGGCATCTCTGAGAAGGAGACGACAAACAAGAAGGAGGATGCTCTTCAAGTTTCAGTGGGAGAGAAACAGAAAAGGAGCTGTGGTGGACAGATGGGTCCCAGGAAACGATAGCTGCCCCAGAGACAACAGACAAGGAGCCAGAAGCCTCACCCCTGCCTCCTCAAAAGAGGCTGCTTTGCAGCAATCCACTGAGCAGGAAAGGCCAGGATGGAGGGGGTGGCAGAGGTAGGGAGGAGGGCTTCCAGGGTCCATTGAAGGGAAAGAGCAAAGAGAATGAGCTCAGCAGACCTAGCCTAGATGGAATGAGAATACGAGAGGTCGCCCCCAGCCTGAGATAGGGGAAAGCAAAAGAACTGAAAGGGGGGAGGGAGTGCAGGGAGTTCAAAGGCAGCCTCGAAGGACTCATTAAAATGACACAACACAAATCACAACTTAGCGTAGGAACATGTACCACAAGTGGGCTAAGAATGCAGAAGGCCAGAGAGGTAGTTGCTGGGGCCCTGGGAGAAGAGAAAAGGGATGTCACTTCAGTATAAGGACAAGGCTGAATACAAAGAGGACAGTGTATTGTGGGGGGAGGCCAAGGCGGCCGGGGGCTCTTCACAAGGGGCAGCGGGGAGGAGAGCCAGAAGGGGAGGCTGGGTTTCTCATGCAGTTTGCATTTTCTAGGACCTGCAAGATGAGGGTTTCAAGATGTATGATTGTGAAGGTGAATTCGGGAGGGAGAAAGCAGCATTGTGAAGATGAAAAGGCAACGGTGTATATAGCAAGCTACACTTTTCTCCCCCAAAAGGTGAAATATAGGAGTGCAAGGAGATTTCCACTGTACCTACGCTGCAAAGATGGGCTGAAAGCAATTGGAGAGCGGTCCGTCATACCCAGTAGTCAAAATTAGTCTGGACAATGGTACGCAGCTTCGGTTTGGGAAGATGAAAAAGTTCGGGAGACAGATGGTGATGGTTGCACAGCAATGTGAATGCGCTTAATGCCACTGAACTGTACACTTAAAATGGTAAACTTGGGGCTTCCCTGGTGGCGCAGTGGCTGGGAGTCCTCCTGCCGATGCAGGGGACATGGATTCGTGCCCCGGTCCGGGAGGATCCCACGTGCCGCGGAGCAGCTGGGCCCGTGAGCCATGGCCGCTGAGCCTGCGCGTCCGGAGCCTGTGCTCCGCAACGGGAGAGGCCACAGCAGTGAGAGGCCCGCGTACTGCAAAACAAAAAAAAAAGGTAAATTTGATGTTACGTGTATGTTATCACAATAAAAAATTTAGTCTGCAAAAATACAGAGACCTGTGTATACAAGTCACTCTATGAAGAGATACTGTTACTGACCAAGCTAGCTCCAGGAGAAGACAAAAGGCTGTCAGAATCTAGGACATCTGACCACCAACCAACCATAGCTTGGCAGGGTAGCCTGATGGTAAAGTGTGGTCTCTGGAGCCACTTACTCCCTGTGTGACCTCAGACAAGAGGTTTTCTCATATGTTAAACTGGCATCACCATCAACGTCACCACCATTGTCATCACCATCATCATCACTACCCCACAGCTGCTTTCCAATAATAAACTCTTAGTTTGGGACCAATTTATGTAAAGCACCATGCACAGTGCCTGGAACAAAATACATGCTCAGTAAAATTTTGTTTTCTTTCGGCTTTTTAGTTTATGAAGTATATCATATTCATTCTCTCGACAGTCACGACAAATCAAAGACAAGAATTTTTCCAGTCATGTTATGGAAAGAATAAAAATCAATTATATAATAAGACGGGTGGTGACTGAAGGGAAGGAAGGCTCTCCCTTCTTTTGAAATTTAGAGCAAATTTTCTTAAAGTGAGGTCCTGGGACCACCTGCCCCAGAACGACCTGGGTCACTGGTTCAAAGTGAAGACTCCTGGCCCCTTCTAGGCTTACGGAAGCAGATTTCCTGAGGTGCAGTCCAAGAATATGAACTAAGAAGTACCTCAGGTGATTTTTCTGTACACTCAAGTCTGAGAATAGCTGCTTTAAGCCATTTATTGGTTTTTGAAACTCTGCTTGCCTTGGGAGTGGTCAGCCGTATGTCAGGCTTAATCTTCTCAAAATGGGGACTAGGGCCCTCCAAGCACTGAAACCTATCTGCCCGATTTCCCAAGGTGCATCTCCCCCAAGATGCCTTAATTCTTCCCTCCCTACTGCTGAGAAATCCCAGTGCTTCATCTTGCACTTGGGACCAATTACTTGCCTAGACTTCCATCTCTTCTTGCTGTTCTCTTGGCAACTGGCCATGCATCCCCATCCATCTCAACAGCCATCACCTGCATCTGAGCTGTTAAATCCCCAAACAGCTGTCCTGCTGCCAATAGATGGATCAAATTCTCTTGCTACTCTGTGCTACTGTGTGACCCAGAAGATCATCTTTGCTTTAAAATATTTGCTTTAAATAAAGGAGAGAGGGGGATAGATGAAGTATGTTTGGTAAAATATTGGTGTTGTCAAAGTTGAGTGGTGAGTGTATGGAAGTTCATTATACTATTCTATATATCTACTTTTTTGTATATTTGTAAGTTTTCATCATGAAAAAGAAGCCATGGGAATCAGAAAACACTGTAATTCAGGGCTTGGTTTATTGTCAAGACTTAAGAAAGAATTGGTGAAAATATTAATAATGTAAATGAAACTTAAAAGTGTGTTGTGTTTGTAACCACTACATTTGTAAATAGCATAAAAAATAAGGGAATATTCTTCCAGTATTTGAAAACTATCATCTGATTCAGCAAAAAGTCACTCACATCGTTGATAAACAAGTGAATGTCTGCTATACATAATGCAGAAACTGAAAGATGTTTCAGTTTAATGAATACAGTTTGGACAATGGTGAAATATAGCTTATTTGTAATCATATATCAGAGTTAATGACAATAAATTTATTGGGAAAGAGTTAGCAGATTGAGATGCAGTTATATTTGTCAAATCGTGGTTGACTCTGATTGCAGCCATAGGTTGGTTATGGATGCAAGAGCTTGGCAAAAATCAGCGAAAGTATTCTGGAAAAATCAATTGGACATATGGAATTTACAAAAAAAACAGTATTGTATATTTTATTATTGTTTGTAAATAGTGTGGTACACAGCATTTGAATCATATATGTGTGCACTAACACACCACTACTTTAAGGAAAAAGGTATTTCCTCTAGCAAACAAACTCAGAGTAAATGTTTAAAGACAGATTTATTTTGTAGGCACAGTTCTCTGCTTATCTCAATCTAAAGACTCAATTTCTAGATAACAAAGTGAAACTCTTTATCCTCATTCTGCTTAATTGTTGTACATTCCATAGAAACAAGCAAGGAACAGGGCATCAATGCCTCAGAGTTAAGGCAACTTTCCCCCTTGAGACTCTCCAAATGTCTTTAGAGATGACCAATGAAATATTATGGTCCCTTGGTTGAAAAGCAACCAAAGTAGAACCATTATGAAAGAAACATCCAAAGGAGGCCAGGCATAGAAGAGTGTGGAGACTAGGGTTTCAGAGCCAAGACATAGGATGCCACTAGTCCCATACTTTCACGTTCTCAAGTTCCCTGTGGGCTTAGTGCCTTAACAATTTCAATTTAAGGAGCTGGTAAGTGTACTATTCCTTTTCTGAGGACACATTCACTTCTGACCTATAACAAGAAAATGCTTTGCTTTTAATACCCAAAGTGGAAAATATTTTGTTTTTAATACCCAAATAGTTTTTGGTCTAAAAGCTATTCTGCTGCATTAGAGACTGTTAAGAAAATTTTGATTGCTCTGAAATACAGACATACATACATATTAATTTTCATATGAAAATATTCAAACATGCATAATATAGAATAATATAATGAATCCCCACATGTTCATTCTTCAGCTTCAACACTTAACAAGATTTTGCATTTGTATCTCAGGTTATATTATTAATATAATAAAGGAGCTACTTATTTAAAGGGAATTTCTTACTGAAGTTTTCTGTAAATGAAAGGATTCTTCCCCTTCTTCCCCATTCCCTCTCTACCTGTCCAAATTCTACTCATCTTCAAAGTGCAGCTCCATTGACATCTCCTTCAGAAAGTCCTCTGTGAGAGCCTTTCCCCATTCCTCAACACCTGTAAACATCCCCCAGTCCTCTGAATTCCTATAACCCTACTTATACCTCTCATATGGCTCTTTGCATTTTCCAATGATATATGTTCTTGTCTCAGCCCTTCTGTTAAACTCTCTTGTTTACTTCTGTATCTACCACTACCCAGCCTAAGACATTATTTCTTTCTAGGTATCCTATAGCCCATTGTGAGTGTATTAGTTTCCTCAGGCTGCCGTAACAAAGTACCACAAACAGTACTAACTACAGAAATTTATTTTCTCAAAATTCTGGAGGCTAGAAGTCTGAAATTACGGTGTTGACAGGGTTGGTTCCTTCTGAGGGCTGTGACGGAGAATCTGTTCCAGGTCTTGTTTCTTACCTTCTGTAACCTTAGGCTTTCCTTGGCTTATAGATGACTCCTCTTCCTTTGTCTTCACACTGTCTTCCCTCTGTAGGTGTCTGTGTCTAAATTTCACCTTTTTAAAAGCACACCAGTCATATTGGTTAGGGCCCATCCTAATGACTTCATTTTAACTTGATTACCTTTGTAAAGACCATATTTCCAACTAACGTTACTTTCTGAGGTATTGAGGGTTAGGACTTCAACATGTGTTCTTTCGGGACAAAACTCAACCTACAACAGTTGGCATCCATAATTTTTAGTCAGATGTCTTCATGAATGTAAGAACTTCTTTTTTGGAGTGAATTATCATTCCTAAAGTAGTTGCTAGTGAGAATCCAAATCACCCTCCTTAGAACAGCACACCACTGTGTGCTCCCTTTTCATCATTAGAAAAGTGGGCAAAGCATAGCAACATGACGACACATTTATTTTTTCTCTCTTACTTTCTAATTTTGCAATCTGTTAAGCCAAGGCTTTCTGGAGAGACTGTCTAAAGTGTAGCTCTGTTGTTTGTGTTACATGGTCTAGAAGAAAATAAGTTAATTTATCAGTGATCAAAGGATTTCACTTTATCCAACAGAAAAAAAATACCTTTCCCATTTCATCTTTGGGCAACCACTCAGTCATTCACTCACCTATTTAATCAATATTTATTGAGCACCCATTATGTGCCAGGTTCTAGGTTGGCACTGCGAGTACAGTGGTGAACAGCCACAATTGCTACCCTCACAGGGCTGAGTTACAATTGAGGGGTATGCAATTTCTCAAGCCCAGTCTACCCATCAGAAGTTGGCTCCTTCTCTAGGGCTTCCTATTCCTGGTCTGGCCAGATTTCACAGCACAGTCGTCTGGCTATCAGCATTTGGTAGTTCCAACGACTTCCAGTTACTAATATTTCTTCTCTCCTCTCTAAAAATGGCTTTAGGAATACTCCTTTCTTTGTGGTACCAGCTATTTTCTCAGCCCCTCTTCCAAGGCATTGGAGAGTCATCATGCTTTTTGTTTCCTTTCAAACTAGACTTCAATTTTCCCTTGAGAGTTTTCTTTAGGCTGTTTCCAAACTGTCCACCTGCTCTCTAGACCGGTGGTTTGCCAACTTTAGTGGGCAATGAACAAGTTTAGTGGCTGGTCCACCAATCCAAGCAAGGAATTGGAGTAGTATGGACTTAAATGTTGGTAGTAGAGAATTGGAGAAGTAGGTGGTTAAGAGGAGCAGTTCACCAACTTTAGTATGTGTAAGAATCACCCAGGATGTTGGTTTAAAGCACATATTTCAAGATTTTACCCTGAGCAATTCTGATTCAGTAGGAAGCCAGTAGCCCTGGGAGTGCACTTTGCGAAACACTGAGCTAGAGCACAGGGTGCTTGTGGGAAGGCAATGTGTATTAGGGCTACAGAGGGCAGGGCCAAGTCGCTGAGAGCCTTCAATGCCAGGCTGAATAGTCTGGACCTTAGACTTTCTGCTCTAGGTGATTGATGGGAAGCTATGGGAGGCTGTGCGGCCCGGGAGAGAGCCACCATTAGAACTTGGGTCTGGTGGGAGCATCTACCTTGACAAAGAGGGGAGGAGAAACCAGCGTGGAGTCAGGGAGCCCAGCAAGGGCACTGGTGCAAGAGTCTCAGGGAAGGAGTGGTGATGAATGAGGGCCTGGACTAGGGACAGTCTCCATCCAAATGCATTCTTTCTGGACGCACATGGAAAGGAGAGAGTCATTTCCAAAAACCTGGGCCAAGAAGGAAGAAAAGACGTTGCTCTTTCCCCAATGGCATGTGGGATTTTGCTGATGATTTATTGGAATTCTTCCCAAAGCCGGAATTACCCAAATAACTCAATGAAGCCACTCGGAAGGGATCTGACACTGTAGTATCCCAGTTTCTAGGGATTAAAAGTGAACATCTTTGTGTGTGTGGAGGCATTATGTTGCTTACCACAGCCACTGGTGGGAGAAAGCTGAAAGGGGGTCTTATTTTACTTCAGAGCTGAAGCGCAATGTCAGAATTAATAGTACCTGGCTGTTGTGCAACAACACTATCTCTGCTTCATAGGAGGGACTTGTCTGCAGAGGCTAGCAATTTGTCACCTCCAAGATAGATTTTTCTTTTGTATCCTTCACCAGCCCAGTCAACCAAAACCCATGTTTGAGTACTTACTCTTTAGAAGATATTATGGAGAGTAGAGAATGGAGCTTCCTGGTAGAGTGAAAGTACCCATCATTTAAAAACACTTTTTATTGTGGAAAATTCCCAACTTGTACAGAAGTAGAGAGAACAATGTAATGATTATGCATGTACCAATCACTCAGCCTCAACAATGATCAATGTCTGTGCCAAACTTGCTTAATCTCTATCCTCAACTCACTTTCCGACCACCCTCTTTTGGTCTTGGATTGTTTCGAAGCCAACCCCAAAGCATCATATCATTTCATCTGGAAATACTTCAGTTCATATTTTTAGCAGATGAGTCTCTGCTCTAGATTTTGTGAGGACTGACTTTGCCATCAACTACTTGTATAATATTGGACAAGAAATGCCCCCTTGGAGCGTCAGTTTCACTTTTCTATAAAATGAGCAGTTTTTCTTCTGGGAGTCCAGAGTTATTATTTTTCCTATTTTTAGGTTTGTAGTATAATTTTCATTATTAAATATACCTCCTAGAGAGAGAATATATTTCTATATTTAAAAAAAGAGATTCCATACATGCATGTCCTGTGGCATATACCTAAAGTTACACAATCGAATGAGTCTTTTCCATCTGTTCTGAAGCCTCTGGTAGAGAAATAAATTTGAACACTTTAAGTCATAGAGAATAGTCTACTCTGCCTTTCTTCAGTCAAGTGAGAAATAATTCCTATGGTGGAGTAAAGAGTCAAACATCTTAAGTTAAAACTTTAAAGAAAAATATCTGTTATTTAAATTATTTGACTTCAAGAATCATTCTTGAGATGGAATGAAGCAAGGCAAAGACTTGCTGAAGTAAAGCTCTAATTATCTGGATGACATTTCACTTAATCCTTAATCCAGTAACCTCAACTTTCCAGAACATAGTCAAGAAAAAACAAATAAGAAAAAGAAAAATATTTTCCAACCTCCACCTTTCAAAATCAAATATGTATCAGTAATGAAAATGGACGTTACACAATTCACACACCAAGATGTATTTCCCTTCCCGAAGTGCCTCAGAGGCCGTAGGCAATGGCTTGGCACTCCGTTTTGTCTACAGACGCCAAAAGCAGACCCAGCATCCCAGACTGTAAGACCAATCCTAAATCCAGGGACAGTATACCGGGGGACCACTCAGAAGCCTACACAACAGGCTGCATGTCAAGGCCCAAAGCACCTGCTGAAGGTCTGGCAGAAGGCAAGTTAATTACACACACACACACACACACACACACACACACACACACACACACACACTGACCTCTTGACTTTAGCTTGGTTACTCCCTTAGTAAGCAGGACCACTGTGAAGGGCTCATTTACCCGTTCACTAAGGAAGCCTTTGGTTAATCAGCTAGAGAAGAATGTTCCTCTCCATGGGTCTAGATGTGAGAGGAAGCTCTGAGGATCCAAGTGCTTGTAGAATGGAAGTGAAGGGTAATCTGGAGCCAGAGACACATATCTGAAGAGCAGATCTCAATGAAATTTCAGAGGAGAACTGGTTGATGACCCCACTATACCTGACAGCTGCCTAACCTGAATCTGCTCTAGGTGGCAAGGCCCAGTATTTTGGTTTGCCATCTGTCCTCCAGCAGGCAACCTAAAGAAAAGGGTCTAAGAGGTGGGGTGCCTTCATAAGTTCTTCCAGAAAGAGAATCATGGACAAGTCACTAAAGTTAGGATCAGACACCTGCCTTCTGTGAATCCCACTATTTCTCTGTTCTTCGATTTGTGTCTGCATTATTTTCTCTGTTTCAGCATCCTTCTCTGAAAAATGCCTAGCTTCCCTCAAATGACCATCAGTCAGGATGGAGAGTGAGAGAAATCAGTCCATTGCTGAGGTACTGGCAATGGATTGGATCATTCTTCAATCAAAGTCCAGGTGCCTCCTAGTCAGACATCAGGGAACTCAGGCTTGACTCTCACAGAAGGTCAGAGACTAGACCCGTGAGGTAGAAGAGGGGTTTTGTACATGACAGGATATGGTGTGAAGCAAGGTTGGAAAGCAGATGGGAATCAGTTTGGGGAAGCCCTGTGTGCCAGGTTAAGAAACGTGTATATCATTCTCTACTCAATGAAGAGCCTTTAAAAGTTACCCTTGGGAAGTAGCTCAGGTGGGGTACACCAGGTGGATGGGGGAGGGGCTAAGAATGGAGAAGGGTAGCCCAGTTAGGAGGCCACTGCAGCAGATCTGCCATGAGTGCAAGTGTCAGGACTCTGCTTATTCAAATAAACCCCCATCGTCCCTGAGAAATTCTTTGTCAATCCACTTGGGAAGTGACAATGGAGTGTAACTTTGAGGCTTAGGAAAAGAATTAATCTATCTGGATGGACAACAACGAATTTGAAGAATTTTGTACCTAAACCAAACAGGAAATATCAGAACAAGATATTGATTAATCATTTGCTTTTATAGCATATTAATTACTGGAAAACAGAACAAGAAAGAGATTGCCTTAGTGAGATGCTAACAGTGCAGCGGACCGCCCGCCTCATTCCCCTCTCCATGCATAGCTCTTAAGGAATTCCAGAGTCTATTATCAGCACGGTTTAAAGGCTAATGAAGAAACAATCTTTTTGTAAAGCAACAAAGAACAGAGTTTGAAAGCAGGTCCAGGAGAATGCAAGAGGAAACACTTGGTTCAGTGAAAGGCAAACTTTCCTATGGACGTGCAATTTTTTTTTAAAATACCATACGTTGCTTCGCAACCTCTAAAGCCCGTGTTTTCAATGCCTGTTCTGTGGGCAGCACTGCTAAATGCACCATGTGTGGTTAACTGGGGTGATTTAGTGCAAATAAATTCTAAGAAAAATGAAACTCAAAGCAAGAGAGTTCAGAGCAGTTTCACTACGTACTTTCTAGACTTTCGAGTAGATGCTGAGGTTACTCTCAAATGGAACGCGCTGTACTCCTTTGTTTAAAACCTGCTGGGTGAGGTGACTATGGTGAGTGTTCAAGAGAATTACTTTATACAGGAAAAGAGGAGAAGGAACCCAAATCCAGACAGTTCTCCCAAAAGGGTGATCTTCATGCCATTTAAAAAGAGATATTTCGTCGGGTGACAAAATGATGTCAATTAAGTAAATGGAAGGAAGAGAGAAAACTTGGAATCCTGCCTCTGATGCTTATAAACTCTTGTGACCTTGGGCAAGTCGGTTCATGCTTCTGAACCTACTTTCTCATATGCAAAATTTAGATAATAAATCCTTTCCTTGTCTACAGAGCAGAATGATTGGTCAGCTCCAACGATATAATGTAGAGGAACACATTCTGCTTATGCTAAGGTTTTAATAAATATGAACTGTCATCTTTTTTCTCTCTTACTAACCTCTGAGCAGCTTGCATCTTATTCATTTTTTTTCTTTTTTAGATTGCCAGCACCGATAGTCAGTCTGATGCTTGTTTAGTCGTTCAACAAACATTTGATTAGCCCCTGCACCTAAAAAGTACCAAATCAAATGGGAAAGAAATGTTAATGCTTTGTTTATATATTATATCTTAGGCACTTCATAACTACTCATTAAATAAGGGGATGAAAGATTTTACTTTTTCTTTAGAACCATTAACCTGGAGCTATGGAAATTGGAAGCACTGCTGCCCTTCTCAGTACCATCTCTTATATCTTAACAGCTCTGGCCCCGCCTCTTGTAGTCTTCCTGTCCATCCCAAACATTTCTATCATCTTGAGTGACCTTGGCATCTATGAGAATGATCCACTCAGCACCCAGGCCTCAGCTTCCTGACCTCCTTATCTCCAGTCCCTCATTCACTCCAGTGCAGCCATGAAGACTCTGAAAGTTATTATCACTCACATCTGTTCCACCTTTGGAATCAAATTCATATGGCTTACTACCAGATCTACTCCACTTCCAGCTTGCTAATTCATTTATTTCCAGTATATTGGTTATTCAACTATCTCAGTACTTCCAAGCAATAATGCTTCAGTTTTCTTATCCATTGGCTCTCTCCTGTCATCTTCACTTTCCCCTTCCCCAACTTCACCCCCAAATACTCCCATCACTTCATCCAGTACTGTTCTTAGTCCATGGCAAGCAGGACTAAGTAGTAGCCTGCTCTGGCTTCATGCCTCAAGAAGCTCTTGATACATGCTTTGGGGCTAAGGCTGGGTAATGGTTCTAGGAAGGAGGCTTGGTGAGAAGATGCCTCCCACTAAGTGGTACGGCATTGAGCAAGATACAGTACCATAATGGTGCTGATATGCTGATTCGTGTGACGCTCACAGTGGACACAGGATGAGTTCAGGACTCTGGGCTCCTGTTGGCCCACCATTGAACCTGGGGCTTATGGAGTATGTGCACATTCAGACCATCGTGCCACTTTCTGTCTACAGCAGCACTCAATGGTGGGGGAAGGTGGTAGCAGGCGTCATTTATTCTGTGCACCTCTTCCACCTCCACCAACCACTGCAGGCACCCAGAACATCACTTCACCCCTTCTGCAGGCTTCATGCCATTTGTCAAGCTGTCTTCTGGGGATGGCTGTGCCTATCTCTTCTGAAGGCTTTTGAGACCATTGCTCTGTACCACTGATGGAACTTTCCAGTTAATATCCTTTCTTGCTCCTGATCAATATGATGATGTCTGCTCTCCCAGGTTGGTATTAAGCTCTGCCAGAAGATGGACAGACATTTCTCACATGAATGGGACCACTCTTCATTTTCATGCTCTGCCAGTGGGCCCCTTGCCTATCCACCCTTCTGGTGTCAGTGTGTGGAATGCAGGGTGTAGTCAACATGGAAAAAGGTCCCATTCTAGGAATGAAGTGATTACATCTTAGGAAGCTCAAGAGAAGACATAGATGGAAGATGCACTGTTCTATGTTTACACTACAAAATGCCAAGAGAAAACGACTTATCGTTCATGCTTCACTGCATGCTCTGGGGAAGGCTTGCATCTGAGATCATCATCCACGAATCACAGTCACCATGTCTTTGAATCACAGTTCAAAGCCGGTGTGCACAGGTGGCCCAATGGATCATGGCAGCGTCACAAGTAATGGTGTAGCCAGCGTTGAGCTAATGACATCACGGACCTGTAGAGCTGAGAAGATCTAGATTGTTCCAATACAAGCAGGTTCTGAAGAGCCATGACATGTGAGTCACAACAGCAATATTTCCTTTTCTTCTCGGTGAGAGATGCTTAATTACCCATGCTCCGTGCACCAGACCATAAGGACAGGAAGAGATGGTTCCTGGACATGAACAGGAAGACATGGAGCCCGAATCCTACCCCCCCCCCCACACACACATGTACTGATGGGACAAAGAAGCGGACAGGGAGCTCTCTCTTCTCTCCCTATTGTTCTAAATCTTCAGTGACAAAGCCCTGTAGATCACATGAACCCGGGAATTTTGTTACATATGTTTTCATTAAATTGTTTATAAGGGCCCACAAAAAATATTTTCCTGGGCCCTGCACACCCTAGGGTTAGCTCTGACTCTGTTTACTCTTTTACCAACCTTCTTGGCACCCCCATTCCATTATCCATCTATGGCAACATATTGAAAAGTTCTAGACTTGAGGCAATCCAACTTTAAGTTTCCTCTTGGACTGCCTTTAAGCTGCTGAATGATACTAGAGAAAAAACCCCACATAATATAAAGATTGGGTACATATGATGTGGGTACATCATATAAAGAGGTATCATAAAAGATAGCTCATTTATTTTCGGTTTTTTAAAATTATGGTAAATACATGTAATATAAAATGTACCATCTTAACCATAAGTGTACAGTTCACTGGCATTACATATACATATTCACATTGTTGTGCAACCATCACCACTTTCCAGCTCCAGAACACTTTTCACCTCCCCAAACTGAAAATTTGTACCCATTTCCTCCCCATTCCCCTTCTCCTAGCCCCTGGCACCCATCATTCTATTTTCTGTCTCTTAATTTTACTCATCTATGTACCTCATATAAATGGTACCTCATACAGTATTCATCCTTCTGTGACTGGCTTATTTCAACTAGCATGCCTTTAATGTTTTTCCACATTGTAGCATGTGTCTGAATTTCCTTCCTTTTTAAAGCTAAATAATATTCCACTGTATACATACACTATATTTTGTTTATCCATTCATCCTTCAGTGAAAACTTGGGTTGCTTCCACTTCTTTTCTATTGTGAATAATGCTTCTATGAACATGGGTGTACAAATACCTCTCTGAATTTCTGCTTTCAGGTCTTTTGGATATATAACCAGAAGTGGAATTGCTGGACCATATCATAATTCTATACTTAATTTTTTGAGAAACTGCCATACCATTTTCCACATCTTCACCAACACTTGTTATTTTTGATTTTTTGGTAATAGCCACTGTAATGGGTGTGAGACAATATCTCTTTGTGGTTTTGATTTGCATTTCCCTAATGATTAGTGATGTTGAGCATCTGTTCATGTGCTTATTGGCCATTTGTATACCTGCTTTGGAGAAATGTCTGTTCAAGTTCTTTACCCATGATATTTTAAATTAATTTTTATTGGAGTATAGTTGCTTTACAATGTTGTGTTCGTTTCTGCTGTACAGCAAAGTGAATCAGCTATACATATACATATATCCCCTCTTATTTGGATTTCCTTCCAATTTAGGTCACCACAGAGCATTGAGTAGAGTTCCCTGTGCTCTACAGTAGGTTCTCATTAGTTACCTATTTTATAGTATCAATAGTATCAAATAGTATCAATAGTGTATATATGTCAATCCCAATCTCCCAATTCATCTCACCCCCCTTTCCCCCTTGATATGTTCTTTACTTCTGTGTCTCTATTTCTGCTTTGCAAATAGGTTCATCTGTACTATTTTTCTAGATTCCACATATATGCGTTAATATACGATATTTGTTTTTCTGTCTCTGACTTACTTCACTCTATATGATAGTCTCTAGGTCCATCCACATCTCTACAAATGACCCAATTTCGTTCCTTTTTATGGCTGAGTGATATTCCATTTTATATACCTATCACATCTATTCCTCTGTTGATGGACACTTAGGTTGCTTCCATGTCCTGGCTATTGTAAGTAGTGTTGCAATGAACAGTCAGGCATACCTCATTTTACTGTGCTTCACTTTATTGCTCTTCACAGATATTGCACTTTTTACAAATTGAAGGTTTATGGCAACCTTGTGTTGAGCAAGTCTATAAGTGCCTTTTTTCCAACAGCATTTGCTCACTTTCTCTACCACATTTTGGTAATTCTGACAATATTTCTAACCTTTTCATTGTTATTATATTTGTTATGATGATCTTTGATGTTACTATTATAATTATTTTGGGGTGCCACGAATGGCACCTGTATAAAACAGGGAAGTTAATCGGTAAATGTTGTGTGTGTTCCGACTGCTCCACCTAACAGCCATCCCCCCATCTGTCTCCCTCTCCTCAGGCCTCCCTATTCCCTGAGACACAAAAATATTGAAAGTAGGCCATTAATAACCCTACAATGGCTTCTAAGTGTTCAAGTGAAAGGAAGAGTCACATGTTTCTCACTTTAAATCAAAAGTTAGAAATGATTAAGCTTGGTGAGGAAGGCATGTTGAAAGCTGAGATAGCCCAAAAGGTA
This sequence comes from Stenella coeruleoalba, assembly GCF_951394435.1. Classification (NCBI taxonomy): domain Eukaryota; kingdom Metazoa; phylum Chordata; class Mammalia; order Artiodactyla; family Delphinidae; genus Stenella; species Stenella coeruleoalba. Next base: position 120,737,147 of record NC_137152.1, read on the forward strand.
GGCCTCTTGCAGCAAACCATTAACCAAGTTGTGAATGCAAAAGAAAACTTTTTGAAGGAAATTAAAAGTGCTACTCCAGTGAGCACAAAAATGATCAGAAAGTGAAACAGCCTTATTGCTGATATGGAGAAAGTTTTTTGTGGTCTGAATAGAAGATCAAACCAGCCACAACATTCCTTTAAGTCAAAGCCTAATCCAGAGTAAGGTCCTAACTATTCAATTCTATGAAGGTTGAGAGTGGTGAGGAAGCTGCAGAGGAAAAGTTTGAAGCTAGCAGAGGTTGGTTCCTGAGGTTTAAGGAAAGAAGCCATCTCCATAACATAAAAGTGCAAGGTGAAGCAGCAAGTGCTGATGTAGAAGCTATAGCAAGTTATCCAGGAGATCTAGCTAAGATCATTAATGAAGGTGGCTACACTAAACAATAGATTTTCAATGTAGATGAAACAGCCTTCTATTGGAAGAAGATGCCATGTAGGACTTTCATAGCTAGAGAGGAGAAGTCAGTGCCTGATTTTAAAGCTTCAAAGGACAGGCAGACTCTTTTGTTAGGGGCTAATGCTGCTGGTGACTTAGTTGAAGTTGAAGCCAATGCTCATTTACCATTCTGAAAATCCTAGAGCCCTTAAGAATTATGCTAAATATACCCTGACTGTGCTGTATAAATGGAATAACAAAGCCTGGATGACAACACATCTGTTTATAGCCTGGTTGACTGAATATTTTAAGACCACTGTGGAGACCTACTGCTCAGGAAAAAAAAAAGATTATTTCAAAATATGATTGCTCATTGACAATGCACCTGGTCACTCAAGAGTTCTGATGGAGATGGACAACGAGATTCAAGTTGTTTTCATGCCTGCTAATACAAAAACAATTCTGCAGCCCATGGATCAAGGAGTCATTTCAACTTTCAACTCTTATTATTTAAGAAATACATTCCATAAGGCTATAGCTGCCATAGTGATTCTGCTGTTGGATTTGGACAAAGCAAATTAAAAAACCTTCTGGAAAGGATTCACTATTCTATATGTCATTAAGAACATTCATGATTCATGGGAAGGGGTCCAAATATCAAAATTAACAGGAGTTTAGAAGAAGTTGATTCCAACCCTCATGGATGACTTTGAAGGGTTCAAGACCTCAGTGAAGGAAGTAACAGCAGATGTGGTGGAAATAGAAGAGAACTAGAATTAGAAGTGGAGCCTGAAGATGGGACTGAATTGTTGCAATCTCATGATAAAACTTCAATGGATGAGGAGTTGCTTCTCATGGATGAACAAAGAAAATGGTTTCTTGAGATGGAATCTACTCCTGGTGAAGATGCTGTGAAGATTGTTGAAATGACAAAAAAGGATTTAGAATATGACATAAACTTAGTTGATAAAACAGCAGCAGGGTTTGAGAGGATTGACTCCATTCTTGAAAGAAGTTCTACTGTGGGTAAAATGCTATCAAATAGCATTGCATGCTACAGAGAAATTGTTTGTGAAAGGAAGAGTCAATCGATGCAGCAACCTTCATTGTCTTATTTTAAGAGATTGCCACCCCAGCCTTCAGCAACCGTCACCCTGATCAATGAGCAGTCATCAATATCGAGGCAAAACCTTCCACGAGCAAAAAGATTATGACTTACTGAAGGCTCAGATGATAGCATTTTTTAGCAATAAAGTATTTTTAAATTAAGGTATGCCCATTATTATTTTAGACATAATACTATTATCCACTTAATAGACTACACTATAGTGTAAACATAACTTTTATACACACTGGGAAACCAAAAAAGTCCTGTGACTTGTTTTATTGTGATATTCACTTTATTGCACTGGTCTGCAACCGAACCTGCAATATCTCCAAAGTATGCTTGTACTGCTATATATTCACTCACCCCAACTGGGCCTGCTATTCTCCTAATGTGCTTCAGTTTTCAATTCTTCATAATTATTTCTTTGAACATCCATCTTTTGCAAGCCTTCAACCACTCCCCTCTACTTCCCCTTCACTTTAGAATGACCTACTTCACAGAGAAAACTGATGTCACCAAATGAGAATGTCCACATTTCCAGCCACTAAGCCTGCAAGCATGTGCACCCACCTCCTTCCCTTCACTTCCAACAGAAGTGTCCCTTCTTTCTGATCCAATCCTGGGACCTGTCCCCCAGAATCCAGTCCTCAAGGAATCACTGAGTTATCTTTGTACTTGTGTATTTTCTATCCTTTCTATCTACAAGGCTCTTCCAAACAGCATTTAAATATGCTCAAGTCTCTCCTATCTTAAAAAAAATCCTCCCCAAACTTCACATTCCCTCTTAGCAACTACCCAAGCTCTCTCCTTCCTATTCACAAACTTCTCTAAAGAGTTATCTATAGTCACGTTCTCTGCTGCCTCATCTTCAACTCCTCAACCCTGTTTAATGAGCTTTCCACTCCCATCACCCCATAGAGTTGTTCTAAAAAACATCATCAATGACCTCCATGTCACTAAATTCAAAAGACACCTTCATGCCTATTTTTCTTGACCCCCCCCCCCAGCAGTATTGACCAACACTGACTGATCTTTTTGTTTTTTTTTTTTTGGTACGCGGGCCTCTCACTGCTGTGGCCTCTCCTGTTGCGGAGCACAGGCTCCGGACACACAGGCTTAGCGGCCATGGCTCACGGGCCCAGCCGCTCCGCGGCATGTGGGATCTTCCTGGACCGGGGCACGAACTCGTGTTCCCTGCATCGGCAGGCGGACCCTCAACCACTGCACCACCAGGGAAGCCCCTCTTTGTTTTTCTTCTTAGGCACACTTGGTTTGGTTTCTGTGAGGGGAGTGAGAGGGTACTTGAAGCATGAGGAACAATAGAGGAAAAGAAGCTGTGGGCAAGGTGGTTCCAAGACCAGAATGCAGGTGATGAAGACAAGGATTATAGGGAAGCTATGAGAACCTGACTGAGGCTCTGAAGTCTGGATTTATAATGGGTGTATTCTGCACAGTGCTAGGCAACAAAGGGAAAGGAAAAACTGCCAGGAGTTGAGGGATGGGCACTGAGGGGGATTTCTCAGAACTGGGGATTGGAAAGATGAGAAAACTGAAAAGGCCTTGAAGGTGACCTCCCTGAGCTAATTGAAAAGTCTATGTTTGGGGCCCCAGCTGGGGAGAGAAGCATTAGTGGGGGAGGGGAGCTTGGTTGGGAGAACCCTGAGGCCTTGAGAACCCCGAGGGACCATGGAGGTGGGAAGGGCAGGTTCTTAGGTGCCTGGAAAGGGGAGAGGTTGGGCTTCTGGCCTGTAGTTCTTGACAGCAGAACAGAGTTCTGGGATTTGGGGGCCACATGGGGTAGCTGTATTTATGGGAGGCCAAGGGAGAGGGGCAAAGGGGCCAACACATCTGAGAAGATGACAGGATGAGAGGCGAAGTGAGGTGAGGCCATCAAAAGGGCCCGGGGGGTGGGAGACAGGGAGAAGGGGAGACAGAGTCAGGGCAGAAGGGGTGAGTACTGAATCCCAATGAAGAGAAGGGAGGCCAAGCACTCTCAGACCAACCTTCTGTAGAGTTGGCTGAATTTTAGGTAGGGAACTTCACTGCTCTGGAGCCAATTTCCTATTGGATGACATCTTAATTGCCACAGCATCAACATCAACAGGAACTTTAGGGAGTAGAGTATAATCTGGGCTTCAGTTGAAGGACTGGGGACATGGGTGCTGTTTCCACTACTTCTTCAAGATTTAAAGAAGATAAACTCAGGTACGGTGAAGTAAACCATCATCAAAATGAAAAAACAAGCTACCCAATTGGAGAAGGTATTTCAAATCATATATATGCTATATGATATCATATATATCCAAAATATATAAACTAGTCATATAACTCAACAACAAAAAACAAACAACACCATTTAAAAATGAGCAAAGGACCTGAAAAGACATTTTTCCAAATAAGACATACAGATGGCCAACAGGCACATAAAAAGATGCTCAACATCACTAATCATCAGGGAAATGCCAATCAAAATCACAAGGAGATAGCACCTCACACCTGTCAGAATGGCTATTACCAAAAAGAGAAGTAACAAATGTTGGCGAGGATGTGGAGAAAAGTGAACCCTCATACAGTATTGGTAGGACTGTAAATTGGTACAGCCCCTATGGAAAACAGTAAGTAGATTCCTCAAAAAATTGAAAATGAAACTACCATATGATCCAACAATTCCACTACGGGGTATTTATCTGAAAAAAATGAAAACACTAGTTAGAAAAGATACATGCACCCCCTATGTTCATTGCAGCATTATTTACAATAGCCAAGATATGGAAGCAACCTATGTGCCCTTCAGTAGATGAATACATAAAGAAGATGTGGTACGGATATACCATGGAATACTACTCAGCTATAAAAAAGAATGAAATCCTGCCATTTGTGACAACATGGACAGACCTTGAGGGTTTTATGAAAAGTGAAATAAGTCAGATGGATAAAGACAAATACCATATGATTTCACTCATATGTGGAATCTAAAAAAACAAAACCAACACACAGATAAAATAAAACAAAAGAAAACTCATATATACACAGAACAGATTAGAGGTGACCAGAGAGAAAGGGGGGTGGACAAAAATGGGTGAAGGTAGGGGCTTCCCTGGTGGCACAGTGGTTGGGAGTCCGCCTGCCGAGGCAGGGGACACGGATTTGTGCCCCGGTCTGGGAAGATCCCACATGCCGCGGAGCGGCTGGGCCCGTGAGCCATGACCGCTAACCCTGCGCGTCCGGAGCCTGTGCTCCGCAACGGGAGAGGACACAACAGTGAGAGGCCCGTGTATCGAAAAAAAAAAATGGGTGAAGGCGGTCAACTGTATGGCGATAGATGGTAACCACACTTGTGGTGGTGATCACATTATAGTGTATACAGATAACAAATTATAATGCTGTACACCTGAAAAAAAACCCAAGAAGCTTGGAAAAATAGAAGAGAATCTCAGCTGCGGAAATGTTTTGGTGGTGTGAAGATACAATTTCCATTTCTCTGCTATGGCTAGATATTTGAATGTTTAGAGATAACCCCATTCTCCGTGGCAATTTATTAAAGTGGTGATAAATTAATGCTATTAAATTACTCGTTGACTATCAATTTCCCCCACTAGAATGGAATTTCATGAGGTCAAGGACCTTGTCAATCTTCTCATTGTACTTAGGACAGTGCCTCACAGTGGGTTGGGCCTTCTATTAATGTTAGGTCAGTGAATGAATGCCTGGAGACTTATTGCTCTAATCAGGAGGGCATTAAATAAAAAATAGCAAGGGATAGAGATGGAATGCTCAAATTGTTCCATAAATATGGGCACCTCGGAGGACTTTGAATATGGTAGAGAAAAAGAAAAATAATTACAAAGATGCCCAGTAATTCTCAGGAGAAGATTATCAGAAAGGGGGTAAAGAACAAAACATACAGTGCCAAATGTCAATATACCAATGGAGTATGGGACATGAAGAGAGTGGCATTGATACTTAAACACAAGGTGAGAAATACAATCTCATAGGTGTCACCATGATTTGCTAGGATATGATTCACAGCTGGAAGCCACTCTGAATAGCATACTTTGTCAAAAAGAAGCAGCTCTGGTACACAAGGAGGCAAGACAGCATTTAAAGCAAGCCAATATCCAGAGCCCTAATGCTATAGCTCCATGAAAGGCCAATGGGTAGGGACAAAAGCCAGACAGTGCCTTGCGTATACTGCCTCAGTCAGTGTTTACTTCACGAATGAATGAGTAAATAAGTGATAAAATCCTGTTGTGGGGACGGAGCACCAAACATCTAGCCTGTTGAGCGATGATAGTCATGGATTTCAAAACAGACCTAGAGACAAGGTCGACCAGTGATTAGTGACTAACAAATCCTCAAGCCCTATATGCTACATGTTTCATATGACTATGCAGCACTCCATCCAACTGATTACTTCTTTCCATCCCACCAAATTCCTCCTCACATCTGCTCTAGCTATCTTCCTAGCTACCTTCTTGGACCTGACGATCCTCTCCACAACTAGAAAGTTCCAGAAGGTCCAGCTTCTGGAAGTTTTAGGGTTCCTTACCATACTTCAGGTGAGCTGGAAGAAAGTAGAGTTAGCTAAGTACCTAGAATTGTGTCTAGCTCCGAATTGCCATTCAGTAAATGTTGACTGAATTGAATCTAATTCATCCCCTCCACCCCAACTGCCCTCTCACACTCACACTTTAAAGGTGGAGAAATCAAGAACTAGAGAATAGAGGGCACTTGTCTAAGTTCCATGTGAAAGACCTGGGAACAGAGTCCCAGGTTCCCAACTCCTAGCTTAGTACTTTTCACCATCTCTACCTCATTGCTTTTGGCAATTACTAGTCTTCTCTATTTACTCTGGCTTCTGCTCCTTGAAGGTAGATATTTAAAAGTTCTCTCACTTGTCACTCATTTCCTCCTTCCTCCTTCATACTACCCATATCAAACTTGTAGTGGATTCTCCTTAGGCATATTATTTGTCCCCTGTCCTCCTCTTCTCTTTCCCCCATGGAATATTTTCCTCATAATAAAAAGGCTCAGTATCCTCAGTAGGAATAATCCACAAAGTCAGAAAAAAGTCCTCAAGTTAATGAAATTCTATGTAAAGATGGTGAACAGGCTCTACAATCACTAGTAGCATTTTGTGTGCCAGACTGGAAAAAGTAGTATAGCTCTCTGGAAGGTGGGCTAAGATGCTAGTCAAGTTTTATGTTACATTTTTCCTTCAGAGATACAGAAATCCTCATTTGTACTCATTCAAGAATTGAGTATGTTAGTAATTGAATGCCAAAGATTTGAAGGATTGGCTTAAATCCTCTGGAAATATACCAGAGCAAATTCCAGGTTGGCCAGAGCATTAAATGTGAAAAATAAAACTATAAATATGTAGCATAACATACAGGTGGAATATTTTTATACTCTTGAAGTGCAGGAGGCAACCTTTTCTAGCATGATTTTAAATACATGAACCATAAAATAAAAGATTGATAGATTTCATTAATTCTAAAATGAAATCTTTTGCACAACACACAGGAACAACATGTGAAAAAAATTTGCAACATATATGACAAAAAAAGAGTTAGCAGCCTCAATGTCTTAAAACTCTTAAAAATCTATAAGAAGATAAACAAATTTACAGAAAAATGAGCAAAGAACATGAATGAAAAAGTTACCAAAAGTTAATTAAGATTTGAAAAGATGTTTAATCAAACTATTAATAAGGGAAATGTATTATTGGTGTGAATACAGATTGGTGCAAACGTTCAGCAGGGCAATCTGGAGAAGTGTGTGAATCAGACAAGAATGCAACAGATTAGAAAAATGCCCATTAGTGTGATTTAGTCAACTAAGTTACTGGTGTACCAATGCAAAGGAATATTATGAATGTGTTAAAAATGATGATGTAAATCTGTATTTACTGACGTTAACGACATTAAACGATGTCATCAGCATATGATTAAGTGAGAAGCTCAGATTACAAAGATAACATGCCTAGAATAATCTTTCTTTTCCATGAGAAAAGTTTTATTTGCACACGATGAAAGCCTGCACCTACATCAAAATTTTAATTATGGTTTCTCTAGTGTGGGACTAGATGTGATTTTCACAGTGATTTTATATTTTTTGAATTGTCTGAAAGTTTTTTGTCTGAAAGTTCTTAAATGATAATAATGTCTACTCTATTTGATTTATTTAACAAACACCCTTTTACGGCTTATATATGTCAAGCACTGTTCTAAGAACTTTACAAATATTAACTCATTTTCCCAGAGCAGAAAAATGTAAGTAAGAAAATATTTCCATGTGTGTGGGGGGGGTAGAGTAGAGGGGGAGCGTCTCAGAAGTGAGACGATGCAGGATAATATAAGACTCTTATAGAAAAAAAACACGATGTTTTGACTCAAAGCTATCTCCTTTCAATGACACAATAAGGGCAGCAGGTCATGGGAGCCCCATTCCTTTGCCTTTCTCTGATTCCCTTTAATGATGGGACAACTAATTAGTCATTAAGGATTAGCCAAAGAAGGCTTAAGCAGAGGAGCATGCTGGAGCTGGGGGAGGGGGTGTTCCAGTCACACAGTCCCAGCTTTGATTCTGGGCTCCACTACTCAGGAGCTGTGTGATTTGGGGCAAGTTGCTTCATTTTTCAGAATCTCAGTCTCCTTATCTGTAGGGTGGGGAAGGCAGCTAGAATGTTTATATCATGAGACCATTATCTCCTAAATGTGAGCTCCCTCACTTTCCCCTCTTCTTTGAAGAGCTAGGAAGGCTGGCCTCCATCCTTCTGAGATCATCCCAGGACTCTGGTCTGGGCCACCTGGACTGTAGAAAGTGCTATATTCATTTGATGGCTGGATTACCTCCAGAACAAGCTGTGAAGGCAAGTTTGGCTTATCTGCTGGGCTCTGGAATTATTGATCCTTGGTCTTGGTGTTCTGAATGTTTTGCATTTTCAAATGTGTTTGCTATCCTTTCTGTTAAACCTGCCCTGGAAGCACCACCAATAAGCAGGGTGTTTGATTACCACATGGATAGTCTACTTGATACATTTATTCTCTGGCTAGAAACACCTCTAAGGATGGTTCGCTTTTGCAAATTACAAGCAAACATCAAATTTTTCTCGGTCCTCTCCATCTCAGCTCCAAACTGCCAAGGAATATCTCCTCCCCAACTTCCCAAAGTTTTAACTCTTCCCTTCTTCACCACTCCCGACTTATTATCTCATACTTTTGAATATAACACCAAGATTTGGAGCATAAATGACAGGGCTTAGGGCCAGGGGCTTGGTCATGCCATAGGTTTGGCCTGACCCTACATGGACGCTTGGATTTAGTGATGGTGGAGGCTTCTAGACTGTCATATATGGTAGGTCCCATACCTTCATTCTATAGATGGCAAGACTGAAGTCCAGAAAAGGGCAGAGTCGTAACAAAGTTCATGGGAGTTAACGGTAGAAACAGGACTGGTTCTAAAGACAGGCATACTGGTTCTATAGACAGCACAGGATGATTTTATCAGTGTCAGTTCAGCCCAACTCTACTTGTTCATTCATTCAAAAATATTTATTAAATGCCTATTTTGTAGTCAGTACTAAGGATACAGCAGTTACCAAGGTAGACATGGTTCCTGTCCCCATGGAGCTCACAATCTGGTAGAGGAGACAGACTTGGGTCGCAGAATAGTTACAAGAGGTCGTACAGCATGGTATGTAGAAGCACAAGCTCAACTGCTCTGCCCAGTGTTCTGATCATCCTTCTGCCACTTAATAGCTGTGTCAATTGGGGCAATTTCTTTTTCTCTGGATCTTGCTTTCCTCATCTCTAAAATCGAGATGTTAATAGGGCTTTGTAGATAAATCGCTAAAAGCAAAGTCTGCCACATAGTAAGTGCTGAAAAGTGTTAGCTACTACAGTATCATCACTATGAAATTCCATAGGGAAATGTGCTAAGAAGTCCATTTTGAGTACCCAAAGTAGCCGTTCAGCATCATAACTGGAGCCATCAGAAGGTGGTGGAGAGTGAGGGGCTAGCAGGAACAGGGTCCATTAAAGCTCCTTCCTCTATGGCCTATAGGAATTTGGAAAGGGTTCCGGCACTGGCTCCAAATCCCAGGTGACCTGATCAAGCGCTTCCACCTCTCAGGCTCCAGTTGCCATGGCTTTGATAGGAGGAAGCTGGGTGACCTCTGTGATTGCTGACAGCTGGGTCAAGGAGCATTCTCACTGCCCAGTGTTAAAACATTATGGAAGAAACCATTACACAGATTTACTCTCCAAGTTGTCCAGGGGCCATTCTTGTTCTTTCTTATTTAATGAGTTCTCTTATACAGCTTGATGCTTTTCAAAGGATGCCTGTGAAAGGCACTAAGGCATAGTCTTCACAGCTTTCAACAATTAAGTCTTATTATTTCTTTACTTCCAGACCACCTCTGCAGCTGGTCTCATAAAGGCAACTGGATTAGTAAATAAGCTCTCTCCCTTGCTTGAACCATCCTGGCATTATTTTTCTGCCTTTTTAGGATGCTTGTCACTCCTCTGAAATCCAGTTTTGCGCTTATGTGGCTTGCCTTGGAGACTGGGAACGACTTGAGGGTAGGGACTTAGCTTCTTTCCTTGTGAACCCCTCAAAGTGCTTAACACAGAGCCTTGAAAAGGCAAAGCCAACATAACTGTGTGTGTGATTAAAAAAAAGTTCTATGGGGCAATGATGCTTGAAATGTGGATGTTGACCACTTGCATTAGAGTCACCTGGGGGAAACTGATTTGGAAATGTGGATTCAAGGTCTCCTCCCCACCTGAATGAATCAGAATCTTAGAAGAGAAGGAGCAGTAATCTGAATTTTTAACAGCTAAAATCATTTGAATGCATCCTACAGTCTTAAGACCACTGGGTTAGATGTTCTAATTATTTAGTTGAAGGCTCAGTGGGACAGCAATTCATTTTCCCAGTTGTCAGCTGGAGAACTGATCTGAGTTTTAAAGTCCTGTTCAGCACTAATGTGTTCAGCTTCCAAGAATAAAATTTTGGAAAATTTCTTTGTTTTTCCAACTACAACAAATTACCTCCACGTACATCTTGGCAGAGTAGACTTATTAAAGCAAACTACGGTATCAGGTCCCTTCCGAGTGGCTTCAGTGAGTTATTTGGGTAATTCCGGCTTTGGGAAGAATTCCAATAAATCATCAGCAAAATCCCACATGCCATTGGGGAAAGAGCAACGTCTTTTCTTCCTTCTTGGCCCAGGTTTTTGGAAATGACTCTCTCCTTTCCATGTGCGTCCAGAAGGAATGCATTTGGATGGAGACTGTCCCTAGTCCAGGCCCTCATTCATCACCACTCCTTCCCTGGGACTCTTGCACCAGTGCCCTTGCTGGGCTCCCTGACTCCACGCTGGTTTCTCCTCCCCTCTTTGTCAAGGTAGATGCTCCCACCAGACCCAAGTTCTAATGGTGGCTCTCTCCCGGGCCACACAGCCTCCCATAGCTTCCCATCAATCACCTAGAGCAGAAAGTCTAAGGTCCAGACTATTCAGCCTGGCATTGAAGGCTCTCAGCGACTTGGCCCTGCCCTCTGTAGCTCTAATGTACATTCCCTTCCCACAAGCATCCTGTGCTTTAGCTCAGTATTTCTCAAAGTGTGGTCCTGGAGCTACTGGCTTCAGAGTCACCTGGAAGTGTTTTTGCATTTGTGACCCTGTAGTGTGGCATTCTCACTATGAGAGTTCTAAAAATCTACAAGCTCCTGCTACTCCAAAGTTGCCTTTGTTGCTAGACAGTACTATGTAGTTGCTGCCAAAGCCTCCATCATTTCACACAGACTCTGGGAAGTTGTACTGCCTTTTAATCTATTTCTCCTGACACCTTCAAGTAGAGCCAGTGGATGGTCAGTGGACCAGGTTAGCATAGCCAAGAGCTCAACATCCTATCCCAAGCAGTCCAAGATTCTAATGTGTCAAACCAGAGGGTTAGGTCTGAGACACAGATCTATGGGAGAGCTGAGTGATGATCTGAGAAGATCAGCTGCAAAGGTCATAGGTAGGATTATACATAGAAGATGGACCCTAGGAGGATTGGAAGAGGAATATGTTGTGAAGCACTGAAGTTGCCAGCAAAGTCAACAGTGTTGGGTTATACTTGAGCCTTTGTTATTATGAGGTGTGTGCCATATATATATATATATAATATCAATACCCTTATCCTTGCTTACAATGCACTCCACTGTGTGCTCCCTTCCTACGTATTCATCCTCACCTCCTTCCTCTCTCTTTCTCTCTCACTCTCTCTGTGTGACCTGATCAGTTGTACGGTCTTACTGGGCTCTTTGCAGTTCCCATACAGACCATCGCCTTTCCATTCTCCACATCTTTTCAATTCTCTCTCCACTTCCTGGATGCCATTGATTTCTCTTGTCTGTGTCCTATGACCATCTGTGAGAGTGGCTCAGTCAACTCTGTTCCCCTCCACATCATCAGAACTGGAATTTCAAGTGAGCCTCAGGGTGGGGATGTCATGGTCAAGAGATCCTTTGCAGAGGAGAAATACACCCAGAAATGCCTCACTGATGGGGCCCCTGCTTTCAGTAGGGTCCCCCACATGTCGACTAAGGTCACCATCCCAGTGACTGACTCTTCTATCAAGTCTGTTTTGACCTGGTGTTAGAGCCATATCATATCAGTCTAACTAGTAAATCTCTAACCTGTTATACCCTGAGAGTTGTGAAAACCCAACTGGTACTTCATAAAAATCCTTATTAAGTTCCAAGTTTGGTAGAAAATGGTAGGTACCGCAAAGGCATTTATAGGAAGAAGAACAAAAACCACAGCAACAAAAATAATTTTTAAAACTTGGCTTTGTGGATGCTGACTTTTTTTCATATCTTGACCAGTCCAAATTTTAGTAGTTGCTACAGTTTTACATTTGCTTCAAAACAGTGAATAGGTTCCGGGCGCCAGTGGATTCCCCTTATGCACATAAATAGTGTATGATACAATCAACTGAAAAATGAGACTGTAACAGATTGGTGGCATATTCAAATTCATTTCATTGGTACAATTTAATAGGTTTTATATTAAATATGATTGTGCCAAAGACCACATAAAACATATGAATTATAAAGAGCAAGATCAAATATTATGCTACACAACTGCCTCAAACTTCACTTAATTAATAGACAGGACTGTAAAGGCAAAAGCCAAAACTAAATCTCAATTGCTGCTTATTCCTGGAGCCAGCAATTGACACATCTTCCTGGCAGCACTTCCCATTCTCCTCAGAGAAATTGTAGTAGTTCCTAGCCTGTCTTCTTAGCTCCTAGGAAAACAGAGGCTAGGTCCAGCCTTTCATGCCCTTCATGAAGAATTTGGCCTTATATGGGCCAGAGGCTCTTTTTAAATTGGAAAAATAACATTGGTGTTCCCCAGGGCTATGTACTCTACTCATACTCTCCATGAACATTCCTGTTCAGTCCTATGGTTTAACTACCTAGGGGGTATTAGAATAGACCAGATTTTATTGCAGTTACAAATATGCCCTCATATCTCAGTAGCTTAAAATGATAGTTTTTTTCCTGGACACTCAAAATACAACACAAATATTCCTGATTAGGTGGCTCTCCTGAGTAGCTCTCCTCTGAATGGCGAATCAGAATTAACCAGCATTAATTCTAAGATCCTTCCATCCAATGATTCTGCCATCTAAAATACCTCTGAAGGGAAGGAAAATGGCAGGGGAAGAAAAATGTGGAGATAACACACCCAATACTTCACTACCTTGGCCTGAGAGTGACACATATTACTCTTCTTCACATTCCATTGTCAAAAAAAAATAGGCATACGACCCCACTCAGATGTAAGGGGTGACTGGGTAATGTAGCCATTGGCTGAGAAACTACAATACTTCCCGTTCTATACTGTGGAGTGAGAGCACAAATAGTTACCGGACCACCTCTGCCTCAGGCCTCCAAATCTGTGTTTCACCCAACATTTATTTATTTATTCATTAAAAAAACTTGTATTGAAATTCTACTCTACAATATGCAATGGAAACTTGAAAATAAATCAGATAGGATCTGTATCCTCAAGGAACACACAGCCTAGTGGGGGACACAGTCATACACAATTCACCCTGTTCCTGCTGTCAACAATCACATGATGTCCAATTACCCAAGGACACAGACTTCTCAGTGACTAATCTGGAGACTCTTCATACATGTGTGATCATTTTGTCCCTCATGTACAGGGGGTCAAGTGCTTCCAGAAGAACATCAAACCTCAAGGAGGTCCCTCTAGAACCCCACTTAGGGTCCTCTTAACTCTCCTATTCTTGCCATTCCTGATGATCTTCTTGGCTCTTTCCTTGCCTGGTATTTGCTCTCTGAAAGCAAAGCCTTAATACAACTCAGTTAGAAACAAAACCTTTGGGCTTCCCTGGTGGCGCAGTGGTTGAGAGTCCGCCTGCCGATGCAGGGGACGCGGGTTCGTGCCCCAGTCCGGGAAGATTCCACATGCCGCGGAGCGGCTGGGCCCGTGAGCCATGGCCGCTGAGCCTGCGCTTCCGGGGTCTGTGCTCCGCAACGGGAGAGGCCACAACGGTGAGAGGCCCGCATACCGCAAAAAACAAAACCTTTGGTTACATCATGCTTACATCATTCTCTGCTTAAAACCTTTCAAATGGGTTCCCATAACTCTGAATAATCTCTACTAATTCCCCTGACCCTTAAGACCCTTCATGATCTGGCCTTTGCGATCTCATATCCTGCCATTCTCATCACACCCCAGCCTCGCTGGCCTTGCTGTTCCTCAAACATGCCAAGCTTATTTTTATCTCTGAATTTGTTATACCTTCTGACTAGAGTGCTGTCTCCACTTATCTTTGCCTAACTTGTGCCTTCTTGTCATTCAGATCTCAAGTCAAATGTTACCTCTGCAGAGAAGCCTTCTTGACCACCCAGTCACGGCACTTACAACGATTTGAAATTATCTTTCTTGATTATTTTTATGTCTTGGGGCTGCCTACCTTGACTTAAAGGGCAGCTCCATAGCAGCAGAGACTTTTTTTGTCTTGTTCATTTCTCAACCCCCATCAGTGGAATGGTGACACATAGCAGTTTCTCAACATAGGCTTGTTGCATTAATGTGTGCATGCATGAATAACTGAACATTGTGCCATTATCGAGTTCTTGTCACCACTCTTGTCACTAACGTCACTGCCTTCACCAACTCCATTGCCATCGAAGAGTAGTCACAATGTTGATATACTTGAGTGCCCATATTTTACTCATAGATTGATTCTCTGGACACAATTCTAAAAAGTCAACAGGATTTTCTCTGAACTCATTGCTGGCTCCTCCATCCCTCATCCCCTAAACGCAGATTTTTTCCCCCACTAACATTCTGTCCTTGGCACTCTTCTTTTCTCTCTTTATATTCTTTCTCTTGACAATCTCACACGGTTTCAATTATCATCTCTATGGTACCCATTAACAAACATTTTAGGTAGAGTCACAATATCTCTAAGGAGCTCCAACTGCCTACTGGGTAGTGAATGCCGTCCAAGTGTCCACCTTTAACTCTCAAACTCAATGTACTCAAATTGACTCTCATTCATCTCCTTTCTCTCATACCTCCTCCCACCAACCTGCCCCCTACT
Organism: Stenella coeruleoalba; assembly: GCF_951394435.1. NCBI lineage: Eukaryota > Metazoa > Chordata > Mammalia > Artiodactyla > Delphinidae > Stenella > Stenella coeruleoalba. Next base: position 120,752,309 of record NC_137152.1, read on the forward strand.
ACAATATCTCTATTTTTTGTTATAGCCAAATGAACCTTGAAAACTCAGAATCAAATGTTACCTTTGACTGCTCTCTGTGCCTTGTCCTGTCTGTACAATCTGTGGACATTGCCCGTCAATTCCACTTCCCTAATATCTCTATTCTCAACTCTTGGTGCCATGGCCATTGTTCATATCTTATTGCTGATCATTTGACATAATCATTTTGATTGCCAGCCTCTTGGTCAAAATCTTGAGTGGCTCTCTATTTTCTACAAAAATACTCTTACTTCTTCAGTCTGCCATTCAAGGACTTCCGCAGTCCAGTACGACTTTCCTTTCCAATTTACTCTCCCCTTTAACTACATGACTACATTGCCTACATTCATTTATTTTTGGCAAATATTTATTGAGTACCTATTATGTGTTAGACCTTGATATTTTGCTCATAGTTCTCTTTCTGCCTGAAATGCCCTTTCCAGCTCCATATTTCCAACCCTATCATTTTTCAAGACCCAGCTCCAATGCCTCCACCCCTAAGTAGTCATCTCTGATCCCCCAGCCATTAGGTGATTTACCCCTTCTCAGAATGCCCTTAACACATTATCTGTGCTGCTCTTTCAGAGTGTATTACTCTGCATTGTATATGTGCACACAGCTGTTCTTCACCACTGGATCAGAAGCACCTAAAGAATGGGATCAATGTCTGATTCCCTTCTGTGGTCCCCAGTTTGTGCATATTGGGCATTCAAAGTACTTAATGAATGAGTAAATGAATGAATGAGGCTCGCTTCTCTGTTTTCCCATCTACGCCACTTTCGAAGCAGAGGGCAGTGCTTGAGGAAGCAAACAGGATAAGACTTGGTGTGATTGATGGACTAGTTAGGAGAAAACTTAAAGAAAACCTACATTAAGCTGACACAAAAGCTCAGAAACTAGTGTAAGACCATCAAGAACATGGGGGAAAGTAGGTCCTGACTGCTTCCCTGTGTACTGCCCAGCACGATAATTTTATTTCAGAATGATGAACCTTGAGCAGTGCAGAAAGTGGGACTTTGAATATCATTCTCTTTAAATAACAGGCAAGTTTGTAAACCTTCTTGCAGGATTTCATCAAAAATGATTAAAATTATTTTTAAAGTGTTCCTTGTTTTAAAAGGGGTTATGTTAAGTTATGTGCAAAGTTCACGTCTGAGTAATACCTCATTTCCAGCAATGCTGGTGATTAAATGAAGCATCACTCTAATAGATTAAACCACATAGTTTGTATATCTAATTTCTCTTTCCATTCCCTTCCCTCCTCAGTATGTTCTGCATAGTGAAGGAAAAACAGAAACATGCTTGTTAATCCTCTAATTAAATGTCAAACCATTACCCAGGTAGCCACAGGACAGTGTCCTCAGCACATCTGTCAAGGCTGCTATCCGTCAGCCTTCCTCTTCAAGGCAGAAATGTGATGACCTCTTGGAACGATGTCAATAATTTCTAACTGCAGACAGTTGATCTAGTTTGAGATTACTCATGATGGGATGTATTACTGGAAATATGATGGATTAAAAAACTATATTCTGATTGTTTTTTGGTTATGGATCAGAAATCAGTACTCAAAATGTTAAACTTTCTTTCTTCTTTCTGGGCCTCTGGTACACAAATTGTATTAATTGTGTTAATCATAAGTCTCCTTTCATGACACTTCATCATCCTCAGATTATGCAGGACTTTGTTTACTTTTATTTTATTATTATTTTTCTTGCAGTTATATCAATATATAATTGACATACAGCACTGTGTACGTTTAAGGTGTACAGCACAATGAGTTGACTTACATACATCGTGAAATGATTATCACAATAAGTTTAGTGAACATCCATCATCTTGTATAGATATAAAATTAAAGAAATAGAAAAAACTATTTTTCCATGTGATGAGAACTCTCAGGATTTACTCTCTTAACAGCTTTCATATGTAACATACAGCAGTGTAAATTATATTCAGCATGTTGTACATTCCACCCCTAGTACTTATTTATCTTATAACTGGAAGTTTGTACCTTTTGACACTCTTCATCCAATTCCCTCTCCCCCTTCCCCTCACCTCTGGTAACCACAAATCTGATTTCTTTTTCTAGGAGTTTGTTTGTTTGTTTTTGAAGTATAATTGACCTAAAACACTATGTTAGTTCCTGGTATACAACATACTGGTTTGATATTTCTACACATTTCAAAATGATCACCACCATTAGTCTAGTGACCATCTGTCACTATACAAAGATATTACATAGTTATTGACTATATTCCCCACATGGTATATTTCATACCTGTGACTCATTTATTTTGCAACTGCAAGTTTATACTTCTTAATCTCCCTCACCTATTTCTTTCCTCCTCCCACTCTCTTCCCGTCTGGCAACCATCTGTTTATTCTCTGTATCTATAACTCTGTTTCTGTTTTGTTATGTTTGTTCATTTGTTTTGTTTTTTAGATTTCATGTGTAAGTGAAATAATATGGTATTTGTCTTTCTCTGACTTATTTCACTTAGCATAATATTCTCTAGGTTCATCCATGTTGTCATGAATGGCAAGATTTCATTTGTATTATGGCTGATAAAAATTATATTGTGTATATATATATATATATATATATATATATATACACACACCATACCTTCTTTATCCATTCTTCTATTGATGGGCACGTATGTTGCTTCCATACCTTGGCTATTGTAAATAATGCTGCAATGAACATAGGGGTGCATACCTTTTCTAATTAGCATTTTCATTTTCTTCAGATAAATACCCAGGAGTAGAATTGCTGTATCATATGTAGTTGTATTTTTGATTTTTAGAGGAATCGCCATACTGTTTTCCACAGCGGCTACACCAATTTATATTCCCACATTGCATGAGGGTTCCCTTTTCTCCACATCCTTGCCAACATTTGTTATTTGTTGTCTTTTTGATAATAGCCATTCTGACAAGTGTGAGGTGATATCTCATTGTGGTTTTGATTTGCATTTCCCTGATGATTAGTGATGTTGAGCATCTTTTCATGTGCCTGTTGGCCATCTGCATGCCATCTTTGGAAAAATTATTCAGATGGTCTGCCCATTTTTTAATCTGATTGGAGTTTTTTTGATGTTGAGTTGTATTAGTTCCTTATATATTTTGGATATCAACCCCTTGTCAGATATATCATTTGCAAATATCTTTTCCCATTAAATAGGTGGCTTTTTCATTTTGTTGATAGTTTCCCTCACTGTGCAAAAGCTTTTTAGTCTGATGTAGTCCCATGTGTTTATTTTTGCTTTTCTTTCCCTTATGTGAGGAGGCATATCCAAAAATATATTAATTAGACCAATGCAACAACAGAACTACATAGAACTGCCTATATTTCCTTACAGAAGTTTTCTTGAATTTAATTCTTTAATCCATTTAAAATTTATTTTTGAGCATGGTGTGAGAACATAGTCCAGTTTGATTCTTTGGCATGTAGTTGTCCAGTTTTACCAACACCATTTATTGAATGGGCTATCTTTCCTCCATTGTATATTCTTGCCTTCTTTGTTGTACATTAATTGCCCATGTAAGTGTGAGTTGATTTCTTTATTCTGTTCCATTGATCTATGTGTCTCTTTTTGTGCCACTACCATGCTGTTTTGGTGACTGTAGCTTTGTAGTATACTTTGAAATCAGGGAGCATGATACCTCCAGCTTTGTTCTTTCTCAAGATTGTTTTGGCTATTTGGCATTTTTGTGTTTCCATATAAACTTTAGAACTATTTGTACTAGTTCTGTGAAAAATGCCACTGGTATTTTGATAAGGATTGCATTGAATTTGTAGATTGCCTTGAGTAGTATGGTCATTTTAGCAATATTAATGCTTCCAGTTCATGAACACAGTATATCTTTCCATCTATTTGTGTCGTCTTAAATTTCACTCATCAGTGTCATAGTTTTCAGAGTATAGGACTTTTACCTCGTTAGCTAGATTTATTCCTAGGTATTTTGTTCTTTTTGATGTGATTGTAAAGGGGATTGTTTCTTTAATTTCTCTTCCTGATAGTTCATTGTTAGTGCATAGAAATGCAATAGATTTCTGTATGTTCATTTTGTATCCTAAAACTTTGCCAAATTCATTGATGAGCTATAGTCGTTTTCTGGTGGCATCATTAGGATTTTCTATGTATAGTATCATGTCAACTTCAAACAGTGACAATTTTACTTCTTCCTTTTCAATTTGGATTCTTTTCATTTTTCTTCTCTGATTGCTGTGACTAGAACCTCCAATATTATGTTGAAAAAAAGTGGTGAGCATGAGTGGGCATCCTTGTCTTGTTCCTGATCTTAGGGAAATGTTTCCAGCTTTTCATGATTGACTGTGATGTTAGTTGTGGGCTTATCATATATTACCTTTATTTTGTTGAGGTATGTTCCCTCTATACCCACTTTCTGGAGAGTTTTTATTATAAATGGATGTAGAATTTTATCAAAAGCTTTTTCTACATCTATTAAGATGATTATATGGTTTTTATTCTTCAATTTGTTAATGTGGTGTATCACATTGATTGATTTGCAGATACTGAAAAATCCTTGCATCCCTGGAATAAATCCCACTTGATCATGATGTATGATCATTTAAATATATTACTGGAGTCAGTTTGCTAGTATTTTGTTGAGAAATTTTGCATCTATGTTCAATAGTGATATTGGCCTGTAATTTTCTTTTTTTGTGATATCTTTGTCTCATTTGGGTATCAGGGTGATGCTATCCTCATAGAATGAGTTTGGGAGTGTTCCTTCCTCTGCAAGTTTTTGGAATACTTTGAGAAGGATAGGTTTTAACTCTTCTCTGAATGTTTGGTAGAATTCACCTGTAAAGTCATCTGGTCCTGGACTGTTGTTTATTGGGAGTTTTTAAAATCACAGATTCAATTTCAGTACTTTTAATGGGTCTGTTCATATTTTCTATTTCTTCCTGGTTCAATCTTGGGAATTTGTCCATTTCTTCCAGGTTGTCCATTTTATTGGCATATAGTTGCTTGTAGTAGTCTCTTATGATCCTTTGTATTTCTGTGGTGTCAGTTGTAATTTCTCCTTTTTCATTTCTAATTTTATTGATTTGGGCCCTCTCCCTTTTTTCTTGATGAGTCTGGCTAAAGGTTTATCAATTTTGTTTATCTTTTCAAAGAACCAGCTTTTAGTTTCATTGATCTTTTTATTTTATTTTAGTTTCTATTTCATTTATTTCTGCTCTGATCTTTCTGATTTCTTTCCTTCTACAAACTTTGGGTTTTGTTTTGTTTTTTTTTTCTCTAGTTGCTTTAGGTGTAAGGTTAGGTTGTTTATTTGAGATTTTTCTTGTTTCCTGAGGTAAGATTGTATTGCTATAAATTTCCCTCTTAGAACTGCTTTTGCTGTGTCTCATAGGTTTTGGATTGTCATTTTTCTCTAGGTATTTTTTGATTTCCTCTTTGATTTCTTCAGTGATCCATTCGTTGCTGAGTAGCATATTGTTTAACCTCCATGTGTCTATGGGGGTTTTTTTTCCAGTTTTTTTCCTGTAGTTGATTTCTAGTTTCATAACCTTGTGGTCAAAAAAGATGCTTGATATGATTTCAGTTTTCTTAAATTTACTAAGGCTTGCTTTGTGGCCCAGCATGTGATCTATCCTGGAGAATGTTCCATGTGCACTTGAAAAGTATATGTATTCTGCTGCTTTCAGATGGCATGCTCTATAAATATCAATTAAGTCCATCTGCCCTAATGTGTCATTTAAGGGCTGTGTTTCCTTATTGATCTTCTGTCTGGATGAACTGTCCATTGATTTAAGTGGGGTATCCCCCCCCCCAGTATTATTGTGTTACTGTCAATTTCTCCTTTAATGTCTGTTAACTTTTGCCTTATATACTGAGGTGCTTCTAGGTTGGGTGCATGTATATTTACAGTTGCTGTACCTTCTTCTTGGATTGATCCTTTTATCATTATGCAGTGCCCTTCTTTGCCTTTTGTAACAGTCTTTATTTTAAAGTCTATTTTATCTGATTTAAGTATTGGTACTCTGGCTTTCTTTTGATTTCCATTTGCATGGAATACCTTCTTCCATCCCCTCACTTTCAGTCTGTATGTGTTTCTAGATCTGAAGTGAGTCTCTTGTAGGCAGTATATATATGGGTCCTGTTTTTGTATCCATTCAGCCAGTCTATGTCTTTTGGTTGGAGCATTTAGTACACTGACATTATTTATATGTATGTTCCTATTGCCATTTTGTTAACTGTTTTGGATTTGTTTTTGTAGGTCGTTTTACCACCATTTTTCTTTTGTTCTCTTCTCTTGTAATTTGATGATTATCTTTAGTGCTATTTTTGGATTCCTTTTTCTTTTTTGTGTACATATCTGTTATAGATTTTTGTTTTGCAGTTACCATGAGGTTTTTTAATAGCAGTCTATATACCTATATCTATGTCTATATCTATATCTATATCTATATCTATCTGCTTGTTTTAAGTTGCTGATCTCTTAATTTCAAAGGCATTTTAGATACCCTGCATTTGCACGCTCCTCCCCTCATGATTACTGTTATTGATATTATATTTTACATCTAACTGTTTTATGTATCCCTTAACTGCTTATTGTGGATACAGATGATTTTATTACTTTTGTCTTTTAACCTCCCTATTAACTTTGTGTGTGAATGATTTCTTACCTTTATTGTATGTTTGCCTTTACCAGTGAGATTTACCATTTCATAATTTTCTTGTTTCTAGTTATGGCTTTTTCTTTTCCACCTAGGGAAGTTCCTTCAGCATTTGTTGTAAAGCTGGTCTGGTGGTGCTAGATTCTTTTAGCTTTTGCTTGTCTGTAAAGCTTTTAACTTCTCCATGATATCTGCCTTGCTAGGTAGAGTATTCTTGGTTATAGGTTTTATTTCTTTCATCACCTTAAGTATATCATGCCATTCACTTCTGGTCTGCAGAGTTTCTTCTGAAAAGTCAGCTGATAGCCTTATGAGAGTTCCTTTGTATGTTATTTGTTGCTTTTCCCTTGTTGCTTTTAATATTCTCTCTTTATCTTTAATTTTTGACATTTTAATTACAATGTGTCTTGGTGTTTCTCTGTGGGTTAATCCTGTATGGGACTCTCTCTGCTTCCTGGAGTTGGGTGACTGTTTCCTTCTGCAGATTAGTGGAGTTTTCAGCTATTGTATCTTCAAATATTTTCTCAGGTCCTTCCTCTCCCTGTTCTTCTTTTTCTGGGACCCCTATAATGTGAATACTAATGTGCTTGATGTTGTCCCAGAGGTCTCTTAAACTGTCCTCATTTCTTTTTGTTCTTTTCTCTTTTTCCTGTTCAGCATCAGAGATTTCCATTACTCTGTCTTCCAGCTCACTGACCCGTTCTTCTGAATAATTTAGTCTACTGTTGATTCCTTCCAGTGTATTTTTCATTTCAGTTATTGTATTTTTCATCTCTGTTTAGTTGTGCTTTATATTTTCTAACTCCTTCTTTAAGACTTCTAATTTCCTGCTTTGTCCATCTATTCTTCTGCCAAGTTCTTTGATCATCTTTACTAACATTACCCTGAATTCTTCCTCAGGTAGATTGCTTATCTCCATTTCACTTAGTTCTTCTGGGGTTTTATCTTGTTCCTTCATTTGGAGCATATTTCTTTGTTGCCTAATTTTGCCTAACTTACTGTTTTTATTTCTATGTATCTGGTAGGTTGGTTATGTTTCTCAAACTTAGAGATGTGGGCTTTTGTAGGGGACATCCTTTGTGTCTCAGCAGCACAGTTCTCTCTGGTCACCAGAGCTATATGCTCTAGGGATGCTCCCTATGTAGGCTGCATGGCTTCTTTTGTTGTGGTGGGCTGACTGCTGTGGGTGGTCTGGTAGGCATGCTTGGCCCCCCATCCAGTTGGCTGCCAGGCTCTGCCTTGTATAGAGCCTGACAGCCACTGTTTGGTGGGGCCAGGTCACAAGGCAGCTGACTGCAGAATCCTAGGGGGCCCCATGGCTAGTGCTAGTGTTGGGCCACTGGTGGGTGGGGCAGATTCCTGAAACAGCTGGTTGCAGGGTCTGGGATGTTCCAAAGTTTGTGTTGGTCTGCTGGTGGGCAGGGCAATTGCCCAGTTGGTCCCAGGGCTCTTACTGGCTTGTTGGTGGATGGGCTGGGTCCATAGGCTGAGAGGCTATGTGTGTCCTGTGGCTGGTGTCTGCCTGCTGGTAGGTGAGGCTGGTCCTGAGGCTAGCACAGGCTCACTGGTGGGGGGGCCCAGGGATTCTGGGGCTGGTGCCTGCCCACTGGTAGGTGGAGCTGGGATCCCAGGGTCTCTGGCTGGAGGGCCCTGGGGGTATCAGGTCTAGTGCTGGTGCACTGTTGTGTGGGACTAGGTTCTGGGCTCTCTAGTGGGCAGGTCCATGCCCAGGGGTGGCTGTGGGCTCAGGGAGTCTTAAGGCAGCCTGCTTGTTGGTGGGGAGGCTCTGTCCCTGCCTGGCTAGTTGCTTGACCTGAGGCATTCCGGTATGGGTGTCTACAGTCTGGTGGGCAGGGGTAGGGCTGCGTCCTGAGGCTAATAAACTAGAAGGAGAATTCCAAAATGACACTTGCCAACACCAGTGTCTATGTCCCCAGGGTGAGCTGCAGTTGATTCCTGCCTCTCTGGGAGATTCTCCAATATCAGCAGGTAGGTCGGACCCAGGCTCTTTTCAAATTACTGCTTCTGCCCTGGGTCCCAGAGCATATGAGATTTTGTGTGCCCTTTTAAGAGTGGAGTCTCTATTTTCCCCAGCTCTCTGGCTCTCCTGAAAGTAAGCCCCACTGGTCGTCAAAGACAAATGCTCTGCGGGCTCGTCTTCCCATTGCAGGACCCTAGGCCAGAGAGCCCAATGTGGAGCTCAGACTCCTTGCTCCTTGGGGAGAACCTCTGTAATTGTAATTATCGTCCCACTTGTGGGTTGCCCACGTGGGCGTATGGGTCTTGACTATATCGCGACTCCACTCCTCCTACCCATCTTATTGTGGTTCCTTTATACTTTTAGTTATAGTAGATCTTGTCTGCTAGTTTTCAGGTCATTTTAATTGATAATTTCTCTGTAAATAGTTGTTATTTTGGTGTGCCCATGGGAGGAGGTGAGCTAAGAGTCTTCCTACTGTGTCATCTTGGCCACTCCCCCCTATTTATTTTTAAATATATAATAAACACCTGTGAACCCATCACTCATCCTAAGAACTAACCAAGAACTACCAAGGACTTACACTTAACTATGAGTTCCTCCCCCTTCCATTCGCCCTGCCTTCCAATGCCACTCAAGAGAAAACTGCTACCCCAAATTTTCTGTTTATCATCCTGTTGCTTTTAAAAATTTCCCTTGTTTTTTATATAGTTTAATCTCATATATATTAACCCTTGAAAAACTTGGAGGTTAGGGCTGCAGACCCTCTGTGCAGTCAAAAATCTGTATATTGCTAAAAACTTCCCTCTTAGAACTGCTTTTGCTGCATCCCATAGGTTTTGGGTCGTCGTGTCTCCATTGTCATTTGTTTCTAGGTATTTTTAAATTTCCTCTTTGATTTCTTCAGTGATCACTTCGTTATTAAGTAGTGTATTGTTTAGCCTCCATGTGTTTGTATTTTTTACAGATCTTTTCCTGTAATTGATCTCTAGTCTCATAGCATTGTGGTCGGAAAAGATACCTGATACAATTTCAATTTTCTTAAATTTACCAAGGCTTGATTTGTGACCCAAGATACGATCTATCCTGGAGAATGTTCCATGAGCACTTGAGAAAAATGTGTATTCTGTTGTTTTTGGATGGAATGTCCTATAAATATCAATTAAGTCCCTCTTGTTTAATGTATCATTTAAAGCATGTGTTTCCTTACTTATTTTCATTTTGGATGATCTGTCCATTGGTGAAAGTGGGGTGTTAAAGTCTCCTGCTATGAATGTGTTACTGTTGATTTCCCCTTTTATGGCTGTTAGTATTTGCCTTATGTATTGAGGTGCTCCTATGTTGGGTGCATAAATATTTACAATTGTTATATCTTCTTCTTGGATCGATCCCTTAATCATTATGTAGTGTCCTTCTTTGTCTCTTCTAATAGTCTTTATTTTAAAGTCTACTTTATCTGATATGAGAATTGCTACTCCAGCTTTCTTTTGGTTTCCATTTGCACGGAATATCTTTTTCCATCCCATGACTTTCAGTCTGTATGTGTCTCTAGGTCTGAAGTGGGTCTCTTGTAGACAGTATATATATGGGTCTTGTTTTTGTATCCATTCAGCCAGTCTGTGTCTTTTGGTGGGAGCATTTAATCCATTTACATTTAAGGTAATTATCGATATGTATGTTCCTATTCCCATTTTCTTAATTGTTTTGGGTTCGTTATTGTAGGTCTTTTCCTTCTCTTGTGTTTCTTGCCTAGAGAAGTTCCTTTAGCATTTGTTGTAAAGCTGGTTTGGTGGTGCTGAACTCTCTCAACTTTTGCTAGTCTGTAAAGATTTTAATTTCTCCATCAAATCTGAATGAGATCCTTGCTGGGCAGAGTAATCTTGGTTGTAGGTTTTTCTCCTTCATCACTTTAAATATGTCCTGCCAGTTCCTTCAGGCTTGCAGAGCTTCTGCTGAAAGATCAGCTGTTAACCTTATGGGGATTCCCTTGTGTGTTATTTGTTGTTTTTCCCTTGCTGCTTTTAATATGTTTTCTTTGTATTTAATTTTTGACAGTTTGATTAATATGTGTCTTGGTGTGTTTCTCCTTGGATTTAGCCTGTATGGGACTCTCTGTGCTTCCTGGACTTGATTAAGTATTTCCTTTCCCATATTAGGGAAGTTTTCAACTATAATCTCTTCAAATATTTTCTCAGTCCCTTTTTTTTTCTCTTCTTCTTCTGGAGCCCCTATAATTCGAATGTTGGTGCGTTTAATGTTGTCCCAGAGGTATCTGAGACTGTCCTCAGTTCCCTTCATTCTTTTTTCTTTATTCTGCTCTGCAGTAGTTATTTTCAGTATTTTATCTTCCAGGTCACTTATCCGTTCTTCTGCCTCAGTTATTCTGCTATTGATCCCATCTAGAGTATTTTTAATTTCACTTATTGTGTTGTTCGTCACTGCTTGTTTCATCTTTAGTTCTTCTAGGTCCTTGTTAAATGTTTCTTGTATTTTCTCTATTCTACTTCCGAGATTTTTGATCATCTTTACTATCATTATTCTGAATTCTTTTTCAGGTAGAGTGCCTATTTCCTCTTCATTTGTTAGGTCTGGTGGGTTTTTACCTTGCTCCTTCATCTGCTGTGTGTTTTTCTGTCTTCTCATTTTGCTTATCTTACTGTGTTTGGGGTCTCCTTTTTGCAGGCTGCAGGTTCGTAGTTTCCCTTGTTTTTGGTGTCTGTCCCCAGTGGCTAAAGTTGGTTCAGTGGGTTGTGTAGGCTTCCTGGTGGAGGGGACTAGTGCCTGTGTTCTGGTGGATGAGGCTGGATCTTGTCTTTTGGTGGGCAGGTCCACGTCTGGTGGTGTGTTTTGGGGTGTCTGTGGACTTATTATGATTTTAGGCAGCCTCTCTGCTAATGTGTGGGGTTGTGTTCCCGTGTTGCTAGCTGTTTGGCATAGGGTGTCCAGTACTGTAGCTTGCTGGTCGTTGAGTGAAGCTGGGTGCTGGTGTTGAGATGGAGATCTCTGGGAGATTTTTGCCATTTGATATTATGTGGAGCTGGGAGGTCTCTTGTGGACCAGTGTCCTGAATTTGGGTCTCCCACCTCAGAGGCACAGCACCAACTCCTGGCTGCAGCACCAAGAGCCTTTCATCCACATGGCTCAGAATAAAAGGGAGAAAATGAAGAAAGAAAGAAAGAAAGAAAGAAAGAAAGAAAGAAAGAAAGAAAGAAAGAAAGAAAGAAAGAAAGAAATTAAGAAAGAAAGATAGAAGAAAGAAAGAAAGAAATAAGGAAGGAAAGAAGATAAAATAAAATAAAGATTAAAAAAAAAACAAACAGACGGATAGAACCCTGCAACAAATGGTGAAAGCAAAGCTATACAGAAAAAAATCTCACACAGAAGCATACACATACACACTCCCAAAAAAGAGGAAAAGGGGAAAAAAATCATAAATCTTGCTCTCAAAGTCCACCTCCTCAATTTGGGATGATTGGTTGTCTATTCAGGTATTCCACAGATGCAGGGTACATCAAGTTGATTGTGGAGATCTAATCCGCTGCTCCTGAGGCTGCTGGGAGAGATTTCCCTTTCTCTTCTTTGTTCTCACAGCTCCCGGGGCTCAGCTTTGGATTGGCCCCGGCTCTGCGTGTAGGTCGCCAGAGGGTGTCTGTTCTTCGCTCAGACAAGACGAGGTTAAAGGAGCCGCTGATTTGCGGACTTTGGCTTACTCAGGCCGGTGGGAGGGAGGGGCATGGATGCGGGGCGAGCCTGTGGTGGCAGAGGCTGGCGCAACGTTGCACCAGCCTGAGGCGCGCTGTGCGTTCTCTTGGGGGAGTTGTCCCTGGATCCCGGGACCCTGGCAGTGGTGGGCTGCACAGGCTCCCGGGAGGGGCAGTGTGGATAGTGGCCTGGGCTCGCACACAGGTTTCTTGGTGGTGGCAGCAGCAGCCTTAGCGTCTCATGCCTGGCTCTGGGGTCCGTGGTTTTAGCCGTGGCTTGCGCCCGTCTCTGGAGCTCATTTAGGCGGCACTCTGAATACCCTCTCCTCGTGCACCCTGAAACAATGGTCTCTTGCCTCTTCGGCAGGTCCAGACTTTTCCCCGGACTCCCTCCCGGCTAGCCGTGGTGCACTAGCCCCCCTCAGGCTGTGTTCACGCGCCAACCCCAGTCCTCTCCCGGTGCTCTGACTGAAGCCCGAGCCTCAGCTCCCAGCCCTGCCCACCCCGGCGGGTGAGCAGATAAGCCTCTCGGGCTGGTGAGTGCTGGTTGCACCGATCCTCTGTGCGGGAATCTCTCCACTTTGCCCCCCGCACCCCTGTTGCTGCGCTCTCCTCCGTGGCTCCAAAGCTTCCCCCCCTGCCATCCGCAGTCTCCGCCTGCGAAGGGGCTCCTAGTGTGTGGAAACCTTTCCTCCTTCACGGCTCCCTCCCACTGGTGCAGGTCCCGTCCCTATCCTTTTGTCTCTGTTTATTCTTTTTTCTTTTGCTGTACCGAGGTACATGGGGAGTTTCTTGCCTTTTGGGAGGTCTGAGGTCTTCTGCCAGTGTTCAGTAGGTGTTCTGTAGGAGTTGTTCCACATGTAAATGTATTTCTGGTGTATCTGTGAGGAGCAAGGTGATCTCCGCGTCTTATTCTTCCGCCATCTTCCCCTATTCCTCCGATTCACTTTGTTATACAGCAGAAACTAACACACCATTGTAAAGCAATTATACTCCAATAAAGATATATATATATATAAAACATCCTCTCTATTGCCACCCCCCCCCCAAATATCCACATTTAAGTGGACCTGCACTGTCCAAACCCATGTTTTTCAATGGTCAACTGTACTCCTAAACAAGGTATTGTTTAGTTTGGCTTATTCCATTTAATAACCAATATCAGATAGTGTTTTCAGACTTACTTTTTATTACTCAACTTTATGCTATATTCATCTATATTTTTTTGGAAAGTGCAGCTCATTATATTTCACTGTTATAGAATATTTCAATGTATGAATAATTATGTTTTCTTCTGTTACTGGGGATTTGAGTTGTTTGCAGATTTTTTTGTTTTTGTTTGTTTTATTTCTATTATAATCAGTGAGGCTATATATATTTTTATATATCTCTCCATATGCACATCTGCAATAATTTCTCTTTTGAGCCTTGGGCATGCAAAATTTTCACTTTATCAGTAAATAACAAATTGTTTTCCAAAGTTGTAGTCTTATGTATATCAGCAATTTATCAGAAATTCTGTTGCTCTTAATGTTAGTGTAGTGAAATTTACTGATCTTTCCTTTCATCCTTTTTTTCATCTTTTCCTAGCAATCTTTTCCTTAGTGCTTTTTTTGTGTGTCTTATTTAAGAAATGTTCCCTTACCCTGAGGTCAGAACAGCATTCACCTCTATTTTCATCTAAAATTCTTCGTTTTTTCATTTAAAGTTTTTAAAGTTTTGTTTTTGACATTAAAGTCTTGAATCCATCTGAAGTTGATTTTTCTTTCTTTTTTTTTCTTTTTTTTTTTTTTTGCGATATGCGGGCCTCTCACTGTTGTGGCCTCTCCCGTTGCAGAGCACAGACTCCGGACGCGCAGGCTCAGCGGCCATGGCTCATGGGCCCAGCCACTCTGCGGCATGTGGGATCCTCCCGGACAGGGGCACGAACCCGTGTCCCCTGAATTGGCAGGCGGACTCTCAACCACTGTGCCACCAGGGAAGCCCTGAAGTTGATTTTTCTGTATGGTATAAGATAGAGATCATGTGGATAACTTCTTTTTTTTCAGTTTCAGTTGTTGACTAGACTTGAATGCCTTCATATCTATTCTTCTGAAATTGTTCTTTTTTCTTGAGTCTCCTAGTAAATTTCCTCTCTAAAAATGTCTACTTTGTCCTAAGTAAGCTAAGGAAAGCTGGATTTTTGTACACCTACATCAATTTAAGGAAAGTGGGCAGTGGTGGTGATAAGAATGTATGACTCCAGCCACTTTTCTATATGTGCTGATGAGATTGGGGCTAGAGTTGTACCATGTACTACTCTAGAGAACTGACTCACAAGTCAGACAGCCCTAGTTTTACATCTCAGCTCTTCCACATAGAAGATGGGGAACCTATGGTAAGTTAACCACTTTGAACCTCCATTTCCTTGTCTAAAAAATAAGAGTAAGGATATACTCACCTCCTAAGACCAAAGTGAGAATTAAATGAGAAGACACATGTAAAGGGCCCAGCTGAAAACCCAGTATACATAGTTGGCTTGAGTAAGGGAGAGCTGGGATTATTATTAAGGCCTTTAGTGCAGCTTGACTGTCCCCATCACTTTCAATCCTATTTGCAAGTATAGTTATGGTAGTGGATAAGCACCTTGGTATCCTAGATATATATATATACCTATATATCTTTATATACCTAAATACCTTTTAACACCTATACACCTACATGTATGTATATATCTCTGCATCTTCACTATCCAGTGCTTGGCTGGGAAAAATTGTGCTGGTGACTGAGAGATTGACAGGAAGCATATGTAAGAGGATGGTCACAGCTACTATTGAGAGTGATTGATATGGATTCCTTTCAGATTTTGCCAAGGCCCATTACTTATCTTTTATTCATTATCAAAGCTTGTAAACCATATACATTTCTTAAGCGAGGATGGCCTTTTCAACTGTGGCCCACAGCCTGATTATTTCGCACTTTCTCAGCACTATTCTAACACTGTTCTCCTGTCTTCTTTTATCTTAGCCTTTATCTTTCTTCCTGGTTCAAGGTACTTGATTACTCTGTTTTCTAATTTTCCTGTTGCAAGCTTTTCTGATGTATTTTTTGCAAGTTGAGAAATAGAACTCTTATGACTTTTTATTTACTTTATGTCTTATGCCTTTGAGAACTGAACTGTGCACTTTGCACTTCTCTAGGTGCTCATTTTCCTTTCCATTGTACATGGGATTCTGTTTATTGGAGCAGTTTCATACATATGAGCTGTGATTGTAGTGTATTTTTCCATGGTCATTAAAAATAGACTATTAAGCCATGTAAAAAAAAGATGTCCGCCCTTATTTTCAAGGTGCTGCAGTGAAGCTTTCAGCTGCTGAAGTCATTCTTAATATTATTTGCTTTATTTTTCTCTTTTGAACTTCCTTAAGAATCATCCCCTCAGGAACCAGTATAGGAGGAAAAGGGCAATGGGGATCTGTGAACTTCACAAAGTCTGCCCATGTACTTTTCCAGAAGTGTCCTGCTGTTTTACATGTCTTCCAGCTGAGAAATAAAGTCCTTCCTCACCTATATGCTTTCCAGAATTTATTACTGGTATTTTTCTATATTGGTGCAAGCATATTAGTGGATAATTATATCTTTTTACAAATTTAATTTGCATCTCTTGCAGGTACATGAGATTTGTAAATCATACTATTTCTGCTGCTATAATGATGTCAGTGACCAGTTGGATGTCCTCAGGGAAGAGCAGGGGCTATTTTCTTGCTTTTAAAAGCATTATACTCTGTTAGTGAGTAAAGGAGTTAGATTTTGATAAGAGAGCATATTTTTCTTGTAGATAAGATATGTGCAGGTAATCCCTCTCCCTGTGGTGACAACAAGGTACACTGAAAAGAGCCCTGGATTCAGAATCCAAAGCCCTGGGTACCAGCGCTCCTGCCACCCTCAAGTAGCTGTGTGACTTTGGGTGAATCCTTCACCTCTCTTTACCTCAGTTTCCTTATCTGTAAAGCAGGGATATGCATCCTTGCTTTGGCTACCTCTTATGGTTAGTCTGTAAGCTATGGAACACAATGTGAGTGGAAGCATCCTGACACTCGTAGTGTCATAATTGCCACTGCCAGCACTACCAGCACCATTATCATTAGTGTATGCCCAGGTGTTGAACAGGAAGAAAGTCTTCCAAGGCTGTCAGTAGACAAACCCACAATTCAAAGTCTAACAACAACAGTAACAACACCTAACATTTGATGAGTGTTTGCTACGTGTGCCAGGTGCTATGCTAAGTGCCTTCCATGTTTCATCTCATATAACCTCATAACAATCCTATAATATAAGAGCTTGCATTACCCATATTTTATAGATAAGGCAACTGAGACACAGAGAAGGTAAAGCAACTTGACCTACATCAGAACTGGGTCTGAATCCAGGCAGCCTGCCTCCTAGCCTGTACACTGATTTCTCCACTCTATTAGGGATTGCCTGGGCCATAGTAAGTTATGAGGAGGGCCCTGCCCATGTGAAGATCACTTCTACAGCTTGCAGAATATTTCCTTAAGTATTATCTTATATAAGCCTCACATCTGAATCATTTTTATAGATTGAGTAAAATAGCTTAAATATCTTAGTTAAGATTATCCAGCTACTCAGTGATAGGGATTACCCATACTCCAGCCATATATCTTTCCACTGCAAATCACTGCCTTTTTGGGTGAACTGATTGGTGCTTAGTGGCAATCTCCTCTCACCTCACCTCAATGCCCGCCTTTGCTTCATTTTGAGGATAGAGGAATGTCTAAACCATAAAGTTACATCCATGATGAAAATCTTCTAGGAAAATTGGTGTCTTATTTGATGTTTTCAACAGTTGGTTTCTCAGAGAATCTTTAATCAATACTGCTGAAAGGGGTCCTAACCCTTACCTATATTAGACCTTTGACTGCTCATTGAATGATTTCACAGGTCCCCATGTAAGAAAACTGTTTTTTTTAATGTAGCCTGTGGCTAAAAGGAATCCAACCAAATATTTCAAAGATATTAAAGATGCAGTTATCTTGATCGTTCATTTTAGACATGTCCGTAGCCATGTCGCACTGTTACCCATGGTGGGTTTATTTGCCAAAGACTTGGCATCTAGTAAGAGACACTTGACTAATAAGATAAAAGACAGTCTGCTAATGAAGAGACTCATGCTTTATCCATGTCAGATCCCAGTGGTGATGGTCTCTGTTTATCAAAGAACTGATTCAATGTCATTTCTTATTTCCCAGCTTCTCAGAGACCACCTGTAATATTTGGACTTCCAGTGCCCTTTCTTTTCCCCCTCCAGTTTTATACTTGCTTTTTCATCTCTGCAAATTGGGAGTTTTCAAATACAACTTGAAATTTGAGTGGAAAAAGCAAGACTCTGAGAGTTGTACGCCTAAGGCAAATTAGTGGAGCATCTCTAGTTAATACTTAGGTGCTGAAAATTAATGAGTCACTGCCTCTCAGATCTTCCAGAACACACCCTTAGGCTGCTGCATCATTAAGATTTTGAAATCATCCATTGCATTTTACTCAGGAAATATCTTAGCCTTCTAAAGTAAGCTGCTTCAGCTGTGGGAATGTCCTTTCTTCCTCCCTGTGCATCCTCAAAACAGACCTTGGCACCATTCTGGTTCTGTGGATTCTCCCTTTATCCTGGTAACTTTTCCCCAAGAAAGCTGCAAGCTGTGGAGATGGCTCAAAATGAGCTTTTAAAAATCCAAACCTGAAAGCAGAAAGGGCTCTCAAAGGCCTATGTGTGGAACCTTCTATGAGCAAGGTTACCCAGTTTGTAACTTTACTAGGGGAACTCAGTTTTTTTCTTCCTCAAAGAAAAGCTACTGTGGTATCAGAATGTCAAAGCTCCACTCACCCACGAATCATTGTTTGGAAGGACTATTTCAATCAGCACAGGATTATAGAGTCCAGCTCTTTGCAAGGAATAGCTCAGTAGCAGTCAGAGCCTTTGGACCTCAACTGAGGGGACTGTTTCATGAAACAGTGAGTTCCTAAGGATCTCTAGGGACAGTCAAGTAGGGGTTGGATGACCTGTTGGTTGGAATGCTGTCAGAAGTTTAGAGTGACAGAGATTTGAGCTTGATGGCTGTTAAAAGTCTCAAGCAGCCTTAAAAGTTTAGGACTTTACGTATTTCTCTAATGGCAGATCTATGCGGGAAAGCAAACTCGGCAAATGATTGGATAATGTGAATGGTGAAAATAGCCTATGAATTTTTTCAGGCAAAGTTCTCCTAATCTTATTTTTATTGAATTAAATCTGTATAGTTCTAACAGCTAAGGACTGATCAAGATCTGAACCTAAGAGAATATCTTGGTAAAGTGAAGTTCCATAGGAAAGTATTCAGTAGTTGAAATCTAGATACCTCACTCACTGGTCTTTTCTGTCCATAACCAAATTCCACTGTCTTTTTGTCCCTTGGATCCCCCTTCAAGGAAGAATGTGCCTTTTAGCCGCAAGGAGTGCAATGAGCTGACAGCTTGTGAGCTAAGGCTATATTCTTCCTGGGCAGCTCCTAAGCAGTAACTGTAAACAGTGAGGGCACCACCAGAGACAGTTTCGGCTGAGAGTTTGTTATCTCTGCATTGCAGTTTGTGGTTCTCCCTGCTCCGTTCTGCTTCCTTTCCCCATTCCTTTCTTCGAGGTCAGCTCTGCACTGCCCTCTGAAGGCCCTCCCTGCCCATCCTATTTCTGGCCTCCTTTATCTTTCACAGGCGTTACACTCCTAACTCCACCTCACATCTTGTTCCCAGAGGTTCCGAAGTAATGCAGTCCCATATGTGCTCTCAGGCACCATGCTGCAATGTCACAACCTCCACGCACTATTTTTTTTCAACCACCTTATTCAACAGCTTCTTAGCCAATAGTATCTCTTTTTGTGTGATTCTGGGCAAGTCTCTTGGAATCCCTGCCTCCCAGAGTGTTCAAGCAGAAAGGAAACTCTCCAACAGACCACCTCACTTTACAGAGGAGGTAATTGAGGCCCAGAGATAAGGGCAGACTTGCCAAAGGTCATAGAACAAGGGAGTAGCAAAGTTAAAATCAGTTCGGTGCTCTTCTAGTGTGGCACTTCCAAAAATTCTGTCCAACATGGTCCTACATTTGCGACAAGGGATCTGCCTTCTTAGCCTGAGTAGACATTTTTCTTGGAAGTTCTGAAACCCTTGTCCAGAATCAGCATCTTTAATCTCTGCTCAATTTGACACATTTAATAGCTCATTAAAGCTGAACTATGTTCACTATCCAGCTACTTAGGAACTATGTCCAACTCTTATTGTGTCCAACTTCTGAGTCTAGTGACTAGGCTTCCACCATAGAAAACTTTGCATGAAATAAAGTGTCAGGGACCTCCCTGTATCTTTGTATCTTTCCCTCCCTGTATCCTTGTACCCTTGCTGTTCTGGGTTTTCTATGGGGAGCCAACTTAGTGCATCTTTTTATTACTGCCCAGGGCTTCTGCCCTGTTTTTCTGCCTCCCTTCCCATCCCTGGAAACAAGACCAGAGAGTAACTAAGAAGGAAACCTGAGGGCTTCCTTATCTTGCTCCTTGGACCCTTGGTCAGTGCTAGCAGAACATATTATTTAAAAGGATAGGTTTTGAAGGCAACAAAACCTCTCTGTGCCCAAGTCCCTATCCTAAAAGTTTAAGATGGTGATGATTAGAGATAATGCATGTAAAACACATTAAGCACTTAATAAATGCTAGCCAGTCTAGGGGCCAGCTTCCAGCACATTTCATCCATGGGATTTCTCCTGTCCGTCTTAGCTCTACAGAGCTAAAGAGGGTTCCTGAGCAGAAGGCAGCCATTCTCAAGAGAGCAAAATGAGGCCCTTGAATATTCCAACAGGTCTCATTTTTTTTTAACATCTTTATTGGAGTATAATTGCTTTACAGTGATGTGTTAGTTTCTGCTTTATAACAAAGTGAATCAGCTATACATATACATATGTTCCCATACCTCTTCCCTCTTGCATCTCCCTCTCTCCCACCCTCCCTATCCCACCCCTCCAGAAGGTCACAAAGCACCGAGAAGATCTCCCTGTGCTATGCGGCTGCTTCCCACTAGCTATCTACCTTACGTTTGGTAGTGTATATATGTCCATGCCTCTCTCTCGTTTTGTCACAGCTCACCCTCCCCCCTCCCCATATCCTCAAGTCCATTCTCTAGTAGGTCTCTGTCTTTATTCCCGTCTTGTCCTTAGGTTCTTCAGGACCTTTTTTTTTTTTTTAGATTCTATATATATGTGTTAGCATATGGTATTTGTTTTTCTCTTTCTGACTTACTTCACTCTGTATGACAGACTCTAGGTCTATCCACCTCACTACAAATAACTCAATTTCGTTTCTTTGTATGGCTGAGTAATACTCCATTGTATATATGTGCCACATCTTCTTTAACCATTCATTTGTTGATGGACACTTAGGTTGCTTCCATGTCCTGGCTATTGTAAATAGAGCTGCAATGAACATTTTGGTACATGACTCATTTTAAATTATGGTTTTCTCAGGGTATATGCCCAGTAGTGGGATTGCTGGGTCGTATGGTAATTCTATTTTTAGTTTTTTAAGGAACCTCCATACTGTTCTCCATAGTGGCTGTATCAATTTACATTCCCTCCAACAGTGGAAGAGTGTTCCCTTTTCTCCACACCCTCTCCAGCATTTATTGTTTGTAGATATTTTGATGATGGCCATTCTGACTGGTGTGAGATGATATCTCATTGTAGTTTTGATTTGCAATTCTCTAATGATTAATGATACTGAGCATTCTTTCATGTGTTTCTTGGCAATCTGTATATCTTCTTTGGAGAAATGTCTATTTAGGTCTTCTGCCCATTTTTGAATTGGGATGTTTGTTTTTTTGTTATTGAGTTGCATGAGCTGCTTGTAAATTTTGGAGATTAATCCTTTGTCAGTTGCTTCATTTGCAAATAGTTTCTCCCATTCTGCGAGTTGTCTTTTGGTCTTCTTTATGGTTTCCTTCACTGTGCAAAAGCTTTGAAGTTTCATTAGGTCCCATTTGTTTATTTTTCTTTTTATTTCCATTTCTCTAGGAGATGGGTCAAAAAGGATCTTGCTGTGATTTATGACACAGAGTGTTCTGCCTATGTTTTCCTTTAAGAATTTGATAGTGTCTGGCCTTACATTTAGGTCTTTAATCCATTTTAAGTTTATTTTTGTGTATGGTGTTAGGGAGTGTTCTAATTTCATTCTTTTACATGTAGCTACCCAGTTTTCCCAGCACCACTTATTGAAGAGGCTGTCTTTTCTCCACTGTATATTCTTGCCTCCTTTATCAAAGATAAGGTGACCATATGTGTGTGGGTTTATCTCTGGGCTTTCTATCCTGTTCCATTGATCTATATTTCTGTTTTTGTGCCAGTACCATACTGTCTTGATTACTGTATCTTTGTAGTATAGTCTGAAGTCAGGGAGCCTGATTCCTCCAGCTCCATTTTTCTTTCTCAAGATTGCTTTAGCTATTCGGGGTCTTTTGTGTTTCCATACAAATTGTGAAATTTTTTGTTCTAGTTCTGTGAATAATGCCAGTGGTAGTTTGATAGGGATTGCATTGAAACTGTAGATTGCTTTGGGTAGTAGAGTCATTTTCACAATGTTGATTCTTCCAATCCAAGAGCATGGTATATCTCTCCATCTATTTGTATCATCTTTAATTTCTTTCATCAGTGTCACAATTTTCTGCATAAAGGTCTTTTGTCTCCTTAGGTAGGTTTATTCCTAGATATTTTATTCTTTTTGTTGCAATGGCAAATGGGAGTGTTTTCTTGATTTCACTTTCAGATCTTTCAGCATTAGTGAATAGGAATGCCAGACATTTCTGTGCATTCATTTTGTATCCTGCTACTTTACCAAATTCATTGATTAGCTGTAGTAGTTTTCTGGTAGCATCTTTAGGATTCTCTATGTACAGTATCATGCCATCTGCCAACAGTGACAGCTTTACTTCTTCTTTTCCGATTTGGATTCCTTTTATTTCTTTTTCTTCTCTGATTGCTGTGGCTAAAACTTCCAAAAGTATGTTGAATAATAGTGGTGAGAATGGGCAACATTGTCTTGTTCCTGATCTTAGTGGAAATGGTTTCAGTTTTTCACCATTGAGGACGATGTCCAACAAGTCTCATTTTTATAATTCCTTCTAAAAGCATCACATCCCATTCTCCCATGTTTTGGAGTGGGATTCCTGCCTGTTATTCTCTCTGCCCTAGTGCAAAAGACT
This sequence comes from Stenella coeruleoalba, assembly GCF_951394435.1. NCBI lineage: Eukaryota > Metazoa > Chordata > Mammalia > Artiodactyla > Delphinidae > Stenella > Stenella coeruleoalba. The sequence goes on from NC_137152.1 coordinate 120,774,921, forward strand.
CCTTTACTTCTTCCCACTCTTTCTCTGTCTGTTACTAACTGGTGATGAATTTGTTGATATTTTGGGCCCATCTCCTCCCCAGTGTTGGTTCTGTCTGGCATCTCCCCAGCAGCTCTTTGTGCCTTCCTCCATGCCTCTCAACATTTTTGGTCCCCTTGAGGAGGAGGGTGGATGGGAAGACTCCCTCTCTGCTCTTCAGACATCCTGGTGGTAAAGCTATTTGGGCACATTCAATGATCTCTCAAGAAAAAGTCATGGGATTCCCCTCAAATTCCTTATTTCCATCTCCAAGGGTTGGCCAGAAATGCCTACAGAAAATGACATGGGAGCATGAAAGAATCCTGTGTCCTTACCTTTCTTCTATTCCTCTTGGACTGCTCTCCCTCTCACAGTTCCCTGAACCCATGGTTCCAGTAAGGGTGATGGGGGATATAGACAGAGGGTCTTCCATTTCCTCATTGATGTTGCAGCCTGATGTGAGGTCAAGGCTAAAGAAATGGTTCAAAACATTTCTTTTTTCTGTTTTTAAGCTATTTTGATCTTGCAACAAACACAAATCCAAGAATAAAGGTAACATCCCATCATATAGTGTGATAAGGCAGCAACATGTTGAGAAAGAAAGGGCATCTGAACCCTGGTTCAACTTGGGCTCTGCCTCTAAGTAGCCCCTTCTGCTCTGTGGACCAGTTTTCCATGTATACAATTAGGAAGTTGGACTAGATAGAGAGCTTCATGAGGGTAGGCCTATGCCTCAGTGATCTTTTACTTTTCCAGCATCTACTACAAGTCTTGGCACATAGTAGGTACTCATGATATGTTGTCTGGCTTTCAAGACTTTTCCAATGCCAACATTCTATGATGAGTGATTCAAAGATGTCCCCTGTGACACTGAGCTAAGAAAGCCAGTTTTCAGCAAAGGGAGGGCTGAGAAGTAGTTGATGAGTCTCCCAGGATCACTGATCCATCCTTTGGGGGCTCTTATCTATTTTTGGCATAAGATAACAGGACTGCGAGACTGTTGATAATTACTTTTGCTGCCCCAGGCCTGCCCTGTCCTCCCCTGCTACCTCTTCACCTTGCCTGATCCAGGTACTCTTGCTTTAAAGTGTATTTAAGCATTCGTATAATATTGTAAATGAGTGAAAATTCTGATTTAAGGGATCAATTTGATACGCAAGGTGTATCCACTCTAAACACGTTCTGGTTGAAATTTGGTTTCGAAATCCTTGTGGACAAGCATCTTGTTTAACACTCCAGAAGCCCTGGGAGATTTCCCAGTTGAACCAGGAGGCATTCTGAACAGCTAACTTAGGGTCCGGTTTGAGGGGGAAAAATTCATCCCAAGTACCCATCACAGAATGAGGTCATAATATCTAGCACATTTTTCCAGTGTTATTTTAGAACTTATTGCTAATAAAATTAGTAAATCTATGGAATACATAATCTGTATAAAATCTTGTTATATTCTAAAATGTGCTTTTGAGAATAAGTTGTTTCTTTCCCATCAGGAACACTTATCTATTTTTTGTAGTGCTACACAATGGGAAAATATGATATAAATATAATATAATGTGATATAATTCTATAAACAGATTTTCCCTTAACACAACTCGTTATGACAACATCAGATATATCAATCAAAGAAATATTAATGAAATTGTTCTTGTGTGCAAAAATGAACATTCAGTCTTGGGCTTTTTTACATGACTCATGGATATTTGTTGCCAGTGTTTTAATTCAATCTCTATTCAAAGGCCTCCAATAGTCACAAAAAGTAATTAGTGATAATATATCAGGAGAAGCATCAGGATTTACACTCCAGTTGTTATTGAGCAACACACAGTTTGAAGGAAGAAGGGCAGGTATGCTCTGGAATTGTCCAGAAACCTCATTAAATTAAGAGAGTTTTGCCAATTACTGCATGAAATGTGCTTTGAATGGGTTAATCCACCATGAGTTGGAGAAAGAATATTTAAGGCAGAGAATGCGAGAATACAAGAAAATGTGACTTTGGAAGACTTTAGCAAATCCCTAGGCCTGGGGCAACATACTTTCACACAAAAGTTTAAACAGAACAGAAACTGTTTATCACACACGAATTGCTTTATCCTCACACAGTTATAACAAAAACTCATAGAAGTATATGCCTTTTTGCAGCCCCCTTTTACCTGCCTCCACGCCATAAGATGGAAGGAACTACAGATGCAGGCGAGGTGAAAAGTTAGTGACTATTGCCACATGCCAGTAGGTCAAGTCTAGTTTTAAGGATAAAGGTACTACTCAGGAAGACAGACATAAACACATACTTTATGTTTAAATGACCATGAAGAAAGAGGGTCTGCAGATGCTAGGGCCTTTTCCCCCACCTCATATTTCTTCAGGGGTGACTTGGGGCATTTGGAGCCTGGGCATCATTCTTATTGCTCAGCATTAACTCATTGGCAGCCCCAGGAAGCAAATTCTGTGTTATTTCAGACATTTCTCAAGGGAAACAAATCAGTCTTCCCATATTTTGTCTCACAGCATCCTCAGGCCGACCCTGAGATTGGGCAGAGATTCCTGTCCTGATTTTTCACATGATGTAACTGAGCCTCAGAGAGGTTAAGCGACTTGCCCAAGACAAAATAGTCAGTGGTGAAAGCTGAATTTGAAAGTGGTTCTGATTTCACTCTTGCCTTGATAGTAGCTCACGCAATAGACCCATTTTCCGGAGTTGATCTGCTTCATCCTTGGCCTCAGACACAAAATAGTGCAGCAAATAAAATGGAATCAATGGACTTAGAACCTCTCTTAAGGTAACTCTTTTTAATTTTTTTTATTGAAGTATAGTCGATATACAACGTTGTGTTAGTCTCTGGTGTACAGCAAAGTGATTCAGTTATACATGTATACATGTATATTCTTTTTCATATTCTTTTCCATTATGTTTTATCACAGGATATTGAATAGAGTTCCCTGTGCTGTACAGTAGGACCTTGTTGTTTATCCATCCTATATATAATAGTTTGCATCTGCTAATCCCAAACTCCCAATCCATCCCTCCCCTCCCTGCCTCCCCCCGGCAACCACAAATCTGTTCTCTACGTCTGTGAGTCTGTTTCTGTTTCATAGATAAGTTTAGTTGTGTCATATTTTAGATTCCACATATAAGTGATATCATGTGGTATTTGTCTTTCTCTGACTGCCTTCACTTAATATATAATCTTTAGGTCCGTCCATGTTGCTGCAAATAGCATTATTTCATTCTTTTTTATGGCTGAGTAGTATTCCATTGTATATATACACCACATCTTCTTTATCTTCTTTATCCATTCATCCACGGGTCTCCAACCCCCAGACCATGGAACGGTACTGGTCCGTAGCCTATTAGGAACCAGGTTGCACAGCAGGAGGTGAGCGGTGGGCAATCAAGTGAAGCTTCATCTGCTGCTCCCCATTGCTCACATTACCACCTGAATCATTCCCACCCCACCTCCCGTCTGTGGAAAAATTGTCTTCCATGAAACTGGTCCCTGGTGCCAAAAAGCTTGGGGACCACTGCACTCATCTGTCGATGGACATTTAGGTTGCTTCCATGTCTTGGTTATTGTAAATAATGCTGCTGTGAACATTGGGGTGCATGTATCTTTTTGAATTAGAATTTTCTCTGGATATATGCCCAGGAGTGGGATTGCTGGATACCATGAAAACTATTTTTAGTTTTTAAAGGAACCTCCATACTGTTCTCCATAGTAGCTGCACCAATTTACGTTCCCACCAACAGTGTAGGAGGGTTCCGTTTTCTCCACACCCTCTCCAGCATTTATTGTTTGTAGAGTTTTTCAAGATGGCCATTCTGACTGGTGTGAGGTGGTAAGATAACCCTTATGTTGAGCAAATTGATAGACTGTCCAGATTCCCTCTTCCTACAACTCTTGGTTCAAAATTTTTCATTGGACATTTTTTTTCTAGGCCTTAATCTTAGAGGTATGGTCGTTTTTCTGGCTCTGAAGACTTTCTTTGTCAATATCCAGAAAAATTACCAAAGCTCTGTAAATTCGATTGACCCACTTATCTCAGTTTGCACTGGGAGCTAGCTGTTACTTGGAGAGCTCTGGCATCCCAGGGCTGATGGGCAGGCCAGACCTGCATAAATCCTTTTGTGTTTCAAGGGGGTAGGGTGGGAAGACCTAGTTGTGTAAGGTGTAGAGGTCCCAGGGAGCAGGATGACTGTCCTGGTGGCAAACTCTGTTTGCCCAGAGCCTCCAGGCCAGCTCCTGTTCCATATCCCTGAAGTGTGGGCTAGGCCAAGTCATGGAAAACTCCAGAGGAAGATAGAAAAGAAGGAAGAATCTGTTCCCAGGACACTGTACAATATGAAGGGGAGAAGGTAGTGCTCACACCAAGACCCATAGTGTGCAAGAAGTTGGTGGCCCCAGTTCTGCACTGTGAGTGGGTGCATGTTATCTTGCCATTTAGACATTTAACAAGCTATTGCTCTCTCCTTGACAATATCTATACACGGAAACAAGAATCAGTCACTTCCAGCTTCTTGGTGATGTTTGCTAAATAATCCATCAAATGACTGAAAGGCTAATCCAATTTGGTGGGTGTGATGATGAAGTACAGTTGTCTGAGTCATTTGCGTCATGTACGGAAGAGTTGATGAGGACCAAACTGCCAAAATAATTGACTGAAGAAGACAGATATGTTGTGGTGTGACTTTTGGGCACAGAAGAGGGAACAAGGTCCCAGAGACATGAAGAAAACAGATTCTAGCTCGACCCTGGAAAGATCCTACCAATAACACTGCAGACATTGGTATGGACTGACTCCATGAGAGAAGCGGCACCTGCCATGTCCCAGGCAGTGCTTATAGATGCTTGGCCCCTCTGGCAAGGACTCCGTGGAGGAGATTCCAATTTCAGGTGAGAGGCTGAGCTGAGTTCCGTTTCCTCAAGTATCCTACCGTTACTGTGACTACTAAACTATGCCAGCTTATCCTCTATCCCAAGGACTGCCCAAGAAAAGACCATTATGAGGATTCCAAGATATGGAACTGGTTTTGCAAGTGGCAAATGTTGTGTTCTGTGTAAATAGGGTCTGAGTTTCTCCTTGGAGAGAAATGATGTATTTAGGTTGGTGATTGTAAATTTTTTGAGGTAAGGGACAAAGTCTTTTTTTTTTGAAGTATAGTTGATTTACAATGTTGTATTACTTTCAGGTATACAACACAGTGATTCAGTGATATATATATATATATATATATATATATATATATATATATACACACACATATATATATTCTTTTTCAGATTCTTTTCCCTTATAGTTTATTACAGAATATTGAGTATATTGAGTAGAGTTTCCTGTGCTATACAGTAGGTCCTTTTTGGTTATCTATTTTATATATAGCAGTGTGTATATGTTAATCCCAAACTCTTAATTTATCGGCCCCCCGACCATGTCTTATTCATCTGCTTTGTGTAAGACACTTCACAGGGCTCTTAAAGGGGATATGAAGGTGAGCAACGTCTGTTCCAAAAGTCACTATGGCCTTTGGGAGGAGGTGGTCAGCACACTCCATAAAAATCTTGTAAACAGCACGAATCACTTTGCCTTCTTAATTGCTCACAGCTTAATGAGGCAGATAATAAAAATTGCAGCATTTTTCATAAGTAAAAGTGTCAGAAGAACACAAGTCATCCCCAATTTACTAATAAGTAGGCTGTGTACCAAAAGCTTATTGATACGTCCCATGTTTGGAACTCTGAAGCTGTTCCTCCGTGGAGGCACTGTATTTGGTTATGGCTGGACCAGTCCATCAAAAGCTACGTAAGCCACGATGGAGCAAATATCCAGGCCTAAGGGCACCAACGGGAGTTCTAGAATGGAAGCCAAAAGTTCCTTTCATGGAGTGGAAAGAAAAGGAGACCCTTACCCAAAATTAGTAATGGGATAAGTCACTTCAATTCAAGTACCATTCCTAAGGAGCCCACTGTGCTTAGCACTAGAGAGGGATTTTGGACAGGAGCTTGTCTGGTATTTTCTTTATGTTATAATTGACTGGGTTGTCTCCTTCCGCCCTCTTTCCTGGTCTTCAGTGGTCTCAGGCTGTACTAAGTGACCTTCACTTCTTTCTTTAGGGTTGCTCCCTAACTATCTCTAGTGAAAAAAACTCGGGGCAGTTACAGTGCAACCCAGTGTTAGGAGGCAAGAAATCAAATTGAACAAATTCACCTTGAAAGTGGAGCTAACAAGTAGGCAGCTCAACTCACTCTTCCATCCACTCCCGGGGTGCCCCTCTTACTCTACTATCCTGCCAAACCTACATGCTCTGAGACAACATCAAGTTATTTTCACAAAAATTTTCACCACAGCTGAATGGGACTGCAGCTAGGGCTCAAGGGCAAACGTGGAGTGAGAAGGCATTGAGATCATCATTTGTAAGTCAGGGACTAGATTTAGCCTGATGCATCCATTGTATCCTTATCTTTTCTCTGTCTGTCTGTCTGTCTGTCTGTCTCTGTCTCTCTGTCTCTCTGTCTCTCTCTGTCTCTCTCTGTGTCTGTCTGTCTCTCTCTCTCTCTCTCTCTCTCTCTCTCTCTATATATATATATATATATATAGAGAGAGAGAGAGAGAGAGAGAGAGAGAATAACCATGACTGACCTTGATCTCATTGATCTTACATAAGCTGATAGGCCTAGCAGTTGACCCGACATCATTCAAGATGTGGAAAAGTGGGATTGGTGACAAGCACATAACCCCAGTTCTGGGATGTGTTGCCCCCACCCCCTTCCCTCAATGGGCTCATAAGAAAAAAAAGTCTTCTCCCAGAGGTGATGAAAATTTTGACATGGCCAAGAAAGTTTCTGTTGCAATGAATTTATCATAACAAAGGTGCTGAAATTAAAAGCTATTCTCTAGGGTTTCTGATTTCAAAATAAGCAAGTCTCTGGTTATTGTCATATATCAACACCATGTCATAGACAGAGGGAGAAAGATTGTTCTGCAAAAGCTAATGCAGACAGGCAGCAAGTTCCCTTTTAGCTAAACTTATTTAAAAACTCTCAAGAGAACAAATCTGAATTGATCATGGAACAATTGATCATTGATGACTAAGTGTGACTCAACACTGATTTGTCTTGCATACCAACAGAGCTAGTTGTCCAAATGACAGATAAACCCCAAAGCCACCCACTTCAGCAATATGTGAGTTCAATTCCAACCTTGATTCTTTTGACTTGCTCAACCTCTACATTGCATTGTTTTTTTTCTGGAGAGAAAACTTTCGTTTCTTAGAATAGGTGGAAGGTGCTACCTAGTGAATAGTCACTGTGCTTCCAAATGTAACTGGTAATTTTTTAAAGAGAAGTGTATATTCACTTTTAAAATGTAGAAAACTGATGAAGGCAAATGAATCCTCAAATCCATTAGATGAAATCATTTTCGTTTTCCAGTTTGTTAAGACAGAATATTGGAATCACACAGAAATAATATTGGAGAGAGACAATAAGAGCATCTGAGTCAACAGAAGGAATGAAATTTTTAAATCAAATGTTTAATCAAAGTTTTAATGAAACTTTCCCTGGTGGCTCAGCAAGAGAAACAATATTAGATGAACGTAAACTATGTTTTGTTAACAATATTGATAGCATTTGCAGTATGTCTAGGGGTAGATGTGTGGGGTGGGGTGATTTTACTGGCCCTACAGTTCCTAAACCTCTCGTATGCACATTCACCTGTGGTTTGTGGTATAGCATTCAGTGCTTCCTTACTGTTGACCTCAGAACATATGCTGTGCTTCTGCCATAGCGTGTGGGGTTAGGAACAGAAGGATCCGTAGGGAGTGCAGGCTTCTTCTCCTCTGCTTAAGTCTTTAATGCCAAAGTTTCTAAGGTTTCTTCTGCCCTAGACTATATTCTTTCTCCAGACCATACATTCTACAGGGCAAGCTCAGTCTTTTTTTTTTTAAATTGAAGTATAATTGCTTTACAGCGTTGTGTAAGTTTCTGCTGTATAACAAAGTGAATCAGCTATACGTATACATATATCCCCATATCTCTTCCCTCTTGCATCTCCCTCCCTCCCACCCTCCCTATCCCACCCCTCTAGGTTGTCACAAAGTACCGAGCCAATCTCCCTGTGCTATGTGGCTGCTTCCCACTAGCTAGCTATTTTACACCTGGTAGTGTATGTATGATTAGGATTGACGTATATAAGCTCAGTCATTTTTAAATCTTCACTTATGAACTGCTTGTATGACCTTGTATACCCAACTGCCTACTAGTAATCTTTATCCAAATGTCCTGCAAACTCAGCATGTTTTCCCCCTAAACGTTTTTGTATTTTTTATCCTGATTAATGGCATCTCCTCTCTTTCTCACACACCCACATGCAATTTATCATCAACTCTTATTGATTCTATCTTCTGAGCAGACTCTCTAATCTGTTAACTTCTCTATTTCTCTACTGCTACTACCTTTAATCCAAGGCACCCTGTTTGTTGCCTGGACCTTCACTTTCTCCTTACCCCCTTACAGTCTATTCTTCACACTGCAGCCAGAATGGTGCTACTAACAAAACAAAGCAAAACAAAAACACAATCTGATCATATCACCCCTTCTTTATAAACATGCATTGCTTCCCTACTGATTATAGAATCAAGTTCAGTTTTGCCCCCCACCACTAGGAGACTTCTTATTTCTGGAACAAGTCATCCTGGTTCTTTCACACTTCTCTGCTTTTGGACCCTCTGACCAAATTCCCAATATACTATAATAGTAGCTAAGATAACAGGCTTTGGCATCAGATAGATCTAGATTCAAATCCTGGCTCTGTCTTATACTTGAACTAGCTGTGTGAAGTTACCTAATCTCTCTGAATCCCAATTTCCTCATCTTTTAATTGGTGAGAATAGAGGTACCTAATGCACAGGAATAAATGTGATAGTATCCGTGAAGCGCTTATGATCAGTCCCTGCTTCCTCTACTGCGTGCCTATCTAAGACCCAGGTCAAGTACCACCTTCTCTGTGAAGCTTTTCTTGGCTACTGGTGTCATAGTCCTCTCCATTCTCTCCTTTGTATTTCCATAGGCCCTTTTGTTCAGATGTAGTTTTTGCTGCGTGCCCTCTTGCTCTCTGAGTATTTATTTGTGCCTCTGCCCCCTCCCTAGCAGCTGGCACAACACCCAACACAGTGAGCGCACAGTAAGTGTTTGCTGAATGCTGAATGAATGAGGAAGACTTTAGGAATGTTATATCTGTCCTCTAGATTTGAAGGTATAATATATCACAGGATAACCTCAGCTATGAGGAGAAAGGAATTCTCTCAGTATTCTAGTGTCCCTTCAGTATTTTTATTTATGCCTTAGAATTCTTTGCCAAGTTTTTGTTTATCTATAGCTCTGAGTTTTTCTCCCTCTCTGTCCTGTGAAGGGAGAGTTTCCAGTGATAATTCCACCTAAACTCTCAGAGCTGTCAATGTTTGCCTATACCCCTCTGCTCTGCCAGAGACTGCCTCTGGGGAAGGCAAGGTCAAAGCCATGTTTACCCCAGACTATCTTTCCTTCACTCAGTGATCATCATTTGTATTGAAGGAAGAAAGCAAAGGCACCTTCTCGTGATGATTATCCTACGCATGTTCCTTGCCCTTTCTGGGTCTCGGTTTCCTCAACTCTTAAGTGAGGCCTCACTAGATGATCTCAAAACTCCTACTACTCGGGGAGAAACTTCTCTGAGGATAAGCAACATTGTCCTGCTGGTTTGTAGAGATTATACAGTGTTTTTACACATATTATTTCCATTTAGGTACATATTATCATCACCTAAATAGTATCATTTACATACTATTTTTCAAATGAGACTGGGGCTGAGGTGGGTGCATGGAATGACTTGGCCAGTTCTACAACTCCTGTGAAGTCAAATCCCTGGTTCTATCCTGTTGTTATAAGGTCTTCCATGTAAGCTGAGCTGGGCAGAGTACCTCTCTGTGGTGTGCACTTAAAAAAGTGATGTGCCTGAGGGGCTTCCCTGGTGCCGCAGTGGTTGAGAATCTGCCTCCTAATGCAGGGGACACGGGTTCGAGCCCTGGGCTGGGAGGATCCCACATGCCGCGGAGCAACTAGACCCATGAGCCACAACTACTGAGCCTGTGTGTCTGGAGCCTGTGCTCCGCAAAAAGAGAGGCCGCGATAGTGAGAGGTCCGCGCACCGTGATGAAGAGTGGCCCCCGCTTGCCACAAGTACAGAAAGCCCTCGCACAGAAAAGAAGACCCAACACAGCCCTAAATAAATTAATTAATTAAAAAAAAAGTCACGTGCCTGTTACCACGCATGTTCTCAGGGTTGCTATGGTGGAGGGTAGGCCACGCAGCAGTGATGAAGAGCCCAGATGAATTAGGGGGAGAATGCACCTAGTCAGAGGCTGGTCTTTGGGAAGAGGTAGCTCTGGATCTAATTCTCTCAGACAACTCCAGGGGCAATGAAAATACAGAAAAATGATGGAATAAAATTGAACACTGAGATCTTCAGTTCAGCTCATAGAGGCAGAAACTATTTTTTACAGAATTGGGTTCCATCGATACAAGATGTCTGAACACATCTTGGCTTCATAAGTTTTATATTGCTCCATATCCTCAAAAGTGGATCACCCCAAACTTAAGCAATATCTTTTTTTAAAATAATTCAAATTATTTTATTTCTCTGTCTTAAGAGAACTAATGTTATTCCAGCTACTGATAAACTATTATCAGTTTATCATATATTAAATATGCTAAATATATATGTTAGGGAACATATATGATAAAGAGTATATATTTAATCATGCTATTATTTAAGAAATAAATGACCTTCTTTCTTTATCACTAATCTAAAGTTTCTTTCTCCAGTGAAACAAAAAGTTCCCAAGTTTGTATGCGGATATATGTATATGTATAGCTGATTCACTTTTGTTATAAAGCAGAAACTAACACACCGTTGTAAAGCAATTATACTTCAATAAAGATGTTAAAAAAAAAGTTCCCAAGTTTGAAAATAGGAGCACCATTTACAAAAGTAGTAGAATGTGTTTGTTAAGATTCACTTTACTATAATACCACATTTCAGAATAAGATCTATCAGTTTAAATGCCAATGTGAACTTTTTCCTGTTGAGTAGAAACAAGCAATATCATCTTTGAGAAAGGAGCCAGGTTATATATTTCATTGACACATGAATTTTTTTTGATCTGGAAGAGCTCTTAGGGATCATTTAGTCTAACACCCTTTATTTTACATACATGGAAACTGAGGTATAGCAAGGTGAAGTGAGCAAAATGAGAACCTAGGTCTCCAGACTCCCAGACCAAGTCTTTCTTTATTGTACTTTGTATCACTTACTTATATTCAGATGCTAAAAGTATGACAATACCTCAGTGGAAGAGAAAGGTAAAAAGTAAAATACATCTATGTTTCTGTTTAAAGCAGAAGCAAAAAAAAAAAAGGTACTAAAACTGAAATGACTCAGATTTTAGCTATTAATCAGTTAAAATAATATAAAAATATCAAAATACTATCACCACCAAGACCTCCTCTTCCCCACCCCTACTACCCCATACCCACATAAACACACACCCTGCTTGCCACGAGAAACTCAGATCTGTTAGTGATCGAAACCAGCCCTGGGTCTGGAATAGCCTTTTCTGGGAATATATATACAAACTTTGGCAGGAGTTCAATCAGTGCAGCTCAAATACCCACACCCACATCAAATCCTGGGCAATATCAGTGTCCTGTCAAATGCAGACATTTTCTGGGAACTTGGTAATGATGGTCATGGCAAACTGTGGCCCTGAAGACTCACAGGATAATCTAGGTGAATTTGATTAAGCAAATGGGTGTAGTGAAATAAGATTTAACATTCTATCATTTTCATTATTCATGAAAGTTGATTAAGTATCAAAAATGACCTCATTAGGAAAATTGTTCTATTTTTCATATCTTTTCAAAAGCTGAAATTCAGACTTAGAGGAACAGTTGCTTTGTTTCCTATATTTCATGATGTTCACATACTTGTGAGTATAGACCTCCCTGGCTTGTGATTTTGAGCACTCCAAGAGGACTATTTCAAAAACAAGGTAAAAGTACTGATGTGGGACCACTGTTGTGTAAGGTGAGGAGTTTTACTATGGAAGCGGGACCTCAAACAGTAGTCGTACTGCTGAGAGTTGAGTCAATGGAATTCTTAACCCAGGCATATGGTGCCTGAAGGGCCCAATGAATGGGGCAACAAGACTACTGTTGACCCTTGAACAACAGGGGTTTGAACTACACAGGTCCACTTACACATAGATATTTTTTCAACAAATATACAGTCGACCCTCCATGTTCTTGGGTTTCACATCCATGGATACAGAGGGCTGACTGTACTCCACCATTTTATATAAGGGACTTGAGCATCCCTGGATTTCGGTATTCGCAGGGGGTCCTGGAACAATCCCCTAGGGGTATCGAGGGACGACTGTAGTTCCAGAGCCTACTTGCTGCAGCGAGTGGGGCAGGTGGGGGAGGTAAATGGATAGAGCACCTCCTCCCACACCAAGATTGGCTCTAGGGTTCAGGGACTGAATGGGGTCAAACCTAAGAGTGGAAGGTCTTCAGTTCTGTGGCTGAGTGGAGCTTGACCAGTCAAGAACTGACATCAACACTCAGTAAACATGTAGAGGGGAATTTGACAGAGTGGAGAAGACGGATGAGGACACAGAAATGAAAAACCATGAAAGATCATGCAATAAAATGGAAGAAGGAATCATGGCCCAAAAGGGGAGTTGGGAACTGATAAAGCTGAAGGTAATTCCATAGAATTAGTACTAGGGCAAAGCAGAAATACTCTGGGAAATGTGTTGCAGACCCAGTCACTGGGTTACAATCCTAAGTTTACCAATAGAAGAAATAATTCTTCCCCCCCCAAAAAAGGCACCAGAAATATGCCTCAACTTTTGCTCTCAGAGACTTTGGAGCCAGTGGATGAGGGTTATACAAAAGAAAGAGAGTGCAAGTCCTCCGTGCAAAGAGCTTATTGAAAGGAATTAAAATGATAAAGATAAAAGAATTGGGCTGTTGGGGAAAATGATTTCAAATACTGAACTTCAGAAATGTGCGAGTGCATCAGCAGCCCAACTGGACAATAGGGCCAAGTATATCACAGAAAAAAAAAGGGATAAGCAAAGCTGAACTGCAATTCTGCCTGTACTCAAATGGAAAAGAGTCCTATGTGAAGTTTCTTGTAGAAGCCACTGGGCAATGCAAAGGCAACACCAAGGCAGCAAGAATGAGCTTCACTTCCTCACCTCCCCCTCATGTCTTCATTCATGCAATCTGACCTGACACGCTTCCACTCTCAGATCGCTCTATTAAAGATCACCATTATTTATTCATTCATTCATCCATTCAGCAGGTATTTAGTAAGGACCTACTCAGTGCTTGGCACTGACCTGGGCACTTGACATCCAGACAGGATGAGACAGGGTCTAATCTGCCAATCCAGAACACTAAGTCCAATGCTCTCTCATTCCCTACATCCAACCCTTCACCACATTCTGCCTATGCTACTATCTAAATATGTCATGGTCTTGCCTCTGCTCTCCATCATCCCTCGCACTTAGTCCCAGCCTCATCATCTGTCTCTTGGATTGCTGCAATGTTCTTCATTGGGCTTCCATCACCAAACTCTCCTGCATATAAACCATCCACCGCACTACCACCAATTACCTAACACCTGGCTATTCTTGTAATTTGTATACGTTAAGATTTTCAATGGCTCCCCCATTCTCCTCCAGAATGATTTTCAAAGTTCTTAGCCTTCTATTCAAGGCTCTACTTAATTTGATCCCTCTCACCCAAACATTCTAGCTTTACCTCCTATCACTCTCCCCAACAAACACCATGCTCTGGTCATGCCGTCCACTTCCCCTTCCCTGAATGGCATTGTCCCCAGGCACTTTCATGCCTCTGCATCTTTGCTGCCTCCCATTCATCCCTCAAGGTCTTGCTCAGATACCACCTTCTCTGTATAAATAATTGTTTTCTCCACGTTTATAACTTTTCCTCTTAACTATTTCTAAAGATCTCTATGAGATCATATTAGTTTACTTGTTTGCTTAAAGTTCCCCCCTCTACTGGAGGGAGCTAATTAAGGCATTTAATTTATCTCTGCATCTCCAGTGCTCAATATACACTTCGTAATGAATGAATGCACGCATGATTGAATAACTTAACTAATGAGTTTAACCACTGTAACACTAGTTAACTAAGTAACTGCCTCTCAATCCTCCCTTACCTCGTGGGTGTTCCAGGGGAGTTTGGTGTGTGTGTGTGTGTGTGTGTGCATCAACTGTTATTCTGTTGTTGTTTGTTAGCCAAGTTATGAAGCTGTCACCTTTGCGCCCCATCTTTTTCTGGTTCTCATGGAGGTGGCTGGGAAAGGTGGTCTGGTGGAACTGGTCTGAAGACGGCAGAGTATCAGCAGTGCCCCATCATCTAGGGCTTAAGCAATCTGAAGAAAAACTGATCCTCACAACTGCTGCTCAACCTGCCAGGGTACCCACTTGTGGACCTTAAAATCTCAAGTTTTTGTCACCATCACACTTTGGAACAATGAGTTTTTATCCCCTTATCTCCTAGCATGTTGTCAGGAGTTTTTTCACAATTCTGTTCCTCGTTCTCTCTTACAGACACCTCTTTCAATTTCTTCTGTAGATCTCAGCACATCTCTGTGTGTAGCAGTTTATCACAACGTTTTCCTCCAATGTTTTGTTCTTCTATTATAGCAGGACCCGTTCAATTTTTGTATAGGTGCTCAGACCTAAAGGTTAAGTCTCTTGCTTCACACTGGACACTAGTCATTCTTTACCTAAAGATAAAACATTTTTAAGAATATAATTTTGGGAGTTGTTTCTATCATTTAGTTATATCTTATCATGTGCTAGACATTGTTCTACATGCTGTGGCTACAGTGCTAGATAAAACACATTACATTACCTGCCTTTCTGAAGCTTACAGCCAGTAACCAGTCAAATACATAAAGTAATTATAATTTATCAATAGATGCAATGAAAAGAGTGATCAAATTTAGATCTTCCAAGGAAGCACATTTCAAGTCATACAAAAGTTTCTGTAGTCGCTACCAGACCATCACAGAGTGGTTAGAAGAAGGAAGGAATGAAGAGAGGAATAGAAAAAGCCACCTGGAATTTTATTGTGGTTGAACCAGTTTCAGATGTTCGTTGAAGGTACTTCCCAGGGGAGACAATGTTATTTCTAGAACTTCCTGTTCTTCCCTACCTGCCTGTTTCCACCACTTAGGAGAACTGCTTGAAAGGCCGCTTAGCCACTGGCTGTCAATGGACCTTCTCATTGCTTCCCTGGTTACATATCCCTTGGCTATGGGGCCCCTGTTGCCTTGATATCATTTCCTCTCAAAGTTCAATTTGGTGACTGTTATTAGACAAGTTGTGCCCTACGTTTGAATACTTTGTTGTCCTCCCTTGAAGAATTATGATGAAGGAAATAAGGGGGAGATGGTGCGCTTGGTGAAGTGAGCATCAGATGGGTAATGGAGATACCCATTTTCTAGTTCTGGTATAGCCATTAACTCACTCTGTGACCTAGGAGAGACCATAGTATATCTCTAGGCCTTGGTATCTCCACCAGAACAATGGAGGTGGTGGTGTAAAAGTAGGAATCAGCAAAACCTGGCAAAACAGTACAAGGTCTATTCAAATAAACTAACCTAATGCTTGGCCACAAAACCCTAGTCCATCACAAAGCTGTGGAAGAGTCCTTACAAATCATGCCATGCAACACTGGCCCTAGAGAGCAGCTGCACTGTTTTCTAGGCTGAGACTCTGTTGGACTGTTACACACGCCTAGTAATTATGAAATTACTGAAGTACCTCGGTAGGTAAATAGCAAGGAGAACCAGTTATTTTGGCCGATGATTTTCTTACAGGTGCTCATCCCCATGTGCAAGTGATTTCTGAGTGTGCTCAGCCTGGAACCCTACCCGAGAGAAGATGCGCAGCTCACTGTGCTCTTAGAGAGGCTGTTTGCAGACCTCTTACCTGTGTAGGGAAGGAAGTGTGTGTTTTTCTTTTTCCTACTTCTGTATAATAAATTCCGAGACTAAAACTAAGCTGTTCAATAAATATTTCTTTTTATTACTGCAACTACCAGAGACCCAGGGCTTGGTTCCATAATTTATGATGGTGTTTGCTCTCTCACTCTCTGCTAAGGTTTTCAAGATATAAAAAGTTTTGGCAGGCTCTCTTAGGTCTGATTTGAAAGCCAAATCCCATTTCTTCTATCTGTAGTGTCTCCCAAATTCATCATCCTCTCTTCTCCAATTTCAATGTCTCTACTCATGTGTAAGCCTTTATCATCTCATATCTAGACCCTTGCAGTAGTCTCCTAACTGCTCTTCTTATGGGACTCTTTCGAAAGCAGAACTCTGATCCTAGCACTCTTCTGATCAGAAACCTTCCACCACTCCCCATGTGCTACAGAATTATGTCTAAATTCTTCTATTTTTCATTCCCAATTATTTTCCTAAATTACCTCCCACCATTCAACTTTCTTAACCTTTTTTAAAAAAATATGAGATATATCAAGTATATAGAAAAATATGGAGACATACATAGAAAATAATCATGTGCCCACCACTTGGCTTTTTCAGATGCTAAGATTTTAACATATTTGCTTCAAATCCTTTTTTAAGACACAAAATATTGGAGATCTAGTTGAAGCATTGGGAATCCTCTCTCCAATTTTTCTCTCTCCCAAGAGTTAACTACTATCTTATTTTTTAATTGAAATATATTTGACAAATAGCATTGTATAAATTTAAGGTGTACAACATGTTGATTTGAAACACATATTGCAATTTGGTTGCCATTGTAACAATAGTGAGCACCTGTATCATGTCACATGATTATCATATCTTTTTTTTTTGTGGTGGGAATAATTAGGATCTAGTTGGCTATTATAATTCCCACATATGTTTTCCTAATTTTACTACAAGCTGACATATCCATAAACTATATATAATACTTTTAAACTTTATGGAAATGGCAATACTCTTTAGCCTTTGCAATGCATTTTCTTTTTTTTTTTTTGCGGTACACGGGCCTCTCACTGCTGTGGCCTCTCCCGTTGCCGAGCACAGGCTCGGGACGCGCAGGCTCAGCGGCCATGGCTCACGGGCCCAGCCGCTCCGCGGCATGTGGGATCTTCCCGGACCGGGGCACGAACCCGTGTCCCCTGCATCGGCAGGCGGACTCTCAACCACTGCGCCACCAGGGAAGCCATGCAATGCATTTTCTTCACTCAATGTTATCTTCTTGTGATTTTTCATGTTGACTCATGTAGCCTATATATAGTTCATTCATTTTTATTGCCCTAAAGTATTCTGTTTTATAAATGTGCCTCAATTTATTTATCTAATCTCCTGTTTCTTATTTCCATATTTTTACCCTTACAGAAAAAGTTGCAATGAAAACACATGTGTAAGTATCCTTGTGCACTATGGAAAAGTGTTTTTTTCTAGAGTATTTCTCTTAGATCTGGAATTGCTATGTGTACCTTTTCAGCTTTACCAGATATTGCCATACTGCTCTCCTAGATTGTACCATTTTATGCTCTTACCAGCGGTTTATGAGAGTTCCTGTTCTTCTACTTCCTTGACATTAGTATCATCAAACTTTTAAATATGTGTCAATTATACAGTGTGAAGTGGCATTTTATTGCTGTTTTACTTTTTACTAGTGGGTTGAACATATTTTCATAAATTCAGTGGCCATTAAGTTTCTACTATTGGTAATTACCTGTTCATATTCGTTGTCTATTTTTTTGAGTTGTTTGTCTTTGTCTTATTGCTACTATGAGTTCTTTATACTACTTATGAGTTCATTCTACTTCTTTCTGAATATTTGTCTCCTAGGGTTCCACTGACTCTTTTCCCCGATCATGGGAGATCTGATCATCTCCCATGGCATCAACGACTCTATGAACTGAGCCTATATAAAACTTCATCTCAAACCTCTATCCTGAGATCCAGACCCATAGATTCAATCACCTACTGGAATCACTCAACATATCGCAAACTGAACTCCACACTTTCCCCTCTCAATCTACTTTTCTTCTTGTGTTCCCAATATCAGTGAATAACTCCATCAGCCACTCAGGTATTCAAACCAGAAACTTGGAAGTCATCCTTGACTCCTCCATCGCCCTCATTTCAGCACACTGCACTTTAATACAGCAGTCAGAGTGAACATTCCAAAAGGCAATATGATAATACTTTCCTGATTAAAACTCTTCCACGTTCCCTATAACTTTTCAAGGTCTTGCATGTTTCAGTCTTGCTTATGTTAACACGGCTTTCCCCAACTAGACCGTTGCCTATCTTTCCAGTCTCCTTTCAGCCCATATCCAATTCTCTTGGAAATCCTATCAGGGTTAATGACACCCAGTTACCTAGGTCAGAGACCCAGAATTGATCCTTGATTCCCTCCTCTTTATTCATCCAATTGGTTACAAAGTCCTATGCATTCTTTTTTTTTAATGAATTTTTATTGGAGTATAGTTGCTTTACAATGTTGTGTTAGTTTCTACTGTACAGCAAAGTGAATCAGCTATATGTATACATATATCCCCTCTTTTTTGGATTTCCTTCCCATTTAGGTCACTGCTGAGCATTCAGTAGAGTTCCCTGAGCTATACAGTAGGTTCTCATTAGTTATCTATTTTATACATAGTATCAATAGTGTATACATGTCAATCCCAATCTCACAATTCATCCCACACCCCCTTCCCCGCCTTGGTGTCCATACATTTGTTCTCTATGTCTGTGTCTCTATTCTGCTTTGCAAATAAGATCATCTATACTATTTTTCTAGATTCCACATATATGTGTTAATATACATTTGTTTTTCTATTTCTGACTTACTTCAGTCAATATGACACTCTCTAGGTCCATCCACGTCTCTACAAATGACCCACTTTTGTTCCTTTTTATGGCTGAGTAATACACCATTGTATATATGTACCACATCTTCTTTATCCATTCATCTGTCGATGGACATTTAGGTTGCTTCTATGTCTATTGTAAATAGTGCTGCAATGAACATTGGGGTGCATGTATCTTTCTGAATTATGGTTTTCTCAGTGTATATGCTCAGTAGTGGGATTGTTGGGTCATAAGGTAGTTCTATTTTTAGATTTTTAAGCAACCTCCATACTGTTCTCCATAGTGGCTGTATCACCTATGCATTCCTTATCCTAAATATCTCTCACATTTACCCTCTCTTATAGTCTTTAATACCAGTACCCTGATTCAGCACACATTGGTCTCCCCTTTGTGCTCTTGACTCCATGCACACAGCTGACTACTCGCAGCCCTTAAAACCATCACACCATTTCATGTCTTCGTGATTGTTGCACATACTGCGGTTTTCCCTCTTCCATAATTGATCTTTCTTCTTCTCAACTTAGCTGCCTGGCAAATGCTTCTTAAGTCTTCAAGGCTCAGCTCAAGCATCCATCCTCTAGGAAGGTGATCCTGATTCCCTCAAATAGAGCTGATCTTTCTCTTTTTGTGTACTTGCACTCTATTAGACTGGGAACAACTTTAGAGCAAGGGTTGTCTTATTCATCTGTGCATCCTTGGAATTGTGCACAGGACTTGGTACGTAGTGTAGACTAAAAAATATTGGTTGGAAGGCTTGAATGATCAAATGTTTCCCCTGTACATACTTTATGCACCCTCAGACTGACTACTTGAGCTTCCCTGAATACATGATGGACCTTCCTGCCTCGTTAATCCTATTGTCCTACTTGTCTGCCTTCTGCCACCAACAGTGGCCCAGTGAGCTTAACATTATCACCATGTTACAACCTCTTTAAAACAAGTTTTATCATGCCCATGGCACAGAATTGGAGAAAGCAAGGTTGTGGTATCTGCAACTAGACAAGAGTGATATAAATGTCTCAAGAATGCCTTGCTCCTATACTAACTGACTTTTCTATTCATCCATTCACCTATCCCCTCATTAAATATTTGCAGTGACTCCTGGAAGGAAGAACATTATTTCCCTGTTCGCTGGAGGCTCCCCTCAGGGTGCGCTGAAAGTCATGAAGATGGGATCTCAGACTGCCAAATTCGCTCAGAGATCCTGCGTTCATCCTCCTTGAGGTGGCTGTAGGCTAGGGTCAACTGATACGGTAATTCAGACAGGTGTCTGACATCAGACCTAAATACTGGCCTCTAATCAAACACTCTTGTGTCAAAGAGTCATGGATGGAGAAAAACTTGGTTGAGCCAGAAGGTGGTCAGTAAGGTGTTATAGAAAGGGCATTAAATCAGGAGTCAGAGAAACCAGACTAGTCCCTTCTCTACCAGCCATCAGTGTTGTTACATCTCCGAACTTCAGCTTCCCCAGCCACAATTTAGTGAAACAAGTAGGGGTCTACACAGCCTGTTTCACAGGACTTCCTAAAAGAGCAGTGAGAAAAGAGATAGGAGCTTGTGTTTTAGTTAGCTGGGAACTGATCTTATCCTCCCAACCAGAATGAAAGCTCCTTAATTTCAGGGACTGTTACTTTCATTTATTCTTTTCATCAGTCAACAAATCTTTATCAAGTGCCCACTTTGTGCCTCTAAGATCAGTGTTGGATATATTGCAGTTACTAAGGCAGACAAAAATCCCTACTTTCTTGGGCCTCACTATTTGAAAAGGCAGACAGTAAAGAAGTAACCATGAAACTGATGAGGGTCATGAAGAGAGGTGCACAGGATGCTATGGGAGTATGATGAAGGGGCTGGAGATACAGTGCTGATGAAAACTGCCCTGATGGTCTCCCAGTCCTGCTCAGCAAAAGGCAGGGTGACCTCTCTGAGACCGACCCTACCAGAGAGACTTGGTTTGTCCCACATGGCGTTCCATACAAACTTGACATGAGCACGCACAAGATAGCAGGAACAGTCCTCATGGTCTACAAACGTAAAAAGCCCAAACGTATAAAGTCAAGCTTTACCATTTGATAGACATTTATGGCATTCCTTGTTTGTACCATGCATTATACTAGATGGATAAGGCATGTTTTCTACCCCACAGAGTTCACAGCCTTGTGGATTAATTATGGATTCTTTTAACTGGTGACACACAGAGAAATACAAAGTGTTGATAACTATGATTACTTTTGAGCGGTGAAACTAGAGATGTTTTTGGTCCTAATGTTTCTGTCTTTTTCAAATGTTCTAGAATGAGCATTTGTTACTGTAACTATGGAAAAAATAAACTTTATTAAAATTTAAAACATAAAATATGGAAAAAAGGAACCCATATGTTTTACAGCTATATGCCAAAATAGGTCATTTTTCAAAATGATCTTAGAAGCTTGATTTGCTGTTGGAGCCCGAGCCAGTGCCATCCATAAATTCCCAGTTTCCAGCCTGTGTTTTTTAGTTACCATGG
Organism: Stenella coeruleoalba; assembly: GCF_951394435.1. Classification (NCBI taxonomy): domain Eukaryota; kingdom Metazoa; phylum Chordata; class Mammalia; order Artiodactyla; family Delphinidae; genus Stenella; species Stenella coeruleoalba. Next base: position 120,796,411 of record NC_137152.1, read on the forward strand.
AAAAGTACTAGTCAATTAGAAATACACCTTTAAAACTTTATGGAAATATGGACTCTTGTGTTCAAATCATGAAAAATCAGAGTTCATAAAAATGGTGTAAGAAACACCCAGCTATATAAGAACAATATTTTGTCTCTTTTATCCTAATAAGAAAAGGATTAGAAGAAAGGTAATCATTATAATTATTTTAGAAATAGGATGAGAAAGAATATAGATGAAAAGAAATCATTGCCTAGAAGCATCAAAGATCCCTAAAGAAAAGGAAAAGAAATAAAGGAGAAAAGAGCAGGAAGGGGGACGGGAGAGATGGGCTAAGAGACGTTAATGTTCAGAAGGCGACACAATGACAGAGTGTGTGTTGAATGTGAAAGCGAGTAAATGCCAATTAGCTAGCTTTAGAGCTTGGGACAAAATCAAGAAAGATGCAGAACCTAAAGCAAAAGAGATGGCTGCTTAAAGGCAGGCTGTTGAAACATTGGGGCACAGCAGTGAAAAGGCATTGAGCCCCATGCTTGGCCTGGGTGGGGGGAATCACTTACTTGTCATTGAGTCCAGGAATGGGAAGGGTGAGCCACTGTGCAGGGCACTGGGGGGAAGGCTGCACATTGGGATAAGGTCTGGAATTTGCAAAGCGGGTTCACACTCCCTAGATCAGTATCTTGTTAGATCCTCCTAACTCTCCCTGAGGTGATTAGGATACTATCTGCCCCCGTTTTACAGGTGGACAAACAGAGTGGTAACATGGCTTCCCCACAAAAATCTGTCTCTGAGTGTATTAGCCCTGCCCCTGCACACTCATTTATCTCAAAATGAATTGATCCTAAGAGGGACTGTACCTGACCCAGGTAATTAACCACTCACCACAGCACAGCACAACAGTGAGGAGACTTACTGAAGTCCCCTCACTCCAAGCCTACCCTACCATAACTACACACACACACACTCACATACACATGTACACAAAGGGAGAACTGACTCAGATCCAACCTTGAGCTCTCCTAGGCCCAGGATGGAACTAAAATTCTGGTGTGTGTCCCTCAGACAGAAGGCACAATTCCCCAGGGACTGAAGGGCCCCAGGAAGCACCTCTTGAAGAAGCAACAGGACTGCTCTGAGCTCCCCACCTTGGGAATAACTGTGTGAGCAGGACAACATTGAACATCTGGGGACCTGAGAAGGTAGTCTGGGCAAAGAGGCCTGGCGCAGGGCTTCTAAGTGTCTCCCCTGTTTTTATTTAGGGGAGGGAAGCACTGACTGCAAGCCTGAACCTTTTACTGATTTGTAGAGAAAGGAAAAGCCTTGTTCAGAGATGCAGGTCATAGAGATGTCACATCCAAGGTAAATGCAAGGAGAGGGGCAAGACCACAGGGCCAGTTTCCATCCAGTGGGCATTCATGTTCTGAGACTGTGAAGAATCTGAACATATTGGACAAGAGGCTTTGGGGAGAAGAAAGTAAGTTCTTTTCTTATTTTTGCTTGAAAACCATTTGCACAATAACCCTGCCTCAGCATCTCTTCCCTGCCATGTTCTTTCCTAGGGAAACAGCAGAGTGGGGCGAGAGGGACCCAAGCCAGGAGAGGAGGCCCAGAGCCCTGCAATCTGATGCCAGTCCAGCCACTGAGCCTCTAGCAGACATTATGACTTAACACCTCCAAGCTTCCCTTTCCTCATCTTCAAATGAGACGGTCATGCCTACCACTTAGGGTTATTATAAGGACAGGAGAAAATGTGTTAGGGTCCCTTTGGGCTGAAAGATTGCTGGGGCAGGTGAGCGGGCAGGAGCCTTAGAGCTCCCTGGCTCCAGGGAGGTGGGTAAAGTGAGGTCCAAAGAGGGAAGCACTTGCCCAAACTCACCAAGGAAGTCAGAGGCTGGACACAGGCACGTGAGCCCAGGCTGGGTGTCCAGTACCTGGTGAGGCTGCCAGCAGGGCCCTGGGCTCTGAAGGCCTCTGAGCAGCCCTGAGAGTGTCGAGCCAAAGCGGGGCTGGACAGCTGGGGTGTTGCCGGGGCAGCTGCTCACAAGAAATAAAGAACTTCTGCCAACACCTTTCCTTTTCCTGCCAGGGAAGGAAACGCGAGAACTGGGCTTCATTTACCTATTTCAGGTTCCAAAACATTCAATGGTGTTTAGGCAGTAAAGGAGCAGCTAATTTCTTTTTGATTGAAGGGAAAAAAAGAGACTTCAGGACACATAGCCTTGACCCCACGTCCTTAATTGAGGGGAGAGGACATCAGGATGACAGCATCCTGTGGCAGACCACAGACAAAGGCACCTCAGCTACAAAGCCCTTATTTCTTGAGTCTCTGCCCTAAGAGAGGAATGTCACCATGTCACGCAGAGTCCCCTTCTGTGAGGCCCAGAATTCCATTTGTCCACTGGAGAGTATAGGATTTTGGTCTCAATTATCATAAGTGCATATTTATCGGGTTATTTTATTTAAGAAGTAAAGGAACAAATGAGCTATGGAGCAATTAAGATAATCAATTGCTTTTGGCATTTCTATCCACACAACTTCCTTGATTTGTCCCCCTAACCTCAAAGTTCCCTGTGCCTTAGGGGCCGGCTTCCAGAAAGGTTTCCACAGCTCCTTATTAGGCTGGTGTACCCTGCCCATAGCTGCTCCCAGCTCCACTACCCTTCTACCTGGGCTGTCTTGCGATCTTCCTTAGGCAGTGGCAGCAGCTGTGTCCCCATGGGTGCCACACTTTGAATTTACAAGGTTCTTGCACATATTAGGACCTCTCAGCAGCCTGGGGGGAGTGGCAGAGTGGGAATGCTGGAACCACCTGGAGATTCCAAAGGACTTGTCTTTTGTTGTTGTTGCTGTGATCAAGGCTTCCTTGGAATCACAGCGTGTCAATGTTACATGATAAAAGAATACCTTGATATTTTCACACCCGTGTTCATAGCAGCATGATTCACAATAGCCAGAAAGTGGAAGCAACTCAAGTGTCCATCGACAGATGAATGGGTAAACAGAATGTGGTCTATCCATACAATGGAATATTATTCGACCTTGAAAAGGAAGGGAATTATGACTATGCTACAACATGAGTGAACCTTGAAAGCATTATGCTCGGTGAAATAAGGCAGACGCAAAAAGACAAAGACTGTATGGTTCCACTAACATGAGGTCCCTAGAGTAGTCAAATTCACAGCGACAGAAAGAATGGTGGGCACCAGGGGACGTGGGGAGGAGGGACTGGCGGTCAGTGTTTAACGAGTACAGATTTCAGTTTAGGAAGATGAAAAGCGTTCTGGAGAATGGTTGTGCAACAATGTGAGTGTACTTAATGCCACTGAACGTAAAATACACACTGAGTGTCCACATCTCTTTCTTCCTCTCACTACATCATGCCCTGTTCAAAACTTTCAGTGCCAACTCACTCCACAGAGATGAAAGGCCACACCTCTGAGCTCAGTCTGCAGACTTACCCACCTCTTTTCCCTTTTGTGCATCCAGCCCATCTGCCTTTTCCAGCCCCCTGCCTGGGAAGGTGAGGGTTTGGGTGTCAGTGCTGTGGAGCTGAAGCCCCTGCTCTCAGCTTTGGCACTGCGTACATTCATAGAATCCTCTGTTTTGGGTATCGACTACTGTCCTCAACTGTTTCTGGTATCCTTCGGCGCAGAAATCCTGTTTACTCCTCTCCAGAGCACAACGTCTCCATGCCGCAGTTCCAGAGGTACCTGGGGATGCCTATTCTTGAGCCAATTGAGGATTCTGTGACGTGGGTTAGATTGGTTCTCAGTGTCCCCACTGCTGACCTGGATTCAGCTTCCTTGGCTCTGCTAAGTCTGCTACCCCTGGTGCATCTCTCAGTGTCAAAAATGTTACTATGGTGGTCTCCCTTTTTATTCTTCCTGCCATTGTAAGTTTATTGTTGAAAGAAGGGAGTGAAATGAGATGTCCATGACAATTCCTCCATCTTTACCTGAAGCCTGAGCTGAGTAGGAAATGGCTAATAGAAACCAGCCAAGGAGGAAAGCATTTCAGACAGAGGAGGCAGCATAAGTCAGACCTGCAAGCTATGAAAAAGGGAGGTGTGTGCAGAAAACCTAGGTCGTGGAGGCCCCGTGCTCTACTAGTCCCCTATGGTGACCTGCTTTTGACAGCCTTAAAGTTGGTCATGAGGGGCTTGGGAAGTTGGGATGATGGCTGGTGGGGAGCAGACCTGTACTGTGCTTTGCAGCACATGCACCCACTGCCATCTCAGTGGCCAGGAGTCCTCGGTGGCTGGCACGACTCGAGCTGCAGCCGGAACAGTACTAGCTGGACCATCAGTTCCTGGAACAGGGGATTCTGTCTGCTTTGATGGGCCTGCTTTGAACCACCTGGAAATTCAAAAAGCCACGAGCTGATTCCTTCACTTACTTGAAATTTGACATGAAAAACTTTTTTTTTCTAATAATGTCTCAATTTAGGATTGCTTTCCTGAACAGATAGCCATGAAATTAGAGAAATGGTTTAAAAGGCAGCAGGAGGGATGCCTATTTGTATGTTTCCTTCACCACACCTGCTGCCCTTCGCCATAAAGAAAAGTAGAAAGTGAGAATATTAGCTGTCAGCAGTGGTAATCTGAAAAGGCCCTTCCAGTTCTTTTTAAACTTCTGCATAACATGACACAGCATTTCAGATGTGACCAACATAAACTTTTTTTTTGCGGTACGCGGGCCTCTCACTGCTGTGGCCTCTCCCGTTGCGGAACACAGGCTCTGGACGCACAGGCTCAGCGGCCATGGCTCACGGGCCCAGCCGCTCCACGGCATGTGGGATCCTCCCGGACCGGGGCACGAACCCGCGTCCCCTGTATTGGCAGGCGGACTCTCAACCACTGTGCCACCAGGGAAGCCCCAACATAAATTTTTAAATTTAATTTTAATTTTATATTGGAGTATAGTTGATTTACAATGTTGTCAGTTTCACCTCCAGTTTCAGGTGTACAGCACAGTGATTCAGTTATGCATATAATATATGTGTATATATATATATATATATATATATATATATTCTTTTCCAGATTCTTTTACCTTATAGGTTATTAAAAAATATTGAGTATAGTTCCTTGTGTTATACAGTAGCTCCTTGTTGGTTATCTATTTTATATATATTAGTGTGTATATGTTCATCCCAAACTCCTAATTTATCCCTCCCCCACCCCTTTCCCCTTTGGTAACCATAGGCTTGTTTTCTATGTCTGTGGGTCTATTTCTGTTTTGTATTTAAGTTCATTTGTATAATTTTTAAAATATTCCACATATAAGTGATATAATATGGTATTTGTCTTTATCTGGCTTATTTCACTTAGTATGATAATCTTTAGGTCCATCCATGTTGCTGCAAATGGCATGATTTCATTCTTTTTTATGGCTGAGTAATGTTCCATTGTGTATATGTACCACATCTTCTTCTTTATCCATTCCTCTGTCGATGGACATTTAGGTTGCTTCCATGTCTTGGCTACTGTGAATAGTGCTGCTATGAACACAGGGGTGCATCATCTTCTTGAATTATAGTTTTGTCTGATATATGCCCAGGAATGGGATTGCTGGATCACATGGTAGCTCTATCTTTAGTTTTTTTTTTTTTTTTTTTTTTTTTTTTTTTTTTTTTTTTTTTTCTATCTTTAGTTTTTTGAGGAGCCTCCATACTGTTTTCCATAGTGCCTGCACCAATTTACATTCCCACCAACAGTACAGGAGGGTTCCCTTTTCTCCACGTTCTCTCCAACATTTAATGTTTGTAGATTTTTTGATGATGGCCATTCTGACCAGTGTGAGGTGATACCTCATTGTAGTTTTGATTTATAATGCAATATTTTTAAAAATTTGAAGCAGCAAACCAAACTATACCTGTGAGCCAGCTGCTTGTTGTTGTAAATGAGATTTTACTGGACACAGGGCCAGGGTTAGGCTGAATCAAGTGCGGGATTGGATCTGGTCTTTATCTTAAGTTCGATGTTTGGTTCATGATGGCTTTTTTGCATTCATTTTGATTTTTAGCACATTGCATTAAAGTATATTTACCTTGATTACTGAGTTTTGGGTGCACCTTTAAATTTTGCACCTCAAGTAAGTGCCTCATTTACCTCACCTTAGTCCTGGCCCTGTTTGGTTGAACCTAACCGGGAGCTGTTCTCCTCCAAAGGTTTCCATTCCTCACTGTGAGCCACAGGACCGTGATTGTAGAAAAGGGTCTATAGGCACGGGCTCTCCTTAGTTCAAACCATGGGCTTTCCCCAACCTGTAATTCAAAGGCATAAATTAATCCCTCCTCAGAAACAGCTAAATGAGCGGAGTATTGGATTATGACTCTTGCCTGCATATGGTACTTTTAATATCCATCAATCTTTCCTTCTTCCTTTGTTATAGCCAAGTCCTAGCTGAAATTAAAATTTGGACTTCCAAACCATTAAATACAAAGATCAAAGCCTAATTGAATTATGACATACATATTAAATCCAACCTGAGAGATAGACAAATGGGACAATTTGAGTAGTAAGTGCGTATATACAGATGTGTCCCCACCTAGCTTTTTGGCACAAACTAGCTTAAGACTCAGGTGAAATCCCGTCTCTATGTCAACATTTTTGAATTTATGGTATTTGATTATTTTCTAAAGAGATTGGCCTCTTGAAAGTATGGCTCTAGCAATAAAAACCTACTTTCAACTCCATACGGCTCAATTTTCATTAACCCATATTGTGCCAAAACAAGGCTTTGGGGCTAGAGTTAAATAGAGGATTTTTACAACCCCTGCTGTGAGAACAGCAGCATACTTGAGGTTGGGGGCATTGGCGCATCCTATACGCGAAAGAGCTGATGCGTCTCCTAAGACACCTGGAGATGTCTTTAAAATGTGGCTGATAATATTTGCAGTGATGGACATATATCCTTTTCAGAAGGCACACAATTGCTTTATCAGCTCCGATGACTTCCTTAGTGCCATTGTAATCTACTAAATAAATGAGCGCTTTTTATAAAAAGCAATTCATCTAATGAGCAGGGTTGGCTAGGCACTGTGGAAACACAGCATGTGATTAAAATACACTAGCAGAAGAAAACATACCAAGTGAGTTGTTGGCAGCCCGCCCCCCCCCCCAATAATCTCATTTATGTCTTTGTCCTTCCTCAGAATAAGACTCTTAACTGCAAACTGGGTACAGCGGTATCAGGCGTTGTCATGCCTTCTGATGGCTCCCAGCCAGGGCCAATGGGGCTCACTGGAGTTTCAGTCCCTAGAGAAGAGGGATGAGGACAGGCCCAGAAACAGAAAGATGGAGCATCGTACCAGGAGAACATCAAGCCATGTATACTGCGGAGGCAGATCCCAAGTAGTTGAAATACTGCAAAAAAAAGCATGGCCTGGCAACAAGAAATTTAGGAACAAGTCAATTCAGGACAAACTGACAGATTTTCCTTAACAGTGATGTTTGAAGCTAAGATCTGGGGAAAGGGTTAGTGGGGAGAGAAAAAACAGATCAGGATTTGAGATTTTTTTTGCCTGAAACATCTACCCTGATGTTTTAGAGGATGTCAAAAATAAAACTAAATAGCCAGGTAGCTAGTAAAATAGAGAGGGTGTTCCAATCTTCTAGTTGGTAAATGGAATTAAAGAGTTTACCCAAATCAAAGTATAATTTATTCTGGACTATAGCCAAATAAAATGCATCTGGTCAATTTGTCAGCAGGTAGAAGGGGCTCAGTCATCATGTTGACTTTGAAGGAAGGACTCAGGCCATGGGGTGGGGTCTGGCAAAGGACATGGTAAGGCTCCTCCTTTAGAGGAACTGGGCTGCATTCTAAGTCAGGGCCTCAGCCCTGGACACAGATTCAGTTGTAACAACTAGGACAGGAAGTGGGGCTTGCTCTCCACTGGCACAAGGCTGGAGGCTTGGCCATGAGGTGGGAGGGAGCTGCAGTTGGAGCAGGGAGGTCTTGATGTTGTAGTCTAGCTGCTGCTGTCTCCCTGCCCTGGGACATCGGTGACCCACTACCAAGTGTGCGCCCAAGGGGCGCACAGCTCTGGGCAGAGCACAGCTTCTGAGGCTTCCAGACAGGCACCTGCCCCTGTGAGTTAGTTTCCTGTGACTGCCATAACAAAGTCCCACTTGTGGTTTAAAACAATGGAATTTTATTTTCTCAGTTCTGGAGGCCAGGAGTCTGAAATCAAGGTGTCAGCAGAGCCATGTTTCCTCGGAGGGCTCGAGGGTACAATCTTTCCTGGCTTCTTCCAGCTTCTGGTGACCCCAGGCATCCCTTGGCTTGTGGTTGCATCACTCCACCCTCCACTTTCATCTTCACATCATCTTCTCCCCTGTGTGCCTTCTCTTCTATCTCTTATAAGGACATCCTAAATCCAGGATGATCTCATCCTCAGATCCTTATTACATCTGAAAATGTTCTTTTCCCGAATAAGGTCACGTTCACAGGTTTGGGTGGATTTATCTTTTGGAGGGCCACCATTTCATCCGCTCCACCCTGGATTTTGAATCCCCCAATCTTCACACATTCCTCTGTGTGAAGGATGAATTGGTGCAGTGTGGTACGGCTGCACAGACCCTTGTAGAGTGTTCAAAAGCCTTGTGGGGAATCAAGGGCACTGCTCAGTGGCCATGATGTGAAAAGAGGCCAAGGGCCCAGACCTTGCAAGACAATTAGCCTTTAGGTGCAGATCAGTGAATTTGTCTTCCTTCTATTTGTCTTTATCTCTGAGTTTCCACAAAGGAGCTGCTTAGAGTTTGCCCTACTTTAGCCATCTTTCCAAGATTCAGCAGACTTTGTCCTGGGGAATCAGTTGAAGGAGACCAGCCGCCATGCATCACTGCATCTCTTTTACGAGTGGTCTCCTGGTCCTCCAGCCGTGCTCACAGAGCCTGGCACAGAGCAAGCATCAAAAAACGTTTGTGGAAGATGGAATGAAGAACTGAAGAAAGGGACGAAGGAAGGTAGACATTTGCCCCTCCAACCTTCAACCCTTCAAGCTCCCTCCTAGTACAGGTCTCTCCCGGACCATAGCTCTGACAGTCTCATCATACCGTAGCTGGCATGTTTGCTATAACTGATGTGAATCATGTTGAATGCTTTTCAGATGGCTTTACAGTCTTCTTGTGGAAGAAGAATCATTCCTTGACTCATGACTAAATGAGTGTTTTCTCATTTTCTTGTACCAAATACATACGGTACAAAGAGCTGTGGCTTGGGAGTCAGAAGATCTAGGTTCTAGTCCCAGCTGCGTCACTACCAAGGTATGTGAACTTGACCAAAACCCTTTCCCTCTCTGGCTCCAGTTTCCTTTTTTTTTTTTTTTCCATCTAAAGCAGTGCTTTTAATTTTTTTTTTGATCACAGTCTCACCTACAAAACTAATGACAGTAATGGTTCCCTTCCCAATACAGGTATACCTATGCATATACACACAGAATTCTGCACAAAATTTCAGGCTTTCCAAACTCCCCAATCTTGACTATGATCCCAAGGTTAAGAAATGACATTAAGCTGTTAATGCAAGCCCATATCTCTGATGGAATCATAAGAGATTTGTATTACAGAAATGATAAAAAATGTTTTCACAGACATATCCTTAAGCAGTGATTGCTACAAGGGACAACGTCTGAATAGGGCAGGAGGTGGCTGCTACAGATAAAAAGCCTGAGTGGATGGGGGGCAGGGGGTATCTCACTGACCACACTGCTCACTTACTTTCCTGAGATCCTCCAGGGAGGGGAGAGGTGCAGTACAAACATCCCTTCAAAATCTGTCAGCAAATGCTGCGATCTTTTCTGAAGCCTCCTTGACAAGCTAAGTCATTCCTGCACATGAACTTCCCAGTGTGAGTGGTTTATATGGTGCTGCGGCAAAATTACAAATGATCACGTGCTCTGGACCTTTGGCTGACATGCAGTATATATGAAATTTCAAATGTTGAATCTGTGAGTGCTAAAGGTCTGATATTCTTGACGACTACTAGCCCGTTTGTTCACTATTCTGGGACTGACAAATTTCAGCCTCTAAACTTAAATCTCTTCCTCCAGCACCTGATCCAGAAAATTACTAGAAGTATGTGGCAAAGGTATACTCTAATTAGTTTTTTAAATTCACATCTTTTTTTAAAAACATTTTTATTGGAGTATAATTGCTTTACAATGGTGTGTTCGTTTCTGCTTTATAACAAAGTGAATCAGGTATACACATACACATTGGCTCTGGTTTCTTTGAAGGTAAAATAGAATTAAACAAATTGAAGCCCTTTCCACAGCTGAGGCTCTTCTCCATTGTGGATGCTTCCGCAGAAAATGCTTTGCACAGGTCAAAACCGAGCTGAATTTAAACAAAGATGTGAATTTCAACATCTCCCACACCAGGAATTGTTGACCTCACTCCACTCCCCCACTCTAGACCCCCAGACAAAGTGACACTCATTTGGGATGAAAAACCGGCCTCCACAGTGGGCCGCCTTAAGCTTCAGCCCCAGGACTCCAATAGCCTTGCTTCCTGAGACCTGGGGCCAATGATCGGACCTTTCCTCTGGGAGGGAAAGAGGAGAGGCTGAGGACAGAAGAGCCATGTGCATGAATCCAATGGGCCTCGCCACACTCCAAACTGTCACACACACCCATACACGTAGCACATGCATGCACCTTTCTGGAGCCAATTCCTAGAGATGGTTTATAATTATATGTCCGCTTACCTGAACTACATTCATCTCTTTTAAAATAAATAGATGTTTTCTCATGGCTTATTTTTGCGAGTATTCTTTCCAAATGGAAGTAACTAATATATGTTCACCAAAGAGGGAAACAAAATTTATCTTTTACAAACTCCTACAAATTACATCAATTAATATTGATGAGAGAGAACCAAGATTCTGTCGATATTTTCTATATAAGGAAACCATAAAATGTCTTTCTTTAAAGCTGTCTTGGCAGTCTCCTTGGCCTTTGCATGTGGAGGGTGCATTCTCTTCCACAAATCCAGAGGGCTCTGGGATGAGTAGAAAGTGGTACCAGGGTTCCACATCAACTCCCACCACTTACCCGCTTCAGGACCTTGGGCAAGTCATTTCCCATCTGTGAGCTTTAGTTCTCTTCTCTGAATCAGGGTCATGGCATAACTGGCCTGGCTACCTGACCAACTCACAGGGCCACCAGGATCATTAGAGGGTAAGGTCACCACTAGGGAATCACTGTGTCAATGGTTCATCACAACACTCTGTCCTATGACCCTCAAAGGGAGGGCGCTCGGCAGGGCCTCTGAGGTACATGGCTCAGGGACACCATTCACATCAAATATAGTATGAACAGTGACCCCTGGAGTTGTGCCACTGGGAGGAGGCCTGGCCTGTATCACAATTTGATGTGGACAGAGCTGCTTCTGGGATCTGACTCTTGGATAGCCTTTGGCTCTCTGTAAAGTGGTTTCAAATCAATTATTTTATCTATGCAGGCATCCTACAGGGAAGAGATTATTTTCATTATTATCTCCACTTTCTAGAAGAGGAAAGTAAGGATCAAAGAGGTTGAATGACTTATCCAAAGTGTACAGCTTATAAGTGACAAGTGTGGGAGCTTACGCCCAAGTGTTCAGGCTTCTGAAAGCTCTTCTCATGATCCAAATAAGCTTTGACTCGGGGTTGGCAAGGACAAATGTGTGGACGACGCAGTTTTTCACATGTAAACTGAGAGGAAACCTTACCCATATGTTCGTTCATTTATTTATTCATCTAATATTTATTTAGTAAATATTAACTGGAGGCTTCTGCTGTACCAGGTGCAGCACTGAACTCTTCATATTCTTCATGTAAAATGGGGGTCAGTCAAATAAGATGTCAGGTTTGCCCTTTTTTTTTTTTTTTCCTTCGGCCAGCATGTAATCTTGCCGTCAGTTTCAGGACTTTGTTTTAGGATAACATCAACATCTGTTTGCAAGGGAAGGATTCTCTTCCAATTTTTCATCCTGTTTTCTTTTCTCTCTGAGAGCCTCTCCTAATCGTGATTAAGAGCACAGACTCTGGACTCAAATTGTCTGGGCTCAAATCTCAACTCCACTACTTCCTAGCTGTGTGACCTTAGGCAGGTTACTTACCCTCTCTCTGCCTCTGTTTTCTCACGTGTAAAATGGGGTTTATATCAGTACCCACCCCATAAGGTTGTGAGGAGAATTAAATGAGTTAGTATTGGCAAGGTGCTTAGAACAACGTCTGGCCCATGGTAAGTTCTATATAAGTACGTGCCATTATTACCATTATTGTCCTTGGGATGAGAAGGTGGGAAAGAAACGTGGAAATTCTCAGGAAAAACTCAGGGCAAGTGGGAAGTGGAGCAAACTGGTGTAATTAGATATAATCAGACAGCTTATTAAAGTATCTGCAAATATCCCAACCTCCACTGTAGGATACTGTTCCACTGCGGGAACAGATCCTGTAGAAACACAGATGTTTTCTGTCTGTCTTGCTTTTCATTCTTCAGTCATTGAAGATGAAACTCACCCATTGATTGTTTTCCATTTTTGAAAGGAAACAATCAGAAGGGGCTGCTTTGGACACATGCTGTGCCGAGAGGAATAGATCAACTCAGCAGGAGGACTGCACCTGTAACCATCGTGCCTAGGGAGACACCTTGCCTGCCCTGCTCCTGCCCATCTGAGACATACATACATATGTATGTCACATGAATGTTCCCTTGGTCAAGGACACAAACTTAATTCATACAAGGAAGTACAACTCTTTTCTTTCATCCAGACTTTTAAGTCCCAGCTCAGTTGTTATCAGCATGATTTCTTCTTCTTGAATCCACCACCCCTGTGGAAATGAAGTGAGAGAAGTAGACTGCCCACGAGTGAGACGATTTGAGATTGAGTCCTGGTTACAGTACTGTGTAACCTTGAGCCAATTGTCTCCACTCTCTGCACCTCTGTGCCCCATCTTAAGTAGAACTTAGAGTTTACGCTTAGCTCTGATGTTGGGGATAGTGGTGATGGGGCCGTTCAGTTCGCTCTGGGGACGAAGGCATCTCCCATCCAGACTCACTCCAGTCTCCTGTAAGGCCGGAGTGATGACTCACTTCAGTGGACCGCGCCCCATCCCTGTGTCTGTGTGTGTCCCAGCCATCTCCTCTAGTCACCTGGGAGTCCCCTGACAATAAGGGCTACTCTGACTCCTCTCTCTGCCTTCACCTTCTCCTAAGTACTTGATAAACATCTGTGGCATAAATGACTGAAAGAGCTAGGAGGAGGGTGTACTGCGCAAGCCTAAACTGCGCCACAGTGCAAGGTTCCCCTGCCGGGAGCAGCAAGTTTAGCTGCCGCTGCTGCTTGTTGTCTGTGTGACTTTGAGCCGAGGCTGTCTCCCACTCTGGGGCTCAGTTTCCCCACTTCTGGCATCCTATGACCCTAGGGATGCTTCTATAATAACTCTTCTATGTGTGATACGAATCCATGTCGACTCTTCCAGTGACCTGGAAAGCCCTTTGTACGCACATGGAGTGTCATCTGGAGGAGACTGGCACTCTCTTCTGAGGTGGCCATGTCTCTGCTCTTACTCTGCTAGAGAGAGACTGACTCCTTTCTTGGAGTTCCACCACTTGACAGCAGCTCCCAACCCCCTGGACACATCGGCCCCATAGGCTCAGGGCATCTCCCACCCAAAATCCATTCTTCTTCCCTGACCTCTGACCCAAGTGGCTGAGTTGGGGGAGGCTGACAGACCAGTCAGTGACTGCATGTCAGAATCCCTAAGAACACGTGAACAAAAATACACAAAACTAAGCAAACCCCAGTCTCCACCGAATCCAACGTCCTGGTGATATGAACAGAGATCTGTATAACATTCATAATGAAAGCTTTTTCACCCCAGTTGTTCTAGAACAGGGTAGAATATAGTCTTCCCTTCTCTCCCATGCCATCCCCTCAGAGTTCACTCTTGTCAAGACATGGCAACTGTGTTCTGTACTCAGAGATGAGGCCCTGCCACCCTTATGGGGAACCAGGTAAAAGAAAGTTGGGTTAGTCATGAATGTCCCACTCTGCATTATATAACAGCTTTGGTCTTCATGCTGGTGGTCTCAGGTTGCAGAGGGCTGAGTTTTCACTACATCCCTGTGCAAAGTTTAATTAAAGTTTCCCAACAAAGACATTGTCTCCTGCTACAGTCCATGGAGATGTCTGCACCGGAAATTAATGGGAAGTTTTTTTTTAAAAAACTGTTTATGAGAAATGTACCACCTTCCTCCCATTTCAGGATGTCTAAGATGGATGTTTTCTTTGGGGGGTGGGAGAGGGGGGAGTAGGAAGAATTTGCGTGAAGAGGATTTTGGAATGCTCAAGAAGAGAGAGGTGACGTTGGCAACCCTGGGCATGAGGGAGCACAAAACCAGGAGTCTGCAGGGCTGAGCTCCAATTCTAGCTCCACAGCTAGCTTGTTGTAAGGCCCTGAGCAGGTTCTTTGGCTTTTTCAGCCTTTGATGGTCCCATCTGTAAGTCTCTCCTGCATGAAGTCTAAGGGAAAACACCATTTCCGGCAGAACAGTCTGTGATCTGTCATGTGCACTTATCCCCTCTGCAGGCCACCAATTTCATGGGGACAGTGCACATTCTCATTTCAGAAACAGCTCCTCTTCGGTCCTCAACTGGAGGCTTCTTGAAAGCTTATGAGGTACGGCAGGCAAACAGCAAAATGGGAACTCATGGGTGCCCCCTAAATTGCCTATCAACAAAAAGGACGTCGCTCATACACACTAAAGCACAGACGGAGAGCACCTGTCTTCCGTTCCCTAACCCTAACCCTAACCTTAACCCTAACTCTAACCCTAACTCTGCAGAATGAAACGAAACAAACAAAAACCATCCACACATCAACTCTCAAAACAGAAGCGACTTCTACTAGAGGGAAGATTTTTCCATTTTTCTGTTTGGTGGTGGAGGCGGGGGGGCAGGGGAGGAGGGTGGCACATTCTCTAAATACTCTCCCGTGATGGGCAGTGATGGTTCCAAATGTGAGCAGCCTGGAGGGCTGGACAATGGGCCTGACTCATGTGCAGGAACCACCTCAAACTTCTCGGCACCCAGCAGTACCTCAGCAGCAACCCTCACAGCAAGCACAGTGAGGGCCACCTTCAAAAGTGCAGCCATTATCCCCAGATGGAGTCCTGAAAATGGCCCAGAGATTGCTCCTCTTAGACGGGAAGGCATCCAAGTGGAAAGGGGGTACTACGAGCCACACAGCTTCTGCACCTTTCTGTGTCAGAGGCCACTCTTCCTTTCCACTTTTCCCTCTCTCTGCCCTCTCTGTGCCTGGAATTAGATGCCCCAGGAAGATGGGTAGAGCAGAGGTGTTATCAGAGCATTTGCTTCATCTGTTTTATTCTCAAGTTAGTACAGAACATGATAACTCAAGTGCTACCTTTCTAGTTAGCCAAAGAGGTTCTTCTAGAAGTGCCCATTTTATTATTAAGTCAATATTTGGGCTGTGTTGAAGTTGGCACAAACTGTAGGATGACTACTCAGCTTGAAGGAATCTATTAGGTTTTTTATTTTCCTAATTGATCTACGGGTGACACCAGGTTCATATATTTATACTCCTTTTTCTTCTGTGTGAAGCATAAATAATAGACTGTGATTCCCTGACTAAAGTTGAGAGCTAAGCAGGAAAGCAGGGCAAGTAGCAGGAGGAAGACGTGCTCAAGTTAGCGCTGTCGAGACCCGTAAGGAGGGAAAGATTCCAGACACTGCTCATACCTCAAAGCACTGACCTTTTGCTATGAATTAATCATTTGGAGATCATATTTCTCATGTGCTTTACTCACAGGAGGAATTGATTAGAAGCTGAAATTAGTTGCAAACTGGGATTAACCATTTGCTTTTATACCATGGTTGAAATTTATTTTTTAGCTGTAGTTGCCTTAATGCTTTTATGCCAAGGTTTTTCTTTACTGTACTGCTAATTCCAGGAAATTCCCCACAGTGAATGGACATGTCTGCCCACTCAGTCACTCAAAAAAACATGAAGCCTGAAAGGCAATAAACTAAACACTGCCCTGGATTAGCAGAGCTTGGCCAGAGTAGAAAATGTTTAATTCCTAATCAGAAATGTATTGAATCACTCGAGAGGTTCAGGGATAAAGGCTGGAGCCGCTACAATGAGGGGTATTCACAGTCTGAAATGCAAACAACAACAGCAACACAACTGAAGGGGCTCAGTTCACAGCCAATTTAACCTGAAGCAAGAAGGCCAGGTGGTCACCCTGGAGTGGATGCACTTTTTGGCTGTCTTGGTATTGATGGTGCGGAGTGTCCAGTCAGGGGAAGGCTGCACCCTCTGCACTGGCCAAAAGCCATTTGGAATATTGTGGGGTGTGCTATGAGCCACCCTTCTGGGGTGGGGAGCAGCCAGATGCAGCAAAGGTCCAAGAAAGTGTTTCTGAACATGTCAAAAAGGGTGAAAGATTCTGTGGGAAACCCCAAGTTGATTTCCACCCTTCTTTCTTTCTAAAGAGCTCATAATTTGTGCATGAGTTACAGGAATTCAGCATAGTGATACTGAATAGTACAAGGGAGGCCCAGAGAAAGTGCTGGGTACACTCAGGGAGGGGTGCTCACTTCCACCTGGGGTCGTGGGGCTGGGGGCCCGGCCAGCTGCGTGGAGAAGGGGCTTTGGTAATTGCTCTCTCCTCTGACCTCACACAGCCCATCGTTTATTCCTCTGCTCGGGCGCTCAGCAAGCTGGACTGCAATTGTCTGTTTATGTGTCTGTCTCTTCAATTAGACCTCGAGCCCTGAGAGGGCAAGGGGCACGCTTTGTTCAAATCCCCATTCCCAGGGCCAGACAGTCTCTGCACACAGAAGGGTCTCAGGAAAGCTTTGCTGAAAGAGCAGCACTTTGATTTTCTCCATAAGAAAGGAGGTGATTCATTCCACCCAGAGAAGCAGAGGATAGAAATATCTGTGTGTGTCCTTGGGCCATCTCCCCAACTGGACTGTCAACTCCTTTAACGAGGATTGTGCCCTCTTCTCTCTAAATTCCCTAAGTGCCCATCCTTGTGCCTGCCCAGGTCAGGAGCTCACTAGCATGGACTTCCAAGCTAATGGGATCCCTCCTCTTCCCACAAATTCAGAGAAACATGGATAAAACAAAACCAAATTCTGCTTTTAATACATAGTCAGCACCTCACAGATTACTTGCTTGTCACAAGAGGAAAAATGTAACTTTACAACAGAGGTATCAGGTTCACATTACCTTAACGTAGATCCCTAATAATGGGACAATCAGACCTTACGTTCCTTCTAATGTGATGCAACAGGAAGAATACAGCATCCCCTATGAAATATTCTTGCCAAAAATCAAGCCATTAAACGTGGCTTTCAATGTATAGAAAATAAAGAAGCAGAGGATTAAGGTAAACAATCACAAGGAAATAATCAGACAAAGCCAGAATACTAGACAATCTACAACACAACTAGCCTGGTTTCTTCCAAAAATCAGTGTTATAGGGTTTCTTCCAGATTAAAACAGAATAACAAGACTTAACAAAAATATAATATGTGATTCTTGACAGGATCTTGATTTTTTTTTTTACAAATCTCAAACTTATTTACACATCTGGGGAAGGTACACCTGGATTGCATAAGAGAATCTTGACTCTTTTTAAAAACCAGGTATAAAATGTAGTTTGGAAACAATTTGTGAAATTTAAATATTATTTGATAATAGGTTGATTTTCTTAAGCATGATGATGGTATTATGGTTATGTAGGAGAACATCTTTATTTTTAGGAGATGCAAACTGAAGTAATTCAGAGGAAGACACCATGATGACTGCAACTTATTTTGCACAGGTTCAGAAATCTGATAGATGAAGTAAACGTGGCCAAAAAAACACACTAAATCTACGGTGTAGGTCTTTGGGTATTTATTATACTATTCTCTCTACTTTTCTAAAAAAAAAAAAAACCAAATGAAATATATGTCAAACTAAAAAATATACATGGAAATCTCCAGGCACCCCAAATATAGAGAAATATTAAACCCAGAGCAGTACGGATAAGCTAATCCTGGAATAGCCCTCAGAGAATTTGAACATGATATAGGTCCCAGGGGCTCAGTATTGGGTCCCAGACATAGAGAAGAGACATGGCGAAGAAGACACATCCATGTTAGGTAGGGGAGTTAGAACAGAGCCCTTTACATAAAGCCCAGAGTCTTGAAGTAACATTATTCTTCACAGACTAGAAAATACATGACCATTCCAGAGAAGAAGTGAGGGAGCTTAAAGTCCATCCAAGCTTTGGATGGGGAAAATTGTTCCCCATGAAAAATCAAAACTCCAAATTCCACACTTTTCATAGATATGGGGGTCAGAATTTATACTATTTGCATGGGACAGGGACCACAAGTCAAGACATTATTATAAAACTTGGTCTGGAACCATTGAAACCCCTAGGGCCCTGGGCAAAAGAAAGCACCAAGCCAGTCTGCAGTGACTCTTTTACAAACCAGGACACATTATCCTCCAACATAATAAATAATGGCTTTACCCTAAAATGAAAATTGCAAACTACACCAGAAAATAAACCTTCATAAGGGAGAATCAGCAGACATAACAGATAAAAGTATCACTCTAAAATCTTGAAATATTAGAACAATCTGAAAGAAATGGTAAAGTAAGCGTGTTTAAAATAATTGCAGAGATGAAAAGTAAGCCATAGTGAAAGAACACGGCAATGTGGTAAAAGAAAAGTTGAAGAAGAACCAGGTAGAACTTCTTGAAATGAAGTATATAATTACTAAATTAAGTGTGTGAGATAGCAGATGGGACACTGATGAAGAAAGAAAAACTTAACTAATTGCCCAGAATGCCAGACAGAGATATAAAGAATAGGAAATATGAAAATGTCATTAAGAACTTTAAAGAATAGAATAAGAAGGGTCAACATATCAAATGGGAGATCTAGGAGGAGAAGACATAGACAAGGAGATCTAACTATCTATCTATCTATCTATCTATCTACCTACCCATCCATCTATCTATTACCTATCATCTATCTATCTATTGAGAAAAGTTGATGTGATAAAGGCCAATAATTGAAATAAGATGCAAGTCATCAGATGGAAGAATCACACTGAGTCCTGAGCAGAATAAACAAAAACAAATTTACCCCAAGACACATTATGATGAAATTTTAGGACATCGAAGAGAAGGAAAAAATCTTAAAAGCTTCCAGAGAGAAAAAAATAAATCTTGCCCTCAAGGAAATGACAATTAGACTGAATATACACTTCTCATTAGCACAAATACATGTCAAAAGGCAGGTGAATATCTTCAGGGAAAAAATATCAAACTTATTTCATACTCAATTTCATACTCAACTAAATTATCATTCAGAAGTGAAGAAAAATAAAAACATTAATTAGCAAATCAAGCCTCAATAGAATTAGCAAATCAATTCTATATACAAAAGGGTAATATATTATGCCCAAGTGGGGTTTATTCCGGGAATGAAAGACTGGTTCAATATTCAAAAATCCATCAATGTAATTCACCACATTAACCAAATAAAAGGGAAAATAATATTATCACCTAAATAACTTTTTAAAAAAGCATTTGGAAAATCCAACACATATTCATTATTTAAAACAACAACAACTCAGCAAACCAGGGTAACATAGAATCTGATAAAGCCTATATATTCAGAACCAACAACAAACACTGCATTTAATGGTAAAATACTGGATGCTTTCCCCCTAAGATCAGAAACAAGGCCAATATGGCCATTCTAACCATTTCTACTTGATATTGCACTGGAGGTCTTAGGCAGTGCAAAATGGTGAGAAAAATAAAAAACAAAAAGAATAGAAAAGTAGCAAAACTCTTTTTATCCACAGGCAGGAAGATTGTGTACACAAAAATTTCTAAGGCATCTAAAAAACCTTATTAGAACTAATAAATGAATTTAGCAAACTCACAGATACAAGACCAAAATACAAAATTGTAGCAGCAGACAATACATAATAAACTAGCAACAAACAATTGGAAAACTACAATTTTTAAAATACCTTTTATAATAGTATCAAAAACCGTAAAATACTTAGTAATAAATTTAACAAAGAACTATGCCAGTCCTCCATGTTGCAACTATAAAGCATTACAGAAAAAAATTAAAGAGATCTAAATAAATGTAGAGATATACTATGTCCATGGATTGGAGCACTTAGTATTATTAAGATATTATTTCTCCTCAAATTGATCTATAGATCCAACACCATCCTAATAAAAATTTTGACAGGCTTTTTTGGGTAAAATTTAACAAATTTATTCTAAAATATATATGGAAATGTAAAGTACCTGGAACAGTCATACAAATAAAGACTGAGAGAGTTTACTGTTCATTCTTTGCTTATTGAGAACATACTACATGACAGGGTATTCTACACGGTGGACACAAAACATTAAGACAAAGACATAGATCTTTGCTCAAAGATCTACTAAAATATGAACTTCAGCAAGAAAATTAAGCTTAAGAAGAAAGGGTGGAGTTCAAGAAACAATGATAAGCTAAGAAACTGGTAAATATTTTGGTATAAAAGTACAGACTACGCAGAGTAATAGCAAATGAAAACGAATTGTGTTGCACTCATACATTGGATCCTACATTGGGCAGGTCCAGAAAAATATTGGGAAGATTCAAGGATGGAAGGCCAAAAAGGGATTCTGGTCCAGTAGAGGAAATAAACAGGTAAACAGAGAAGTCCATTGGAGGTGCCCTGGTAGATCTCTACATACACATAGAGAGCCCGTAGGAGAAGAGGGTCTGTGCACCTGGAAAGGCACATTCAGTGAGGGCTTCATGAAGAAGTTGATGCTTCAGTACACTTAGGGAACTACAAGTTATTTAGATACAGCTGGAACACCAGGTTTGATGATAGTGGGGTCAGGAGAAGACAAAAGCCTGCACAGGAAGTAAGAGACCATACCATGGGGTGTTTTCTGTGTCAAGACAAGGGAGTTGCCCTTTAATCTTTAGTCTGAAAAGATTGTCTTGGCTCTCTGCTTTTGTGAATTTGAGATAAGGGTGGTTATATTTTGACCTCTAGAATTCAAAATAATAATGAACACACACATTGCTTTAGAGTTTACAAAGCGCTATATACACAGTCTCTTACTTGATCTCACAGCAACACTGTGAGGTATAGAGTCCTCATTTTTGTGGTAAATAAACAAAATTACAGCAAAGTTATAGGATTTGGTCAAGGACATGGAATTTGTAAGTAGGTGATTTTGTCCTAGACTCTGGCATTTTTTTTTTTAAATTTATTTTTGCGGTACTCGGGCCTCTCACTGTTGTGGCCTCTCCCGTTGTGGAGCACAGGCTCCGGACGCGCAGGCTCAGTGGCCATGGCTCACGGGCCCAGCTGCTCCGCGGCATGTGGGATCTTCCCGGACCGGGGCACGAACCCGTATCCCCTGCATCGGCAGGCGGACTCTCAACCACTGCGCCACCAGGGAAGCCCTAGACTCTGGCATTTTAGATTCCCCCAGTCAGTGGGGGACAGTTCAGCACTGTCCCTATACTAAGGTGCCCCCTCCTAAACAACACTTCAGGAAAGTGACAGGCTGGACCAGCAAGAATGTGTGAAGGACTGTTTCTGTTTTGAAGATGTTCATAGCTGAAGAATTCATGATCTCTTTAGGGGAACTTTTTAGAGTTCTTGGAGAAAGTTCTCCTTTATGTCTAATCAAAATGAGGACTGCTTCAGTGAAAGCTCATTTCCTCTTATTTGATTTTTCATTAACAAAGGGAACACCTTGGTCAGGATCCTCCTTCTATCCAATTGCAGGAAAAATGAAGCATTGATGCTCTCAAGCGGACAGTTTCTCTTGCTATCTCATTGACTTTCTTCCCTTTATATCTGCACTTTGTTTTTAAACTGACTTCCAAGGCACTCTTCCCCCTTGTCATCTTTCTCTACGTTTAGGATTTGACATGTTCTTTCTTGGAGCAATTTCTGCACATCAATCAATCAATCATTAAATATCTCTGAAATACTCACGCTATGCTTAACACTCCACATTCCTAAAAGAAGAAACTGACTTATTGTTAAGTGGCAGGAAGTATTAGACAAGTGGTAACAGACGTGTCACCACACACTCTAGATCAATTACAGGTACTCTGAGTGGGTAAAAATCTCTCCTCAAGTTGGGGACCCTAAATTGGATAAAGTTGAATCCCAGGTGTTACATTAATGGAGCAGCAAACCATTCTGTGTGATTTTCCCTCTGTATAATCAAGGATTCACAGTCACTTCTACTTGTAAACTGGCACTCTTTCATTTTCTTACAAAGTTCAGGAGTATTTCTTCTTGCAGAAAAATCGGTCACTTCTTCCTCCTCCCACCTAAACTAGTTTCTTTTTTTTAGCTCCCCGGTTTTGGGGAAGGATGGGCACTACCCTTGTCCCAATCCAAATGACAGAACCCTCAGGTAATCTTTTTTTCCCTCCTTTCACCTTTCTTTTTTTTCTTCCCTGTCTCCCTCTGTCCTCCCATCCCTCCTTCCTTCCTTTCTTCCTGTGATTCATTCATTCATCACACACTCATTAGGCACCATGTTCGAGGTATTAGAGGTACAGAGGTGGATCAGACAGGGTCCCTGCCCTTAATTTGCTTTTAGTCTATAGGATAGACAAACAAGTAAGTAGACAGTGAGAATGTGATATGGTAATGCTGTGACTGGGGAAAGCTTGTGGGAGCTGTCAAGGTGAAGAAGGCAGAGTTCTTCCTTCTTGGGGCTCATAAGCTATTGAGGGAGACCACCAGGGACACAGATAACTGGATCCCTGGCAGACTGTGGGAAGGGCCGTTAATAGGGACACAAACAAACAATGTGCCATGGAACCCAGGGAAAGCAGTGGTTCATTCCTACCAGGGGGAAATGGGAAGTCTGTAGCCCATAACACATTTCCGCTTTCTCTTTTGATGTTGACATACATTTTATTCCAAGATTCAGCAAAGTCTTGAAGAAATGACAAAGTGTACCTGATTTGAGACAGCCTTTGTGGGTCGCTTTCGTGGAACACTGTTCTTCACTTTATCTCCTGCTGTCATCTACTCATTCCAACCTACACACAGGGGTCAGCTAAGCTGTGAGAATTGAGGGAGCCTGAGAGCCACATTTTCATAGTGGTCCATGTGTGGGGATTGGGGGAGCCTGGAAGTGACTCTCAGGGTAGTTGAAGCCTTGTTACAGGGATAATCTTGAGAATGGAATTTCTCTCTCTGTTACTCATCTGTCAGATAGCATTTCTTGCTTTCTTGTCATTGTCTTATCCCTGAATTGGATCTCAGTGACAGACGCCTGTCTCCATCAGATGCAATAATAACATAATTAACATGGCAACAGGCAACTGGCATGGTGAGAAGCAATATGGTGCAGCTGTCAAGGCACCAGACTTCTGACTCTCACAGACCTGGGATCACATCCCAGCTTCATCCCTGGCTGGCTGTGTGACCTTGGGTAAGTTACTTGACCTCTCTGTGCCTCATTTTCCTCATCCATCAAGAGGGGGTATTAGTGTCTACCTTAGGCAGTAATTGGAAAATTCTCTGAGATACGCATGCAAAATCTTTAGCAGAGTGCTTAATACATAGTGTACACAAACTAGTGTTACCATTATTAGAAGTATTCACAATCCAGGGTGCAGCTGCCTGAGTTTTTACTTATTCAATTCTCACATTGTTCAGAGCTAGCCAACAGACCTTTCTTGCACTGGAATACAACTTCTTCACGACACACACTCCTCTTCTTGGTCTACATACTCTCCCTGGGCAATCTCTCTCATCTGCTCTCAGGGTTTCAACTACCATCTTCATGCTAGTGACTCTCAGATCTGTATTTTCAGCCCAGACCTCTCTTCTGAGAACCCAGATCCATATACTCAGCTGTTTTCTGGTCATCTTAACTCATGTGTCCCTTAAGCACCTCAAGCTCTTGTGCTCAGAGCTAAGCCCTACTTAAGGACTTTTCAGTCACTAGGGGAAACCTCACTTAAAAATTTTTTTAATTGAAGTATAGTTGATTTACAATGTTTCAGGTATACAGCAAAGTGATTCAATTATACATAATTTTTCAGATTCTTTTCCATTATAGGTTATTACAAGATATTGAATATAGTTCCCTGTGTTATACAGTAGGTCCTTGTTTTTTATCTATCTTATATATAGTAGTGTGTATCTGTTGATCCCAAACTCCTAATTTATCCCTCCCCTACTTTTCTCTTTGGTTACCATAAGATTGTTTTCTATGTCTGTAGTTCTGTTTCTGTTTTGTAAATAAGTTCCCTTGTATCATTTTTTTAGATTCCAGATATAAGTGATATCATATGATATTTGCCTTTCTCTGACTTACCTCACTTAGTATGGTATTCTCCAGGTCCTTCCACGTTGCTGCAAATGGCATTATTTCATCTTTTTATGGCTGAGTAGTATTCCCTTGTATGTATATTCCACATCTTATTTATCTACTTATCTGTCAATGGACACTTAGGTTGCTTCCATGTCTTGGCTACTGTAAAGAGTGCTGCTATGAACACTGTGGTGCATATACCTTTTAAAATTAGAGTTCTTGTCTTTTCTGGATATGCCCAGGAGTGGGATTGCAGGATCTTATGGTAGGTCTATTTCCAGTTTTTAAAGGAACCTCCATACTGTCCTCCATAGTGGCTGAACCAATTTACATTGCCACCGACAGTGTAGGAGGGTTCCCTTTTGTCCACACCCTCTCCAGCGTTTATTGTTTTTGACTTTTTGATGATGACCATTCTGACTGGTGTGAGGTGATATCTCATTGTAGTTTTGATTTGCATTTCTCTGATAATTAGCGATATTGGGCATCTTTACATGTGTCTCTTGGCCATCTGTATATTTTCTTTGGGGCAATATTTATTTAGGTCTTCTGCCCCTTTTATGATTAGGTTGTTGTTGTTTTTTTTGATATTGAGTTGTATGAACTGTTTGTGTATTTTGGAAATTAAGCCCTTGTCAATCACGTCATTTGTGAATATTTCCCCTTAGCCCATAGGTTGTCTTTTTGTTTTAAATCCTTGCTTTTACTGAGGCAATTAAGTGAGAGCTCAAAGAGGAAGTGGCTTATGAATTGAGACTTCAGATAAGGATGTGATTTGATTTAGACTTGGTGAGAGGAAACGGAAATCATTCAAGTGAAAGACAAGTGCGCAGAAGCAGGAAAGCTTCACGGTGTACAGTAAGGAGCCAGGCTTGGTTACGTATCTCCAAATCTTCCTTCTTAATATTCTATATCACTCTTTGGCAAATACCTAGCTCCTGATAACTGTCTCCACCTCTAGATGTTTGAAAGCTGCATAAAATCATAGACTGATGCTGAGATGGCTGGGGCCAGACTGGAATGAACCAGTTCTTCCCCAACTACGATTCATCGTCTAAGGACCTCATGGGCCACAGTGTCATCCCCCTTCCCTAGTCTAATGACATTGAGGTTAATAGAAAGACCTTGTCCCCATTTCTGTGCAATACCATCCATGAATAGCACTTAATAATCCTTGCTGAAGTGAGTACCCCACTTTAAAAGAAATAAGTATGGAAATTGGGTTGTATTTCTATGAACCTCATGTATAAAGTGAAGGACAAACTGCTTGAGTGAAAACTACCGTTGTTTACCATGTACCTAGTAAGTACCAAAGCTGCCCTATCTTTTACAGTGATGCGTATGGTCCCAGGCACAATAGTAATGCATAAGCCAGGTGCAAATATTTTTAATTGTTTGAATTCCATTAAGCCATCTACTATTTTGCAAAGAACTGACTTGGGACCAGCCTGGAACTGATTGCTGTTCAGTTGGTTGATGAGACACCCTGACAATGCTTTGGAGGTACATTGCTGTTACACATACAGATGAGCTACAGAGGCCAAGAAAGTCCACGGCATTCTTTCCAAGAGGAAGAGACTAGTCCTTTCACTGTTGGATGAATACACAACAAATGACTACAGTTCTTTCCATATCAATGATCCCCAAAGGCTAGAGTTATCTGGCTAGCTAACTCCAGGGGGTGGTGAGCTCCCTGCCATTGAAGAGATCAAGCCCAGGTTGGTGAACCACATGGTAGGAATCTTAGGAGGGGACTCAAGCATCTGAAGGGTATGACCTTTTGTTTACCTAAGACTGTACAATTATGTGACTGCATTAGTTTCTAACAATCAATTGCACACTTGTGAAAATCTCCTCCTCTAAAGAAGAGCATCTGTAAAATGGTTATTAGCTGTTTTATTTCAGGTCCAGGCACAGATTGAAACAGGGCTTCTGGGAGCAATTAGACAAATGGGGGAATTCTTGTGTGGCTTAGGCCTTAAATCCTTTGGGATCTCACTTCTTGGGCCTTTTCTTTTTAATATTGTGTGCTTGTTTGTGTCCTTTTTATTTGGCTGAAGATAGGAGCAAGTGGGGGCCAGTTCATCCCCCAGGAGCAGGAAATTAGAAAATTGGGTGCTGGCTTTAGGATTAACTGTCTCTTGAGGCCCAGATTCCCCAGCAACTCATCTATCTCTTGGCCATGCTGCTGGCCTCCTACCCAGGAGTTCTTCCAGAGGAAAGATCTGTCTGACAGTGAAAATTGGAGAGCTGTGCCACAAGTTTTCCTTCTGTAAACTGGGTATATCCCCTCCAGCTTTGTCACTTTGTGGTTCTATATTTTTTAAAAAATTGCAGGGTTTCAAGCTCCCAGCAGCTGTATGATTCTGCCTGATTATAGTACAAATCTTAAAATACCTCTGTTCCTATGTTCCAGGTGATGGATGCTATACTGTAGCAAATTGGTTTGCTTGTTTCTTCCCTTCCTCTCCTCCCACCCCATCTCTTGCTCTCTCTCCTTTACTCTCTCTCTCCCTTTCTTTCTCTGAAGATCAGTATTTCCTTTGGATGTCAACAATTGGTTTACAATTTTAATTTCATGTTTTCCTTTCAGATAGTACATGGGAAAGAGAGTCTTGCATCCTTCAAGGAATTCCCCCTAATTGACTGAGGGGTGGGTGAATTCAGGCTGTCATTGCCTGACATATGCCAATAAAAGGTCAAGGACGAGACAAAAAACCCAGTAGATGACTGACATCTCTCCAGCGGTGCAGATGAGGAATTATACATCCAAGCAGGAAAGACACACCTGTATGAGAAGTCCGAGTTATTCCATAGGAAAGGATCTAAAACTAACATGGAGGGATTTAGGTCCAAAAGATTGAAGCAATGGGAAACACAGTAGAGAGAGAATAGAACAGCCTCTGTGAGTGGTAAGCACCTCTCTCCATCCAGCCACCTGTTCCACTGACTCTTATTGAAATGCCCGTATGTTTTACTCCTTGAAGCCAATGTTCTATTTTGTTCATGTTATAAGCATATACTCCTGCTACATGAAGCCATAGAATTTCAGAACTACAGGGATAATGTCCTCTACTCCAGCGTTTTTCAAACTTTGTGTGATGACCCACTAAAGGATCGTAAAATTAATTTAGTGGGCGATGATCAGCAATTTTTAAAAAGTAAAATATAATGAAAGTATCAGATTGATGTTATTCGGTTTCATGGAATTTATTATATTTTTACATACATATATGTATGTGTGTATTGGGTCATGATGTACAATTTATTTCTTACAGTGAGTGGTGTATCAGTTATTATTGCTGCATAAAAATTCAACAAGCATTTGTTATCTCACCATTTCTGAGGGTCAGAAATTTAGGGGTAACTGAGCTTAGATGGTTCTCATTCAGGATCTCTCATGAGGTTGCAGTCAAGTTGTCAGCCAGGGCTGTGATCACCTGAAAACTTGATTGGGACTGGAGAATTTGCTTCCAAGATGGCTCACTCACATGGCTAGAAAGTTGATGATGGTTAATTGGCTGACGGCCTCATTCTTTGCTGGGTGGTCCTTACTATAGAGTGGCTTTAGTGCCCTTGCAATATGGTGCTGGCTTACCCCAGAAGAAGCAATCCAAGACAGCAAGGAAGAAATGGCAATGTGTCTTATGACTTAGCTTCAGAAATCACATACCATCATTTTTGCCATATTTGGCTGGTAATACAGACCGACATTGATACAATGTTGGAAGCAACTATATAGGGGTGTGAATACCAACAGATGAGGCTTATTAGGGGTCATCTTGGAGGTGGCTACCAAAATTGGGGTCAAAAAAGTTTGAGAACCTGACTGTCCAAACACCTACTTTATGCAGAAATCTCTAATTATCAACAAACCCTGAAGACTGACCATTCATACGTAGGTTTTCCTGTTGTAATTACATGATACTTACAGAGTTAACGTGGCATGTATTCGGCGATTAATGAGCACTTACTGAGGCCACTTACTATGAGCACAAATAGTAAGTGGCCTAAATAAATCGTTATAATGAACATGACTTTTAGCCAGTGTTTTATAGCTTGATTATTACAGTGGTCTCCTAACTGGTCTCCCTGCTTCCATCCTTGCCCCCATCAGTCTCTTCACAACACAGCAGCCAGAGCAACTTACCTACTTAGTTACCTATTTATTTTACTTTTTGTGATGAACGTTTTCAAACACATAATGAACCCTCATATATCCATTACCCAGCTTCAACATTTATTAACTTCTTGTTCTTCTTGTTTGCAGACACCTTTCTCTCTTTGTGTTTCCATGTCTGTCTGTGTCTGCCTGTCTGTCGCTTTTGGCGTGTGAGTCTCTCTCTCTGTCTCTCTCTCTCTCTCACACACACACACATATCCACGGGTTTGTTATTATTGCTGTTGTTGCTTGGCTGCAGTATTTTAAAGCAAATCTCAGACATTATATCATTTCACTTGTAAGTACTTCAGGATGTCTCTCTAATAGATAAGAACATTTTTGAAAATCATAACCACAATCCTGTGATCACAACCAATGAAATTAACAATAATTCCTTATTATTATCTAATACTCCATTCATATTCATTTCTCCTCAATTGCCTAAATGTCTTTTTTACAGCTGGTTTGTTCAAATCAGGATCCTACTATACTACATTTAGCTGGTATTCTTCTTAAGTCTCTTTTAATCTATAATAGCTATCTGTCCTTTTTTCGTGTTATTCACTTATTTAAGAAACTGGGTCATTTATCTTACAGAATTTCCTGCTTTCTGGATTCAGTAGATCATGCATTTTAAGGTGTTTATTCTTCTTATTTCCTGTAAATTAGTGATAAAGCTAGAGGCATGATTAGAATTGGGATTCATTATTTTTTCAAGAGTATTTAAGGGATTTTATCATAAATTTGTGAGATTTTATTTATTAGTTATGTTTCAGTCCATTGCAAGTAATTAATTTTTTTATGTTAAAAGCGTCCTAGTTTTGGTCAATGGGAACCTCTTCAAGTTGGATGTCTGTAGAATTTATAATGTTCCCTTTTTCATTCCTGATATAGGTTATTTGTGCCTTCTCTCTTTTTTTCTTGATCAGTCTTTATTCATTCTGTCCACTGTATGTTTCTTTTCTGCTTCGTTAATTTCTTCTTAACTTTATTATTGCTTCCTTCTATTTTCTTTGCACTTGCTTTTCTCTTTATTTTCTGGCCCTGATGCATGTTTAATTTCTAGACTTCTTTTGTAGTATGTGCATTTAAGGCTGCAATTTTCTTCTAAGCATGGCTTTAGCTGCATCCCACAAGTTGTAATGTGCCAAGTTTTAATAGTCACTCACTTAAATGTTTTCTAATTTCCCTCATTATTTCTTTTTTAAATTCAGGTTATTTAGAATTGTGTTTCTTAATTTTTAATCATATGGGGACTTCTTTTTCTTTCATATCTGGCTTAATTCCATCATAGTAAGAGACCATATTCAATATTATTTCAAGCTTTTGAAATTTTTTGAGATTTGCTTTATGGTTCTACACATGGTATATTTTGGCAAATATTTCACGTGCACCTGAAAAGAATGTGCATTCTGCAGTTGTGTAAATTGTTCCACCTATGCCAATTATGGCAGGTTTTTAATGCTGTCATTCAAATCTAGTATACTTTTACTGATTTTATTTTGTTTTGTTATTCCATTAGTTGCTGAGAAATGTATTAAATTCTCCCGCTATGACTGTGGATTTGTCTATGTCTCCTTACAGTTCTATAGTTTTTGCTTTGTATATATTTGAGGCTACGTTAACAGGTACATGCAAGTTTAGAATTATGTGTTATGCTCTGCATAGTGTCTCTTTTTCCACCCTTTTATTTTCAATCTTTCTATAGCCTTCATTTTAAAGTGTCGTTTGTGAGCAAGTTTTTTTTCCTCCCATTCTGACAACTTTCATATTTTAATTGGGGTATGTAGACCAACTAAATTACATTTAAAGTAATTGCTGATATTTTCAGGTTTAAATCTTGCTATTACTATTTATTTTTATTTGTTCTGCTTTTTAGTCTCTTGTGTTGTCCTTTTATAAAACAGGTTTTTAATTAAAACATAGCCTACATACAGAAAAGATTACAGCCCATAAGCTTAATGAATTATCATTTCATACCCTTGTAGCTATCATGCAGGACCAAAGAAACTTACCAGCAAACCAGAAGCTGCTCTCATGACCCCTCCTAATCACCATACCTCCTCCTTTCTCCCCCGAAGTAACCACTATCCTATTTTCTAATATCATAGATCAGTTTTGCCTACATTCGAACCTTAAATATATTAATTAATAACCACTCAGCCTAGCTTCTTTTGTTAAATTTTGTGAGCTCAGTGATGTTGTTCTGCGTAGCCACAGTTTATCCATTTTCATTGCTGTATATATCAATACATTTTTGAAATTTTCCTTACCTGTGAAATTCTGAAGTCTTGGAAACACTGATCTATGCATTCTTGATATAGGAAGACTTTTTCCCCCTTAACTTTTTATTTTTATATTATTTCAAACTTACAGAAAAATTACAAGAATAGTTCAAAGAATTCCTGTATACCCTTCAGCCAAAGTAACTAATTGTTAACATTTCATCACATTTATTTTATCACTCTTGTTCTCTCTCTCCCTCCCCATCTCTCCCCCTCCCTGTGTATTTTTATTAGTTCATTTCCCCCTCTGAAGTTTGTAGATGTTCATTCACTACTCTTTTTTTATTGTGGTAAAGTATACATCACAAAAGTTTACCATTTTCACCGTTTTTAAGTGTACGGCTAAGTGGCATTAAGTACATCCACATTGTTGTACAACTCACTACTCTTTTAGTGGTTGCCCTTGAGCTATCACTTTGAGACATCAACGACTAGCATTATTGCCTACTTGTACTACATTCTGGATAAAATAATGACCTTAGAACACACTAATTTTATTTACTCTTGTCCCACCTTTTGTGCTACTGCTGTCCTATATTTCAACTATGTACATGTTTTAAATGTTGTAGGATTTTGCTATTACTGTTTTATAGAGTCCATCTTAATTTTGATTTACCCATACATTTACCTTTCCTGTCGCTCTGTATCTCCGTGTTTCCATCTGTGTTCAGTTTTTTTCTGCCTAAAGTATTTCCTTTAGGTTTTTCCTTTAGTGCATTTTTGTTTGTGATAAATGCTCTCAGGTTTTTTTTTTAAGTCTCCATTTCACCTTCATTTTTTTCCACCTTCAGTTTTGAAGGAAACTTTGTTTTATATCAAATTTGAGGTTGACAGTTTTTTCTTTCAAGGCTTTGAAGATGTCGTTCCCTTTTCTGCTGGCTTTCAGTATTTCTGTTGAGAAGTCTACTATGAGGCTTATGATTGTTTCTTTGAGGCAATGCATCTTTTTTGATCATTTTTAATATTTCAGTTTGTCCTTGGCTTTCAACAAAATCAACAGAAAGAAAACTTGGTTTCAAGTTTTATCATGATGTGCTTAGGAAGGGTTTTCTTTGTATTTTTCCTGGGGTCCGTGGTGCTTCTTGAATCTGTAACTTGATGATTTTTGTCAGCTTTGGAAAATTCTTAGATATTATTTCTACAAATACTTTTTATGTTCCATTGTGTCTCTCCTTCTGGAAAATAATGCATAGTGCCTTTTAACCATGCCCTGTATTTCTCTTACACACTTTTCTGTATTCTTCACCCTTTCATTTTTTGTGTATGCTTCAGTATTAATTTTTTTCTTCTAATTTTCCTTCCATTTTAGTGACCTTCCTTCAGCTATATCTAATCTGCTGCTACACCTGTGGATTGCACAGTTAATTTTTTATTATTGTATTTTTTAGTACTAGAATTTCCATTTAATTCTTCTATATGATTCTCAGTTCTCTGTTGATAATCTTTAGTCATGTGATGACATTTAACCATGTGATTTCTTGGACCTATTAATCACAGTTATTTTAAAATCCACATCTGGTAGTTCTGAAATCTGTATCTTCTGTGGATCAATATCTGTTGTTTATTTTTTTCCGCTTGGCCAGGTGATTTTTATCTCCTTGTATACTTGATAATTTTTTATTGAATGCTAGACATTATATATGAATATATAAAGAGAAAATCTGAGGAACTGGATGATGTCATCTTCCTGGAAAGAGGTCTACTTTGACTTCCTGCAGGTAGTGTGTGTAGGAGCAGATCAGTTAAGCCTAGAGAGGTACTGAGCCAACTCAAAGCTGGCCTTCAATATTTGTGAGGATTGGTAACTTTCTTGTTCACTCCTAATCCTAATTTTAGCCCTTTGGGGATCCCAACTTAGAGCCTGTTTACCAGACCTCTCCTCCCTGGGGGGCCCTGACTGACAATGTTTGTTCCTCCAGCCCTGAAAGACTATGGGAATCCTACTCAGCGCCCCAGTCTCTTAGCCACTGCTTGGAATTGGCAAATGCCTTGAGGGGAAACGTGGTGCCCAATATTGGGCTCACCCCTGTGAGTGTGTCCCTTCTCTATGGTATCGTGGTTTCTCAAATCCTCACTGCATGGTAGTTCCCCAGTGTCTTCAAAGAAATTGTTTTCCATATTTTGTTCAAATATTCTAATTGTTCTCTGCAGAAAGTTTGGTCTGCAAGAAGCTAATCTGGCATTAGCAGAAGTGAATTTCCTCCTATGACCTTTTGACTCAACTCTAAGTAACCTTTGATAATTTTAGGCACCACAAGACGTTTTCAGCTCATCTTGCATATTTTCTGCCACAGCCCTGAAATCAACCATTTTTCCAATGATCCCTGGCATGTTTCAGTGGGAAATAATATTTAAAGACCATAAGCTGGACATTAAGAATGTTCTTTACTACTGGATTGCATTGTTTCTTTGCCTTTTCAGTGGATAGAGTAAGGAAATATGCACCTTTTCGAAAGCAAAACTAAAGAGTTCATACTGATCATTTCAATACCTGAGAAAGATTATAGTGAATTTTACTTAAATCTTTGATTTTACAAGATCTCTTTTCTCTTATGCTGAAAATCATTGTTCCTAATAACATGAATATTTTTACTTATTTGCTTTATATATGTATGTATTATATACATATATATAATTTGTTTAAATATACATAATGTGTTTTATTTTAGTATGTATGTCTGTGTTAAAATAACAATACCATCATAACCACTAACAAAAGACTGAATGCAATTGAATACCTCTTTCCATTTATTTGCCTTCAATATGTATTCCACCAGGGATATGCAGTCAGCATACTGTGTTTCAGAATCTTCAAATTATTCTGTTTTGTATGATTATGCCATCAACTTGATATACAGATAGGTTTACTTATTTGAATTTGTTTTCAATTTTAAGGGATTGATTTTTTCTCTTTGATTTAATTTTGTTTTAAAATTATATGAAATATTAAACGATTCTCAATCTAACACTATTAAGCAAGTTAGATTTCGAGAGGTGTAACTTTCATCACTGTCCCCTCTCCCCAATTTCTCTCTTCACGTACAGGCAACCACTTTTTGTTACTTTTTCATTTATTCTTTCACTACTGTGTGTGTCTGTGTGTGGGTATGCTTTCACTACTGTGTGTGTGTATATATATTACTGTATACTATACATCACTATCTATATAAATATATATGTATATGTGTGTGTATATATATACATATATATACATATATATATATATATATAACAGAGACATGGAGATATAGAGAGATATATTTTGAAGATATATAGATATATCTGCAGATCCTCATTTTCTTTACATGAAAGATTTCATACCATGTACATTCTTCTTCACCTTGCTTTCTTTACTCAGCTACATATCCTCTATAGATATCTCTATAGCAGTATATCAAGATCTTCCTTATTCTTTTTCAGTACAGCTTTATGTAGATGGACTTCAGTTTATTCAACCAATCCCCCACTAATGGACATTAGGTTGTTGCCAAACATTTGATATTACCAACAGTGCTGCAATAAAGAGCCTGTGCACATATAATTTCATATTTTTGTCAGTGTACTTTTGTGATGGAATCATAGATGTAAAATCGTTGGCTCAAAGGGTAAAGGAATATGCAATTTTGCTAAATATTGCCAAATTCTTTTCCATAGGGGTTATCCTATTTTAGAATGAACCTTTTAGAAATAAAAATGTGACCATATCTGCCCTCTGTCTGAAACTCTTTAGTGGGCTTTCTGTGGTCCTGAGGATATGATCTAAACTCATTACCAAGGGCAACAAGGACGGGCACAACCTGGCCCTGCGGGCCTCCTCAGCCTGACACCACTGATCTTTTGTGCAACATGCCCCCTGATCTTACCTTGTTCTCTCTCTCCATTGTGCCTTTTCACATGCTGGAATTCTGCTCCCACAACTCCCTGGACTTCCCTGATCACAGAACATATCATCTGCATGCATGGAAAGTGGCTATTCAAAAGTCCATCCTCCCCAGAGGACTGTGACCTTCTAGTACCTCTATTTTTAGCTTTTTAAGGAACCTCCATACTGTTCTCCATAGTGGCTGCACCAATCTACATTCCCACCAACAGTGTAGGAGGGTTCCTTTTTCTCCATAATTCGAAAAGGTACGTGTACCCCAATGTTCACTTCAGTACTATCTACAATAGCCAAGACATGGAAGCAACAAGGTCCTACTGTATAGCACAGGGAACTATACTCAATATCTTGCAGTAACATATAAGGGAAAGGAATGTGAAAAAGAATGTATATATATATATATATGTATATATATGCGTGTGTGTGTGTGTGTGTATAACTGAATCCCTTTGCTGTACACCTGAAACTAATACGACATTGTAAATCAACTGTAAATCCAATAAAAAAGGAAAAATAAACATTTACTGAGGCCTCTTTTGGTTCCAGGAGACATACATACCCATCACAGCCACCACTTCAGGTAATCCTGTTATCTATCTGTGTTCTGGACCTCTCCACTTGGATGTCTAACAGGCATCTGAAATTTAACCTGACCAAAACCCAAGTCCTCATTCCCAAGCACCTTAGTATGGAGCGATAGCATAGCATGGTAGTCAAGAACACTGAACCTGGAGTAAATCAGTTGGTTTCATATCCTGTCTCTGCTAACTTACTGTATGACTTTGGCAAATTATTCTCTGTGCCTTAATGTCTCATCTGTAAAATGGGCATGATAACAGTGGTCCCTAGCTCATCAGGTTGTTAGGAGTATTAAATCCATTACTGTACATAAAGCACGTAAACAATGCCTGGTACAGAGAAAGTACTGTAATTTTTTTCCAATAACACTCCCAACTCCACTCCTCCCCAGGTATTGCTGGGGAGGCCATATTCAAGAGAAAACCTAGATACCATCCTCCAGTCTTCTCTTTTCCTCACTCTACAAATTCCATCCATCAATAAGTCTTAGGGTTACTTCCAAAGTATATCTCAAATCCCAGCGGAGCTGCCTTTTCTCCTGCCTGGACAATTGCAACAGCCCTTAGCAGCCCTCAACTCACCCATTCCTGTGCCTCCCAAAGCTGGCACCCTGCTGCAGCCAGACAGAACTTTCTAAGGCACTTTTCAAAAGCAGCACTAATCTGCTCCTTTGACTTCTGGGAACCTCCCACATCCAGCATGGTCTCGTTCCAGCCTTCTCCTCCCTAGACCGCTAGCCACGTTGTAACCTGTGCCTAGATACACATACGTTCTCCCAACACTCCCGAGAACGTGCCAGATCTCCCCATCTAGAAAGCTCTTCCCAGGATCTCAGCTTGATGAACTGGCAGCACCGTAATGTTTTTAAATCCATCAGAGAGGAAGAGGAACTTGCTCAGGTTCCCGTAAAGGGGTTTTTCCACTTGTTCTTCTAACACTTTTTCTTTAGCTGTATACCAAGCCCTATCCTTAGATATTTAGAAAGCAGAGATGATTTAGCCTAGAGCTGCCTTCCCTAAAGGAGATCTTGGCTGTGAAAGACCCTGTAAAGTAACGCAGAACTGTGAAGATGTAGGTGTTGCCATGAGCATCTCACTGAGCATCTGTTGGTATCCCTACCAATCTCACCCCTTTCTGGTCCCTGCCCTTCCCCCATCTGGCCTGGTCCTCGAGACAGTACACTAGGCAGTGAGCTGTCCCTACTGCTGCTGCTGCTGGGGTGATCTATAAAGGGCATTGGCTGTTATACCTTGTAATGGCCTTGCCTCTGGAGCCTCAGTCGTGCCCGCCTTTTTAAAGAAGCAGCACGGGGTCCCGTGCCAAGGACAGCAGCGAAGTCAAGCTGGTAGCCTTGGGGAGCAGCGGCCTTTCACTGCATCCTACTGCCCAGGCTCCTGGAGCCCCACAGGGGCCAGGGTGCCCAGAGAGTCTGGGAGCATCTTCCTCCAGCCTGCACTCTCCAGGCGACACAGAACAGCTCCATAGTGCCACCCAGAGGCCGCCAGAGCCAGTCGGTGGAAAGAGCTTTTGTCTCTGAATGGGGGACTCTGGGGGATTGCAGTAGCTGGTGCTTTGGAGGTTTGGAAGTGCGATTGGCTGAACTATATTTGGAGAAGGTCATTTCTGGGTGTGTGGTTGCACATTCAGTCCTCTCAGAGCCTGCCTCCTGTAGCTGTCACCCCACCCCCAATGCATCCTCTTATGGCCACCATGACATAGAAAGCTCAGGAGACAGCCAGGAGCCACCCCCAAACCTCTAGTCTTCACCAAATAGTAGAAACAGGAAAACACGTCCTGCAAGTCACCCCCATGCAGGAGTTGTTCAGAAGATGAGATAAAGATAGCATTGCCAGGAACCGAAGTGGAGGGACAGCCAGTTTGGGTGTTGGGACAGTTAGGTAGCCATTTCAAAAAAGGCCATTTGAACCTCCACCACACACCATGCTTTCAAATAACATCCAAACGGATTGAAGAGTTTAATGTCACTGTAGAAGAAATCATTGGTAAATGTTTGTAAAGACTTGGAGTGGGAGGACTTTCTAAATATGACACCAAACACAGAAACTATAAAGGCAAAGACTGATACATTTAATTCAAAGTTTAAAAACTTCTGTGTATTAAAAAAATCATAGATAAAGTTAAAAACCATAAGAATGTACTTGGAAATAATGACATATATGAAAAACAGTGATGAATATCCTTAATATATAAGAAGCTTTTATAAATCAAGGAAAAAAGACAAACACCCCAGTGGGAAAATTGGAAAAATACATGATAAGCAACTCATCAAAAGACAAACAGATGACTTAGAAACATTAAGAAATGGCCAGCCCTAGGAGTAATCAGGGAATGATCATTAAAACGACACAGATTTTTTTTCAACTACCAAATGAACAAAAATTTCAAAGAGTGGAACTAACTCGTGGAGGGGAAAGATTATGTGGAGACCAGGCTGGCCCACATGCTGCTGAGGGATGGAGCAACGGCAAGGCTTTTCTGGAAAGCAATTTGTTGTCATAGATTAAAATCCTTGACAAGCTTTACACATCCTTGTACCCAGCAATTTCATTTTTAGGAATTTATCCTAAGGACATAATACTAGATGCATGCAAAAATTTAACTGCCCAGGGGTGCTGACAGTAGCCTTTTTAAAAAAGGCATAGGGCTTTCCTAGTGATGCAGTGGTTGAGAGTCCGCCTGCTGATTCAGGGGACACGGGTTCGTGCCCCAGTCCGGGAGGATCCCACATGCCGCGGAGCGGCTGGGCCCGTGAGCCATGGCCGCTGAACCTGCGCGTCCGGAGCCTGTGCTCCGTGGCGGGAGAGGCCACAACAGTGAGAGGCCCGCGTACCACAAAAAAAAAAAAAAAATAGAGGCATAAAAATGGTACAACCTAAGTATAACAACCAATGAAAATGAAAAGAGATATATTTTTTTCAACTTAGAAAGATGTCCATGCTATATTATTAGGTGAGAAAAGCAGGTTAAAAGGGAATAGTATGCATAATATAATCTCTTTTATGTAAATAAAAGTACTGTGTGTATAATATGAATGAAGAATAGATTAAGCTATGCAAGAAAATATTAATATTGATTGCCTCCAGGTGGGGAAGTAAGAATTATACATGACGTTTTTCCTTTTGGCTTTTGATATAATTTTCTTTCTATTTCAATGTAGAAATATCCATACTAGCTCTTCTCTGGCCTTTATTTTTCTTTTACTTTCTTAGATTTTTGTTTTGAATTACAAGAGTAATACAGGCTTGTTTTTTTTTTTACATCTTTATTGGAGTATAATTGTTTTACAATGGTGTGTTAGTTTCTGCTTTATAACAAAGTGAATCAGCTATACATATACATATATCCTCATATCCCCTCCCTCTTGTGTCTCCCTCCCACCCTCCCTATCCCACCCCTCCAGGCGGTCACAAAGCATCGAGCTGATCTCCCTGTGCCATGCGGCTGGCTGCTTCCCACCAGCCATCTATTTTACGTTTGGTAGTGTATATATGTCCATGCCTCTCTCTCGCTTTGTCACAGCTTACCCTTCCCCCTCCCCATATCCTCAAGTCCACTCTCTAGTAGGTCTGTGTCTTTATCCCTGTCCTACCCCTAGGCTCTTCATGACATTTTTTTCCTTATCTTAAAAATTCAAACCAGACAGAAGTATACAGAGGCTTTTCCTCTCGCCTCTACACTCCCCAGACAGAACTGCTGTGGACATGTTGGTATATGTTTTTCCAGACATTATGTATGTACATATAAACAGATATATGTGTATTTTAATACAAATGGGACCACAATATATACACTGTGCTGTAACTTGTGTTTTTCACTAAAGTATATGTCGTGAACATCATTCCACGTCAAGACATACAGACCTTTCTTAGGCTTAAAAAAAAATGCATGCCTTTTGACAGCTGCATATTATTATCATGTACAGATATATCCAAATCTTTGCTTTCTGATTGCTCTGCAACGAGTATGTATTACACATGTAATGGAAATACAATAAAATGTTTTCTTGAAAAAAATAGGAAAAAAAAGATCAAGAAAGGAAGGGAGAGAGGGAGACAATTTTGTTTATTCACTTTCACTTTCATATGCATTTGGGCTCCCTACTACTAGGGAGATACCTTTGATTCTAGAGAGCTGTCGGGGCTTGATGAGGTCCAGAAGAAAAGATGCACCTACTCCATGAGTAAAGAAAAGAGATCCAGGGACTTTGGGATTTCTGGTGGGCTTGGAGAGGAGGCCAGCGTCAGAGCATAAGGTCTAGCTGGGACTCCAGTGACATTTAGAGAAGACGACAATCAAACTAGAAACGAAATCAATCATAACAGCTGTTACGGCAGCAAACAAACTGCCTTTTGATCACTTGCCAAGATGCAGGACAAAGCTCTCCGTCCACCTACACCCCAGTGATGTGCCCTCTGGGTATGATGACCATAAGCTTGTTGTACGGTGGCCCAGTTCACCTGCTTTCTTTTTACAGAGGTAGGAAAGGAGGCCCGGAGAAGAAAAGGGCCAAGGCCAAGGCCAGCAGGGAGCTGGTGGCAGACATGAGCCTAAGACCCAGCAAATCTGATCCTGACTCACTGATACCTTAACTTTCCCTCTTTTTTTCCTTTTCTTTTTCTATTTACTGAGACTACTTCCATCATAAAACGTATACCTACTAATTATGTAAAATGTGGACAGTAAACATAAAAGCAGAAGTAAGGAAAAGACCCAATTCCACCACCTATCTGTGGCAGAACGCTCCTGGGTCTCTCTGTGGCTCTTGTCTGTCATCTGTCTTTTGGCCACCTTTCCATCTGGGGTGCATTGAGAGCTGCTCTTCTTATTTCCAAGCAGGCCTCTGTCTGGGTGTGGGCATCCTTCTCTCTGTCCCTGCACGCCTGTGGTTCCACTCAGGGGTGCCTTGCGGTATGTCGAGTTGGCATCTCTCAGCCAGTGTTTGTCTGGCATCATTTCTACGGCAGCCCCAGGGCCAGATTTCATCTCAGGGATGGCACACGATTATCAAGAGGTTTGTGGCTCAACTCTGGCCCCAGGTGCAATATGGAAGCATTGGGCATGTTTGCTGTATCACTCAAGTCTTGCTTCGTGCTTGGACTGAGTTCTGTAGCTTTGAGTTCCAGAAGAGAAAAGACCCCAAGCGAAGGCGTCACAGCTGCAGCCACACAGCATTTATCTGCAGTAAAGGAAGAGCTCCCCACCCCTGTGAGAGTCCCTCTGGGATCTCCGAGAGCTGCTTCTCTTTACTGGGGGAAAGCATGGGTAGGCGGGTCAGACCAAGTCAAGCAAATCAAGAATGGGCCATGGGCATGTGGAGAGACTAGGATTATAAGAGTGAGAAATTAAAAAAAAAAGGAAAAAGAAGAAATAAGATTGTAAGAACAGGCCCTTACTGTGTGCAAGGTACTGTTGTAAGGCTATTCCATGCACTAAGTCATTTCTCCCGGTGACACTGTAAAGTGCATGCCGTTTTACAGGTGGGGACAGCTACTGGGAATGCCACTGCCTGTCTCTAGAACCCATGGTGGGGGCCATGGCGGGGGGGGGGGGCGGGGCGCGGAGGGGAAACAGCATTCATTCGTTGATTGATCCATTCAAGGCACATTGATGAATGCCACGATGGATCAGACACTGTGCGGGGTTGGGATGGGCGGTTTTGGCGGCGGGGGATGGGGGGCAACACAAAAATCAGTCAGATACGGACCCTGTCCTCCAGGAGTATGTAGACGGGCGAAAGCAAACGGCTGACTCTGAGACGAGGTACAAAGGACACGTGCATGAGCGGCCATGAGAATTCAGAGAAGGGAGAGGCGCCATCTTCCCGGAGGAATCAGGGAAGTCTTCACGGAGGAGGGGGCTGGCTTTGCAGCGCGTTAGGTGGGGGAGGGCGTGGCAGCACAAGAGGCCAGGCACAGTGTTGGGGGAGCCCAAGGTGTACATGGGGAACATCACGGGGGCCAGTTTAGCTGAAGAGCAGGGAGCCTGAAAGTAGAGATAGAAATAAAGCTGGAAAGATCCCCAGGGTCCTGCCTATAGAAGGCCTTGGATGAGAGGCCTAGAAAAGGAAGCTGAGGCCTGGGAGTGGGTGTGTGGCGTAGTGAGACGGGGACTTGCCCAAGCTTGCAAAGAGAGGTAGTAGAAGACACCAGTCGGAGCCGGGCCCACCGGACTCCCACGTTAGTGGTGTTCCACCACCCAGCAGGTCTCCAGATCCCCTTCCCACCACATTGAGCCAGTGTGGAAACGTTTTATGTGCAGAAAAGATGAACAAAGAGGGAGGTGACCCAAGGGTGTGAGACGA
The DNA here is from genome assembly GCF_951394435.1 of Stenella coeruleoalba. Taxonomy (NCBI): domain Eukaryota; kingdom Metazoa; phylum Chordata; class Mammalia; order Artiodactyla; family Delphinidae; genus Stenella; species Stenella coeruleoalba. Next base: position 120,838,028 of record NC_137152.1, read on the forward strand.
GTATCAGTTTTGGACTCAGGCAAGACCTGGATTCCCGTCGAGGCTCAGCCCTCATTCCCTGTGTGACCTTGAGCAGGTGACTCAACGTCTTGCAGCCTCAGTTTCCTCAAGCGTGAAGAGCGTCTGTGGGAGGAGGAAAGGAGCTAGTGGATGCAAAGGGCGCAGCCCAGAGCCGGAAGTTAGCATTTTGGCAGCGGTTGATCCTCTTACCATCGCCGTCATTCTTATTCATTTTAATAAGGGTGAGCATATGTCCCGGTTGCTAGGGACAGGCCCATGTGCGCTGCTGTCCCAGCGTAATTATGAAACAGCTTCCCCGCCCGCGCTCAGAAGTATCCCGGTTTGGATGATAAATGGCCTGTTCACTGTAATTACAAAACGCAGGCTGGCTCTTGAACTGCTGCCAATGTTTCTCGTCCACCATTGCTGGCCTCTGTCTTTGTCCAGTCCCAGAACCGAGGCCACGTGTACCCTCCATGAGTCCTGGATTAAGCACGTGTGAGGACAGCCTGAGTTCTGCCCCTGAGTTGCAGTGTGTCCACAGGCAGGTCCCTCCGTCACTCTTCCCACCTGTAAATGACAAGAGTGGATTAAATGATCTCCACGGGCCCTTCCGGCTTGGACCTTCTATGCTGCGAAATTCCTCCATGCCTAGGGAAAGAACAAAGGCCCTCCTGCATGCCACGGCCATTTACTGGCCACCTCCCATAGGCAAGCTCTGTGGGACGCAGACATGTGCACCGTTTGCGGGGCTTGGTAGATGGCAAGGTGAAGCTTCCCTGTGGCCGCTCTTGGGGCCTGATCTGTCCTTTGATGGTGGTGAAGAGCGTGGAGTCTGGAATCAGATGCTGTAGCACTGATGACTTCCCCACTCCGATCCTCACGCTTCCTCATCAAGTCGTCATTATTGCCCAAGTATGGCTGGGCTCACTGGTGGGTGGGGCAGGCACTCCCCTCTCATCAGTGAAGGTTACAGTGGGTGCCTCATGGCTGTAGAACTCCCCGAGCAGTTCCTGCTCAGATTAAGCACTCTGTTTCTTAAACTCAATATCTAAGTCGCTACCTCAAACAGGTGTCACCATTCAACATGCCTGAGATTTGAGACACCAAGTTCTGTAAAAAATGAGCAGTGTTCTATTTGTTTGCTTACTGTCAAGCCAGAATCCCACAGTCGTTTCATTTAGAACACTAGAAAGCTTGTTGAAACAGTTGCAAGATGATTCCTAGCAGAAAAGCGGCGGCTTGGGGCCAGGCTCTGTGCTGTGACAACCCCGCCCAGAAAATGAATAGCCTGGAAGCAGTTCCTGTCCCAACACGTGCCATCACTTCTGTTGTGGAGAGAGGCCCAAATAGCTCGGGGCTGTATGTTTGTCCTGGGAAGTGCAGATTATTGGAAAAGTCCAACCCAACGAATCTGTGCCACTCAGGTGGTCACTCAGGTGGTCCCTGGGAGTGGCCCCCCTTCCTGTTTCATAATAGCAAATCCACTTGACTTACACGGGAAAGATGCCAGACATAATTCCCAGTAAAAGTAAGGGACCCTTTGGGAAAAGTAGGGGGCCCACAAAGAAAGCTTACACTGTTGGCCCCAGGATTTCACTAAAGAAATATGTCTTCAAAGGAAGCTGTCCATAGTAATTTGTTTAAAGGAGATGACCATTAAAATTCATAACATAAAGGACAAAACTGAAATACTGGCCCAAAGACAACTTGATCAAATTAGAGAACGTGTACAGAGCGCTGCACCCAGGTTGAGTAGCTGCACTGACCGCATTCTGTTGTTCTTGACTTTCCACTCACTGCCTGGCACTCCTGTACCCATTACCTTGCTTCATCCCTATGGCAACCTAGGCAGGAGCATCAGCTTTACCTGTGGGGTCCACTGGGGATTAGTGTCCCCAACGGGTGGGGATTAGTGTCCTGCTGCAGATGTGGATTAGATTCTCCATTTGTTTTACTGAACGGGTTTCTGGTGGAAGACGAGATAGGGCAAGAAATGAAATCCCCTACACAGGATAATTTCAAGGACAGAAAGATTTAGGGTAGAAATACAGGCTGAATGCAACAAAGCTCTGGTTCTGAAAAAAAAAACACAGCTTTTTTCAATTGAAAAAGAGAGATGACCAATTGCAAATGATTGCAAATCCATGTGACTAGGTATTACAGTGCTTCAGAACCAGATAAGTACTCTGGAAAAGATTATACAGAAAAGCACACCCTTTGAATACAAAATTGAGGCCATTATTATGCGAAAATATTCCCTGGGCGTTTAGTAGACTAATCATCCCTCCTTTACAAAATTATTTCCCTTCCGTTATGTCATTTGATCCTTACAGCAGCCCTATGAGGGATGAAGGGCAAGATGATTAGCCTCATTTGGGCGATACGCAGATTGCAGCTATTACTGCCAAAGCAACATCAAGAGAAGAGTGTGGCAGGGCTGGACCTGGAACCCAGGGCTTGGCTCTCCAGACCGTTGGGTTTTCTACCTCACCCAGGAGTCTGCCTCTCAGCAGATTCAGAGGTGAGATGAGAAAGCCGGGCTTGGTTTCCAGTGGGAAGCACTGGGATCGAGGCCCTGGGAACTGGCCATGGGTGGTGGTAGAGCAGGGGAAGAGGGCACTTTGCCCCAGTGCAAGCCAACCCCGCTGATGGGCCCCCATACCCCAGGACAGAGCCGGTGCGAGCACTTTACCATGAGCAGGAGTGCGGACCACTCTCATATCAACTCCAGGAGTTGGTAGGCTCTATTATTCTGCTCATTTCACAGATGAGAACGCAGAGGCACAGAGAGGTCAAGTGTCTTGCCCAAGGAACACAGCTAGCAAGTTTGAGGTGATCTGAACCCACCTGGTCTGATTCCGGAATGTCCTCTCCCTCCAAGTCTCCTTGTTCTTCTACCTGCTGGCTAGACCTTTTTTATTCTGATGAATCCATAAAGAAGCTGCTTCTGTTTTGAATCCTCTTATTTGAGGTGGACCATTATTCCTGCCCACGCACCGATGGTTGGGAAATTGCTCCTTGATTCGGTCCACCATTCCTGGGCAGCTGCCCCAGTCCATTCATCTGATTTTCCCCAAACCTGTCTCCCCTTATATCCTAGTAAGCGTATCCTGCTTTTGTTCATAGAGACTTGGGACGGGATTGTTGTTGCATGAACGGATTCTGTCCACGTTTTCCTCGGTACACTTCGCAGAGTTGGGTTACCATTTAGTTTTTCTTCCTTTTTATGGCCTGGGAAGAACCCGGAGGGGAGGAGGGGCCCTGCAGAGTGGCCCCGCCCCTCGCCGCCTTCCGGAGCCGGTTCCCACGCCGGGCGGACTCTGAGGCTTCACTTCTGCTTCTCTAGCAGTTGGTAGTCCCGGGACTTGTCGAAAAGCACAGCGCTCTTCCTGATGTGGGAATGTGCGGAGCGGCCCGGTCGGCCTTAGACTGGGTGAGGTTAAGGAGGGTTCGCAGCCAGTTAACAAAGCAGCCGCCGCCCCGCTCCCCCAGACCGGACGGGGCCCTCGCGGAGCATCAGCCGGACAGGGAAGGCGGGGCGGGCAGGGAACAGGTCTCTTAAATGACTTTTCCCACACATCCCAGACAAGTTGTAAAACCATGAGCAAGGGTAAAATATGAAACAAAAGTCAGCCCTAACCCTCCCAACCAGTGTAAACCATTGTAAACATTTTGGTATAAATAAATAAGTAAATAAATAAAAAAGAAATAAATTTACTGGGATTTTTACAAATTTGGATCACTCATTACCCAGCTTGGATCTTGATATTTTAATATTTATTGAGAATTTCCCAATATTATTCAACATTCTTCAAAAATGTGAATTAAAACAGCTCCATTATATTAATGAGCCAAATTAATGTAACTATTCCCATGTTGTTGGACACTTATTTTGTTATCACTTTTTCACCATTATAATATCACTGAGTTGAACGTCCTCGAACATAGTGATAGATGGTATGTCATGGTCATTAAATGCTAGGCATTTTGCTAAAAACGACATTAGGGTCATCATATAGGTGTACGGAACAAAGGTGCCAGCCAGGGGACAAAGTAGGTGCTTACGTCAAGCCCACTCTTTACTCGGCAGGCACAGTATCCTGGACATCTGCGTGGAAAAGACACAGTTCATGCCCAGAGTGTGGACACCTTTTATGAATTTCCCCAAAGAATCATACAGGTTAGCAGCCCTAAGGGCATGGTCTCATTGATGCTCAGAACAAGTCTACGAGGAAGGCACTATTACCCCCGTTTTGCAGATAAAGAAAGTGAGGCATGCCAATCTGATGACTTCCCTAGAAGTAATGTCTAGAAGTAGAACTGTTCGATGTATGTGGCCAAGTGTCCTACAGAAACATGCACATTTATACTCCCATCAGCAGCATAGGAAACAGATGTTTTCCTTCCCTCCTCACACTGTGAAGACCCAATGAAATGTTTACCAGACTTATGGGTGAAAAAATATATCATTGTTTTTAATCTCTTTCTTTGCAAGTGAGGTTGGATATTTTTTATGTTTGCTATTCATTTATGTAATTTCTTGTGGGCACATGGTATTGAAATCTTTTACCCACTTTCCTCCTGGAAGAATCAGTATTTTTCTTGTTGACTAGTGATAATGTTTTAGGTTAAGGGGATTATCCCTTGGTCCAAAATGTTTGTTGCAAATGTTTACTGACAAATATATTTCTCAGGTTAGGTTTGTTCCTGGATATTTTGTATATTTTATATTACATTTGTGAATAGGAGCTTTTTTCTACTATGTGTTCAAATTAATTATTGCCACATTATAAGCAAGCTTTGGCTTTTTGCGTATCTAGTCTGTGCCCAGTCACTTTGGTGAAATCTTTCATTGGTGCCAATAATCTTCCAATTTTCCAAACTATTCAGAGTTTCCTAGCATCAAAAATTTAAAGTAAATAAGAATACATTTGACAAGAGATATGCAAGGGTATTAAGGAAGGCCTAAATACATTAAGAGATATACTGTGTCCATGGTTTGGAAATCTCAACAATGCAAAGATGACCGTCCATGGTTTGGAAATCTCAACAATGCAAAGATGACCATTCTCTTCCAAGTTAACCTGCAGATTCAATACATTTCTAATAAAAATTTCAACGTATTTTTCTTGTGGTATTTGACAAGCAGATTCAAAACTTTAGATGAGAGAACAGATGGCCAAGAAAAACCAAGGCATTTCTTGCTGGAGAGGGTGCGGAGAAAGGGGAACCCTTCTACACTGTCAGTGGGAATGTAAATTGGTACAGCCACTATGGAGAACAGTATGGAGCTTCCTCAAAAAACTAAAAATAGAACTACCCTATGACCCAGCAATCCCACTCCTGGGCATATATCTGGAGAAGACTATAATTCAAAAAGATACAAGCACCCCTATGTTTATAGCAGCACTATTTACAATAGCCAGGACATGGAAGCAACCTAAATGTCCATCGACAGATAAATGGATAAAGATGTTTTATATATATATAAATAGGATGTTTCTCATATATATATATATATATATAAAATGGAATCTAACTCTGCCATAAGAAAGGATGAAATAATGCAGCAACATGGGTGGACTTAGAGATGGTCATACTAAGTGAAGTAAGTCAGACAGGGAAAGACAAATATCACATGATATCAGTTATATGTGGAATCTAAAAACATGATATAAATGAACTTATTTACAAAACAGAACTAGACTCACAGACATAGAAAACAAACATATGGTTACCAAAGGAGAAAGCGGGGGAGGGATAAATTAGGAGTTTGGGATTAACAGATATACACACTACTATATATAAAATAGATAATCAACAAGGACCTACTGTATAGCACAGGGAACTCTACTCAGTATCTTGTAATAACCTATAATGGAAAAGAATCTGAAAAATTATATATATATATATATGTATATATGTATAACTGAATCACTTTGCTATATACCTGAAACTAAAACAACATTGTAAATCAACTATGTTTATATAAAAATTGAAAAAAAGCGAGGCAATTCTGAAGAAGGGAACGAGGTGAGGGACATTATCTGACCAGATACCAGAGCCATCTTTATAGATCATTGGGGTGCAGAAAGTGGACTATTTGCAAAAATGGTCACAAAACAACTGATTCTGAAAAAATGAAATTGGATCCCTACCATTCACCACACACAAAAATAAATTCCCTACGGGCTTCCCTGGTGGCGCAATGGTTGAGAGTCCACCTGCCGATGCAGGGGACACGGGTTCGTGCCCCGGTCCGGGAAGATCCCACATGCCGCCGAGTGGCTGGGCCCGTGAGCCATGGCCGCTGGGCCTGCGCGTCCGGAGCCTGTGCTCCACAACTGGAGAGGCCACAACAGTGAGAGGTCTGCGTACCGCAAAATAAATAAATAAATTCCCTGGGAATTAAAGACTTAAATGTGCGTCTCCAGGTCCAGAAAAGATGGATTAAATGCAGTCCACCCTACTCCTCCCACTAATTGCCATGGACATTAGGGATAAGTATCAGAAGACTGAGAGGTAAAGAATGGAGGGAGGACTGACTAGGGGTCTCAGGATTCAAGGGATGGCCGAGCAGTGAGTTCTCTAGATGTTTGTTTGTTTGTTTTGCCTCATAGCTTAGGTGCTAGAAAAGGCCACAACCCAGAAATGCAGACAAAAGCAGTCCTAAGAAAAGCCTATTCCTTCTGGCCAGTCCTCTTCAGGAATGGGAAGAGGGCAGCTCTGCAGGACAGAACCCTCCTGATAAAACCTGCTCTACCTCACCAAAAACGTAACCATTAAAGAGTTGATAAATTGGACTTCAAAATTTTAAATGTTTGCTCTGTGAAAGACACTGTCAAGAGAATAAAAAGACAAGCTATAGACTAGGCGAAAATATTTGCAAATCACAAATCTGACAAAGTACTTGTATCCAGAAAATATAAAACACTCTCTGAACTTGGCATTTAAAAAACAAAACAAAACAAAACAAAACAAAGTGAACAATTCAATTGGGCAAAGAGAGTTAAACTGACACTTCACTGCAGAGGAAATATAGCTGGTAAATAAGCACATGAAAAGTTGTTCAACATCATTAGTCATTAGGAAAACACAAATCAAAATCACAATGAAACATCAGTACATAGCCATCAGGTGGCTAAAATAAAAATCATAAATAAAAAGTAAATAAAATTTTGAGATAACACTAAATGCTGGTAAGAATATGGAGAAACTGGATCACTCACTCATTGCAGTTTCTTATAAAGTTTTACCATATGACCAACAATCCCACTCTCGTATATTCATCCCAGAGAAATGAAGCTTCATGTTCACACATAAACCTGGACATGAATGTTCATAGTAGCTTTTTTTTTTGTCATAGTGAAAATTTGGAAACAACATAAATGTCACTCAGTAGGTGAATGGAAAAAGAAAATGTGGTACATCCATACAATGGGACACCACTCAGCAATAAAAAGAAACAAACTATTGACACACACAACAACTTGGATGGAGCGCAAGAGCATTACGCTGAGTGAAAAAGAAGCTAGTCTTAAAAGATTACATACTGTATGATTCTGCTTATATAACATTTTTGAAAGGACAAAACTAGAGTGATGGAGATCATGTCAATGGTTGCTGGGGGTTGGGGTGAGGGGAGGGTAGTTGGAGATAGTACACTGACTGTGATGGTGGTTAAACACATCTATACATGGGGTCAAATTTCATAGAACTATACACCAAAATGAAAAAGCCTGCATGTGAAAAGTAGTGAAATTTAATAAGGTCTGTAGTTCAGATAATAATATCATACCACTGTCGATTTCCCCGTTTTAAAAATTGTGCTATGGTTAGACAACTATTAACATTTGAGGAAGCTGAGTGAAGAGTACAGGAACTCTCTGTACTATTTTTTTCAATTTTTATGAGTCTAAAATTACCTCAAAGTAAGAGCTTTAAAGAACACTAAAATGAAAGACAAAGCTATAGAAGTTTTAGAAAGTAATACAAAATGAAATCTTTATAACCTTGGAGTAGGGAAATATTTCTTAAGCAAGATACAAAAGTACAAACCATAAGGGAAAAGACTAATAATTTAAAATATACTACTAGTAAGAGCTTCTGTTCATATAGCTAATAAAGCAAGCAAAACTAAAGAGTATATTATTTAGACATACATAAATATGTAATAAATATTTTAAGTCAATTAAATTAGAAACACAAACTTTTATATAGTGATTAACAATCAGCAGTATAGCAAAATGGTTAAGGAGAAGACTGCCTGGGTTCAAATTCTGACTTTGTCACCAAATGCTGCCATGACCTTGGCAAGTAACTTAACCTCTCGGTGCTTCAGTGGCCTTGTGTGTAAAACGTGGCTAACACAGGGTTATGGTAAGCTTTAAATGAGCTAATGCATATAAAGTGTAAAACAATACCTGGCAGGTAGTGAGAACCTTATATATATGTGAAGTGAAATGAGGAGACAGAATGTTTGTTGCTTTAGACCACTGAGTTTGGGGGTAATTTTTATGGAGCAATAGATACAAAATAAACTCTGGACTTACCTAAAGTCCTTTCTAGGACTTAACTAAAGAAGTCAGACATCCTTACAAAGCTGTATATACATATGTGTTGATCATACTCATAACGGTGAAAAAACAAAAGTAACCTAAAAGTTCAACAATAACAGAATGGTGAAATAAATTTTGATACTTTATATAATGTAATATCAGGCAACTAGAAAAATGACAATATACTACAGACATTAACAGCATAATAAGGACTATAAGTAATACACTATGCCCATAAATTTCACTACTTAGATGAAATAGACATATTCCTTGAAAGACACAAACTACCAACATTTACTCAAAAAGAAACAGATAATCAGAATCTATTAAAATGAATTGAATGGAATTCTGACTTGAAAATCTTCCCACAAATTAAAGCCACATGAATTCATTTTCAACTTTTATCAAAAGTTTAAGGGATATGTAATACCAATTCTACAAGAACTCTCTGAGAAAATAGAAAATGAGGGGATACTTCTTAAATTATTTTATAATGCCAGCCAGCATTACCCTGACACCAAATCCAGACAAAACAGTATGTTAAAAAAAAAAACAACCCTAAACTAAAACCCAATATTCCTCATGAACACAGGGCAAAAAATGCTCAACAAAATATTAGCAAATTGATCAAGTAATATGTAAAGAAACTAAGTGATGTTTATTCTGGCAATGCAAAGTTGTCTCAACATTCAAAAACAAATCAGTGTTATGCATCATATTAAGAGTCTAAAGAAGCGAAATCACGTGATCACACATTCATTCATAATAAAACTCTCAGCAAATCAGAAATAAAAGGGAACTTTCTCTTCTTGAAAAGGGCATTTACAAAACAAACAAACAAACAATAACAACAACAAGATGCTCCTAACATTATAATTCATTATAAAAGACTGAATGCTTCCCCTCGAAGATTGGGAGCCCGATAAGGATGTTCACTCTCATCACTCCCATTCAACATCATACCTGAGGTCTTAGTCAATGCAATAAGTCAGGGAAAATGTATAGAAGCCTTCAGATTGGAATGGAAAAAATAAAGCTGTCTCTATTCACAGGCAACACGATTGTCTATGTAGAAAATCCCAAGGAATCTACAAAAAAGCTTCTAGAACAGGATATAAAGCCAATATACAAAAAGTCAATTGTATTTCTGTAAAATAGAAGACAAATACAATAAAAAATAACAGAAGTATCAATTTAAAAAAAGAAGAACCAAATTGGAGTATTCACACCATCAAATTTTAAGACTTACTATAAAGCAATGGTAAGCAAGACAATGTAGTACTGGTGAGAGGACTGACACAAATCAACTGAATGCAACAGAGTTCAGAAATAACTAGATACAGTCAACTGGTTTTTGACAAGGTACAAAGGTAAAAACCAGCACAAGTGGTGCTGGAACAATAATCGGCCATCCACGTGCAAAGTAATGAACTTGGACCCATATCTTGCACCACTTACAAAAATTAACCCAAAATTCTTATAGTCTTAAATGTAAAACCCAAAACTATAAAATATCTGGAAGTAAATATAGGAGAAAATCTTTGTAACCTTGGCTTATGCAAAGATCATTTAGATAGGACACACAAAATACAAACCACAATAGAAAAAAACTGATATAATTTATAAATTGGACTTCATCAAAATAAAGTTTTAAAAATTGTGCTCTTCAAGAGATAATGTTGAGAAGGTGAAAAGACAAGCCACAGATAGGGAGAAGATATTTGCAAAGCACATATCTGATAGAGGACAGTGAATCAAAATCATGAAGAACTCTCTAAGCTCATGTGGTAGGCTGAATAATGTCCCCCAAAGTTATCCAGGGCCTAACTCCTGGAATCTATGAATGTCACCTTATATGACAAAAAAGAATTTTGCAGATGTGACTAAATTAAGGGCCTTGAGATGGAGAGATTTCCCTGGATTATCTGGATGGGCCCTAAATGTAATCACAAGTGTCCTAGTAAGAGAGAGGCAGGAGGAAGTTTGACTACAGAAAAGGAGAACACAATGTGTCCGGGGAGGTAGAGAATGGAGTGTTGTAGCCACAAGCCATGGAATACAGGCAGCTACCAGAAGCTGGGAGAGGCAAGGAATGGATTCCCCCCCAGAGCCTTCAGAAGGAACTCACCCTGCTGATACTTTGATTGACACTTTGATTGACACTCCAGAAGACTCAGTTTGGACTTCTGGCTTCCAGAACGATATGAAAATTTATTTCTGTTGTTGTAAGCTTTTATATATAGGATGGATAAACGACAAGGTCCTACTGTATAGCACAGAGAACTATATCCAATATCCTATGATAAAACCATAATGGAAAAGAATATTTTAAAAAAGAATGTATATATATGTATAACTGATTCACTTTGCTGTACAGCAGAAATAAACACAACATTGTAAATCAACTAGACTTCAATAAAAATTATTGATAAAATTTAAAAAAATTAAAAAGAATTTATTTCTGTTGTTTTGAGCCATTAAGTGTGTAGCAATTTGCTACAGCAGCCCTAAGAAATTAAAATAGCTCAGCAGTGAGCAGACAGCCTAATTAGAAAATGGGCAAAACTTGAACTGACACTTCACCAAAGAATGGCAAATACGCACATGAAAACATGCTCCACATCGTTAGTCATTAGAGAAAAAGCAAATTAAAACAACAATGAGATATCATTACATACCTAACAGAGTGGCTAAAATTTAAAAAAGAAATGACCATGTGGGGCAACTAGACTTCTCATGGTTTGGTGGTGGGAATACAAAACGGTACAGACATTTTGGACAACAGTTTCTTATAAAGTTAAACATACCTTTACCATAAACCCAGCAATCCCACTCTTAAGTATATAATCAAGAGAAATAAAGACATGCCCATTAAAGAAAGCTGTACATGAATATTCATAATAGCTTTATTCGTGATTACTAAAAGCTGGAAGCAACCCAAGTGTCCCTCAACCAGTGAATGGATAAACAAATTGAGGTACAGCCATACAATGGAATACTAATTAGCAATAAAAATAATTCTTGATATATAACAATGTGAATGGATCACAGAGAACACTGTTCTAAGTGAACTAAGCTAGACCAAAATTCTATGTACTCTGTTATTCCATTTATATGATATTCTGGAAAAATGAAAACTGCTGGGATAGAAACCACATCATTGGTTGCCAGGGATCTGATCTGGAGGTGGGAGAAGGCAATTTAACTACAAAGGGCCATGAGAGGACTATTTGGGATAAAGGAAAAATTCACTCTCTTGATTATGGTGATAATTACACGACTGTATACATTTATAAAAATGCATAGAAATGTACACTTTAAAAGGATGAATTTTACTGTAAGTAAATTATATTTCAGTAAACAAAAAGGCGATTTGAAAATTGGTACAAGCACTATGTTGAAAAAAATCACAATGTAGATCAATGGTTATGGACATTGGAAATTGTCCTTGAATATGTTTAAGTGGGAAAAAACGTTTGCAAAATAGAAATTAGTGAAAAAACGACGTGTGTGGTTACATCCACCCATCCACCCATACATACACATGTGCATATGTTTATATATCTGGAAGAAAATACATAAAAATATTTATCGTGGTCATCCATGGGTGTTAGGATCTCTCATTCATTCACTCCCTCTGTGACATGTGGCCTTGGAAAAGACATTTTCCCTCTTTTGCCCTTAATTTTTTCATTAGCAAGGTGACAGAACTGTACTAACATATTTCTGTCTCAGGGCCTTTGTACTTGCTATTCTTCCCTCACTGTTCCCTTTGCCTGGGACATGGCTTGGCTCATAGCCACACAGCAGGAGACGAGCGGTGGGCAAGCGAGCGAGCAAGCGACTGAAGCTTCATCTTTATTTACAGCTGGTACAGGTCCATGGCCTGGGGGTTGGGGACTCCTGTTCTAGCAGGACAAACAGACAATAAGCATAATATGTATATAAGACAATGTTGGGCACTGATGCCTGCCATGAAGAAGATATAAAACAGAGTAAGGACACTGAGAGTGATGGGGGTCTTTGCAGTCCATGACCTGTTAGGAACCGGGTCACACAGCAAGAGGTGAGTGGTGGGTGAGAGAGTGAAGTTTCATCTGTATTTACAGCCTCTCCCCATCATTCGCATTACTGCCTGAGCTCCGTCTCAAGTCAGATCAGCAGCCGCATTAGATTCTCATAGAAGCACGAAGCCTACTGTGAACTGCGCGTGTGAGGGATCTAGGTTGCACCCTCCTCATGAGAATCTAATGCCTGATGATCCGAGGTGAAGCTGAGGCAGTGATGCTAGCTCTGGGGAGCGGCTGAAAATACACATTATCATTAGCAGAGGGGCTTGACTGCACAGAGACCATCATAAATCAATTGCTTGCAGACTCATATCAAAACACTGTCAGTGAGTGGCAAGTGAAAATACGCTCAGGGCTCCCACTGATTCTGCATTATGGTGAGTTATATAATTATTTCATTATCTATTACAATGTGATAATAACAGAAATGAAGTGCACAATAAATGTAATGTGCTTGACTCATCCCCAAACCATCCCCCCTACCCCGGTCCATGGGAAAACTGTCTTCCACGAAACCGGTCCCTGCTGACAAAAAGTTGGGGACTGCTGTGCTAGAATATGAGCTCTGTGAAGAAAGAACTTGTTTGTTTTCTTCACTGCTGTTTCCCAAGCACCGAGAACAATGCAGGCACGTAGTAGGTGCTCAATAAACACTTACTGACTAGTTGGCTGACTACATCTTCCGAGGGATCCTTCTAAAATCTGTCACCTCCTCCAAAATGTTCACGCTCTTAAGGAACTTACAATCCAGTTGCAGGGACACAATCCAAAAGTGAAACGGCTACCACCGGAGTCACCATGAGCAGCACTGAAACAGAAGGAGGGGGAAGAGTTGAGTCAAGAAGCAAAGAGGGGACTTGGAATTGGCAAAGTGACTTTTGAGGATAGCTTTTGTGTGTCTGAGGTGTGGGGATGCCAACGAGGAGGACGCTTGTGATAAATCCTGCCCTCAGAATATGCCTTGATCTTACAACTCTTTCAGGAGTCATTCCTCCAAGAAACACAGAAAACACTCTCTGAATCCTCCACATCCAAAACTTCTGTAGTTCATGCATCACTAAAAATTCAGGACTCGCCCAGTCTGTTCCACCAGCCTTCCCAGGTAAGAGGAAGCCCAGCTCAAGAAAAAAGTGATGCAGTCCCATGGGAGTGGCAAGGCTGCGGCCAAGCTTCCTACTGCAGGTCCTCATTAGCTAAGATGCTGAAGGGCTTTGGCTCCGCCAGCCGCCTCTGTGCCAGCTGCCAGGGTCATGTTTGCTCCACAGAGGCCCAGCAGCTGCCAGGCTTGGCCACAAGTGTTTACCCTGCTGTGCTGGCCGTGGCCCCGGTTCCTTGCCTGCTTCTGTGCCTTCTCTAACTCAGCAGCAACTCAAGGCACTTGGTCTCTAAGAGTTCTCTCTCGAAGGATCGCCTCCCCAAAAGATGCTTCTGGGCGCAAGCAACCCTGGGGCCCTTAGTGAGGGTTAGAAAAACTACGAGATGGCCAGCCCCAAGCTGCAGGTTCAAGGTGATGCAGTTACTACACAAGTCTCTCCACGAGACCCATAATGACCATCGTCTCTAAAATTGCAATCCCTACCTGCCTACTCCCAACTTCCCTTACCTGATGTTTATTATTTATCATTATTTATTGTACATCATTTATCACTTCCTAATGCAATTTCCTTTGTTGTTGTTGCTGTTAATTGTTCATCTCCCTCTACTAGGATTTAAGTTCAATAAGGGCAAAGATTTTCATCGGTTTTGTTCACTGATGTATATACTCACAGCGCCTAAAATAATTGCTACTGCTTAAATAGAACTTTCTATGCACCAAGCCAGGTTTTAAGCACTCAGTATCAATTAAATCATTTATACTCCTCACAAGAACCTATGAGGAAGGTGCTGATATGTTCCCCATTTTACTGATTAAGCAACTGAGGAACAGAGAAGTTAAGTAACTTGGCCAAGGTCACACAGCTAGTAAGTGACAGAATTGGTATTTGAACCCAGGCTTACTCATAACCGCTAGGGTGCACCCCCAAAGAACGAAACCAAACAGCGCCTTGTACGAAGCAGGCACTCCATAAGTGAATGAATGATTGAATCAATGAATGGAACTGTGAAGTGTTCCCCCTCGTGTGGCAAATCTGGTCTTCCATTCCACCACCGCCACCATCACGCATGTCTCTCCCCAGGAAGCTCTCAGGACAATGAAAGCCTATGTGTTTTCTCAACAGCTCTCCTTCCATCCCTCCATCTCAGCATCCCTTGCTCCCCTCCTTTCCTCTGTGCTCAGTACATGTACATGTCTGAGTGAGGGAGAGAGACGCGATACCCAGTACACCAGCGCTGATCCAGGAACAGACTGATGCAAAGCAGATCGAGATGAGTGCCGAAGGAGGGGACATCTCAGATGGTGGGGATGAAGAATGAGGCGTTGACATTGAAAACTGCTTTACTGAAGAGGTGGCATTTGGGCTGAACTATTAAAGATGGGTGGGACTTCAAGATTATCAGTGAGAAGTGCATTCCGAGCCCCCAAGGCTGTTGGAATTGTAAATTGGGGACAGAGCGTTCCACCTTCCACCGAGGGCGGTGGGGTGGGAGAGAGAGAGACTAGGCTTTGTAAGCCGTGCTTGTCAGCGAGGGAAGGGGTGCCCAGGGTCTGCCCCGAGTTGAGGAACAGAGGGACCTGTTCAGTGTTGGCTGACACCCCTCCTCCACAGGGATGACGTCTTTCCTTGAGCTTCCAAGTCACACCTGAGGGAGGTACGGGCTCGTGTTCCTGGTCCTGTCACATCACAGGGACCCATAGGGTGACCTTCCGCAACAGGGCCTCCCTCCTTTCTTTTATGCCTCCTTTCCTGCTTTCTCCCATCTGTCCACGCAATCTCATTTCCAGTTCCTGTGTATATCACCATCTTACCTGCAGCCACCTCTGCATCTCATCTGGGCCCCACTGCCTTGCCTGGGTGGTGGCGAAGACTGATCTCTGGACGCACTCTGCCCTCGCCTTGCTGGGCTTGTGGGCAAGCAGGCAAACAGCAGGCCTCTGGTAGATTCCAACTATGTGCCAGGCCTTGGGCCAGGGAAGCCATTCCCCTCCCCTCAGCCCCGTGGCCAGTGCCTTGGCTTCACCATCTGGGAAATGAAAGGGTTGGATTCTGTGATCTTGAAAGTTCCTTCCAGCTGCAACCTTCTAGGGGAGTATTTGAATGCCCTCCTTTTGAAGCTCCGAGTTCTGTAGGGAAATGATTACCATAAAAATGTTTCCAGGTCGGTGCACTGGCTTCTGTCAGGGCCTCACTGTTTGACAACCACTGTGCAGACTTAAGTGATATTTACACACAAAAATGTTTTACTGTGGGACGCCATCATTACTCCAATGTCAGGGGCCAAGGATAACACCCCATTACAGGCCTTCCCTGTTATATGAAGAAAGAAAGATTCATTCACTCATTCAGCTAAGCCCAACTGTGTACACAAATCTGTAGTAGGTGCTATAAAAAATAGGCCTGATCTCACCAAGGGCTCAGACAACACGAAATCATCCGATCTGGGGAGGAAGGGACTCGTCACCTAAGAGCATCCACCGTCCGCTTCCACCTCCACCCCAGGGGACGAGCCGACCAAGGGGGCAGATGCTTGCGTGCAGAAGCTCTAATAGTCTGACAGGTAGAAAGTGATTCTTGAGAATGAGAGGAAGCAAACTCCCCGTGGCTTCTGCCCTTGGATCAACTTCTCTACCTGCTCCGCTCTGTACTCCCTACTCATTTCATCTCCCTTCCCTGTGAAAGCCCTTCAAACACCTGAAGACAGAGCTCTTCCCGTCCTTTTCTTCCTCAGGCTACATGGCCTGTTCCTGCAGCCATTCCTCAGGTGACGCCAGTGTGCCAGAGGCTTACCACCCACTGTACTGACTCTCTGCTCTCATTCCTCTGAAGCAGCGTCCGGTGTTTCATCCTGGGACTCTTTCTCTTGCGGCAGATCACAAAACTGTCCGTGGAACAAAGAGATGCCTTGGCTCTTAGAAAAGAACGTACGCTCTCAAAAAACAGATGAATCTCCAACTGCCACCTTTCTTCACGTATCCTGGAAAGCTAACTGGACATGCCTTTGGTCCCAGCCAGATCCAGTTCAGACATTGACCGATGGGAAAGTGAAGAGACTTGCTCAAGGGCACACAGGAGTTGCAGACAGAGTCACACGTGGCCCCCAGCTCTTTTTGCCCCCAGCCCAGTTCTCTGTCTCCTGTGCCACATCAGGGCTTTGCAGTTTATCCAGTGACTACTACACCTGCTTGGTCATCAGATCCTCATAACAAACCGTCTCCAGATGAAGTAAACGAATGCCCAGAAAGGGATATCGACTTGTGGGTGGTCCCACAGTAAGGAAGTGACAGAGGAACCCAGATTCAAGTCCAGGTCCTTGGCGTCAAGTCTAGTCCTTGCCACCGTAACCCAGTTGTTTCCCCCACTGGCTCTTGTGTGTTGGCCTTGTGGACACAGAGGTGAGATGCCACAGTGACCAATGTGAGGACACACCTTTGGCTCTAAAAATCCACCTGGGACAGGACAGAGAAGACCTGCAGGGAGATGATTTGAGGCCCTTGTTGACAGTGAGATGAATGTGTTTCAGCAGTGAAATGTGGTCAGCAACAAGTGTTGGCAAGGTTAATAGGAGGCCACCATCCACAGGATACCTATGGAGGCAAGAAAAAAATTTTGGCCTTCTTGGGAGGCACTGAGCTCCTCGTTTCTGGAAGGGGAAATAGAGGCGGAATGGCCACTTGGCTGCAGTTCTAGGAAGGATTTCTTTTGTGGTGGTGTGAGCCTCCATTGCCTCACACATTCCCAGAGGCAATGTTTGCTCTAACTTGTCTCGTGGGGCTCAGGGCCTTTTTGAGAGGAAAGATAGGGATGGTGGCTGTCTTGGCCAGGCTCTAGGACAGGTGGAAAGCCAGATGCCAGTGCCATGTGTCCAGATAAAGTATGTGACACCAATGTCAAGGTGGCGCTCCTAAAGGAAATTGGGTGGTGGGTTGCTGCCAGGCTACCTTCTTAGTGCAGAACTTTCCAGGCAAAAGTTCTTTTAACTATCCTTCTCCTGCGGTGAGATCTCAGCCTGACCTGGAATCAGAGGACTGAGCATACAGCTTCTCCAAATCAGGATTTCCAAAAGAGCCGCAGCTATGTGGTGCAAATTTTGGCCTTCTTGGTTGACAGGGCCAGGGATGGACCCACCTGGACAGGCCTCTCCAGGAAGCTGGTTCCTCTCTCACCCCCTCTGACTTCCTCAGGCTTGAAGTACCAACTTGTCCCCCACAAGGGGGTGCTGGACATAATTCCTCGCAAGAAAACCTAGATTCCCTGGGGATTAACACAATGAATTGCTCAGAGCCTGGAGGGTGGGAGGCCACGTGGGGAGGCACGAAGCTTGGCCCTGAAATATTTCAAGTGCTCCGGGTCAGCTCTGTACTCTAAGGATTCTTAGTGGAATTGTTTTGGGAACAGATCTTGTAAATTCTTATTCTTCTGGCTTTAATATTCTCAGAGCAGAGTTTAGGGAGCAGGGAAGCAGATAGAGGGTGGGAGGGGGGAAGCCAGAGAGGTGGGCCTAGCAGGATTCTCAGTGCAGCTCTGACTGAGGGCACATGTTCAAGGCAGTAGAGAGATGAGGTAAGGGAGGAGCCAGGATATGTAGGAATTTTTGCTAAAAAAAAAAATAGTGTAGTTGAACATCAAAAGATTACTGTTAATCACAAAACCCAGACATCTCAAGTTAATGGATTTAGTGCTTTTCTGTGTATGGGAAGATGCAAGAGTCTAGGCTCGTTGAAATTAGTCCTTGGAGATGCATCCTAACTATCTAGGACCAGTATCCTGTTTTTCTCCATCCTGAATGCCCCTTAGGACTCACAGGTGGGGGTGGCTACGGCAGCTGATGGCTTGATGGCCGGCAGCATTTTCTTGTCCACAGCAAGATCGCAAACTACCACGTAGGCCTGAAGTGCTACAGGGGATACTGAAAGGAGAGATGGCACTTGGGAGGTGGCAGAAATGGGGGCAGTGTCACTTCCGGTGGGGACATGGAAGCTTCCGATCCATGACCGGCCTGTTTTGGATATCCTACAAAGTGGTCCAAGGTGTTTGTGTTGGGGTGAGGGGCGAGCACACTAGAGAGGTGGGTATCTTGGGGCCACGTGGGGCCAGCCCTGACCTGGGAGCCGAAGGAGCCAGCAAACGTATTCTATATAAATGTTTTTAATGAGTTTTGTTAACTGTAGGGTGGAGCTCATTTCTGTTTTCTTCACGGCTTAGTTCTTCAGACGCCACGCTGTGCAGAGATCCCTTCAGAAAGCATGGGTTGGTGTTTCAAGTATGACTGTTCCTCTGCAACCCTATCGCGGGCCACCCAAAGGGGGACTTGAGGGGGAGAGGATGTTATGGTTTCGAGTCAGTAAAGCAAATTGGGGATTGTTGTCAAATTGAACTTTGCGGGAATTCCCTGGCGGTCCAGTGGTTAGGACTCCGTGCTTTCGCTGCCACATGGGGGTTCCATCCCTGGTGGGGGAACTAAGATCCCCAAAGCCGCGCAGTGCGGCCAAAAACAAAATAAAACAAACAAAAAAAATTGTACTTTGGGTGTACACTTTCCATGTCACTGGGTTTATACTACAGAGTATAAAACGATACAGTGGAAAATAATTATTAGAAGAATTAGGAACTATGAATTCTCTAATCCCATCACTGATCCAGTGGATTTGAAGCAAGTCATTCCCCAACTTTAGCTCTCACTTTTCTCAACTCAAATGAAAGGGCCTGACTGGCGCTCTTTCAGTTGAGAATCATTTTCTGATTCACAGGGGGAAGACCGGAGGTGCTAGTTCCGGATGCCTCCGTAATGACCACGCCCCCTGACATGCCATTTCATTCCCATGGCAACAGCTCTGTTTGGGCTCCACTGGCCTCTAGCTCTTTAGCAGCTGCTGCAGGTCCGAGGTTTCAGGACTTTGTTCAGGGCCACAGGACTGGCTAATTTCTGTCTTTCTCTTACAGTTTCTGAGTTTATGCTGAAAGTTCTCTCTCCATTTACGGTGAGGTGAGCTCACAGTAAATCCTGGTAGAGTGTAGAACTCAGCAAGAAAAAGAGGTACAGAGGTTTAGTTTATATGAAACACTGATGTGCAAATAATATCAGCCAGGCATTTTGTCCCCCCTCAAATCTCATTTATGAATGGTTCTTGATTGAGTTATCACACAACTGCCCCAGAGGCTGCTAAGGTGCCATCCTAGGAGGCAAGACTTGAGCTACTAGATATATGTGTGACTCCTGAAAAGTCCCTTCCAGACCCGTTTCCTCATCCGTACAAGGAAGAGTTTAGAATACTGCTATGGGCTGAATCGTGTGCCCCCCTCCATCCCAAGTTCATGTGTCAAATTCCTAACCCCCAGTACCTCAGAATGTGACCTTACTTGGAAATAGGGTCATTGTAGTTGTAATTGGTTAAGATAAGGTCACACTGGAGTAGGTTGGGGGGTCCCTAATCCAATATGACTGGTGTCCTTATAAAAAGGAAAACTTTGGATACAGATACAGACACAGGGAGAACGCCATGCGAAGAGAAATACAGACATCAGGGGGATGCGCCTACAAAACAAGGCTCACCAAACATTGCCAGTAAACCACCAGAAGCTGGGGGAGAGGCACAGAACAGATTCGCCTTCATCACCCTCAGAAAGAACCACACTTGCTGCCACCTTGATCTCAGACTTCTATCCTCCAGAACTATGTGACAATAAATGTCTGTTGTTTAAGCCGCTCACTTTGTGGTATGTTGTTATGGCAGCCCTAGCAAGCTAATACAACTACATCAGTGGTTCCCCATCTTTTCACTACCAAGAATCCCTTTGCTCTTTGTCCTTTTGTGAACTCCATTTATTTAACAGATATTTATTGAGTACCTACTATATGCCAGGCTCTTCTCTAGTCATTGGAGATACACAAAGTCAAAAAGCAAAGATCCGTCCCTCTTGTGTTCATTCTATGTTTTAAAACATTTAGTTGGCCAAGTATAGTAGAGTTTATTTTAGTTTAGTAATAATTTGGGTATTTTCTCATGAGATAACCAGGATTACCTCATCAGTGTGATATAATTAGTGCCAAAAATCAAACGAAGGTGATGTTTTTAAGTAGCTGTTGATCCCTTATGGCAAGTAAATACATTCAATTCATTAGGTTTCTAAAAATATTAAAAATTGTCAGAACCCCCTTTACTACATTTATGGATCCCTAGGGGTTCAAGGGCCTCATCACAAGGTGATTAGCTAGAGCAGGGGTCCTCAAAATTTCCTGGTAAGGGCCAGATAGTAAATACTTTAGGCTTTGTGGCCCATACAGTCTCTGTCACAAACAACTACACAATGCTGCCATTGTAGCATGAAAGGAGCCATAGGCCATACAAAGAATGAGCATGGCTGAGTTCCAATAAAATTTTATTTATGGACACTGAAATCTGAATTTCATGTAGTTTTCTCGTGTGACAAAATGTTATTCTTCTTTTGATTTTTTTAAACCATTTGAAAACGGAAAGACCTTTCTTAACGCATGTGCTGTAGAAAAACAGGTGGCAGGCAGGCTGTAGATATTTGGCCGTCTGGCCACAGTTTGCTGACCCATGAGCTTAGATTCTAATTCTGCTCTAGTTCTGGCATTAGGTGGTTCTTATACCCCCAAGGGTCTAGGTGAGGACCGGTGAGGGATTACAAATTTAGTAATTTGAACTCAGACCCGGGCTTCCTGCTCTCCGGTCCGAGGCCCCTAACACCGCTCTAAGCTGCTGGTTTAGTCATGATTTCAGATGTGGTCTTTGTATCCATGTGGTGCAGAAAATAGATGTGCGGTCAGCGGCCCTTTCCAGGCGCTGACCATGTAAGGGCTGTCCTCTTATTAGCAGCCAGTGGCAACCTAATTCTGTCAAGCCTGACCCTAGGCTTACGCACCCTTTTCGTTTATATATCTCTCGGGTTGCGCAGCCCGGGAGGCCCATCTGTCCCTTACTATTTGAGTCCCTGTTGTCTCATTGGCAGCTTTCTGAGCAGCTGCAAAATGTTTTTAACTTTAAGTGGAAGCTGGGATCACCAGCGTCTGGCCTGGAACGGTCTCTCTCAGCAAGGGCTCTTTCAGCTCTGACATTCCCTAGCTTTACGGACTCGGTGAGTGTTAAACTAACTCCTCCCAGCTTGCCACGGCTGGACTTTCACTGGGGGCAATAATTAATGAGGCATTTACTCAAGGACTGGGGAATAATGTGCACTACTTTTTTGTGTTGTTGTCGTCGGAAACTGCTTGGTTGCCTAGCACCCCAGTCGTCTGCCTGGTCTTCCTTGCTCGCAGATCATCTGTTCCAGTCGCCTCGCAACCACAGCTCGGCGATAGGGGCCGGAACGGGGACGAGGAGTGCTCGCGCGCGCTCAGGGGGCGGCCGCAGCACCGCCCTCTCCGGAGGACCATGCTGCGAGGCAAGTCCCGGCTCAACGTGGAGTGGCTGGGGTACTCGCCCGGCCTGCTCCTGGAGCGCAGGCCTCTCTTGGCAGGGCGCACGCCCCGCAGCCCCTGCCGGTAAGTCACGTGAACGCTCGCGACCGCGCCTGCGCCTGCGCCTGCGCCTGCGCCCGGCGTCACAACGGCGCGCCGCGCCTGCGCGCTGCGGCCCAACGACCGGCGCTCGCCGGCACTTCCGGCGCGGTCTGCTTCGACCGGTCTCCCGCGGAGCCGATTAAGCGCGGACGCCGAGCCCAGCTCGCTTCTGAGCGCCTGCTGCGGGCGTGGCGACGCCATGGAGCGTTTTGATAAAGCGGCTCTGAACGCGCTGCAGCCGTGCGACTTCAGGTAGTCCGGAGCAGGGGCGGGGTCGGGCGGGGGCCTCAAGCACGAGGCGGACCGTCCCTGGCTGGGAGCGGGGCAGGAGGGAAGGCCTGGGCCGACCGGGCTGACCTGCGGTGGGTGGGCGTGAGGTCTGGACCCTCGGGGCCGGAGCTGCGGGCTAGAGGAGAGAGGGGAAGTAGGTTGGGACCTGCAGTGTTTGCATGCCCGGCCCCTACCCTTCGCTCGGGAGCAAGGGGCCCGGGGTCTTGGGGGATAGGTAGGGAGGCTTTCAGCTCCTGTTTCTGGCCTAGCACCACTTCTCGCTGTTGTCTATATTGCGGTCTTGCTGTCTGCAGTCTTTTTCCCCACTGCAGGGTGAGCTCCCTGAGGACAGGAACCTGGCCTTCTCCATCTCCGTCTCCCCCACAGGGCCTGCATCGTCGGGGCTTAATAAATGTTTGCTGTACGCATGAACGAATGGAAGGGAGAAAGGGCTCTCCCTGATTTGAGCCTTCTTCACTTGGGGAGTCAGTCGGATGGGGGCTGGTGGCCGAGTAGAGGGAACCTGAGGAGAGAGTGGGTGGTTCTTGATATCTCACGAGGCAAGAGGATGGGGAGGGGTTTAGCCGCCATTCAGTGTGTGCCAGGCTCAGCTTAGGTGCTTTGTTATACATACATTATCAGAATTAAGAAAGTGCTTAGTTTCCTGATTTTTAAAAACGATGAAGTTGACTCAGAATAAGTGACTTGCCCAAGATCACACGGTTAGGTCACACAATTAGTAAGTGTTAAAGCTGGCAGTTGTCCAAGCCCACTGACTCCAAAGCCCGTGATTTTTGGAGCCCCGTGATCTTTTTCACTCTCACAATGGCAATGTAGGTGTTTATTTTTTTTATTACTGTTTAGTAGTGACGCTACCAACAGGTATTTTTATTAAGTACACTTAGAATACAGTATAGCCCTCCTAGACTGATTCTAGTGTTTCCTAATGGAATTTGCAGTGAAATCTACTTGCAGTGGAAGTCTTGCTTGCCATAAAAGGGAACATGGTAAGCTCTATCTGCTTAGTGTTTGCTGCAGAAGTTTATATGAAGTGGGTAAACTCTAGATGGTTTTAAGAGTGGGGACACAGTAAGGTTCATCCTGAATTATTTGTTTTGTGTGAGGCCAGTTCTAATTCTGAATGTTCTCATTCATTTCTAACAAGTCTCAGTAACACCCGATCGGAGACACATAGGAGAAATCAGTTGAATGACATCAGTAGCTTTGTTTTAGAATAAATCACCTGTTATACCCAAGCTGGCAAGGAGAAAATGTCCTATAAACACTAGAGGAAGTTTGAAAAACTAGTTCTCAGAAGTTTGTGTGCTTAACTTTGTACTTAGTCCTATATTTGTGAGACTGAAAGTCAAATTTTTGGAGCTTAAGGTAAAGAGAGAGGTGAGAAGGAGTTGGAGATAAGCTACAAATTGTTAAGATATGCTATGTGTAGAGTGCGTGGGGCTAGAAATTAACATGCAGAAAAGATTCTGTTTGTGTGGTGGGATCATAAGTGATTTTGTGTGCTTTAAAACATTTTTATGGTATTATATCATCTTTTCAATAGTAAACTTTTCTCAAAGCCAGGCCAGATAATAGATATTCAAGAGATGATCTAAAGAACAGGAGAACCGGTTAACCTTCCCTTTCTCTAGATTCTCAAGCTTTGTTTCTTTATCAGGTTAGATGATCTGAATTTTGCACACCAAAAATACATACTTTATTTTATTTATTTATTTTTCTCTCACACACACACACACACACACACACACACACACACACACTGTATTTTATTTTTACAAGAGATAAATAAACTAACACCAAGCATTGTAAATGGGTGACCACAACAAAAGCAACAATGATTGCAATTACCAAACACGAAACACACTCACACTATGTCATAATACTGACATTCAGTCCAGGAATCCTCCACTGTAACAGCTCCTTTACTTTGCAGTGAAAACTGATTTGTATATTTTTTGCCCCTGAGTCCTTGTGGGATTTTTTTTTTATTCAAACAGAAAGTCACAAAAATTATAATCATCCTCATCAGTTCACTCAGTCCCATGTAATTAATTTTTTTCATCTTGATCTTTTGTTGGCACTTTTATGAATTCATCAGTTTTCCATTAGAGTTCTGAAAATGCTTATTCATTCAGTTCAGCAGTATAGTCAGTTACCAGAAACCTGTACTTGTCAGAGTCTTTTCCATGAATTCCTTGAAGATGAAACCCTTTTATAGGAACATTTTTGCAAAAGCATCAGAGTACACCCAGAACTGTCTGTAATGACAAAAGACTTAAAAATGACCACGGTTAAAGAGTTGATGAAAGTTCATAATAATGCAATTGACAAGGAAATTTAGTTACCTTTGAGATATACATTTTAAAGTAATAACTAGAATTATGACTTATAACATTATAGAAGAACATACAAGATTTTTAGAAATTTCATGTAATGTCTGAAACATTTATATTAACATATTTCTGTACAAATAACCCAAAGAAAGTTTAGTATTTTTTTTTTTTATATACTGCAGGTTCTTATTAGTCATCAGTTTTATACACATCAGTGTATATATGTCAATCCCAATTGCCCAATTCAGCACACCACCATCCGCACACCACCATCCCCACCCCACCGTGGTTTTCCCTCCTTGGCATCCATACGAAAAACACATACTTTAACTCCCCAAAGAAACACCATGAAGGTCAAGTTTTTTGTTGGGGTCCACAAAAGAATTGGCCAAATACCGACTTTATGTATGTATGTATGTATTAATTTTTTATACAATTTTTAAAGGGTTACACTCCATACATAGTTATTACAAAATATTGGCTACATTCCCCGTGTTGTACAATACATCCTTGTAGCCTGTCTACACAATAGTTTGTACCTCCCACTCCCCTTCCCCTGTATTGCGCCTCCCACCCTCCCCACTGGTAACCACTAGTTTGTTTTGTATATCTGTGAATCTGCTTTTTTGTTATTTTCACTAGTGTGTTGTAGTTTTTAGATTCCATGTGTAAGTGATATCATACAGTCTCTGACTTATTTCACTTAGCATAATGCCTTCCAAGTCCATCCACGTTGCTGCAAGTGGCAAAATTTTGTTCTTTATGGCTGAGTAGTGTTCCATTATACGTATGTATTGATATGTTTGTGTCTGTGTGTATACGTATATATATCGTATCTCCTTTGTCCATTCATCTGTTGATGGATACTTAGGTTGCTTCTGTATCTTGGTAATTGTAAATAATGCTGCTGCGAACATTGGGGTGCAAGTATCTTTTCAAATTAGTGTTTTTGTTTTCTTTGGATGTGACTTTTTGTATTTTTTATATAGAACTCCTGCAGACACTCATATTATTCATAAAGATTATGCAATAAATTTTTCTAAAATTTTTCTGTTAGGAAACAGTGTAAGGGAGCTTATGTATGTTAGATGAGAATGTATAGCTGAGTGATCACCGAAGTGGTATGTATTAAAAGATGATTCACTGAAGTATGGAAAGAAAATAGTAGAATTTCTACATAAATTAAAAAATTTTTAACCTTATCCCTTTTAGTGTCTGTTTTTTCCAGAAAGAATTAAGTTCAAGTGTTGACTCTGAGCATAAAGTTGGACGTGTGTTCAGGTTGTAGGGGAGCGACACTTGCCACCCCGAAGTGTCTCTTTGCTATGCAGATTATTTCACACTGAAAACAGTCAAGGCCCAAAAGACTCAGGAAGAAACTTTGACCTTCCCCTTAATTGCCTAAAAAAATTTAGATAGAGGGCCTGTTCCTGGAAGAGAGCTATCACCAGAGATACCTGCAAAGAGTATGGGCCAGGTGTGGGGAAATGGGGCATAGAGACCGGTGTCCACTTTGTGTCCCATAGACTCTGCATGGCCCAGCAAGCACTTGTTTACCAAACATTCGCTTTGCCATCTTCATGTGAATTGCCACCTTCCCCTTTGAAGTCCCCAATCCCTACCCGCAACATCCTCTTTTGTCTTTAGCTGAAGATGGTATTTAAGGCAAGGGTTTCGGCCATTTTGGCGAGTTACTCAGTTCTCCTGGGTCTCTTCCACGTATACATGTTACTCAACTTTGTTTGATATTTCTCCTGTTAATATGTCTCATGTCAACTTAATTCTTTGAACAGCCGGAAGAACCCAGGAGGGTAGAGGAAAATTTCTTCCTCTCTGACAAGGTAGTGTGAGGATGGTTGGATTTAAGGAAAAAAAGACTATCTAAAGGTTAAAAGCTGTAGGGCCTACTGCTTTTAAACGTAACGTATGAGGTGGTATGTATGAGGTATGTGTGTGTCCAGGGTTGCTGGAAGCTTACTATGCTTCACTGTCAGTAGTTGCTCATTTGTGACAGTGCATTAGGACAAATGCTGACGTATATCTACTTATCAGTAAAACAACGTTAAGGAATATTTGAAAGTGGGGAAATAACTTTATTATTGTGTATTAATCTGGAGTCCTTTTTCATGTGCACACATTTTTAACATAATTGGAATAGTATACATCGGGGTTCGCGAAGTTTTTCTGGAAAGGGCCAGATAGTAAGTATTTTAGGTTTTGAGGGCCACGTGGTCTGGCGCCACCACTAAGCTCTGCCTCTGTAGCTCCATGAAGTCTTAGGTGATGCGTGGACAAGCGGGTGTGGCTATAATCTTTACATTGCTAATGTTTTAAGTAACAGTTTATCTGACTTGTTTTTCTTTAAGCATATAATTTTAAAAGCTTAATTGCGTTCTTCAGAATCATTTTATTGTATTGTGGAACAAAACTTCCCATTGCATTATTTCCATTGATTTTAAAATAGTCTGGAAGAATAGAATTCACTGAACAAAAAGTGTCTCGATATCAAACTTTTAATGCATCCATGTGTGAAGGCCATCTAAGTTGTACTGTAGCTACTTAATTACAAAGACATTTGAGTACGTTTCCTTCAGCTGAATTGTTCTAGGCTCCTATTTCTTTGGAGATTCCCAAACCTTGTCTGTACTGTATTCAGCTAGCCACTGATAGGATGCTTTGTGAAGGGACGTTCATTAGTTGTTTTCGGTGTATCTTCTCCCTTGCTACCTCCATTGTGAATTCTGTAAATCGTGTACATTTGCATAGCACTTGGGAGATTACAAACCACTTTTTTGTACTTTATACTTCCTTTCACACTGGGTCTGCTGCTGGTTTTCTAGGATCTTCTAATTTTGAGTCCCTGGCACTGCCCCTTCTTCCTCTCGCCACTGCTTTCAAGGCAGGAGCAGTGTTCCCAGCATCTTTTCTGTGGGTATTTATAGCATTTATGGACACAAGAATAGTTGGAAATGGCTGTGCAGGCTCTGATTTTCTCTTTGTTTACTTTATTCCAGAAATGAAAGTTCATTAGCATCCACTCTGAAGACGCTCCTGTTCTTCACAGCTTTAATGATCACTGTACCTATTGGGTTATATTTCACGACTAAATCTTATGTTTTTGAAGGTAATCCTAGACCATAAAACAAGACATTTTCCCCCTTAACTATATTTGAGATTCTGTGCTTTTATGACTTCTTTATATCTTTAAACTGGGTATTCTTAATTTTGCTTCTTCTGTTTTGCTTTTCAAAAATCACGTTGCATGAAATGAACTTTTTCATCACTTGGTTATTTCAGTTTGACATCATACTTGCTTATGGTTTTCTGTGGAATAGCTTGCAGATCCTTTCTTTTAACAGCCCTTTGAGAGCAAGAGTTGCCTGACATGGGAGGAGGAATTTGGGGGAACGTACCTTTGGTGGAAGACATTGGAAGGAAGAGAAAATAAAGCTCCCTTTTTTAATGTCAGAGTCCTTAGATGAAGTGATCAGTTGTGGTTTTCATTCAACATAATGTTCTTCTTGTGTAGAATGTATTCAGATCTTTAAGTGAATACTTGATTTATCACCATGCAAATCATTCCTTTTTAATTGTCTGACTAGTGAAATATATAGCTACTAAAAATTAGTATGCTTTGTTTTTTGTATTTTGATACATTTTGGAATAAAATGGAAACTTTTTTTCTCTCGATAGGCGCCTTTGGGATGTCCAATAGGGACAGCTATTTTTATGCTGCTATTGTTGCAGTGGTCGCTGTCCACGTGGTGCTCGCCCTCTTTGTTTACGTGGCCTGGAATGAAGGCTCAAGGCAGTGGCGTGAAGGCAAACAGGATTAAAGTGAACATCACCTTTTGATAGCATTAAATTGATTTTTTTTTAAATGGTAAATGTGTCTGGAGTAAATGATTTTATGGTAAGTGGTAAATGATTTTAATAAAGTGAAAGAACATCAATCTTATGGAATCACGTTTGACTAGTGTAAATTTTGATCCTTCTAAAACAGTGGTTTGTATCAGTTTTAACTGTATGAGCCTCTCATTTGCAAATGAGAATTTGGAAAAGTTAAATTGGTTACAAATACGTATGTGAAATTAGTTACACATTATTCTGGGAGGAATTTGATTATCTTACAACAAAACAATATTTTATAGCATTTCGTCTTTTGGTTGGCTTTGAGTTTTACTCCTCTGGATATATTCAGATGTACATAGTGGAGCAAATCTAAACTTTATTTTTCGCTGGAACACTTTTCCTAACTATCATGAAAATACCACGTCATTGGGTTTTGGGTTGTAAATGCGTATGGGAAATTGCTTAAATGGTGGACACTGGAATTAATCTGAATGTTACTGAGAAATTTTGCATAAAGTGTAATCCCTCGTCGATAGAAATCTTTCATTACATTATTTCATGGGGAAACTGGGTTGAATCACACCCATTCATGTAAAAGGACTGGGTTTATTGAAGAATGCAGACGGCAAAGCAGAGAGAGCTACCTGCCTAGGCACCCAGCCTACTCCCTAAAGGCCCCTTTCAGGCCAGCCTCCTGCTTTCAGACAAACTCTGTAACGATCTGCTTTGCTCTGGTCATTCAACAATGAACTTACTCTTTAATTACAAGGTTGTGTGAACTCCCTTTAAATTTGTTTTTCCTACTTTTTAATAATGTATATGAGTGAATTTACATTTAAATGTGTTCATTTTTGCATAGTTAGGGAGTGTAAACAATCCTGAAAATAGGTTATTTTTATCATCCAGGAAGTATTCTTGGAATTTCTACTCTAGTCTTTTAAGTCAGTGCCGTTATATCCCAGATACATCAATAGATAATGTATCTAAGTTAGATAGTCCTT
The DNA here is from genome assembly GCF_951394435.1 of Stenella coeruleoalba. NCBI lineage: Eukaryota > Metazoa > Chordata > Mammalia > Artiodactyla > Delphinidae > Stenella > Stenella coeruleoalba. The sequence goes on from NC_137152.1 coordinate 120,867,757, forward strand.
GAGGTCCTTTCTGGTAGAAAAAGACCCTGTGGTTTTACTTTCGTTTCCTTGCTCTGTGTTCTTTCTAGCCGCTTGGTACTACTTGTGTGCAATCTAAAAACACCCCCCAAAAAAGTGCATATTAAAAAGGAAGAAAATTTAAATTCCCTGTAATGTTGCCACCTGGAGATAACCACTATTTTGGTTTACATCCTGTGCGCATTTCTTAATGCTAGTTTGTTACACACTAAAACTTTGGTTTAAGTTCAAATTCTGCCCATTTTACCTGGCGGCTATTTGCATTTTTTCAGATGAGTGATTATTGGCCGTTTTCTTAAAAAGCACATTCTACCTTTACTTTTTTTTTTTAAATAGTAATAGCTTTCATTTATTGAGTCTTTTTTTTAACATCTTTATTGGAGTATAATTGCTTTACAGTGGTGTGTTAGTTTCTGCTTTATAACAAAGTGAATCTGTTATACATATACATATGTTCCCATATCTCCTGCCTCTTGTGTCTCCCTCCCTCCCTCCCTCCCGATCCCACCCCTCCAGGTGGTCACAAAGCACCCAGCTGATCTCCCTGTGCTATGCGGCTGCTTCCCACTACCTATCTATTTTACGTTTGGTAGTGTATATATGTCCATGCCACTCTCTCACTTTGTCCCAGCTTACCCTTCCCCCTCCCCGTATCCTCAAGTCCATTCTCTAGTAGGTTACTCTTTTAACTAGATATTTCATTGTACAAATTTCCTGTCATTGATAATCCCTAATACAACGGCTCTTGCTGTGAGTGTTTGCCATTACTGATTTTGTTTGTTCACCCCTACTTTTGATGTTGTGGAACTGGACTAAAGGAGTAGAGTGGTAGTTAGGCATAAAAGCAAAGAAGGCATTTGTGTTTATTTAATTGTTGAGAAGAAATAAAAGATTATTGTAGGACTCTTTTTTATTCTTGCTTATAGTTAAATGTTATCTACAGTTTAAATGTCTTAAGTAGTTATTCTAAATGTAAAATGTTTTCTTAAAAAGACTACAGTTTTGGTATAAAATTCTACAAATTTAATACGGAATTGTAGGGTACTCCAGATTGAGTCTAGTGTACTGTATGGTAGATTTCTAGATGGTCCCCTCTTTAGATGCCTTGTTGTACTAAAATTTGTCCACCTAATTTCTTTTTCTATAATGTCAAGGTTTTTCTTGTACTTTTGGGATCTTATGCTATTTGTAAAACGTTAATGTCCTGTGTTGGATTGTTTTGCTTGATTTCAGACATTTGCTGAGTAGATAACATGGGTGTGTTTCTGCAAGTATTTAAACCGGGGATTCATGCAAGAGCAGATGTAATTTCCTCTTGGAAAAGGTACCCAGCATTTGAAAGTTAGAATCGGATGCTAAGGTTGATGTTTGGGGTTATTACAATATAGACTTGTTTTCACACCAGTTAATATTTTCTTAGGGTTTTAACTGTTAAGTGAGTAGTTTGCTGCTGTTGAAATAACATGGTATTTGACAAGTAGATTTATTTTTCAAGATGTCTCAGTGATTTCCTCTTGTACAATGTATATACTTCCGGATGTATAGAAAGGAAAGCTACAATTGAGCCCTTATATAAATGTTATAAGGTAGGAATATGTTCACTATTGTTTGAAAACTGATTGTAAGAATAACCTCAATTAGGGAGTGTAACTTGAAGTGTCAGTACAGGCTACTGATTTAACACATGACCTTATTCACCTCACCTCCCATGTTGCCCCCCAGAATATAATCTTTATTCTCATTGTGCTAAAAAATGAAAAGTCTGCTGTAGAATGCATCTGATGTCATTAGCTCTTCAAGTGGATACCATTTTACATATGACAGCAGAATTCAGTTTTGAATTGCTGAAGAAATTGAAACCCTCCGTAAAAAAGAAAAAAAAACAACCTGCGTTTCATGGGAATATAACAGAAATATACTGTAAGATTATTTTCATCATAAAGGTCTCATCAGCTTTGCCCAAAAAGCAACTGCTTGACTTGTTTGGTGTTTATTTTCTGTTTTCGTGTAAATTTTATATATACAGCTAGAGTACCCAAGGAGACCAGTAAAAACAGTTAAACAGATAGGGTGTACCCAAGGAAAGATGAAAGCTGAAGGTACGTGAGACAAAGAATTTATATCCTGTTTTAAATGCATCTAGCGTATATGTCTTGTCTCCAGACAAGTTCATGTTTATTGTTTTATTTATGCTCAAGTGAAGTTGTACATTGTTGGTAGGCCATTTTATAAATGGCTTGCCTATGGTACAAGTTGATTCACGCAGCCTCTGCTCTTCCATTTAAGATAGCGTTTGCAAGAGCTGGCCTGAAGCAGCACGCTCAACAACTTGACAAGATTTCTTTTTCCTTTTTGTAGGGGGAAGGGTCACCTGAGAAAATAAATTATTTTCAGGGACTTTGGGAACCTAACGATAAATATTACGTGTAACCTGTGAACAGATTAAGCCTTTATATATTCATTAAAGTACTCTGGAATTCCTCAACCTAACATCACTCCTGGCCACACTTTCCTTGCCTGTTTTGTTGCTACGTGTGCTTGAAAGTAATATCTGCGTTCCTTTGAAGATGTTCTGTAGGTCATATTTGTCAGTTACAGACTAGTCTTCCTTTTTCTCAAGTTCAGTGAAATCTCACTGAACAGTAATAATAGCAATAGCTAACATCTGCACAGCACCTTACAGTTTGCAGAAAACGTTCACATTTTCTCGTTTTTTTTGCATAGTGAACCTGTTATGAGATTTCTCTTGACCT